>NC_045623.1:84852355-85477355 GCF_009829155.1 Mustela erminea | reverse complement strand
CGAGTGTCTAACTGGATCCCAGTCCTCTGAGGTAGGCCTAACCCACTGAGCCGGACCCATTTGGTGCCTGTAGGCCTGGTGAGGACCCAGAGGGGGTCCTAGGGAACCAGCCAAGAGGGTCCCTGGCTACTCCCAATCTAGAAATCTAACTCGAGGCAGCAGGAGGTGGAAGAGTTTATTGAAGCTATAGAGAGAGTGCAGGCACAGAGTGTCTGGGAGACTCGGGAGAGGAGAGAGCCCTGGTCTTGGCTTGGGGTCTGGTGTCGGATCCTCGCAGGCATCCGCGAACCCTGGACCAAAGACGAGGGTGTTACTCCTTAGATCCAGGGGTCTTGGCCTGGAGCCGGGCAGCGCCAGTGGAGCTTCCGCGGGGCATTCTCCCCTGCTCCTTCCTTAGACGGTGTCTGTTTTAAGGAACTCATTCATTCTTGCTCCTTGCAAGGCGCACATACGCTATCTGCATGACAAGGCATGTGTAAAGTGGGGGTGCGGGTCTTGGCAAGAACAGAGGCAGGCAAAGGAACAAAAAGTAGATTTTATGGAGTGCTTCAGTGTCCGCATCAGAGGAGGAAACAGGCTTGAGAAGCTGAATGACCCCAGAGCCACCCTGACAGACCGCCGGGCAGGGATTTGAGTCCATGCGATGGGACACCCCCTGGTGCCTCAAATCGTGGCCAGGCCAGGGACAGCTAGCCTATTTTATCCCGACTTCCGGCTACCATACTCCGCTGTCTGCGACAGAGCGCTTCACTGCGTCTGCGTCCCCGACCCTCACACCCAAGCAGCCGACCCCCTCACACAGCAGAGCCCGCGGCGCCTCCCTAGCCTGGGGGCTTGGAGAGGCGGGCCTTGGCGGCCAATGAGAGTCTCAGGCGCTCCCGGGCGTCGGGACTCCAGCCAATAGGAGCCGGGCAGTGACGCCTGAGGCGGGGCCGGGACCCACTGCTGGCCAGACCTTCTGCCACTCCAGAACGTCCCGCGGGTCAGACTGTGCCCGGACGGTGCTGCGGTGCTCAAGTTTGTCCAGCGAGCCTGCCCCTTCTACTTTCTTTCTTTGCTCCTCTTCCCTACTCAACCCCTGCTTTCTTTTTAGGAGGTCCAGCTCTTTTAAGAGAAACACTGAGTTGGGTGCCTGGGTGGCTCAGTGGGTTAGGCCTCTGCCTTGGGCTCGGGTCGTGGTCCCAGGGTCTTGGGCTCGAACCCCTCACCCTTCGGGCTCTCCGCTCAGCAGGGAGCCTGGTTCCTCCTCTCTCTCTGCCCGCCTCTCTGCCTACTTGTGATCTCTGTCAAATAAATAAATAAATAAAATCTTTAAAAAGAAACAAACTAACACTGAGCAACAAACGTTTTAACATGCCAGCCCTGTGGGGTAGGGCTATTACGGCAGATGAAGAAAAAGCCTTAGTGTAAAGAGTTGGCCAAGACAAGAACTGGGAAGTTTCCCGAAGGAAGCTGGAAGCGGAGCTTCACGTTCCTACTTTTTTTTTTTCTTTCTTTCTTTTTTTTTTTAGATTCTATTTATTTGACAGAGCGAGAGAGTAGGCAGAGATGCAGGCAGAGAGAGAGAGGAGGAAGCAGGCTCCCCACCGAGCAGAGAGCTCCATGCGGGTCTCGATCCTAGGACTCTGGGATCATGACCCAAGCTGAAGGCAGAGGCTTTAACCCACTGAGCCACCCAGGCGCCCCCATTCCTACTTTTATGTAAATATTGGAAGGTTAGGCATTTAAAATGATTTAGAGAACCCCTGTCACGTGTAAGGCAGAGGAATTAAATGAAATGAGCAGAAGAACTTTACATTCCACGTGGAGAGACCTACCTATGGCCAATAATGATGTGACTGAGGTAGAAAGTACCAAGGGCTAAAAGCACATCCATTTGTTCACCCAACAGATATCTTAACATCTACAATTTGCAGCCACTTCCAAGCACACAGATTCCTAGATGGAATTTAGGCAAATAATTTATGGGGGGAGAGAATCACGTTTATTTTGTTTTTACACAAAAATGAATATATATAAGAAAAATATTCATCCATCCCAACATACAAATAACATCTGCTGATTTTAAAAGAAAAGATGATTTTGAGCGATGCCTCGAATGGAAAGGACATTTAATTAAGAGACACAAGAGAAAAGAGGATTGATCAACATAACTAAGGAATGAGTACAGGGAATGGAAGTGTAAGAGGAACCCAAGACAGCTGCAGCCTGGGGACGGGGAGGCCAAGGGGCTCTATACATAGAAATAAGAAATATGGAATTTGGATATGAAAACATGACATTAAGGATCTCCTCCTAAGGAGCATGGCGCCAGGAGCTTTGGAATCCAGGAAGACTTGGATTAAGTGTCACTGAAACAGACCACTGAAGATAGAAAGTTCAAATAAGGTACATATTATAACCAGAAGCCAGTTCCCTCCCTTAAGGAACAACTTAAAAGAGGAGTTGTGACTTCATATAATGACTTAAGGAGCTTTATGCAGCAATGTATCCAAATATTTAGAACATGGTTGTAAGTATTTCTTTGGAATGGAGGGAACCCAGTAAAGCTGGGAACAAGCAAGTGGGATGAGTCCAAATAGCTTCTGAAAGGTAAATTTCCAGCCATTTTGGAAAAGGACAGGATTGGGACATCTGGATGGAAATGTCTAGATTGCTTAGTCGTCTGCCTTTGGCTCAGGTCCTTATCCCAGGGTTCTGGGATCAAGTCCTACATCAGGCTCCCTGCTCAGTGGGAAGCCTGGTTCTCCCTCTCCCTCTGCTCCTCCCCCTGCTTGTGTTCCCTCTCTGCTGTCTCTGTCAAATAAATAAGTAAAATCTTTTAAAGAGAGAGAGAGAGAGAAAGAAAGAAAAAGGACAGGATTGGCAGGTAAGAATCTGGGCAACAGAATAGACAGAATAGACAATTTTCTGTTCTTAAAGAACAGAAAGTAGTTTAATGGTTGCCTAGGGGTGGGAGGTGAGGACTGAGTGCTTAAGACGGTAGCAGGTTTCTTCTGGAGGCGAAAATGTTTTAAAATTGATTGTGATGATGGTTGCACAACTGTGAATATACACTAAAAACCATTGACATGTACATTTTCAGTGAGCGAATTTTATGGTGTATGAACTACATCTCACTGAAGTTGTTATAAAAACAGTTAAGGTAAAAAGTCAAAGAACTGGTGAGTTACGTGAACTTAGCTGGTGGTTGAGGGCAGGCTGCTCTGGTCCCAAGAGGGCTCTGAAGGGGTCAGAGGAACCAAGATAAAGGCAGAGAGAAAGTTGCCCAAACTTCTTCATCTCCCTTCTCATTACACCCTTGAATGTATCTACTGTGAGCTACAAGAAGATCAGGAAGGGACAAAGGGGTGGGAGCTCCTTAGAAGGGCAACCGGTTTGGCATCAAGAGATGGGCACAGTTGATGGAGGGTTTGGGCTCAGATCAAGATGGATGCTCAACTCCAATGTGGAAGAAAGAAAACTAGATTAAACAGGAAAAACTTGGAGCAGAGAAGCAGGAAAGGAAAAGAAGTCTAAACGGAAGAGGGAAGAAGTAGAAAGAAGTGGCTTTTTTGCCGTTCTTCATAAACACAGACCTTAGCAGAATAGCACTGGCCAGCAAGGTTGTCTCTCAGCTGGCTGCAGCCCCTACCCGAACACTGTGGACATTTTTTTTTTCATAAGGAGAAAGAGTAAGGGAGCTGTTAGCATTTATGCTTGTCAAAGTAACACTAGCATTTACTATGTGTCCTGTGCTGTCCTAAAGCTTCATGTGTATACATTTATTTAATCCTCTCCACAACGCTACAAGTACTATCATCATCACTTAAAATGAAGAAATTAAGGCACAGAGTGGTAAAGCAGTGTTTCCAAAGTGGACAGTTAATAAATGGCAAAACCAGAACTTGACCCCAGTGATATGGCTCATTTGTGTTCTTAACCACTACACACCCCAAGTCCTCAAAATAATGTTAGCACAGTCGTTTAAATTCCACAGCTCCAAGTTTCATTCCAAAGTGACTCCTTTTTCTTCATTTACAAAAGAAGGTTCTTAACTATCATAGCAGTGGCGGAGCGCAGCCGCCTGGTCTGACAGTTGTTGTCCTCCCCACTTGAGAGTTGAGGAGACGAAGCCTCAGAGAGGTTGAGGAAATTTCTCAGAGTCCTATAGTTCATGAATGACAGGGTCAGCATTGGAATCCAACTCTAACGTATTCACCATTTATATTTGGAAGCAGTTTAAAAAACACACATGGGGGGGTGCCTGGGTGGCTCAGTGGGTTAAGCCTCTGCCTTCAGCTCAGGTCATGATCTCGGGGTCCTGGGATCGAGCCCCGCATTGGGCTCTCTGCTCAGTGGGGAGCCTGCTTCCCTCCTCTCTCTGCCTGCCTCTCTGCCTACTTGTGATCTCTGTCAAATAGATAAATAAAATCTTTAAAAAAATAAAAATAAAAATAAAAATAAAATAAAAATAAAAAACACACATCGGGGAGCCTGGATGGCTCAGTCAGTGAAGCATCAGACTCTTGATCTCAGCTGAGCTCTTGATCTCAGGGTTGTGAGTTCAAGCCCCACATGGAGCCTACTTCAAAACAAACAAACACCACACACACAGAGTTGTGTATTTATTTGGCAGTGGGAAGAAACAACAGAAATCCACTATTCTTTATTGTCTTGTCCTATGAAACTAATGTTTCTACAGTTCAAGTGTTTCTGGGGCATCTGAGTCGCTCAGCTGGTTAAGTGTCCAACTCTTGGTTTTGGTTCAGGTCATGATCTCAGGGTCATGAGATCCAGTCCTGTGTTAGGCCCCATGCTCAGCGCAGAATCTGCTTGTTCCTCCCTACCCCTCTGCTCCTTCCTCTGCCTCAAATAAGTAAATCTTTAAAAAAAAAAAAAAAAAGGTTTTTGCTAAATAGCATTAGCTTTTGAACTTTCTTTTAAAAAAGATTTTATTTATTTATTTGACAGAGAGAGAGAGATCAGAAGTAGGCAGAGAGGCAGGCAGAGAGAGAGGGGGAAGCAGGCTCCCCACTGAGGGGAGAGCCTGATACAGGGCTCGGTCCGAGGAACCTGGGATCATGACCTGAGCCGAAGGCAGAGGCTTAACCCACTGAGCCACCCAGGCGCCGCCCCATGTGTGTTTTTTAAACTGCTTCCAAATATAAATGGTGAGTACATTAGAGTTGGATTCTACTGAGCCACCCAGGCGCCCTAGCTTTTGAACTTTTAGAGTGTCAAATAAAATGGCACAATCTTTGTCAGTCATCCTCTTTTGAGTTGTATCTTACAAATACCACCCAATATATATATACACAGTGGAATACTATGCAGCTGTCAAGAGAAACAAAATCTTGCCACTTGCAATGACATGGATGGAACTAGAGGGTATTATAAGCAAAATAAGTCAATCAGAGAAAGACAATTATGATATGATCTCTCTGATATGAGGCATTTGAGAGGCAGGGCAGGGGGTCGTGGGGGGTAGGGAGGGAAAAGATGAAACAAGATGGGATCAGGAGGGAGACAAACTATTACTCTTCATCTCACGAAACAAACAGGGTTGCTGGGGGGTAGGGGGTTAGGGGTAGAGTGGTTGGGTTATGGACATTGGGGAGGATATGTGCTCTGGTTAGTGCTGTGAAATGTGTAAGCCTGATTGATTCACAGATCTGTACCCCTGGAGCTAATAACACATTATATGTTTAAAAAAACAAAACAACAACAAAAATCACCCAAACATAAAGTGTTTCCTTACACATAAAACATAATAGCTGCTATACTAACCTCACAGGATTTTTACCTGGATCAAAAGAACAAAACATAAATGTCATTTGTTATATATTAAAGGATGTTTTATGAAGACAACGAACAAGGTCCCATATCTGCCCCTTAACAGCCAGGTAGTTTTAGGTGTTACTAATTTCCATATTCATAAAATTCAGGAAATACTGGAAAGACAAAAAAGAAATACTGGAAGGTCAAATGGGCAACACACTGAAAGCACTTGGGAAGTAGTTTCTACAGATGAACCCAGGATATGCGTTTATGACAAAAGGACTATGTTGGCCTTTTTTCTAAGAGTACTTTCTTGTATGTTCGGAATTACACATTGTTCATTTTATAGGTCACAAAATAAAAACCATTCACAGTACATTCGATGGGAAACATTGACAAAGTACTATAGTCACTAAATTCTGTGGATGTTTGCTCTGGAAGGAGCTTTTGGAGGATATGTTTTCCAGTTTTCTGGTTTCTTAGGTGAAGAAATAACTCTCGATTTGGAAATCCTCAAGCCTTCTGAAGCTCAGACTTCAGAAATGGGGAGGGAGGCAGAACTCTAGTGCACTTGGTGCACATGCCCCACTAAATTGCTCTTTTCCCACACTTTTTGAACATTCTCTTCCAAAGTCCAAGTGGTAATAGCAAGATAGAGAATTGGCAAGAGTGGTTGTAGGGACACATAACCACTTACCCCACTTGGAGGGAGAGGCACCAATGAGAAAAGGTCACCATGTCATGATGACTTTTCTTGGAAAGCCACTGCCATCATGGGACACGCTGCCATACTAATGACAAAGGTCGTCTGATTGGAGTGAATGAGAGGATGTTGATGGTGTGATTTGGACCTTTTAGGTTAAAAAACCAAAAACTGTTCCAGTAACAGAAAACTTCTCATGCTCAGCTCAGTTGTTTATAATTCAGTATTATAGGATCACAGAAACTTAGAACTGGAAAGGAATTAAGGAATCACTAGCACTCCTAATAGATGAGGAAGTAGGTCCAAGGTTAGACAGCATAGTGAGGGCTAGGAAGAAGCTTGCAACGTGTGCTCTTGTAGATCTGCTCAAGGAGCTGACCCACAGGCTCTGCCTGAACTGATGTAGCTCCAAGATGCTTACTTAGCCCAGGGCCCATTAGGTAGTGACTGGCCATCTATGCCACATGGGAGTGCTCCTTCTATTCAGGGGGACAAGGCTAGCAAACACTTAGCAATTATAAAATTAAGACGGCAGACCTAACTAGGGACGTGTAGTTTAAAGGCTGTGAAGTTTGGAATGAATGGCTAGGGAAGCTTCGAGAAAAAGTGACTTGAGCTGTGCTTTATAAAATTTTTTTTTTAAAGATTTAATTTATTTATGTGAGAGAATGAGTGAGAGAGAGCATGAGAGAGGAGAAGGTCAGAGGGAGAAGCCGACTCCCCAAGGAGTTGGGAGCCCGATGTGGGACTCAATCCCGGAAGTCCGGAATCATGACCTGAGCCGAAGGCAGTCACTCAACTGAGCCACCCGGGCGCCCTTGAGCTCTGCTGACCAGCTTTCTGACCTGTGGACAAGATTCAGCCCACCCACAACTTGTTTGTACTCCATTGTGATGACCCATAGTGGTTTTTAGTTTTTTTCCCCTAGCTCAGGAGCATTCATATGAAAATCCCAATTTTGGAGTGTCATATAAACTGCAACACTAAGCCTATATTCACATTAGCAATAAGGGCAAGAGTTGAGAGGCAGCTGGCCCCTTAGCCACAGCATAAATGCTCAGCTAAACATCCATGGTTTGTACCCATTACCCCTCTTCCTCCTTGGGCAGTGAATGTGCTCTTCATGTTTTGGGAAATGGGAAACATAGCCCACATAGGAGAATAAGACACAAAAGTGAAGATAAATGGGTATGCTTATAGGGTGGGGGAATTGCTTTGCAAATTTCCCCCAAATGTGTTCCCCAGACCAAGACAAATACCTGAAACTAGCAGAAGAGTCTGGTGAGAAGCTGGTGCCACTATCTCAATAAATAAAAGTAAAGCGTGAGCCGCTGGTAAGTCAAGAATGCCGACTTCACATACAGAGGACAATATACTCATTTTCCTTCTACTCAGTATCTTCATTTTGGCATATTTAAAAACACAAAACACAAACATTTTATTTTTTAAAAAAGATTTTATTTGTCAGAGAGAAAGAGAGAGAGAGAGAGAGAGCATAAGCAGAGGGAGCAGCAGGCAGAGGGAGAAGCAGGCTCCCTGCTGAGCAAGGAGCCCAATGTGGGACTCAATCCCAGGACCCTGAGATCATGACCTGAGCCAAAGGCAAACAGTTAAACCGACTGAGCCACCCAGGCGTCCCCAAAACACAAACATTTTAAAATTCACATAAAATTGTTACAAACTATACATTTATTATCAATTTAAAGAAATATAATTTTATATCATAATTACAACTGACTTGCTTTTACTGAACCTCATTACATAGCACTGGTGGTTAAGAGGCATAGCTACTCTTTTTCTCCTGGTCAAGTTTGTACCCTGCGTGGCTTAATATAACCCAGGAGCTCCTCCTACCCTGGATTCAGCTCTTCCACCAGACTCACTGTATCCCATCGCTCATTTTCACAATCGACACTCCAAATAGTCCATGATGTTCAAAGGAGTCCATGAAAAAAAGAGAGCCCCACGCCAGCCTGGAAATTCATCCTAACAAAAGGTAAAGAAGTTCTAGACATTTCTGCTTGGAGGATCACAATTCAAATTTACAAAATGTGCCTAACAATAAGAAGGTCATGAAGCACTACCCCAGCGAGCCTGCTCTGTATTCATTTGAAGCTACTATTCAGACCATGGTTCTTGGCCTAGTTCCCATTACCTCTACTTTCTGTTAAATACCGAGACAAAAAATACTACAGTGCTCAGAACATTTAGGAAGCTCACAATCTCTTCCTCTTAGGTCAAGTTTAGCGTGCTATAATGATATTTGGCACCACCCAGTGGCAATCTTTTCTCATCGAAGTGTGAATAAATAGCAGCTCTGCAAACTTGTGGCAACAAAGAATACCTCAATCAATGAATAGAGAATAGCATAACACAGCAAATGAAACAAAAACAGTTTCATTTTTTTTAAGTTACCTCCTTTGAAAGGTTCAGATCTTTTTAACATGGTGTTCCCACAATGAAGAACTTAATTTAAAAAAACGACTTTTTTTCTCTAACTATATAAATATAGCAGTTTCTTTTTATCTTTTTTAAGATTTTATTTATCTGACAGAGAGAGCGAGCACAAGCAGGAAGAGTGGCAGGCAGAGGAAGAGAGAAAAGCAGGCCCTCCACCAAGTAAGGAGCCCAATGCAGGACTCGATCCCAGGACTCCAGGATCATGATGTGAGCCGAGGGCAGATGCTTAACGACTAAGCCACCCAGGCGTCCCTACACAGAGCAGCTTTAATATAAAATTACCTGTGAGAAGGGCAGGCCTGTTTGTAAGGGTGATTAAACTTTCTTATGGGAAAACAGTAAAGTGTACCCAACATTAGTGTTTTAAAAATGTGAGAGAGAGAGACTCAGAGCTCTTTCTAGGTAAGTCTCCCAATTTTTAAACTATAATTATTTCTAATAAGAAAAATCAAGTGGAATACAGGATGGCTCTGTCCCACAGAATGTAAAACACAACCTCTCAATGCATATACAGAAGATGTGTGTGTTAGGGGCACCTGGGTGGCTTAGTCGTTTGAGCATCCGACTCCTGATCTTAGCTGAGGTCTTGATCTCAGGGTCGTGAATGCAGGCCCACATAAAAATGTGTGTCTCTGTGTGTGTGTGAGAGAGAACCAATGTGGGGGAAAAAGCAAAGTCCTGGTCAAAGGATTTTTCAAATTATTATTATTTTTCTCAGACTGGATTCGGTGAGAGTATGGCAGATTCAGAGTCTCTGGGCCGCTGCTTAGATTACCAGTCCTTTTGGGACCTGGCATTCCACTGGAATGGGCTGAGTTCCTGCTCCTACAGCGGGGAACTAAGAGACGAGATGCCACACTTGCCACCTGAAGAATTCTTTCAAGTCTGAATATCTGGGTAACACGGACCAAGGCTGCACCTCGCTGTCCCATTTCTGACTTTAAGTTAAAAGTTCCGTTCGTAGGGCGCCTGGGTGACTCAGTCGGTTAAGCGTCTGCCTTTGGCTCAGGTCATGATCTGGGGGTCCTAGGAGAGCCTGCTTCTCGCCCATCTCTGCTGATCTCCCGCTTGTGTTCTCACTCACTCTCTGACAAATAAATAAAATCTTTTTTAAAAATTTCTGCAAATCTCCATATAGCAACAGATACTGTAGAATTTATATCATGGGATCTTCTGAAAAGGAAGAGGAAAAAACCCAGTTCTTCGTAGAAGGGGGTTCGGTTTGTTTTCTTTGTGTTTTGATATCTTAAATGTCAATGATCACAAAAACTTCTGGCTTCTCTTCATCATAGACCTGCATTGCTGAGTAGGTTATTGCCTTGACTTCAGTTCCCTAAAGCAGGGGTTAGAGGGAAAAAAAAAGAAAGAAAAAGTGAACATCAAAATCAGAACCATTAACTCTAGTGACAACTGGCAGAAAGGCCAAATTTTACCATTATTCTGAAAACTAAAAACCCACAGGAGACAAGTAGTTACTTGTGTAGCATTCTACACTCATCCGGCAACAAAGCAACATGTGCCCAGAGGAAGCGAGCTGGCTGGACGGTGAAAGCGGCAGCTCCAACCCTGGCTTTGTTTCCACCTGGCTCCTCAGGCTGTCTGACCTCCCCAGCACCCTGCTTTCAGTTTACCGAATGGCTTGAGTGGAGGAGCCCCAAGCTCTCCCACTGCCTGGCCCAGGGCTGCTCCTCAAGACCTGCTGCTTGCAGTGGCCCGACCACTTCTTCAAGGCCACAGACCCTTCTTTCCTCCCTGCTGCCCACTCACTCTGCATTGTGGGGTTCTCGCTCCCCATGTTTGATACATGACAATCCCCCCTCCCCTGCCCCCATTCAGAACCACAGGATGAAATGTCCTCTTAGTTCCTTCCTGTTCTAGAAAAGAAAATACAAGAATTCGGTGCAGTGCAAAATATTTCAGGCAATAGGTGACTGGCATCCGCTGGCTCTATAGCACAAAGGAAATCTGAAGATTTCACGGACAGATCTAAAAGGCACTGACCTGTGCTCTTCTTCCCTCTGCCATCATTACCTGGTGAGACCATAATCTAAATCCAATTCAACTTTCTGCCTCTGGCAGCACACACTGTGCTCACTGGTATCACCTGAAATCGTGTCCACAGTCTACCATCTCCTGAGTCTATACTCACATGAGCTTTGCCTCCTGTTACAATGAACTGTCCGGCCCTGTTCCTATCAGAAGGCTGACCCTTAACCCTGGACATTCTATCCTCTATCGCCTTCCCAACTTAATGTCTTTGCTCTGAAATTACTCTCTCCCTCTCCAGCATGATCAATTTGCCCCAAGTTCCAAGATCACTTCCACGGAGCCTACACTGGTGTTACAAAACCTCCTTGCTGAAACAAGACAAAACAAAAAAAACCTTTCCCTTCCCTACCACATTCCCCTCTGGCTACTACTGTTCTAGCCATATGTTCCCCTTTTCTCAAACTCTGTCTCAATATACTGCCTCCACTTCCCTCTCTCTCATTCATTTGCTCTCTGATCCACACATCTTTCCACTGATTCGTAAATCCATGGTCAATCGTCAAGCCTCAGCCCACTCAGCCTCTGAGCAATCTCAAGGGCACTGGATATCTGGCTTTGGGGCTCCCCTCTTCTTTAACTCCCTCTTATGAGGCTCTCCTTTCCTTTTTGGCTCCATCTTTTCCAAAGTTAGTGCCCCAGAGCTCAGTCTTCTCTATACTCTCTCTCTCTTATCTACACCTCCCTCCTTGTTTATCTTATCTAGTCCTATGGCTATAAATATGACGGCTTCCAGACTGAGATTTCCAGATCTACCTAGCTCCTGAACAAGTCATCCTACAGACAAGTGCCTATTATGTGACTTCTCCATTTAGATATCTAATATACACCTCAAACACAGTATGTTCAAGAGAAAGTTCCACTGTGTCTTGTGTATTATAATTCACACAGCCCCTCTCCTGGTTTCTCTTCTTTAAGGCTTCTCTCCCAAGGTTCCCTCACCAGGCTTCATTTCATTATGTTGTGCCTGAAGAAATGGTACTTTAGCTCCTAGAAGCAACCAGGATTCCTTAGTCACCCTCATCTAATTTAGGCCTCCTTGGCCTCAACACAGGGGTCAGCAAACTACAAATCATGGGCCAAATCCAGCCTGATCCCTGGTTTCATACAGCCCCCGACACTAAGAATTTTTTTTTTTTTGAAGTATTTATTATTTGACAGAGAGAGACACAGTGAGCGAGGGAACACAGCAAGGCAAGGGGGAGAGGGAGAAGCAGGCTTCCTGCTCAGCAGAGAGCCCGATGCGGAGCTCGATCCTAGGACTCTGGGATCGTGACAGGAGCCAAAGGCAGAAGCTTAACAACTGGGCCACCCAGGCGCCCCAAGAATGGTTTTTACATTTCTAAATGGCTGGGGGCGGGGGGGTACCCACAAGAGAATATCTCATGACATTTGAAAATGATATGAAATTCAGATTTCAGCGTCCATGACGTTTACTGGAATACAACCACGGTCGTTCATGTCTGTGTTGTCTGTGGTCACCGCAGTGTTACAACAGGGGAGCTGAATACTGTTCTTCTAGCACTCTTGTTCCATCAAGCTTCAAACATGATTCAGACCTTTACAGAAAGCATGTATGCGCCTGCCCCTAGTCCTCCACACACATTGGACTGGGAGAGAGTAAAGCCATACAGGGTGGCAAATACAGAATGTGGAGATGCACAGAAAGTAGAAGGCGAGAACATCCAGCCCAACACCTTCACTAAAGGGAGAGACACCGAAGCTTGAAAAGGCAAAGGGACTCTGAAGTCTCACAAAAGTCTGGAACAAACCTGACCCCAGAACTCAAGCACTGACTCCTAATCTACCAAGTCAGAGTGAAGTCCCAGTGTTTAGACATAATAGGGTCAGAGACGTCTAAGGAAAACTTACGACTTTACACCAATTTATTTATTAGAACTTACTGAGGTTTACCATCATATACTGACTTTACGGTAAGGAAGTATAAAATGTTTTTAATGGTTGGATTTAAAAACATACCTGAGGGTGCTTGGACAATGAAAATTCTTCTCCCCACCTTGAGAAGGAAAATTAAAACATGATTAAGACTTCCCAGATTTAATATTTATTTATCCTTTACATACTTGAACATAAACCTTATAAATGTGGTTAAGATATGAGAAAGCCACAAGAGCTGGGAGGGGTAAGGAAGCTACAAATTTCAGTTTGATTGCCAGTAAACAGAGCTGCTGAGGGGCATATGTGCTACAGCTATTTCAACAAGGTTGATCGTTGCCTTAAAAAAAAAAAAGTGTGGGGGCACCTGGGTGGCTCAGTCATTAAGCATCTGCCCTCGGCTTAGGTCATGATCCAAGGGTCCTGGGATGGAGCCCTGCACTGGGCTCCCTGCTTATTGGGAAGCCTGCTTCTCCCTCTCCCATTTCCTCTGTTTGTGTTCCCTCTCTCACTGTGCTTCTCTCTATCAAATAAATAAAATCTTTAAATAAAAAAAAGAAAGAAAGAAAAGGAGGGGAAATAATAAAGAGCTCATTTTACAAAGAAACACATCAAATTCGACATAAATTGGAAAAACAGACTTTATATAGAAATAACCTAAAAGATATCCTTAAGTGACTGAAGAGATTTGGAAACACCAGGTCCAATCAAAGAGATCTAATCAAGTGTTTGCAATCTCTGGAAGGAAAAGTATAATTTGTTAATAGAAGGAACCACTTTGAACAGAGTCCAGGTGTGAAGATCTACGAGAAGGAAGCATCAGTGCTTCATGTCACCAAGTCAGGCTTCACATACACACAAAAAAAATTTTTTTAAGATATTATTTATTTATTTGACAGACAGAGATCACAAGCAGGCAGAAGCAGGCAGAGAGGAGAAAGCAGGCTCCCTGCTGAGCAGAGAGCCTGATGTGGGGCTCATCCCAGGACGCTGGAATCATGAACTGAGCTGAAGGCAGAGGCTTTAACCCACTGAGCCACCCAGGCGCCCCCACACAAAAAATTTTTATGCTAAAAATCAATAAATTGGGAATCAGGTTCGAGAACCAGTATCAACTTTGTTCTGTCAAATTTCTGGTCCTCCAAAGTTGAGGACCAAAGCCCTTGCTCCTAGGGCTCACACAGCTTAACCTACAGAACTCCACTGAGATGAGACTGGACCTCTGATTTTATATTTGTCTTCCTGCCTACTAGGTTCAGTGAAGAATTTTAACAACCTTCATGACTTCCTACTGAAAAGATCTGCATATATATGCTGCCAAAGTGAGCACAAAAAGATTTTCAAAACATACCCAATTGACCGTAATTTGAAATTTCTTTGATCAATGTGAAGTACTTTCACTTCCTAAAGAGGAAAAAGAATTAATTTAAAAAAATGTTCATAACAGACCATATACTAAAACATATCTAATAATTGTCAAAACACTATGCTGTACACCTGAAACTAATATAATATTGTATACCAATTATACTTTAAACTTATGAAAATATGTCTAGGTTATCCCTTTTCCTAGAAAATAACAGCATTTGATTTCTCTGAAGCAAAGAAAACAAAAATGTTAACTAAAGTAGAACAAGTGAACTATATTTCAAGGAAATAAGGGCTTTTTAAAAAAATATTTGAGGGAAATATACTTGAAAAAATGTACAATCTAAAAACATGAATCAAGAAATTTCTCTGTAAAATAGAATGGGATGATGCAGGATTTCAATCATTCTCAGCCCATTTGTAAGTAATACTGTAGGTTCTTGACCTTTGTAGGACAAGTGACCAGTCAGAAGAGGGTACGTAGTGGGGCTGGGAAGGGACAGAATGGAGGGGTGTGGAAGCAGGGAGGGCCCTGCGTGTTAGGTTAACAATGATGTTGCAGAGGGTTCCCTCTTTGAGGTGGATGGCAACAAGCAATCTCCATTTGGCTTTTTCCTTTGTCATGTTATGAAAAGCTGAGAACAATTTTTTTTTTTTTTGAGAACAATTTTTAAATTTAGGCCAACATGGCACAGCTACTAAATTTCATATGGGACAAAGGAACATACGGATGGACATAAATATAGTTCAAACTTGGGAGACATAAAAAGTGTAGGTGAAGATAGCAGGTGCATTCTTACTGCATAATCCTGGTTACTGACAAGGATACGGTAACAAATCTAAAAATTAGAAAATGCATATACATACGCAAAGTCAGGTTAACCAAGAAGTCCCTATTTTCTGCACATCAATATCATCTTATACATTCTGTATGGCTTGGTTTTGCATCACATGTTCTATTCTCAATCATTTTTCTTTTAAAATCTGAATTAAGAACCCATTTGCTCAGTAAAAAAGAAAAACCCTTGCTTACCCGGGGTATGAAGAATTCATCAGCACTGAACTTATAAAGCCACTCATCCAAAAAGTGAAATAGAAGGGATTCTAAGTCATCTCCTATACAGGATCAAGAAGGATCATGATAGTATGACATTTAATAATTCTAGTCTCTAAAAACTTGCTTGAATTTAGAAGTGGAAGGAATTTCTTAGGCTAGCTGGAAGAGGAAGAACAGGCTCACAATTAATTTTATTGTTCTTATTGTGAAAATGTACTGAAGTTATATAGAACACTGCACATTTGCATGACAATTTCTTCCCTGGAAATAACTGGTTACCTTGGGTTTCTACTTCTACTGTCTGCAGGGGCTCCACAGTCCCAGTATCTGTCATGTAACCGAACATGGCCATTGCACATTGTTCAAATGCTTCCTCCAGAGTATCTCCCCACGCATGTAACCTAAAGAAACACATTCATGCCCTGTGTAATAAAATCTACAGCGAGAGAGAAAACTTGACAGCAAGGTCAAAATAAAATCAGCATGATAAGTACAAATCCAAAGGCCTCAATCAATCTAATGGCACAGAAAGTGGGTTCTTTTAAACTATCATTTTCATGTTGTAAAGGAACCAAAATAGGAAGAAAGAATTAAAACTAGGGACATCAAGATTAAAACGTCAGCCTTCCTATTTAAGAACACGATTTCAAAGGCATAAATTGCAGGTGTACTCACTGGACATCTGCTGTATGATCCAAATCTGAGGGAGAGAGGGAAAAACACATATGTCATTAAACTTGACTTGCAAATCACAAGAAGCTCTAGTTCGTTATTAAGAACATTATCTTTTGGGGCGCCTGGGTGACTCAGTTGGTTGGGTGGCTGCTTTCAGCTCAGGTCATAAACCAAGGGTCCTGGGATGGAGCACCTGCGTTGGGCTCCCCACTTAGTGGGGAGCTGCTTCTCCCCTTCCTTTTGCCCCTCCCCCAGCCCCACTCATTTTTCTCTCCCTCTCACTTAAAAAAAAAATTTAATTTAATTTAAAAATTGTCCTTCAAAGCCAAGAAAATGTGGAGCATGGATGCCTGGGTGGCTCAGTCAGTTAAGCATCTACCTTTGGCTCAGGTTCCTAGGATTGAGTCCCGCACTGGGCCTCCTGTAGCCAGGGAGCCTGCTTTTCCCTCTGCCTCCTGCTCCCCGTGCTTGTGCTCTCTCTCTCTCTAATAAATAAATAAAATCTTTGAAAAAAATCACTTAAAAAAAAGAAAATATGGCACAAACCTCACCTTTTGCTATCAGTTTACATAAGAAAGTTAATTGCTTTGTTAAAGGCTACTTTTTCAAAAGTCAAGATTGGTATATAAATGACAATTTCTAGAAGGCAGCAGGGCCAGGAGCTTCTAGGTGATCTAAAGTGGCTAATACATTAGTATATCTCAATAATGCCATTTCCTGACATTAATTTTCCTCAACAAAACAAATCAGTATCTTTTCTAAATATTTGCTCTGTGAATGATCAAAATTCATCAAAGATATAAAATTCCAGATTTCCCTGTCTCACCTTTTCATGAACAGCTAATCAAATCCTATACAAAAGAGGTCTGTCTCTTTGAAATAAGAGCCAAGGGGACACCTGGTGGCTTAGTCGGCTCAGGTCATGATCCCAGTGTCGTGGGATCGAGTCCCACATTGGGATCCTTGCTCAGCAGGGAGCCTGCTTCTCTCTCCACCTCTGCCTGCCACTCTACTTGCTTGTGCGTACTCTCTCCCTCTCTCTGACAAATAAATAAATAAATAAATAAAATCTTTAAAAAAAATAATAATAATAAGCCAAGTTTTTATTCGTTAATTTCTTTCATTTAAAGAACTCCTCAATGATACCCCTGGCTAATAAAGCAGTTTCAGAAAGTAAACTCCATGTTTATGAGCTTTTTCCTGATATCCCCACAGGAATACCCAACTGCTCCTATCACAGACTCCCATGGGATCTGTTCTCTCAACATTTCGCAGTCTATTCTTCACTGGTATCATGACTTTAATCAGTTCTTCCCACTTAGTATCATAGAATGTTCAGGCTAGAAGGAGAGGTGATAAACAAGTTAAAAGAAAATGACAGGTATTAACCCTATAGAAATGAACGCCTGTGTCCAGAATGCTCCCAGCAACTTATTCCCCCAAAGTAAACACCAAATATCCACCAAGAGAAGAACAGATAAACGAAGGCACAAGGCAGTACTGCTCAGTGATAAAACAGTGCAAGCTACTGACTCATGCATTTACATGAATCTCAAAAACATTAAATGAAAACTGCAGGGGCGCCTGGGTGGTTCAGTGGGTTAAGCCTCTGCCTTTGGCTCAGGTCATGATCCCAGGGTCCTGGGATCGAGCCCTACATCGGGATCTCTGCTCAGTGGGGAGCCTGCTTCCTCCTCTCTCTCTGCCTGCCTCTCTGCCTGCTTGTTATCTTTATCTGTCAAATAAATAAATAAAAATCTTTAAAAAGAAAGAAAGAAAAGTGCACAACTCTCAGCACCTAATACCTCTATCCAAAATCCCTGTGCCAAGAGTGATCAAACTTGAGCACAAGTGGGCTTCTAACAGCGTAAGTCAGCCTTGTTCTAGAATCACTCCGGCCAGAGCACGTTAGACGATGACCTGCTGGAGAAAGCGCTACACAGCCAGAATTTACTGTTTGTTCCAGCCTAAACCTGACAATAGGCTCTTCACCTCCCTTTCTTACAGCATTTACTAAAAAGGGCTTACAACAGTGAATATTTATCTCTACAACTCAGCAGGGTCTTTCTTCAGGACTTCACAGCCATTCTTTTAAAAAATGTAATCATCGGGAAGGACTCCCAGTCCCCGTGGGAGGATAGAATTAAACTTTGGTAACTGCTTGCTACCAAATACTGCAGGCCTAACTGAATTTACAGCCTAACATTTCGGAATTTTTCATTTCTCTCACTCTACTGAGCTCTCCCCTCTTCTACATTTGCTCTTTAAAAGGTCCCATCACCTCTGTGCAATTCAGAATGGAGCTCAACTCTTTCTCCTACTGTAGTTACTGAATAAAACCCCATTCCACCACTTTAATGTCCAGCTGAGTTTATTTCTGATACTGAGTGAAGCCGCTAGGCATAAAAGAATCCACACCATGGGGATCCACTTGTGTGAAACTCTTAAAACAGGCAAAATTAAGTTCTGGTGATAGAAATCCAAATTGTCTGCCTCAAAGTAAGGATGTGGGGGCTTATAGGAAAAAAGTAAAAGGGAATTTTCTAGGGTGATGGAAATGTTCTATAGCCTGACTGGAGTTTGGTTACAATCCAATGTATAACATACTGGAATGATAAATACATGTACATATCTATTTGCAAAACTTTTTAAAAACATTTTTAATGAATCTCTAGACCCATTGTAGGGTTTGAACTTACAACTCTGAGATCAAGAGCGGCATGCTCTGCAGACTGAGCCAGCCAAGGGCCTCTGCTTATCAAAACCTACTGGACTTTATGCTTAAGATCCAAGCCCTTTTACTATATTTATGTAAACCTTAATTTAAAAACTATAACAACAACAATTGGGATGCCTGGGTGCCTCAGTTAAGCACCTGCCTTCCGCTAAGGTCATGATAATACCAGAAATTTTAACTGAAAAACTTTCAAATATTTATTCATTTAAAAATAATGCACCTGACTGGTTTAGTAAGTAGAACACGCAATTCTTGTAAGCTTTTCTAAGTTTGAACTCCACGATGGGGATAGAGATTACTTACAAATAAGACTTTTTTAAAATAAAACTATTTTATATTGTATATCGTTATGAAAAATAACCATATTTCCCCCAAACTTTAGTGAGAAGAGTGCCACTGTTTCTGCAAGTATTTTTAATATCTGACTTCAGTGTATTGATTTAGTTGAAGTACATACATACATTGATTTAGTTGAAGTACATAGGGTGATGGAAATGTCCTATAGCCTGACTAGAGTTTGGTTACAATCCAATGTATAACATACTCCAGTGATAAATACATGTACGTATCTATTTGTGTAAAAGGAGTGTCTTAATAGCTCTTCAAAGAAACTAGATATAGTTTTCCTTGATGTTATACCAAAACTAGAAACATGTTATCTTTTTATTTCTTTTAATTTTTTCTAAAGATTTATTTATTTGAGAGAGAGAGAGAAAGAGAGTGAGTGCACGGTGGGGAGGGAGAGAGTCTTAAGCAGATGTCATGCTGAGTTCACAGCTTCACTCAGTGCTTTATCTCACAACCCTGAGAGCACAACCTGAGCCAAAACCAAGAGTTAGACACTTAACCAACTGTGCCACCCAGGTGCCCTTAAAATATGCTAGTTTTTAAAAGGTTAGTTGCAATGTGGATTTTGAGCTGTGACAATGAACTTTTTGTGCTCTGTAACATGTGCTCTGTAATATTAAAATCCATTGCTCTACCTTGTGCCTAGAATGGCTCTAATTTGGGCCTGACTATGTAACATCAAAGCACTGGTCCTCTGAAAAATACCATTTCGGGGCACCTGGGTGGCTCAGTTGGTTAAGCGGGTAAGCAGCTGCCTTCAGCTCAGGTCGTTATCCCAGGGTCCCCGGATGGAGTCCTGCATTGGGCTCCCTGCTCGCCAGGGAGTCCGCTTCTCCCTCTCTCTCTACCCCTTCCCCAAGCTCATTCTCTCTCTCTCTCTCTGCCCCCCATGGTCTCTCAAATAAATAAAATCCTTTTTTTTTAAGATTTTATTTATTCGTTAGAGAGAGGGAGAGGGAATGTGTACTGGGAGAGGCAGAGGGAGAGGGAAAAGCAGAGTCCCCACTGAGATGGGAGCCTGATGTGGGCCTCAATCCCAGGCCTTGGAGATCATGGCCTGAGCTGAATACAGATGCTCAACCACCTGAGCCACCCAGGCGCCCCTCAAATAAATAAAATCTTTAAAAAAAAAAAAAAACCACCAAGTTTGGCGCGCCTGGGTGGCTCAGTTGTTAAGCGTCTGCCTTCAGCTCAGGTCATGGTCTCAGGGTCCAGGGCACTGTGGTCCCCCCTCAGTGGGAAGCCTGCTTCTCCCTCTCCCACTCCCCCTGCTTGTGTTCCCTCTTTCACAGTCTCTCTCTCTCTGTCAAATAAATAAATAAAATCTTTTAAAAAAAAACAAACCAGTTCATTGATTTGTAGAGATAATGTTGATATATTTAATTATACAGAATGATATTACACATACATATATATTTGTAAATATAACCATCAATCTCATCAGAAAGATCTTTAATTACTGAGAAACTGTCAAGCTCATGACGGTAGATACAAGTTTTCCAAAATCTGAATTTCACCCAAACCTTTGAATTTTGGGTGCCTGGATAGCTCAGTTGGTTAAGGGACTACCTTCGGCTCAGGTCATGATCCGGGAGTCCTGGGATCGAATCCCCCATCAGGCTCCCTGCTCCATGGGGAGTCTGCTTCTCCCTCTGACCTTCTCCCCCCTCATGCTCTCTCTCAAATAAATAAATAAAATCTTAAAAAAAAAAAAAACTTGAATTTTATCATTGCCAACAAATATTGTATTATTTTGTGACAGCACTTTATTTAAAGAAATATCTGAGAAATACCCCTGTCTGAGCAACAATACTGTATCTTTCAGTCATTCATTCTTTGGAGAGAGAAACAACAACAAAAGCAACAGGTGCTTCCTGAAAAACAAAAACACACACAAAAACCCAGCTCACAACTCAATTACACAGGTTCTTTTCCTCAAGGTAATCGTCAATATTTGACAACCAGCATAATTTTCATTTTGTTTCACAGAATATTAAAAAGACATGTACTCCGTGGTCAAGATTTAATAGAATTGATAGTCCTTACTCATTCAAGGACATCTTTAAGTCAAAATGACTTTTTCTTTTAGTTTTAAGTACACGGTGGTAAGGAATAAAGTGACTTCCAGCACAGTTTAGTGCGGCAGCTTCAGCCTGTACTCAAGGGACAGTTTTCCGCCTTCCAAGGCTTCTGCACCATCAGCACAAACAGCAACACAGTAAAAGAGCGAATATCTCAGTATTATTATGAAAGCAGTTTTGACATCACAGATTCTCTGAAAGGGTCTTGGAAACCCTGGCGGTGCAAGGACCACACTTGGAGAACTGAAAACTATGGAAGAGAACAGGAAATAAATTTAACTTGGACCGAGAGGTTCAGTTAAGAATTCCTAAAGGAGGGGCGCCTGGGTGGCTCAGTGGATTAAAGCCTCTGCCTTCAGCTCAAGCCATGATCCCAGCATCCTAGGATCGAGCTCCACATTGGGCTCTCTCTGCTCAGCGGTGAGTCTGTTTCCCCCCTCTCACTCTGCCTGCCTCTCTGCCTACTTGTGATCTCTCTCTGTCAAATAAATAAATAAAATCTTTAAAAAAAAATCCTAAAGGAAACAAGAGCCTGTAAGAGCCAAGAGACTAAGGGTGATCTGAATCTGTTTGCTCATTCTCTTATTCCCCATTTCTGCTCAGTGCCCAATACACAACAGGTGTTCAATTATATTGCTGAATGAATACATGAGATGACAACTATGCTGGGTCTAAAAGGAAAAAGAGAGCTACAGGAGAAGCATGTGGGGAGGTCTGTGGGCTGTCTGTGGAAAGAAATGAAACTGGGAGATAACACAGACTAATCTCACATTACATCAGTTCAAAGGCTGTGCAAAATGCTGGCAAGTGGACTCCAGTATGACCAAGTGGGATTTATTCCTAGAATGCCAAGATTCAATTATTAGGAAACAGATTAATGGAACTCATATAAATATATGATCCTCTCCATAGATATAATCATGAAATATACCATAAAAATATTAACAGGATTTTTGAGCAAAAGGTTTTTTTGCTGTTCAATAAATGAAAAAGTTTAAACTATCTTTCTTTCGTCTCTCATTCTTTTTTTTTTAAGGTTTTATTTATTTATTTGACAGAGAGATCACAAGCAGTCAGAGAGAGAGAGAAGCTGGCTCCCCACCAAGCAGAGAGCCTGATGTGGGACTCGATCCCAGGACCCTGAGATCATGACTGGAGCCAAAGGCAGAGGCTTAACCCACTGAGCCACCCAGGCGCCCCAACTGCTCTCATTTTTAATTGCTGCATTTACTGAATGTTTTTGTGGTATAATAAAAATATATATTTGGTCTTTGTCCCTGGTTTCTGGCAAGCTCCTAAAATACTTGGCTTTTCATTGGTGATAGGAGTGTCTTGGTATTCATTAATTGTCCCCTTCTGTCCACAGCTGAGTCTACATTATTGAGGTTACTGAGGCTAGGGCTCCTACATAGCCTTAGCATGGTGCGGTAATGAGGAGGATGAAACACAGGATTAAAGAGTGGGAACTTTCAGCCCCACCCCCTCACCACAAATGGCTTGTCTGGCCTGTGGAGGGTGGAATAGAAGTCTGAGCTATAAACTTTTTTTTTTTTTAAGATTTTATTTATTTATTTGACAGACAGAGATTACAAGTAGGCAGAGAGGAGTCAGAGAGAGGAGGAAGCAGGCTCCCTGCTGAGCAGAGAGCCCAATGTGGGGCTCGATCCCAGGACCTTGGGATCATGACCTGAGCTGAAAGCAGAGGCTTTCACCCACTGAGCCACCGAGGCGCCCCTAAAGAAACTATTTTTAAGAGAAAAATGAGCTAGGGAGATATGTGGGTTCAGAACCCAGTATGCCATGGTAACTAAACTCTACAGAGGCACTGGGGTGGCTCAGTCGGTTAAGCCTCTACCTTCGGTTCAAGTCATGATCTCAGGGTCCTATGATCTAGTCCCGCATCAGGCTTCTTGCTCTTTGGAAGCGTGCTTCTCCCTCTCCCACTCCCCTGCTTGTGTTCCCTCTCCTGCCATCTCTGTCAAATAAATAAATAGAATCTTTATTAAAATAAAATAAGAGAAAAATAAAAGTCATATTTGTGCTCCCCAAACCATAGCAACCTTTAGGGAAAATAGCTGAACATTTATATAGAAGATCAGAATCTGCACTATTGGGGTGCCTGGGTGGCTCACCGGGTTAAGCCTCTGCCTTCGGCTCAGGTCATGGTCTCAGGGTCATGGGATCGATCCCCACTTCAGGCTCTCTGCTCAGCAGGGAGCCGGTTTCCTCCTCTCTGCCTGCCTTCTGCCTACTTGTGATCT
Source organism: Mustela erminea (assembly GCF_009829155.1). Classification (NCBI taxonomy): domain Eukaryota; kingdom Metazoa; phylum Chordata; class Mammalia; order Carnivora; family Mustelidae; genus Mustela; species Mustela erminea. The sequence goes on along the minus strand of NC_045623.1, from coordinate 85,453,963 downwards.
CTCTCTGTGTGTCAGATAAATAAATGAAATCTTTTAAAAAAAGAATCTGCACTATACGCTCAAGTTTATTATCTCATTTACTCCTCAGATGAAGGAACTAAGGGACAAAGAGAGGTTATGTATTTGCCTTAAATTACTAAGCTGTTTATGGCAAAAACAGATCTTTTTGCTAAAAACACAATCCAGGTAAAACACCAAGTTGTAAGTTTCCTACTCAACTTTCCAAGTTCTCTAACGTAACCACACTCTCATCACCCTACAGCTGGAGATACCTACCGGCGACAACCCGGCAAACGCTTGAAAATACTGTTGTCTTTAGAACGAATACGCTGGTAAAATTCCCACAAGGTAATGTGACTAGGTAAATGTAGAAAGAGTTCAAGAGACTGTAAATGTGGCAGCCCAGGTTCCCGACTCTCAGACTATTGGGCTTTTTTCCTCAGCATCCCCCCGACAAGGACCTATAATACAGGGCGAAATGGCATCAAGCCTGAAGCACCTTATGAGATAAAACGGCTGGCGAGGCCGGAAGACCTGAGCAAGGAGACGAGGGACGACAGAAGTGAGCCACCTACTCACACTCGTACTTCCGAATGACTGGGGGATATTTGGCCTTGATCGCCTTCTGCTCTTCAGTCAAATTGTAATCCCGAATATCTTCCTCTTCCTGCGCCATAATTGCAACACTAGACACTCTACTTCCGCCCTTCATTAGCCGGACTTCGGCTCTAATTTATAACTTCCGCCCTAGACTCCGCCCACCCTCGGCACGCCCCCTTAAAGGACCAGGACTCCATTCTCTCAGATGTACTTTATACCCTAAGACTTCTATCTTCCGGCCCGCCACTGGGAGCACATCTTTAATAGGCTTAGGCCCTATTTTCTGTGTTTGCTTCATTCGTCCTAAGAACTAAGGAAAAAGAAACTGGAAGACCTGAGAGTATGGAGAGACTTGAACTAGACACCCTGTTTCTGAGTGTTTAGAAGCCTTTTCTTTCCGCCTTACTCCCGGGGTTGTTAACTAGACTCAAAAGCATCCTATATTTCTCATCTCAGTACTTTCACAGTATCTGGCGATGAAAAGCCTTTAAGAAAATGGCTGCCCCCTGGAGAGTGCGGGCTAAACTTGTCACGTGACCCGGCGGTCGCACTCCCACCGGCTCCGCGCGCGCGCACTCGAAGGAAGTCGGCTCCCGGCCGTGTGGGGGCAGGGGAGGGGCGCCCGCCTCGGATCCACAGAAAGCCATTCTGCGTGTCTGGATAGGCTGCGAACGCGGCTTCCCCGCCCACTCTACCATTCGGGACGCTCCGACTGGCCAGTGTTGGCGCGAAGGTGCGCGAGTCAGCCCTCGCGCAGGGGCAGCAGGAAACAATAGAGGCCGCGCGCGCAGAGCAAGCGCCCGTAGCCTCCCCGCCCCTCCCGCAACGCTCGACCCCGGGATCCCCCCGGCTTGCCTGCCCGCCATGGCCGACAAGGAAGGTGAGGGTGCTGGGGCCGCCCCAGGAGGGCGGGGGGTTTCGGGCCGGCGCCGCGGCCTCGACAGGGCCTAGCAGTGACGACAAGCCCGACTCTTGAGTGCTGTCCCCACCATCGAAGGCGTGAGGAGAAATCGCCCCGTAGGGCGGGCTAACGGCGCGCCAGTTTCTCCGGCGCGGAGGCCGGTCCCCCGGCGTGGAGCTGGGGCGGGGAGTGGGGGGAGCCCGGGCCCGGCCGGTGTCTGGTACCTTTCCGCGCGCCCTGTCCGTCTGCCCGCCTCTCCCGGTTCTGCCTGAGCCGTTCGCTACCCCAGGGGCCCAGGAGGCCCGCGCCGGTTCCGTAGACTCGGCGCGAATGGGAGCGTGCTCATGAGGCCCGGCGCCGTCGCGCGAACGGCTAACGGAGTGACGGGCCTGGCTAACCGGAGAGAGTAGTTGCTGCGGGCCCGCGCGCGTGGAGAGCGGTGTGGGTACCGTCGCCGCGGGGAGAATTGCCCATACCTCCTCCATTTCAGAATCTGGACTCGAGCATTGCCGGTAGCTTTGGAAGTGTTGACTCGGTTTCCCTTTGTGTTCGCTAACTTAATTTGTTTTAACTTTTAGCAGCCTTTGATGACGCAGTGGAAGAACGTGTGATCAACGAAGAGTACAAAATATGGAAAAAGAACACCCCTTTTCTTTACGATTTGGTGATGACCCATGCCCTGGAGTGGCCTAGCCTAACTGCGCAGTGGCTTCCAGATGTAACCAGGTGATGTGAACGTTTTGAACGTTGTCTTGTTGTGTCCTCCTTAGTGTTGATCTTCCCTGTTTCCTCCAGTCCCCCAAAGAGAGCACGTGATCAAAACCCAGTTGGTGACCTTTTTTCCTAGCCCCCAAAATAAGACAAAAATGTAAAAGTAGTTTTGCAATGTACCTGATAAGAGAAAACTTGTTTTCTTTCCCTGATAACGAATTGAATAGTCTGTTGTAACTACAGTTAACGAAATAATGTAAAATGTGTCAGCTTTCAAGAAAATGCTGTGATGAGTTCAGCTTTTTCAGCAACACGTTGGAACCTAGAGGTAGTAGCTGGCTAGTACAAAGATTTATGTGACATGGTACCTGCCTTCAAGGAGCACAGGCATAGTTGAAGAGGCTGATAGAAGCTAATAGTTACAGTGACATGTGCCAAGATTTACAGAGATACTTAGGGTGTTTAGAACTAACACCTGAGGGGTGCCTGGGTGGCTCAGTGGTTTGAGCCTCTGCCTTCTGCTCAGGTCATGATCCCAGTGTCCTCGGATGGACCCCCACCCCTACCCCTGGTGTTGCTCAGCGGGGGACCTGCTTCCCCCTCTCTACCTCTCTGCCTACTTGTGATCTCTGTCAAATAAATAAAATCTTTAAAAAAAAAAAAAAAACTAACATCTGAAGGTGGGATGGTTTTTGTATAAGGGAATTATGCATAGTGAGAGATTAATCACTTGTAGGGTAGGTCTTACACATGAAAAGCTTACCTCCAACAAGATAAAATAGTACTTAATTTACCCCATTTATTTAGGGTCTGCTAGGTACCACATATCAGGTTGTGCAAATTTAGATAGACACCTTCCCTGCCTTGACTTTTTGTGTGTAGTATGGTACATACCACCCCCCTTTAGTTTAGGGAATATGGCTGAGGATCCCCAATGGATGCCTGAATCTGTGGATAGTACTGAACTCTATATTATGTTCTTTTTTTTCCCCATATATACATAGCTGCGATAAAGCCTCACTTGTAAATTAGACATATAAGAGGGTAATAGTAAAACAGTGATTATAGTAACATAGCATAATAAAAGCTATCTGATTGTGGTCTTTTGCTGTCAGAATCTCTCACTGTGTACTCACCCTTGTGATGTTGTTGAGAAAAATGCCTATGTGATGAAATAAAGTGAGGTGAATGACATGGGCATAGTGATGAAGTATTAGGCTGCTACTGACCTGATGATAAGTCAGAGGAAGATCATCTACTTCCGGAGGGATTGTGGTTGACCATGGGTAACTGAAACCACAGGTGGAGGGGCTACTGTATTACAGTAAAAAATAATTATCCTAAGAGTGGCACAGATAAAATGATCAAGTGATCAGGGGAAGGAAAAATCACCTCAATTTAGGGTATCGTGAAAGGCTTCCAGGAGGAAGTGACAATGCAGAGATGAACGTGAATTTAAATTATACAGGATTTTATCAAGACCAGTGAGTTGTTGGGATAATGAGTTTTCTTTTATAAAATTGCCTCACCGTTCATTATAGCATTTAAAAAATGGTATTATAGGGGCACCTGGGTGGCTCAGTGGGTTAAAGCCTCTGCCTTCAGCTCAGGTCATGATCCCAGGGTCCTGGGATCCAGCCCACATCGGGCTCTCTGCTCAGCAGGGAGCCTGCTTCTCCCTTTCTCTCTGCCTGCCTCTCTGCCTACTTGTGATGTCTGTCTGTCAAATAAAATATTTTTTTAAAAATGGTATTATATGCTAAATAAGGTTCTTCAGAATTCAGGATCTTGCAGAATGTGGCTATGTTTCAGCTCAACAAGTAATAGAAATTTGATGCAAATTTTACTAATAACTCAGAGGTTACTACCTTCATAGTGGCATTAAAAAATGAGGAAGTCTGGGCGCCTGGGTGGCTCAGTGGGTTAAGCCGCTGCCTTCGGCTCAGGTCATGATCTCAGGGTCCTGGGATCAAGTCCCGCATCAGGCTCTCTGCTCGGCAGGGAGCCTGCTTCCCTCTCTCTCTCTCTCTCTGCCTGCCTCTCCATCTACTTGTGATTTCTCTCTGTCAAATAAATAAATAAAATCTTTTAAAAAAAAAAAAAATGAGGAAGTCTGCCCTAAGGATGTTTACAAAACTCCTAATAAATGCCCAGAAATATAGAGTTGAAAGCTTTGTCATTCATGACCAGGAGTTCCCATATTTAGCTGATCGATCAGAATTATTTAGGTTCAGGGTGCCTTGGTGGCACATTGGTTAATCATCCAACTGTTGGTTTCTGCTCAAGTTGTAATCTATAGAGCCCCACCTTGGGCTCTGCATGGAAGTCTCTTTTCTCTTCCCCTCTACCCTACCCCCCCACACCCTCACTTTCTAAAAAAAATTTTTTTTTTTTTTTAAGAATTACTTGAGTTCAGATTAAGTGGAGTCATTGCTCTCAGAAGTTCTCAGTGATAGTCAAACCATTTAGGAACTGTTGGCAGAGGACTTGTTGAAAAACAGTTGAATGGTGATTCTACAGTCATGAGCTGTATCATGAGCCACCGCAGACCTACTAAATCATTCTGGAGCCATATTTTTTAAAACCTTCCTATATAATGCAGTAATGAGCTCAACTTGGAAAGCAGTGAATGAGACTAAATTCCCCAAGGTTGAAATCTGTGTTATCTTAATAGTTTCTGCTTTAGCAGACGTAGGTAAATAAACCTTTTTGCAATGTTTGACGTTGGTCCAAACACCCAGTCTTTACCTTCCTTTTTTTGTATTCTACACATATAACAATGCTGATTTTTTTTTTTTTTAAGATTTTACGTATTTATTTTGAGTGAGAATGGTGGGAGGCAGAATCTTCAAGCAGCCTCCTGCTGAGCACAGAACCCCATGCAGGGCTCAGTCCCACAACCCATGAGATGACCTGAGCTGAAATCACGAGTTGGTCTCTTAACTGACTGAGCCACCCAGGCACCCCAACAGTACTAATTTTCTTTTTAAGATGAGCATTACTTAGAAGCAATTATGTAGTGTTAGCTGTTTGGTTTTTTTGTGTTTGTTAGCGTCGTCATGGCAGTGGGTGGCAGTGGTGGTATTTATTCATACCCTTTTTTAAAAAAATAAAATTGTAGCTCCGTAATGCTCTTCTGCCCTCACTTCTGTGGGTCCTTTACCCTAAATTCCGGCATTCCCAGTTTTGTGTTGACAGCTCTCTTTCTTCTTCTTTCTTTCTTTCTTTTTTTCTTTCTTTCTTTCTTTCTTTCTTTTTTTTTTAAGATTTACTTTATTCATTTGAGAGAGAAAGACAGAGCACAAGCAGAGGGACAGGCAGGAGAGGGAGAAGCAGGCTCCCAGCTGAGCAGGGAGCCTGCTGTGGGGCTCCATCCAGGACTGGGATCATGACCCTAGCAAAAGGCAGACACTCAACCATCTGAACCACCCAGGCACCCCTTTGCTCTGTTTTCTCTATGTAGGATAGAGATATCTATTGCCTCTGTGCAGAGGAATTCCTGTTGGTTATCTCTAGACCCAACTTCTGAGCTTTTCTGAATTTTCAGCTGCCTGCTGGTGTCTTTTCTGGAGTATCTTTCTGTCTTCCCCAACATCACATGTTCCAAACTGAGTATATTCTTCCCATAGAGTCCCACTAGCTTTCTTCTCTTGTTCCTAGTTCTCTTTATCATAGTTGACTTTGGTTTGACATTCCTAGGTTTTTCTCTTTTTTTTTTTTTTTTTTTTTTTTTTTTTTTTTTCGCAGTTCATTTATAAGCCCCAGTGGATTCTGTGGGGTAATAGCTTTCTTTTCTAGACCAGAGATTCTCAAACTTGAACATGCATCATAATCAACTGAAGGAATTACAAGATAGATCATTGTGCCTGGCATCTCAGGTTCTTAATTTAGTAGGTCTGGAGTGGATCTGAGATTCTAATATGCCTTTCTAGCTGACTTCCTAGATGATGCTGATGTTATTGGTCCTGATGCCACACTTGAAGAACCTCTGCTTTACACTGTTAGATTAATCCCTCTGTGGTAATTCAGATCAATAAGATCTTTTAAAAAAAAGTCAGAGATGTAGCTTTTTTTTGTTGTTAAAGATTGGTTTATTTGACAGAGAGAGTGAGCACAAGCAGGGGGAGCAGCAGGGAGAAGGAGAAACAGGGAGCTGGATGCAGGGCTCAGTCCCAGGACCCCAGGATCATGACCTGAGCCAAAAGCAGACGCTTAACCAACTGAGCCACCCTGGCGCCCCAGAATTGTGGCTCTTAGTTTTTCTTCCCCAAACCTGGTTGTAATAGTGCCTTTTGCGTACATGTATATATATCACTGACTTCATTGTTTCTCTTAGTATTACAAATTTGAATAGTGACCATGTATTGCTGTTACAGACCAGAAGGGAAAGACTTCAGCATTCATCGACTTGTCCTGGGAACACACACGTCCGATGAACAAAACCATCTTGTGATAGCCAGTGTGCAGCTCCCTAACGATGATGCTCAGTTTGATGCTTCACACTACGACAGTGAGAAAGGAGGTAGGAATCTTCAAATTGAAAGAAGGAATGATGTATGGGTTATATCTTTCGTATCTTTGAATTCCCATGGAAAAGGTATAAAGTTTGATTTTAGAAATAAGATAATGAGCTGTGGAAAGCCTGAGTTGCAATACAGATATTAGATATTAGAAGACATACTTTTTTTTTTTTTTAAGATTTTATTTATCTATCAGAGAGAGAGAGGGAGAGTGAGCGAGCACAGGCAGACAGAAAGGCAGGCAGAGGCAGAGGGAGAGGCAGGCTCCCTGCGGAGCAAGAAGCCCGATGTGGGACTCGATCCCAGGACGCTGGGATCATGACCTGACCTGAAGGCAGCTGCTTAACCAACTGAGCCACCCAGGCGTCCCTAGAAGACATACTTAATGCACACTTGGTTCTGTCTTTTCTAGAAACCTTCGTCTACTAGATTGGTGGGGGGGGTCTAGAATTGAAAGAAACCAAAATCTGCCATTAATTCTTTTATTTTTATTTTTTTAAGTTACATTTATATAATCTCTACACTCAGCATGGGGCTCACACTCAACCCTGAGATCAAGAGTCATAGGCTTTTCTGACTGAGCCAGCCAGTCTTGCCTTTATTGTGGTGTTTTTTTTTTTAAATGCCAGCTTTATTGAGATATAATTGACATATAACTATAACATTGTATAAGTTTAAGGTGTATAAGGTATTGACTCATATATTGTAAATTATTACCATCATGGGTCTTTTTGTTTAAGATTTTACTGGGGCTTGAACTCACAACCCCAAGATCAAGAGTCACCTTCTCTACCAGCTGAGCCAACCAGGTGCCCCCAAAGTCCACCATTTATTGCTATGCATACATGGATGCATATGTGCATTCTCAGCATGGGAGGTGATTGCCCCTAAGGTGAAGAAAATTGGTTCTTGGAAAGGGGGGTGCATGAAAATAATTTTAACTCTTTAAATGTATAAAGCACAGTTATATATGGTATACATAAATACATAGGATATCTGTGGTATTAAAATTTCATCAGGAGGGGAGCCTGGGTGGCTCAGTGGGTTAAGCCGCTGCCTTTGGCTCAGGTCATGATCTCAGGGCCCTGGGATCGAGTCCCGCATCGGGCTCTCTGCTCGGCGGGGAGCCTGCTTCCTCCTTCTCTCTGCCTGCCTCTCTGCCTACTTGTGATCCCTCTGTCAAATAAATAATAAAATCTTTTTAAAAAAATAAAATAAAATTTCATCAGGAGTGTCAGAAAAGATGTCTTTTTGTTTTGTTTTGTTTTAAAGATTTCATTTACTTACTTGACAGAGATCATAAGCAGCAGAGAGAGGGGGGAAACAGGCTCCCCACCGAGCAGAGAGCCCGATGTGGGGCTCAATCCCAGGACCCTGAGATCATGACCTGAGCTGAAGGCAGAAGCTTAGCCCACTGAGCCCCTCAGTGCCCCCAGAAAAGATGTCTTACAAGGTTTGGGGGGTGAGGGAGGTTGAGAAACACTGGCTTAAATTACCCTTTCCATTTTGAAGTGGTAGAAATGACTTAACATGGTACTTGATATATATATAAAAATTAGGGGTGCCTGGGTGGCTCAGTGGGTTAAGCTGCTGCCTTTGGCTCAGGTCATGATCTCAGGGTCCTGGGATAGAGTCCCACATTGGGCTCTCTGCTCAGCAGGGAGCCTGTTTCTCTCTCTCTCTCTCTGCCTGCCCCTCTGCCTACTTGTGATCTCTGTCAAATAAATAAATAAAATCTTAAAAAAAAAATTAAGTGAGCCATTTAATTATATTTTATATGAGGAGATCGCCTAAGGGTTTAGCTATTCATGAAATACTTAACTCTCTCCCTTTTAATACGGGTGGAAATGGATGAGTTATGTTTGTTGTTGTTCTAAACTCAAATTACTACCCAGAGATAAAAGACACACTCTCATTGAGATATGTGATCTAAAAAATGGATGTTTAATGTTTCTTGAATTTCTCTCCATTAGCAGAATCCATTCTTTTATCTAAGTTCTTTGAGCTCCAGTTACTTGCCAGGATTGTTGTGTACAGTTAGTTGGTCTTTTGATCACTGCATATTTGCCTTAAGGTGTTACAGAATGCAAAGTAATAAGTTCTTACGATAAAGGTCCACAGATACGGTTTTGTGTCACTGACCCAGCTGTGCGTGATACAATTACTGGGAAGTTACTCTCTGGGTAGACATTAGTGTTGGGGTGTAGGCGGGTGGTGGACACTGAACTTAAAGAGTCTAAGGAGTTGGGCTTAAGGTCCTGTTAACGCCACTCACTTGCTCTGTGGTTTTGGATAAATCATTTAGCCTCTCTGAGCATCAACTTCCTTTCTATTAAGTGAAGATAAATTGTTTTTAAATAATATTTTTGGGGGCACCTGGGTGACTCAGTGGGTTAAGCCTCTGCCTTTGGCTGGGGTCATGATCTCAGGGTCCTGGGATAGAGCCCAGCATAGGGCTCTGCTCAGCAGGGAGCCTGCTTCCCTCTCTCTCTGCCTAGCTCTCTGCCTACTTGTGGTCTCTCTCTCTGTGTCAAATAAATAAATAAAATCTTTAGTTAATAAAATTTTTCATGACAATGAAAATACTTAGGTAATGTAATAATTGTTTTTAAGAAATCAAAGCAAATAGAAAACTATGGATCCTGACCACTGCCATAAACCTATCATCTACATATAGATCACTGTTAAATTGATTATTTTCTGAATAATTTATCTGTCCCATTTATTGGCTCAGTCATTCAACATATATGTGGAGTACTTACTATACCCCAGGCTTTTTTCTTGGTTCTAAGAATGCAGCATAGAATATGCTTTTCTGGCCGATGTGTCTTGGACATCTTTTTGTGTAAGATGTATCTCCTTTTGATGGTTGTATACTATGTCATAGTTAACCATCCTTTACTTGATATTTAAGTGGCTTCCAATTTTCTGGCTTGAAAAACAGTTCTTGTACCATATGTCTTGCATATTTTTGCTGTAGAGTAATTTTCTAAGTGGAATGCTGATCAGAGGGCAAGAACATTTTCAGGTAAAATTAATACTGCTAAGTTGCCCTTCGAGAAGGATTCCCAGTCCCACCAATAGCAGATGTATTTATGTATGTTTTGTGTATTTATCTTTATGCCTTCGCCAGCATTGGATTTACTTGTCCCAACTTTCCTCTGATAACCTTCAGATTTTGTGTCGTTCTTGGAAACGCCTTTATTATTCCAAGATTTTAAAGTATTTTCCTGTTGTTTTCTGGGCTTATTTATGTTTTGGCCATTAAAACTGTAATATTTCTGGAATTTGTTTTGGCATTGGGTATGGAGTAGGAATCCAAGCATTTTTTTTTCTTTTTTTAAGATTTTATTTGTTTATTTGACAGAGATCACAAGTAGGCAGAGAGGCAGGCAGAGAGAGAGAGAGAGGAGGAAGCAGGCTCCCTGCTAAGCAGAGATCCCAATTTGGGGCTTGATCCCAGGACCCTGAGATCATGACCTGAACCGAAAGCAGAGGCTTTAACCCACTGAGCCACCCAGGCGCCCCCAAGCATTTTTTCTAAGTGATAAACAATTTTTTTTAAATACCATTTGCTGGGAGCACCTCAGTAGCTCAGTCGGTTAAGCTTAATTCGGACTCTTGTATGTTTTTTTAAGATTTTATTTATCTATTTGACAGATCAAAGTGGGCAGAGGAGGAGGCAGCCTTCCTGCCCAGCAAAGAGCCCGATCCATCGATATCGGGGCTTGATCCCAGGACCCTGGGATCATGATCAGAGCTGAAGGCAGAGACTTTAACCCACTGAGCCACCCAGGTGCCCTTAATTGGGACTCTTGATCAACTCAGGTCTTGATGTCAGGGTGGTAAGTTCAAGCCCTGTGATAGGCTCCATGCTATACGTGGAGGCTACTTTTAAAAAAGATGCCATTTGCTGGCACGTAGTTTCTTCACTATTTGTTGAGGTGGCATTTTTTTAACATACATACTTTTTCTGGTAACAGTTTTTTGAACAGCATCAAAACAACTTTTGCTTTATCCCCCTTAATTAATGCTAGAGGAACAATTAAAAATACTGGTAATGATGGGTGATACATTTGTAAAACTCTATAAATTACTCTGTTTAATCCTCATAGGGAACTCTGTAGTTGTTTTGTAACTTGTCCTAAGGTTACACAGCTTATCTCCCTCCCTCTCTCTCCTCTTCCTTTTACTCCCTTTCCTTTCCCCCAACTCCCCCATCTTCAGATCACTGGATAGGCTTGGTGCTTTAGAGAGGGGGGGGCGTACTCTCTTCTGTATGGTCTTAACAGTGGTGAAAGCAGATAATACCTAATGTCTCTTGGGTGATTATTAGGTAGATAAGCTTACTAGTCTATCTTGTTCTCAGATAAAATATCCTGGGCTCTCAAATTGAACTATTGCAGTAAGTTACCGTCCACTTGACCCCATTTGGTTTTAGGTAATAGATGGCAGACATCTTCAAAAGATCAGTGAACTTTCAAAGTGAAAACTGAAGACTGGCTTTGTCCTGTTTTGACATTAAAAAGAATTTGTGCGGAGTGCCTGGGTGGCTCAGGTGGTAATTCCGGGGTCCTGGGATTGAGCCCCGCATCTGGCTCTCTGCTCAGCGGGGAGCCTGCTTCCCCCTCTCTCTCTCTGCCTGCCTCTCTGCCTGCCTCTCTGCCTACTTGTGATCTCTCTCTGTGTGTCAAATAAATAAAATAAAATAAGAAAAGAATTTGTGCGTTTATATTAGGGTCAGCCAGGCTATAGTCGCATTTTAAGCCCATGTAAAACAGAGTAGATGTAAAATTTTACTTATGACTCTGTTACCAAGATCTCCCAATATCAACAAGTTTATTTTTAGCAGCTTATTTGGAGAATTTTTTTTAAGATATCTTTAGTCTTTTGTCTGAATTGTATAAAATAAACATTAAATCATGATGAGGTAATTGAGTATTTGTTGTTAGAATTTACTCTTTTTAGTAAAAAGGTGTTATGGACTCTGGCTTACAGGTAGAAATCAATGCTGGTTACCTCGTTTGTGGGGGAGGGGTAGATACTAGTTGGGAGGGACATGGTAGTACTTTCTGGGAAGCTGAAGATCTTGGTGCTGGTTTTCCTGGTGTATACATTTGTAAAAATTTGTCAAGCTAGGCACTGTAGTTCATAGTGTTTTATATGGAGAGACATAAAATAGGAATACAACTGGGCCTTGATGGTCATTTAATTCATTGTACATGGATAGCTCAGTCTTTCTTTCCTACTTGAGATTTGGCCTTTCGTTTATCAGCTTCAGCTTGGGAGCCCCTAATTATATTTTAGATAGATAAATCCTCATCTTTGTAAAAACTCAATTGTGAATCCTCTAAGCTGACTTATTACTGTGTTGTTGTTGTTGTTTTAAGATTTTATTTATTTATTTGACAGACAGAGGTCACAAATAGGCAGAGAGGCAGGCAGAGAGAGAGGAGGAAGCAGGCTCCCTGGGAGCAGAGAGCCCGATGTGGGGCTCAATCCCAGGACCCTGGATCATGACCTGAGCTGAAGGCAGAGGCCTTAACCCACTGAGTCACCCAGGCGCCCCTATTACTGTGTTTTAACCACAGTTAAGGAGACCCTCTGTTTAGTATGTATCCAATACCAACATACCCCACATTATGTAATTAGTACCCTTGCTCTGCAGGCTCGCTGCCAGCTGTTGCTCTTCCCTTGTTACTGGGATCTCTTTAATGGCAGTTAGGCTTTTTTGTCATAGTCATCTGTAGTTACAGTTTATCTCTGTGTTTGGACTGAAAGTTCCTTGCAGTCACGTATCTTACCATGCCTTTTTTTTTTTTTTTTTGTAATTTATTTTAGATTTTATTTACTTATTTGAGAGAGACAGTGAAAGAGAACATGAGAGAGGAGAAGGTCAGAGGGAGAAGCAGACCCCCCGTGGAGCTTGGAGCCTGATGGGGGACTTGATTCTTGAACTCCAGGATCATGACCTGAGTAGAAGCCAGTTGCTTAACCAACTGAGCCACCCAGGCGCCTATGCCTTCTTTTTTTACATTATAGATACTCGTGGTCTAGAGTTCTGGGGTTTTGGGTTTTGTTTTGTTTTTTTAATATATTTTTTAAAGATTTTATTTATTTATTAGGCAGAGAGGCAGACAGAGGGGATGGGGGAAGCAGGCCCCCTGATTGTGGGGGAGGGGGCAGGACCCTGGGATCATGACCTGAGCTGAAGCAGAGGCTTAACCCACTGAGCCACCCAGGCGCCCCTAATACAGCTTTGCACTGGTTTTCTATTTTTTTTTTCTTTTAAGATTTTTTTTTTTTTAATTTGACAGAGAGATCACAAGTAGGCAGAGAGGCAGGCAGAGAGAGAGGGAAGCAGGCTCTCTGTGTTTGGACTGAAAGTTCCTTGCAATCATGTATCTTATCATGAGTTTTTTTTTGTTTTGTTTTTTGGGTTTTTTTGTTGTTGTTGTTGTTGTTGTTTTAGATTTTATTTATTTATTTAAGAGAGGGACAGTGAGAGAGAGCATAAGAGGAGAAGGCAGAGAGCCTTCTGAGCAGAGAGCCTGATGCGGGGCTCCATCCCACGACCCTGAGGTCATGACCTGAGTGGAAGGCAGAGGCTTGACCCACTGAGCCACCCAGGCACCCTGCTAGAGTTCTGGGGTTTTAATGTGAGCTTTTTTTTCCTCCTTCAGAGTCTATTCTGCGCGTTTGTTTTTAGATTTTTAATGAGTATGAAACATTTGCATTTCAACCTTTAAAAGTTATTTAGTGGAAATTGAAAGTTATCTAGTCTGCCAGCCATATTATCTGTCTGTGTCCTTGCTTTTTAAAAAAAAAAAAAATTTATTTATTTATTTGACAGAGATTACAAGTAGGCAGAGAGGCAGGTGGGGCGGGGTGGGAGGAGCAGACTCCCTGCCGAGCAGAGCTCTATGTGGGGCTTCATCCAAGGACCCCGGGATCATGACCTGAGCCTGACCTGAGCCTGAGCCGAAGGCAGAGGCTTAACCCATTGAGCCACCCAGGCTCCCCTGTGTCCTTGCTTCTTTGGTTTGTTTTGGTTTTGTGGGCTTTTTGTCTTTTTTGTTTGTTTGTTTTTGTCCTTTTTAAAAGATTTTTGTACTTCAGAGTATAACACTTGTATAATGGTGCTATTGACAGTGTTTTCATCTGTCATAAGTTACTGTCACTTAAGTTACTGTCACAACTTAGCTTTATGGAGAAGGTGTTTGAGACTCAGAAATTGAAGGCCTCCCCCAAATGACCAAGCTCTGGCAGTCAGTTAGGCCAAGGTCTGACTCTTTCTTAGATATCTTATCATGCTGCCTTCTGTAATTCTTTCGACTAAACATTAACTACCTTTGTTTATATGTTGCTTTGCCAGGATTTACATAATCACAAATTATATTGTTAACACATTTTATAATGGCACTTGGGAGAACGAAGTGCATACAGTAGCCAAATGTGAATAAAAAATATTTTTATCTAGTCTTTGCCTGCCTGGTTTATTTCAGCCAAGGATTGTAGTTGGCATGTATAAGTGGGTGGGGGAAGTGGTAAAGGAAAATGGAACTAGCTGTTGTGGCTCTGTTTTTCCTCACTGGACTAAGAGAAATGGTATAGGGAAAAGATAATGGTGTGATGGTATTTCAGGAAGGTCATTCCAAACTATAGCTTCAAATAAATGGTGTATAAAGGGGACTCTTTAGTACCTGGTATACTGTGTACTTTAATATTTGTTAAAATAGTAACTTAAAGAGCACATGGGTGGAGTAGACTGTTGAGCCTCTGAGTCTTGATTTAGGCTCAAGTTGTGGTCCTAGGATCTGGCCCCATGTCAGGCTCTGCACTCAGTGCAGAGTCTGCTTAGGATTCTCTCTCTCTCCTCTCCTCCTGCTCATTCTCACATGCACATGCTCTTGCTTTCTCTCTCTCAAATCTTAAATAAAATAGTAACTTGGTTTTACTTATTTAGCACTTTTTTGGTACTTAGATTAGATTTGAAAATTGCTTATTGAGAATCTACTTTTGATGTGGAATTGGTAGTGTTCCCTGTTTTTTAGATAGTATTCATATTTTTTAGCTAGGAATCAGGAGAATGAGAATTTTCACTAGATTCAGTTGTAGTCCTGTCACTAGGAATGGATTAATGTAGGTATGCCAGATTATTATTTTTCTTGGCAAAATTTGGGGGAGATACTGACTTCCCTTCTATGTAGGGTTATAACAATCAAATGAATTAAGAGGTATGAAAACACTATACTGTTAACAGATGTCTAGATTATTTCTAGTATTTACCAGTTTGCTGATAAAAAGCTTGCCTGTGTCATAATTTGAGTGACAGAGAAGCGCTTGCTTTGTCCTCATTTGCAATTTCTTATATATTTACAGAATTTGGAGGTTTTGGCTCAGTTAGTGGAAAAATTGAAATAGAAATCAAGATCAACCATGAAGGAGAAGTAAACCGGGCACGTTATATGCCCCAGAACCCTTGCATCATTGCGACAAAGACTCCATCCAGTGATGTTCTTGTTTTTGACTATACAAAACATCCTTCCAAACCAGGTACCTGCCGCCTTCAGTTCAGATACAGATAATGAGTCACTATGGGAATACACTTTTCCACTCAAACTGAGTGTAATTGCTTGTTAAATGTATATTCTAACATCTAGTGATGTATACTGGTATGTGTTGATATTCTTCTCTTGCGTTCCTACCTAAATGGAAAAAAATGCTTTTTTACACAGAACAGAATTCATGGTGCATTTTAAGTGTTAACAACTTGATCATAATGGGTCTCTATTGCTATACATATGAAGAGCTTCATACCTCTTCCATCAAAATTCCATTATGCTTTGTAGACCCAAAGAGGCAGTAGACTCTGGATAGTCTTGATATGTGTGTTAATTTGCAGACCCTTCTGGAGAGTGCAACCCAGACTTGCGTCTCCGTGGACATCAGAAGGAGGGCTATGGACTTTCTTGGAACCCAAATCTCAGTGGGCACTTACTTAGTGCTTCAGACGACCACGTGCGTATCTCATTTTGAAGCAGATCTGGGCTAGTTATCAGTTGGTTTCTTTTCTTGGGTATGTGGGGAAGTGAGAATCTTCCATTTATATAATAGTTAATTTTACATTTAAGACCATCTGCCTCTGGGACATCAGTGCTGTTCCAAAGGAGGGAAAAGTTGTGGATGCGAAGACCATCTTTACAGGGCATACAGCAGTAGTAGAAGACGTTTCCTGGCATCTGCTCCATGAGTCTCTGTTTGGGTCAGTTGCTGATGATCAGAAACTTATGATGTGAGTAGAATCCATGTTTGAGTTTTTTCCTTGTTGTCTAAGTTTTATGTTACCCATTTTAAGCTTTTTTTCCTGTTTTTTCTTTTATATTAAAGCTGGGATACTCGTTCAAACAATACTTCCAAACCAAGCCACTCAGTTGATGCTCACACTGCTGAAGTGAACTGCCTATCTTTCAATCCTTACAGTGAGTTCATTCTGGCCACAGGATCAGCCGACAAGGTCAGTTTGGTTCATTTTAAGAGAAAAAAAAAAATTTCTTTTGCTTCCTTTGAGTAAACGAGATCTTTCAGTTGTGAGTTTTCTTTTCATAAAAAATTACTGATTGCTCTTGCTTTCTTTTTTGTATATAGACTGTTGCCTTGTGGGATCTGAGAAATCTGAAACTTAAGTTGCATTCCTTTGAATCACATAAGGATGAAATATTCCAGGTAAGAGAAACTAATGGTACATTTGTTTATTTTAAGGAAAACCTGGATATGTGAGTAGGCTGTGTAAGTAGGCGCACTTGTACTTTATCCCATTATTACCAGTAATAGAAATCTCCGCATCTATGCTCATCTCTGTAGGAAATGTGAATAATTCTGTACTTCCTCAAACTGGTCTTTGGTGACTTACACTCTTGAGGTATTAAGAAAATCAGTGCTCAATAATTCATGTTCCTGACATTGTATCTTCCCTTATTTCCAGAACTTGCCATGTCTGTTGATTTTGCTGTTGAAGCCTAAAGTACTAGCTCCATGTTTTCTGCCTCATCAGTTTAAGCTCCTTTCTTAACACGCAAAAAGCTCTCTGACTCAATTCAAGAAATGTGGCACTATGTTCACCACTTATTGCCAACACACTGTGAGAAATAGGTTATATATAGTCTTTGCTATTAAAGAGCTTACAGTTTTATAGCAAGGGAAGGCCCATTTAGATTCACCATAACAGAAGGTTGTTAAGCATTAGAACTTAAGGGTGGGGCACTGGGTGCTTTAGTCAGTTATGGGTCTGCCTTTGATTCGGGTCATGATTCTGGGGTCCTGGGGTTTAACCCCACATTGTTCTCCTTACTCGGTGAGAAGTCTGCTGTTCCCTCTGCATCTCCCCACAGCTTGTGCTCACTCTTCTCAAGTAAATAAATAAAATCTTTAAAATGGGGAGAGTGGGTGTCTGGGTGGCCCAGTGGATTAAGTGGCTACCTTCAGCTCAGGTCATGATCCCAGGGTCCTGTTGCCAAGTCCCACATCGGACTCTCTACTCAGCAGGGAGCCTGCTTCTCCCTCTGCCTGCTGCTCCCCCTGCTTGTGCATTCTATACTCTCTCTCTCTCTCAAATAAGTAAATAAATCTTTTAAAAAGTGTGGTCTAAGTTAATTTTGGTGTGTGAAAGTGGCCTCTGATTTAGGCTCTAGGTGAGCCATACTCCTCTGTACCTTGTCTCACTTAACCTTATTTTCTACTCTTGGCTTGCTCCAGTGAACATTTCTGTCTTTATCCTCTTTGTCCTTGCTTGTAGTGGTGTTCCTGCCTGGAGAGTATCTAAATTCTTCCCTAAGTATTGGTCACTAATGCCCTTTTATCTGTACCATGAAGCTAGGACTTTCTTATCAGACAGTGTAACAGTATGTGATTGTTGTATGTGTGGTAGCTAACTTTAATAAAATCATTATCATAAGGAGTCAGTTTTTTATCAGTTTGGTGGGTTTTTTGTTTTGTTTTAGTTTTTAATCAGTTTTATATGTAATACTGAATTCATAATAAGTACTTGAGAAAATAGATACTGTATGTATGTGTTCCGTACTTTAGTTTTAAGGTCAGAGTTGGATCACATTTGGCCAGAAGCCAGAATTAGTAAGAGTAGATTAAGATCAGAGCTTCAAAAATATAAAATGAAGGGCACCTGCCTGATTCAGTCAGTAGAACGTGTGACTCTTGATCTCAGAGTCATGAGTCCTAGCCCCCAGTTGGGGTGGAGTTTATTTAAAAGTTAAAAAATCTTGATATGAAATATTTTACTTAAAATTAAAAATCTTGGGCACCTGGGTGGCTCAGTTGGTAAGTGTCTGCCTTCTGCTCAGGTCATGATCTCAGGGTCCTGGGATTGAGCCCTGCATCAGACTCCTTGCTCAGCAGGAAGCCTGCTTCTCCCTCTCGTACTCCCATGCTTATGTTCCCCCTCTTGCTGTCTGGCTTCTCTGTCAAAAAAATAAAATACTTTTAAAATTAAATTAAAGGGGTGCCTGGGTGGCTCAGTTGTTAGCCATCTGCCTTCAGCTCAGGTCATGATCCTAGAGTCCTGGGATCGGGCCCCAAGTAGGGCTCCCTGCTTGGCAGGAAGCATGCTTCTCCCTCTCCCACTCCCCCTGCTTAGGTTCCTCTCTTGCTGTATCTCTCTCTGTCAAATAAATAAGTCTTTAAAAACAATTTTTAAAAAATTTTTTTTTAATTAAAAATTTTTACAACACACACACACACAAATAGAAATAGAACAAAAGGTTTAGTGATAGGTTATCTTCATATAAGAAACCATCTTATCTACCTGTCAGGTTTTTTGTTGTTGTTGTTGTTGTTGTTAAGATTTTATTTCCTTATCTGTCAGAGTGCAAGCAGGAGGAGCAGCAGGCAGAGGGAGAAGCAGGTGCCTGCTAAGCAAGGAGCTGATATGGGAATCACTCCCAGGACCCCAGGATCATGACCTGAGCCAAAGGCAGATGCTCAACCAGCTGAGCCACCCAGGCACCCTTTCTGGGTTTCTTTGTTTGTTTTTTTGTTGTTTTTGTGTTTTATTTTTTAAAATAATCTCTACACCCAAACTGGGGCTTGAACTTTAAAACCCCTGAGATCAAAAGTTGCATGATCCACCAACAGAGCCAGCTAGGCACCCCCTCTATCTGTCAGTTTTAATTATAATGTCTAAAATACTTTGATTTCTTTTTTATGAAATTTTTAAATTGTTAAGTATAATTTAGGTATTTTCCCCTGAGTTTTCTTTCTTTCTTTTTTTTTTTTTTTTAAGATTTGATTTATTTATTTGAGAGACAGAGAGCAAGTGAATGAGAGAGAGAGAGCGTGAGCTGGGGCGAGAGGGAGAGGGAGAAGCAGGCCTGAGCAGGGACTCTATCCCAGAACCTTGGCATCAGGACCTGAGCCAAAGGCAGATGCTTAACTAACAGCCACCCAGACACCCCAGCCCTCAGTTTTCTAAGTTACAGTTTTTCTCTTTCCTTCATTTTTACTGTAGGTTCAGTGGTCGCCTCACAATGAGACCATTTTGGCTTCCAGTGGTACTGATCGCAGACTGAATGTTTGGGATTTAAGGTAAGTCTTATATTGGTTACTCTTGTAGAGATTTTTTTTTTTTTTAATAATTTTTTTAAATGATTTTATTTATTTATTTGAGAGAGAGAGAGAGAGAGAGCAAGCATGAGAGGAGAGAGATCAGCAGGAGAAGCAGACTCCCTGCTGAGAAGGGAGTCCGATGTGGGACTCGATCCCAGGACTCCAGGATCATGACCCGAGCCGATGGCAGTCGCTTAACCAACTGAGCCACCCAGGCGCCCCTGGAGATATTTTCTTTATTTATACTTTTCTAAAGTAGTTACTTGGGACAAATCTGTTTTAATTTCTTGTTTTGTTTTGTTTTAACTTTTTTTAAATCTTTTTGTGCTAGTAAAATTGGAGAGGAACAATCCCCGGAAGATGCAGAAGATGGACCACCAGAATTGTTGGTATGTTCTGCACATTGAGTAATATTGAAATACTCTGTTACTTACTGCTCTCTATCTGCTTTTCATATCTTTGTTTTCTTCCCTCTTCCAGTTTATTCATGGTGGTCACACTGCCAAGATATCTGATTTCTCCTGGAATCCCAATGAACCTTGGGTGATTTGTTCTGTATCAGAAGACAATATCATGCAAGTGTGGCAAATGGTAAGTGTTACCATTTATTCGGGGGACATGAGGTCAGTGAAATGGAGTATCACTTCATATTTACAGACCATAAGTGGCATCTCTGGTTAGTTTACTCCCACTATGACTTTAACACTTGTTGCACGTTACCATTTTCACATGCCTGCTCATTACCTTTATCTGCTTATCCCACTGGTGTCTCAAACTCAAGGAGACCAGCAGACTTCTCTCCCTTTCTCCTTATTCCCATTTTCTCCTATTTTCCTATTTTGTATATGGCTCCAGTGTCATCATCCCCCAGCTCAACCAACTTGAAGACTCAAGAGTTCTTCTTCTTTTTTTTTTTTTTTTTTTTTTAATTTATTTGACAGAGATCACAGGTAGACAGAGAGGAGGAAGCAGGCTCCCTGCTGAGCAGAGAGCCTGATGAGGGGCTTGATCCCAGGACCATGGGATCATGACCTGAGCAGAAGGCAGAGGCTTTAATCCACCCAGGCGCCCCTCAAGAGTTCTTGATTATCTGTTTACCTCTAGTTCTCGTTTACTTACCAGATTTTGCATTGTCTGTCTGCATTGTTTCTTGTATCTGTACTCATCTTACAGGTAAACACTTAGTGCCCAGCTTTCCGGTTTGTACTTCACACCCTGGCTCTTTCGTCAGGTTCTCATTACTACTTGCTAAACTATGGCAGTAGCCTCCTTGCTGGCCTCCTCCTTTCCCCACTACTAGCAGTTGAATCTTTGGGAATGGTCATTCCTTTGAAGTGACTTGTGGCTTTGAACATGCCTCGCACAGTTTCTACCACAATGGTACAGCATCAGATACTGCCATTTCTCTGTGAAATATTACTAGATTCCAAAAACTTCCCTGTTCTTTATACCCTAGATGGGAGGTGTTACCCTTTTTTGAATTTCCGAAGTGTTTGGAATTTAATAAAGATAACTGTAATGTATAACATAGAGCAATATAAGAAGCACTTGCCTTCTGGAGTTGGATGGTGGTTGATAGTTGCACACAGGGTGAATGGACTTAATGCCCTGTACACTTAAAAATGGTTAAGATGGCAATTTGATGTGTATTTTTGTACCACAATTTTTTTACTTTATTGCATAACTTGAATGATGGTAGCCTGATTAATGAAAATATTTGAAAAAAAGTTTTTGTTGTTTTAGCATAGATCTAGAGGCAGGAATAATCTCCAGAAGAAAGTTTTTGGCTCAATATGAGGAAAAGTATTTTAATAATCAGAATTTCTTTAGGATGCATGGGTGGCTGTTGATTGAGCTGCTGCCTTCGACTCAGCAGAAAGCCTGCTGCTGCTTCTCCCTCTGCTCTTCCCTCTGCTTGTATGTGCGTGCATGCTCTGTCAGATTTTTTTAAATCTTTGAAACAACTTTCTTAAAGAATAGCACTATTAATCAAAGTTAAAGAAATAAAATGAAAAAGAAATGAGTTTTTGTGGCCTATGAGATTTACAAATTATATGGTATATCCAGACTTCTTTATAAGATAGTCATGACATGAAGTAGGAAAAAAGCAGATTATAGAACAATGGCATGTTATAGTTCCTCATATTAAAATTATTGTAGCTAAGAGTGCCTGGATGGCTCAGTTGGTTAAGCAGCTGCCTTCAGCTCAGGTCATGATCCCAAGGTCCTGGGATCAAGCCCCATATTCGCCTCCCTGCTCTGTGGAGAGTCTGCTTCTCCCTCTGCCCACTTTAACCCTGCTCATCCTCGCTTGCTCACACACACATGTGCTCTCCTCCCCACCCCATCCTCTCAAATAAATAAATAAAATCTTTTTAAACAAAAATAAAATTATTGGGGCGCCTGGGTGGCTCAGTGGGTTAAAGCCTCTGCCTTCGGCTCGGGTCATGATCCAGGGTTCTGGGATCGAGCCCTGCATTGGGCTCTCTGCTCAGCGGGGAGCCTGCTTCCCCCTCTCTCTATGCCTGCTTCTCTGCCTACCTGTGATCTCTCTGTCAAATAAATAAATAAAATCTTTTTTAAAAATATTAAAAAAAAAATTATTGTAGCTAGTCTTGAATTTAATTATATGTAATTGTTTAGAAGCTTGTTTGCAGAGCCCTAGGTGGCTCACTGGGTTGAGTGACTGCCTTCAGCTCAGGTCATGATTCTGGAGTCCTAGGATCAAGTCCCGCATCGGGCTCCCTGCTTGGCAGAGAGTCAGCTTCTCCCTCTGACCTTTCCCCACCTCGTGGTCTCTCTGATTCTTTCAAATAAATAAATTTTTTTTTTTTTTTTAAGGGCGTTTAAAAAAAGCAGCAGCTTATTTGCCATAATGTGGTTGGTATATTTAGGGAGTTTTTGGATATCTTCTTTATACCTTTCAATATTAAAATTTGTAATAGTAAATGTATATTACATGTGTAAACAGAAAATCTACCTTATCTTTTTCCTTGTAATACACCCACGTATAATTAATATAAAAAGTTAAGAGTTCTGACAGGAAGGTGAATTGTGCTGCCTTGAGTAGCCTGTCATTTAAAGATATTTTAGTAGTTGCCATGGGAATGTAGGAGATCGAACTACATCACCTTCAGGCCAGGGTGTTCTTGACTCAAGTTTTTTTAGAATGGTGGTAAAAGAAAAAATAAAAAAGAATTATAAAACAAGTAACAATTTGGTCTTTGTCCAAGTTCCTAAAACCCTTGGGGTTATCTTGAGTGATAGAAGTCTCTGTTGCTGTTTATAAGGAGCCCCTTTTGGCCACACCTGAGTTTAGGCTAAGGAGGTAACTTAGGGCCCCTGGAAAGCCTCGGGATAGGGCTGGTCTCCTGAAAGACCAAACAGGTGATTAGAAAACTTTACAGTCCCTCCTACCCACAGGCAGAAGGGATTGAGTTGTGTAAAACTCTCGAAAAGGCTCTGTGTAACCTCTGGATTCGATGAGCTTCTGGACTGTTGGGTATATTGATGGCTAGCTACCCAGAGAAGACCTAGAAGCTTTGTATTCCCTTCTCACCTCGCCCTGTGCTTCACTGCCAGTTGGCTCTTCTGAGTTGTAAGGCGTGTAGTAAACTGGTAATAGTAAGTAAAGCATGTTCAGGATTCCATGAGTCATTGCAGCGAATCATCAACCCTAAGGGGGCGAGGAGTGGGGGTGGGTTGGCGTGTGGGAACACCTGAGTTGATAACCAAGTTGGGCAGAAGTGCATGGGTAGTCTGAGCACTCCGGGCTTGATGCTGGCCTCTAAAGCGAGGATCATAGTCTTGTGGGACTAGCCCCTTAACCTATGGGGTCTAACACTACTTTCACGTGCAGTTAGTGTCAGGATTGGATTGAATTGAATTGTTGGACAGCCGATTGGGTGAAAAAGACACTACACATTTGTCATCAGAAAACATCACACAAATGTATACTTTTCCAGTCAGATCACAGGCTCTTTAAAGATAAGACTATCCCGTCCTTGGGACACCTGGGTGGCTCAGTTGGTTGGACGACTGCCTTCGGCTCAGGTCATGATCCTGGAGTCCTGGGATCAAGTCCCGCATCAGGCTCCCAGCTCCATGGGGAGTCTGCTTTGCTCTCTGACCTTCTCCTCATTCATGCTCTCTCACTGTCTCTCTCTCAAATAAATAAATAAAATCTTTAAAAAAAAAAAAAAAAAAAGACTATCCCATCCTTTGCAGCACGTAGCCTAGTGATTTGTGGGTAGTAGATACTAAGTAGAACAGTAAACTGCGCAAATGAAAGTGTTTTCTCTATCTCGGATTATGCCTTTGGATGCAAGGTTTTCATCGAGGAACAGAAGTAGAGTTTATGCTAGAGCAGTTTTCTTTTAAAAATATTTATAAATTGAAAAAAATATATATTTATAAATTGATTTTAAAACCCATGGTTTGGGCGCCTGGGTGGCTCAGTGGGTTAGGCCGCTGCCTTCGGCTCAGGTCATGATCTCGAGATCCTGGGATCGAGTCCCGCATCGGGCTCTCTGCTCGGCAGGGAGCCTGCTTCCCTCTCTCTCTCTCTGCCTGCCTCTCTGCCTACGGTGATCTCGCTCTGTCAAATAAATAAATAAAATCTTTAAAAAAAAAAAAAAAAAACATGGTTTGAGGGGGCGCTCTTAATGAAGACTTTCTAATTTTTTTTAACCATAATCACAGAATTATACAACCATCATCACAGTAATTCATCCCTCAGAAAAACCCCTTACCCATTAAGCATCACTCCCCATTTTCCTCCAGTCCTCCCAGCATTAAGCAACCCCCAGGCTACTTTATGGATTTGTCTGTTGCGGACACTTAGTATAAATTAAATAATGCAATATGTGACTAGCTTTTTTTTCATTGCCAGGTAACATTTTTATTTACTCATTGGTCATTTGATGGACATTTGTATTGTTTTTACGTTCTGACTCTTGTCAGTAATATCCAGTAGAAGGACTCCTGAAGGTTGAGTATCAGGACAAACAGTTACCATACTTCAGTTTTGTGGGAATGTCCTAATCTAGTTGGCCTGTGGGCCAGCTGCCTGTTTTTATTGGAACACAGCCACCCATACCCATTCATTTTCAGATGGTCCCTGGCTGCTTTCATGCAGCAGCTGCAGAGTTGAATAGTTGCTACAGAGACTGTGGCTCACAGTCTCTCTCCCTGGCCACCTCTGTTTTTGAAACATTAACTTCAAGAAGTATCCTTCATGTTTACTAAATATCCTTTTCTTGTTTTTGGGCAGGCAGAGAACATTTACAATGATGAAGATCCTGAAGGAAGCGTGGATCCAGAAGGACAAGGGTCCTAGATATGTCTGCACTTCTTGTGATTTTAGACTCCCCTTTTTTCCCCCTCTCAACCCTGAGATTGATTTAACACTGGTTTTGAGACACAGACTTTGTTTGGCTATCCCTCTATGATAGGTACCATCAACGATGTTACTAGCCCAAACAGAGGGTGTTTTCTAAATATTAACTGGGGGACTTGATTCAGTAAAGCCACAGACTTATATTTAAATTTTCTTCAGGAATTTTCTAGTAACAAAAGGTTTAACGTAGCCACAGAAAGGGGAATATTGGGTGTGGTTATTTTTCTTCTTAGGCTATATCCCCAAGTTTTACAGACTCCTTTTAAGCAAAGGCTAAAGTGAGGAAGGATAGAGCCAAGTGAGGTAGGTGTCTGAGCCATGAAGTATAAATACCACAAGATGTTGTTTTTATTCAGGAAATGGGGGAGATTCAAGTCATATAAATTCCTATTCTAAAGTTTTCACACCTGACTTTCCAGGATGCACATTTCCCTATGTAGACCAGTCTCCTCTCAGTTTCTTCAGTTAAGTCAAAACTATGTGTTCCTCTTTCCCCATATATTTTTGCTTGTTAGTGTATTTCTTGAGCTGTTTTCATATTTCTTTCCTTTCTGTGAAATGGTTTTTTTAAAAAACTTGGGACCACCAAGTTGTAAAGATGTATGTTTTTACCTGACAGTCATACCACAGGTAGACTGTCCAGTTGAGTTGAGAAGAGTGAATTGATAGCTTGTATTTGTTTTTAAAATTAAATTAATCCTGGATAAGTGTTGCTTTTTTTTTTTTTTAGGAGTTAGTCCTTGACCACTAGTTTGGTACCATCTCTATTTTGGGTGACCTGTTTCACCAGCAGGCCTGTTACTCTCCATGACTAACTGTGTAAGTGCTTATAATGGAATAAATTGCTTTTCTACGTAACCCCATGCCAATGGGTGGTTTTTTTTTTTTTTTTTTTTGGTATATAACATTCATCAAACACCAGTCTGGCTTCTCGAACAGTTTTTCAGAGGACTGTTTTACTGTATATGGTCTTTGACTATCAAAAGCAGAATTAAATATAATAAACCCAGAGCGATAGAAGAGCTTCACTCCTTCCCAGGGAAAGTGCAAGACATAAAACACTGAGCCAGAGGTACACGGACTAGTCTTTGATAACAAAACATCTTTTTGAAGTCTGTCCCTAGAGAACTACATGGACTTCTAAGACTGTCAAAGGCAATGTGGCAGAGAGCATTTAAGGCAGACTTTAAATTTGGAAAAGGTGTTTGATTGAACCTTTTCCCATAGAGAGGTTGAATCTCCCCAGTATGTTTTTCACTGGGGCCTGTATTTAGAAGTTACAAATAATAGACTCTTGAAAGCCTTTATCACCAAGTGCCATAACCAGATAAAATGCCTGGCTCTTTGCCAGTCACTCAGTTTAAAGGAATACATCACTGACTGAAAATCATTTTCATGAGCACAGTCTTTGGGAAAATATCAGTACCCTTAAACCTTTCAGTTCAAATCTAGATTGGTTTCTTTTTTCCAAGTCAGTAGTTCTTTTAGAGTGTAGTGAAAATTATCTTGACACAGGAGTAAACTGTATGAGTCCACACAGACTTAAACTTTGTAAAAGAATTCATTTTAAAGTCTAACACTCATGGCACAAAGGAATTCAAATTGTAAACCCATATCATGAAAGTCGGCTGCCTTTTTGACCCTACCTCCAAAAAAAGGTTTTTGTTTTGGGTCAACACAAGGCAAGATACATTCTTCACAACACTAAAGTGTGTCTGTCCATACATCCATCCTTTACTCTGTGCACGTGGGAGTTGCTGCCAGAGGACAGAAGGCTCATTTTTCCATTCCTGCATGCACAGAGATTGGTACCAGCAGCCTATGAACTAGACTCCACCTAAGTCCTGACTGATGGCATTCTGCCTCCAGCCAGCCTTCAACTCTTTTTAAACAGGTCAGCCAGTATTTGTAACATTCCCAGGGTGAACTGCTTGCCAAGTCCTTGGCACTCCCTTCTCTGGAAAAAAGTATGTCCAAAGGGTACTTATTTATCCTTTGCTAAAAAGTTTTTTGCTGTTGTTTCTGGGTTACAGATTCGGCCATACGTTTCTAAACAGCCCCTGTAAAATTGAGAAAAGACAAAAAAATAAGTTCATACTTGGGTCAACTTGAAATAATACAGTGTAAAGTTCATGCCAATGAACTTCTGAAGTTTAGTTAGTGCTAAATTGGGAAGAGATTGCTAGAGTGTGATTTACATAGGATTAGGGATGCATTTCTCCTTGCCAAATGCCTATTTGGGTGCCTCTTATTTGCAGAACAGAATGAATGGTAACCTGTGTGGTGGTGATGAGAGGGGCTAGCTAGAGATTTTCTCTGCCCAGGTTAACCTTACATGGGTATTAGAGTAACTGGGATTCTGTAGTTTCGTTTCGTTAAGAGGAGTTGTTGTCCTTTGCCTATTGTACTTTTAATCTGATCTGCACAAAGGTGTTTGACATATCATTTTCCTCAATTACAAGGTTCTCTAATCTCCCAAACAATAAGCATAATCAGTCATGCCCGGATAAAACACGGTAAAAGAAAAAATGCTAGTAAGTTAGGAAAAGTATTGGTTAATAATTGTTATTTGTGAGTTTGTATCCAAGACACAAGATTAACTGGGAAATTAAGAATAAGATTTATGGGCATCTGTCTAGTATACAACTTGACCCAGACCTTTTTTCCTTAGTTTCTTTATTCGAGAGAATCTAGGACTTTATACAGAATATAAGAACATTAGTATATAAAGAAATTAATGGATAGGTATATTGCTTGTTTCCTATATTAAGCAGTAATCCTGTCCCACAGGCTATAAACAACACCCACTTGAGCCTTTTTTTATGACTTACAGATTAATTTAGCCTTTTGGCCTCCTTTGTCATAGTCTGAATTAGGTAGCATAACTCTCTTCTCTGCTATTCTAAGGAAGCTATTTATGAATAGCAGATGGGGTAGGATAGGCCAAGGAAAGTAAGAATGCATAGAGCCCGGATGTGTCATCCTGTTACCGAATTCCTGGCAATAATTAGAGCATATTTTGAGTCCTGCTAGAAACCGAAACGTTCCAAGTGACCCCTGAACGCTTAAACCAGGCAATGTGGAGGTACGCATTATTCCTACCTGACTTGTCATTGGACACACTCTAAGTTTTCTTAAGGCATTAGTATTGTTAGAAGCAGCAACAGGGCAAACACCACTCTTGTACCCTCAAGGATCACCTTGGGACTGAGTCTCCGTTCCACCTGCCTGAGAAGTGGGAGCGTTAGCCTGTCCCAGGCTCTTGGGTAGC
The DNA here is from genome assembly GCF_009829155.1 of Mustela erminea. NCBI lineage: Eukaryota > Metazoa > Chordata > Mammalia > Carnivora > Mustelidae > Mustela > Mustela erminea. The sequence continues at coordinate 85,425,944 of NC_045623.1, read as the reverse complement.
ATAGCCCTTTAAAAAAAGAGATCCGTTTTCCATCTGTCATGGGTGAGCACAATTCGAATATTGTCCCAAGCTGTTGTTCTGCTTTTCCCTGCTCAGTGAAATTTCCCCTGAGCAACACCTGCCCTCCCCACCATCCCCTCTGCCAGCGTCGGTTAAAAGCGGGGCGCCGGCGAGAACTGACTTATAGGTAGAGAGCTCTCCGGCGAGGCTGATCCGCAGCTGCTCCAGCTCTTTGTTCTTCTGCTGCTGGAGTTGCAGGCCGCTCCTCAACTGCCTCTGTCGCTCTTCCATTTCCTCCAGCTGTTCCTGCAGCGGGAAGGGCAAGAACGTCTCTAAGGAGCAGAACAGTACCACAACGGACACTGTCCGGTACAGTTGATAAAGCACTTTCTTACACATGGTTTAACCTTCACACCAGTGCTGAGGTTGAGAAACAAGTTCAAAGAGGCGTTTGGACAGAGCGATCCTGCTTTTGCCGATGGGGACCTGACAGGAGTCTCGTCTGTACCTGCAGATGACTGTTTAATAGAATCCTGCACTGGGTGGGTGGGTGCTCAGAGGATTTTTGTTTGTTTTGCAGTGTTAAGTGTGGGGGAGGATTTTGGTCCTCTCATCGGTGTGCTGAGAGTTTTATGGACCTCTGCCTCTGTGCAGGTTTATTTCTGTTAGGATAATCCGTTTTTATATCATCTGCGACTTAATTTAACTTAAACTAAGTCTTTGGGCCCCCGGCTGGCTCAGTCTGTGGAACATGTGACTCTTGATCTCAGGGTTCTAAGTTCGAGCCCCATGTTGGGCTTACTTTCAAAAGACAAAAAGAAATCAATTCTTTGTAAGCAATTATTAACTAATTCCAGAAGAGTTCAACTACTAGAAGTCCAGTTGTTCATAGGAAAACAGTAAATACAAGTTTCATATTTGAACCTCCTTGAACTCCAAGATCGTGCTACCTGGTACTTAACTGTAACATCCTATGCAAATAGGGGCTTTATAAGGATGTTGGCTGTCATAATTGTTAATTTCCTATATCCTGTACTCATTATACTAAAAGACTGAATTCATTCCAAAGTGCTAAGTTGGAAGATGAAGAAGCAATGCCCTGGAGGCCCTCAGGAGCCTTAAGATAACTGTTTCCCATTCTGCCAGACCCAGACAGGATATGTTCTGTAAACTGTTTCTGCCTCGAATTAATGCCTGAGGAGTGAGGTAAGGAAGATGTCAGCAAGTCCGTCTCTGGCATAGTTGCTAGCTGGCGTGGATCCTTGTTCCACAGACTGAGGGAGATGGGAAGCGAAGGTTGAAGTCAGAATGTCTATTTTAAAGGGGTAATGACTTCACCTCAGATTTTGAAGAATAAGAAGATAGGAATCCAGTTTGGGTACATGCTGTTACTAGAAGGATCCAAATAATTGGTTCTCTGAGCCATCCTTGGTGGGCTTGTGGCACAGCAATCTGTGGCGTTTGATACTCGCCGAATCCCGACTTCCACCAACCTTATCAAAAGGCCTTTTTTTAGTGCCTTAGCCATACTCTGGCACCACACAGAGATGCAACCGTACCATCTAAGCTGTCTTCTGAAGGGAAGCATCTGCATACCTCTCTGCCCCAATTTCCCAAGCCTCCCAGAGATCGCCAGCAAACCTGTATTTTGGCGAGGCGTTAAAGTACACGCCTGGGAAGGCAATCTGTACCATGAGTGATAAATTGACAGGAACGATGTCACAGAAGGAAGTAAATATTGCCATAGCGACTGGCATTAAAAGACATCCAGTCTCAATGCTGTGTAGCGCCAACTAGATTCACTTTCTAAAAACTGCTTTATCATTTCAGTCTTTCAAAGGCTTTCCACCTCTTTAGTCTGCCATTCAGACCCCCTCTGGTTTGACCCTTACCTCGAACTGGAACAAATGTTACTCTTCCATACAAACTTTGCTGTAGCCTGCACTATGTGGTATGGAAGCCACTACGGGCCTCATGTGGCTCTCGAGTACGAGAAATAGGGCCTGTCACCTAGACAGCATCTGCTGTGTTGTCACTATCTTTTTTATTCATGTCTAACTCCCAGTCAGATTGTAGGTTTCTGTCTTAGCACCCTACCCACAATGCTTGATGTGAAATGTGTAGACAGTAGACATTCCATAGTTCAGCATAAGTGACCTCCCAAATTGAGCTAAAAACCTCAACAACATTCTCAGCAAGTTCCTCGTTCCGCCTACTATACCAGTCACCAAATCCTACCCAAATATTTTACTTCATGTATCTTACATTATCTCTCCCTCATGAGTGGTCTTTCCAGGCTCTTTCAGTTCATCCCACTCACTCTGTTTTTAAGAGCATGTACATATGTGCCAGGCACCATTGCAAGGGCTTCACAAACATTACCTAGTTCATCCGCTGCACCAGCCCTGTGCCGTGTATTACTACTAATCCCGGGGCACATGTGAGGGACAGCAGTCACAGATTAAGTAATTTGTCCAGAGTTTCCCAGTTAGAAGTGGTGGAGCCAGGGGTGACTGGCTGGCTCAACGGGAAGAGTCGCTCAAGTAGCTCTTGGTCTCAGGGTCATGAGTTCAAGCCCTATGTTGGGTATAGAGATTAGTGAAACAAAACTTAAAAAAGAAGTGGTAGAGCCAGGATTTGCCCCTGGCTTAGAGCTTATGCTCTACAGCTCACTTTGCTGCCATCCTATCTAATGGCTCTTCAGTGGTCCTCAAACTTCTCCATGAAACCCCGGGAGGAAGCCATATTGAAGTGCCCTTGCCACAGAAAGTGGCTCCTTGCTTTTACCTTTCCATGTAAGATTCTGTTTGGGGAAAAGGGTCTGTGGCTTTGGAGAAAAACTTTTTTTTGAAAACCACTGACTGAGGGTGCCTGGGTGGCTCAGTGGGTTAAGCCGCTGCCTTCGGCTCAGGTCATGATCTCAGGGTCTTGGGATCAAGTCTCATCGGGCTCTCTGCTCAGCAGGGAGCCTGCTTCCTCCTCTCTCTCTGCCTACTTGTGATCTCTCTCTGTCAAATAAATAAATAAAAATCTTTGAAAACCACTGACTGAATTACAGTCTGGTCCCAGTCCACCTCTCCAGCCACATCTGTCTACTGCTTACATATGATTCAACTACACTGAGCTCACTTCCCTTAACAATGTCTTTTTGTTTTTCCACGCTTTTGTGTAAGTTGTTCCTCTGCCTGGAATGCCTTTCCCTTGTCTACCCAATGAATGTATTCAAGGCTCAGCTCAAACACCTTGTGAAGTTGAATGTGAACTTTAGCTAGATTGCACAAGGTCAGAGTCCTTCCATCACTTTCTAGCCATACAACCCTGAACAAATGACTTAATTTCTCTGTCTCATCTCTTCTCATTTTTCTGGTGACCAATGACAAATTCATACCTAACTCACAGACAGGTGAGGAGTAAATGAATTAATACATGTAAAGAAATAAAAATACATGCCAACTATTGTTAATCATGAAATTTCCCCTGTGCTTCCCCAGGCAGGGGTAATTATATCTACTTCACTGGTATAATGCCTTATTCCTACAACTATCACAGTGTTTATTAGATTGAAGAATATTAATTTCATTGATTCTGAGGCTTTCACATTTTAACATCTCAGGTCAGGGTGCATCTTAAAATCAATTGTCTTAGGGGTGCCTGGGTGGCCTAGTTGGTGAGTTAAGCATCTGCCTTCAGCTCAGGTCGTGATCTCAGGGTCCTGGGATCAGGTCCCACCCACATGGGGCTCCCTGCTCAGTGGAGAGCCTGCTTCTCTTCCCTTTGCCGCCCCCCCCCCCCACGCTCTTCCTCCTCTGCTCTCTCTCTCTCTCCTTCTCTCTCTCAAATAAGTAAAATCTTAAGAAAATCAAGTGTCTTAGATTTTATGAAATGTATTCATTTTATCCAGTATCCTTCCAGGACTATAAATACTGACTATAAACTATATATCCCCGCCCCCATTTCTCATCTCCTCTCTTCTGCCAGTACCTAGCTCACTGCCTGCCACATGGTAAGTAGGCACTAAGAAAGTATTTGTTGAATGAACAGATAATGGCGATGAAAGAGGCAAAGTTTACAACCACAAGAGTGAAGGGTACCCTTGAAAAGTAGTCCAGTGCTGTAAGTGACCTTTGGCAGTCCGGGAAGCCATTTCAGAAAGAAGAAATTGCTCACTTAGACCTTGATTCCCACATTATGATACAGCAGTAGGAGACATTTCATCAAGATTGTTTTTCATAAAATGATCTTTGGGAAGCTGCACTGACCATCAAATCTGAAACAAAGCCAGTTCAGAGATGAAAATCATGGCAGGAGGGTGGGGGAGGGTAGGAAACCGCACAACCCTCATTTTGTGTCAGAAAACTTCCCCAGAGGGGGCACCTGGGTGGCTCAGTCGGTTGGGTTGGGTGCCTGATTCTTGATTTTGGCTCAGGGTCGCGAGATCGAACCCCAAGTCTGGCTCTGCACTCAGCACAGAGTCTGTTTGTCCCTCTCCCTCTGCTCCTCCCCCTGCTCATACACTCTCAAATCTTTAAAAAACAAAAAAGCACCCCCAGAGGATTCCCTGTTGATGGTACCACTGTCCCAGCTGGCCTTGCCTGAGGTCTCAACACCCCTGGTGACTTCTCACCTCAACCCTCTTTAGTCGGTGGCCACATTTATCCTGCATTTGTTCTTGAATCCCTCCCCTTCCTCGTATTCCCACTATCATTTTTTCCTCTTACCTATCATAGCTTCCTCATTAGTCCCCTAGCTTCTAGGTCTCCGGCCCATTTTTGCACACTGCTACCAGTACTTTTTCTAAAAGCAGAGAGGCAGTCTTGTCACTCCCTTAAATCAAATACCTTTACTGATACAGCCGTCTGCTGAAGGAAATCCACATTCCCTAGTCTGGATTTCAGACTACCCAACCTGCCTTTCCAGTTCAAATCACCTTTCAGGTTTTTGGGGTTTTTTTTTTTTTTAAGATTTTATTTATTTATTAGAGAGAGGGGGAGACACACACACACATATATATACGTACATGAGTGGGGGGAGGGGCAGAGGGAGAAGCAGACTCCCCGCTGAGCAAGGAGCCTGACATGGAGCTCAATCCCAGGACCCCAGGATCATGACCTGAGCCACTCTGGCACCCCAGCTTTCAGTTTTTCAACTCTCACATGGAGCCAAGTCTCTACATATTTTGCATATCTTGTGCTAAATATATCAAAATTACTTTCACCTATTTCTTACTGTTTCAATGTGGCTACTAGAAAGTTTAAAATTCTGTATGTGGCTTGCGTACTTCTTTTGGACAGCACTGGTCTAGATCTTGCCTAAACTTCAATACCCAACTCAAATAACACCTGTTATTCTATGAAGTGTTCTGTGACTTAACCGATGACTAAAATAATTTCATTATCCCATAGCACTCTTTTTTTTTTTATTTTAATTTTATTTATTTATTTGACAGACAGAGATCACAAGTAGGCAGAGAGGCAGGCAGGCAGAGAGAGAGGAGGAAGCAGGCCCTCCGCGGAGCAGAGAGCCCGATGCGGGGCTCGATCCCAGGACCCTGGGATCATGACCTGAGCCGAAGGCAGAGGCTTAACCCACTGAGCCACCCAGGCGCCCATATCCTATAGCACTCTTATCTTCACCTCTCTTAAATCCCACATGCTACTTTCTCCCCCGGGTTACAAATATTAATGTCTGTGTGAGTACAAACTGTTAAGGATAGTATTTATTGGGGCGCCTAGGTGGCTCAGTGGGTTAAAGCCTCTGCTTTTGGCTGGGGTCATGATCCCAGGGTCCTGGAATCGAGCCCTGCATCGGACTCTCCACTCGGCAGGGAGCCTGCTTCCTCCTCTCTCTCTGCCTGCCTCTCTGCCTGCTTGTGATCTTTGTCTTTCAAATAAATAAATAAAACCTTAAAAAGAAAGGATAGTATTTATTTAAAAATAAATAAAACTCCTTCACTAGATTGTGAACCAATTAAAAAAGCAGTGGGGGGGGGGTTACTGAGGGTAGTACACAATATATTCACTATTAGGACCGAAAACCCCTTTGCTGTCGTAATACAAGCTACAGAAAGCTTGACAAAATCTTGAATGAAGTGAATGCAGCCATTTTCAACAGAGGATTTGTTCCTTGTAGGATGTATGAGAATCTCCGGAAGGGCATAAGCTTTTTAAGTTTATCCGAAGGAATGTGTGTTTCAAAAGAGGAAAATACTGCTTTGAGGGGCTTTCCCAGTGGTCAGTGATGCTTACGTCAGCATTAAACTGATGTGTCCTCTGAGCTGGAGTGGCAGAAATAAGTAAACCATACTCCCTTCTGAAAGCTCACAGTCTGTGGGAGAGACAAACAAAATTGTGTTTTCAACTTAGTGTTTATATCCCTCTCTGTCTATAAAGAGATTGGGGGCGCCTGGGTGGCTCAGTAGGTTAGGTGTCTGCCTTCAACTCAGGTCATGATCCCAAAGTGCCGGGATGGAGTCCCACATCCGGTCAGTAGGGAGTCTACTTCTCCCTCTGCCTGCAGCAACCCCTGCTTGTGCGTGCTCTCAGTCTGACAAGCAAATAAGTAAAATCTTAAAAACAAACAAAAAAAAGAACTGATTCAGACTTAATCAGAAGTAACTCAAATGCAAGTGAAATGGTGACAAAGCACAAAAAAAAATGAGGAATAGAGCTTTATAGATTTCATCCCAGTTGTGTGTGTTTTTAAGAAATCTCTATACTGAGGCGCCTGGGTGGCTCAGTGGGTTAAAGCCTCTGCCTTTGGTACCAGTCATGATCCCCAGGATCCTGGGATCCTGGGATCCCGCATTGGGCTCTCTGCTCTGTGGGGAGCCTGCTTCCTCCTCTCTCTCTGCCTACTTGTGATGTCTGTCTGCAAATAAATAAATAAAATCTTAAAAAAAAAAAAAAAGAAAGAAAGAAAAAGGAAAAAGAAATCTCTATACCCAGTGTAGGGCTCGAACTCACAACCTTGAGATGGAGAGTTGTGTGCCCTACCAAACAGAGCCCGCCAAGTGTCCCTCATCCCAGTTTTACAACTGGGAAGCTTCAGGCAGAGATGGGACAGGTAGGACCCGAGGGGCAGTACAGAGGGAAGGAGAGAAGGAACATCCCGCCTAGCCTCCGCCCCTCTGGCTCTCTCTACCCAAGCGTGATTCTGTAAGGTGGAACGTGCACTGGGTCAGACAGACAGGGTCAGACAGACATCAGGGTCAGAGAGACAGACCAGCACACTGAGCCTGTCTCATCTTTGGGGGGGGGCGTACATCCCTTGCGGGAGAGGAGCCTTTGGAGTGCCTACAAGGCCACTGATTGGGTCATCGGTTCCTGCCCCCGGCTAACTAACGGGCTGCACTTCTGGGGCGCCCGGGGGGCCTACCCGGTACTGCTGCACCTCCTCATCCCGCTTCTGCCTCACGAGCGTGATCTGGTCCTCCAGGTTCCTGTTCTGCAGCTGCAGCTGCCGGGCCTCTGCCTGCAGGGGTCTCAGGGCCTCCTTCATCTCCTGGATCTCCGCCTGGGTCTTCTGGAGGGCTTTGGCTGCCGCCTCCTTCCTCTCCAGGAGGCGCAGCAGCTGAGGCTCGTACTCCTCCTCCAGGCCCTGGCGGCTCTCAGCCATGAGGTTCTCAAACTGGGCGGAGAGCCGCCGGCTCTCCTGCAGAAAGTGCCCGTCGCTCTGGCTTGGCGGTGCTTCGAGCTGTTGCCGTAACTGCTCCTTCTGCTTCTGGTAGGCCTCGCGGAGCCCAGCCAGTTCCTCAGAGAGCTGGGCCGCCCGGGCGGTCAGCGCCTCCCGCAGCTCGTTGAACTGGGCCACGTCCTGCCGGCGGCACTCCAGCTGGTACTGGTAGGCCACACACTCCTTGGTCACCTTGAAGAGCCTCTGCTTGACCAGCCGGATCTCCTCCCTCAGCCCGTCCCTCTCCAGCTCGGCTTGGGCGTGCCGCTTGTAGGCCACCTGGATGTCCTCATGGACCCGCTGCACCTCCTGCAGGGCTGGTTCCCGGAGCAACACCAGCTCGTGGATGAGCTGGTCCCGCTCCTCCTCCAGCTGGGCCACGGCTTGCACACACTGCTGGAAACGCTGCTCCAGCAGTTCCAGGTCCTCTATGCTTAGGCTCTCGGTGCTGGCACTCAGCCCGGTGCTGAGGCCCTCCTCAGGGCTGGGTTTCTCCTCGCACGTGACCGTCTCTCCCCCATCACCGGTCTGCTCTGGGCTTGCGCTCTTTTCTGGCTGCGCGGGCTCTTCCACACCGGGGATCTCCTCTGGCTTCACAGGCTCGTCCACGTGCAGGGCCTCACCTGGCTGCCTGGTCTCCTCGATGTACAGGGTCTCCTCAGGCTGCTCCGTCTCTTCCACACACAGTATCTCGTCTAGCTCATCAAGGTCACCTGTGTCCCCCAGGTAGAGAATGTCCTCTAAGTTCAAGGTCCCCTTCAAAGACAGAGTCACTTCTGGGTCCAGAGTCCTGGGCTCATGGGGGGATTCCAAGCTCTCCTCTTCAAGAGGAGAAGTGGCTTCTGCTCTTGTCTCCCTGCAAGAGAAATGACTTAAAGTGAGAGGACAGCCACCATCCCAGCAACCATTAGGGTTATATCCATATCCGGTTCCCACATCTCAGAGAGCACTTGTCTGCTCTCTCCCATCAGTCTGTCCCCTTCCACGCATAGCTCAGATCCCTCAACAACACCCCCGTGATGTCAGTGTTTAGACCTTCAAGGCCAAGAAACTCACACCTGAGCCACCACTATTTGTTCCACTGTCATAAGAAAATTCTAGCGCTGAAGTAAAACCTTCTCTGCGATTTTTTTTTTTAATTTATTTTAGGGGCAGCTGGCTGCTTTAGTCAGTTAAGCATCTGCCTTCAGCTCAGGTCATGATCCCAGGGTCCGGGGATTAAGCCCCCCGTCAGGCTCCCTGCTCCCACTGCCTGCTGCTCCCCGCTTGTGCTCTCTGTCAAATAAATGGTCTTTAGGGAAAAAAAAAAAAAAAGATTTATTTGTTTTAGAGAGATAGTGAGGATGGTGGGAGGAACAAAAGGAGGAGAGAGAAACTCAAGCAGACTCCATGCAGAGCCCAGAGCCCAACCTGGACTCCATCTCACAACCCTGAGGTCACCCTAAGCAGAAACCAAGAGTCAGATATTTAACCAACTGCGCCACCCAGGCAATCCTTGTCTGCAATTTTTACCTAGGCTTGATTCCTCTTTCTAGGATCAGACAAACCTACCTCCTCTCCCATGTAAGTTCTTTAGACACCTAAAGAAAACGAACATCTTTTGATTATTCCATGCATGCCAAAATGTCCAGTGCCCTCCTTATTTGGGTCACTTCCTTTTGACTAGGCTCCAAATTGTCGCTGTTCCTTGGGGATGGGTATTGGAAACAGCACCTGGGTGCGCTCTGAGCAGTGAATCTCTGGACACTATACACCTATTGCTAAAGGCCAGTATAGAACAGCTCTATCATATCGTTGGCAAATACTGAGTTTGACTAAAAGCCTTAAGAAGTTTTCACACACACACACACACACACACACACACACACACACATGCACACACAAGACTTCCACACCAAGTGCTTTTAAATCACTCTCTCGTTCCTGTAAAACTTCATTCATCTTCTTGGGGCATCGAGGTGGCTCAGTCGGTTAGGCATCTGAGTCTTTTTTTTTTTTTTTTTTAAGATTTTATTTATTGGGACGCCTGGGTGGCTCAGTTGGTTGAGCAGCTGCCTTCGGCTCAGGTCATGATCCCAGGATCCTGGGATCGAGTCCCACATCGGGCTCCTTGCTCGGCAGGGAGCCTGCTTCTCCCTCTGCCTCTGCCTGCCTCTCTGTCTGCCTGTGCTCGCTCACTCTCTCTCCCTCTGTCTCTTACAAATAAATAAAAAAATCTTAAAAAAAAAAAAAAGAATTAAAGATTTTATTTATTTATTTGACAGAGATCACAAGCAGGCAGAGAGGCAAGCAGAGAGAAAGGGGGGGCAGGCCCCCTGCTGAGCAGAGAGCCCGATGTGGGGCTCGATCCAAGGACCCCGAGATCATGCCCTGAGCTGAAGGCAGAGGCTTAACCCACTGAGCCATCCAGGCGCCCCTAGGCATCTGAGTTTTGATTTTGGCTCAGGTCATGATCTCAGGGTTGTGGGATTGAGCCCCACCCACGTCGGGCTCTTCTCTGGGCATGGAGCCTGCTTGAGATTGTCTCTCTCTCTCCCTCTGCCCCTTCAAACCTCCCCTCCTCCCCCCCCACCCCCCCACCCCCGCACTCCAAAACAAAACAGAACAAAATGAAACAAAATCTCATCTTGTTAGGATTGGCCCCTCTGGTCTGTCAAAAGACTCTTTTCTTTTTTTTTAAGATTTTATTTATTTTTTTTTTGACAGACACAGCGAGAGAGGGAACACAAGCAGGGAGAGTGGGAGAGGGAGAAGCAGTCTCCCTGCCAAGCAGGGAGCCCCATGTGGGCTCGATCCCAGGACCCTGGGATCATGACCATGACCTAGGGTGGAAGGTAGACGCCCAACAACTGAGCCACCCAGGCGCTCCCGTCAAAGACTCTGAATTCAGATTCTGTGATTCTGGCTGAGAAGCTCCTTAACCCAGCTGTCGGCTCCCTGCTAGCTTAACCAGTGCCTCTTAAGGAATAGCCTCCTGTTTCTTTGGCCTTCAGATGGCTCTGGTCCTTCCTGTTTCAACTGCATTTTACCTACCTTGGATCTCTAAGCAATTTTTTGAAAATATAAAATACCATGGAAATAACAATAATAAATGACACTTATAAAGGTCTTACATGTGCCAGGCTGTGTTCTGAATGGTTTATGTTTCTCAACTCAGTTAATCCTCATAACATTTGTATGAGGTAATTGTATTTATTTTCCCCATTTTACAGATCGGGAAAATGAAGTTAAAAGAGATTAAGTAGTTTGCTCAAGGGAACTCAGATACCCCATGGCACCAGTTAGAAGACAGACTAAATTTGAGTATCGTTTTCAGGAAAGCTACCTTAGCTATAATGTATAAATGAAAAGCCCCTGTATCAAATAATTTCTCTGTCTTGGGGTGCCTGGGTGGCTCAGTGGGTTAAAGCCTCTGCCTTCAGCTCAAGTCATGATCCCAGGGTCCTGGGATCGAGCCCTGCATCGGGCTCTCTGCTCAGCAGGGAGCCTGCTTCCTCCCTTGTCTCTCTGTCTGCCTACTTGTGATCTGTCTTTCAAATAAATAAATAAAATCTTTTAAAAAATAATAATAATAACTTCTCTGTCTTGAAAAAGCCTACTTGTGGGGTGTCTAAGTGTCTCAGTCAGTTAAGCATCTGCCTTTGGCTCAGGTCACAATCCTTAGATCCTGGTATCGAGTCCCAAATTGGGCTCCTTACTCAACAGGGAGCCTGCTTCTCCCTCTGCCTATTGCTCCCCCTGCTTGTGCGTGCTCTCTCTTTCTGACAAATAAATACTAAAATCTTTAAAGATTACTTAAAAATAAAATCTTAAAATAAAAGACAAGCCTACTTATGTCCAGGTTTTAAGCTCTATATCTTAGCTCCAAGTTCCCACTACAGATTATTTTTATTCTAAGATTTGATCTATTTATTTTGAGAGAGAGAGAGAGAGCGCGCATGGGCAAGTAGGGAGAGGAACAGAGGCAGAGGGAGAGACAGAGTCTCAAGCAGAATCCACGCTGAGCACAGAGACCAACGCGGGGCTCGATCTCACAACCATGAGATCATGACCTGAGCTTAAATCAAGAGTCAGATGCTTAACCGACTACACCACCCAGGCACCCCCAGATTTCTTCTAAATCGTTGTGTATTCTGTCCTCCTCTCTAGCACCCCAGGAATCCCTGTCTTCGCATTCTGTGTCTCAACGGTGGTCCTTGGGAAACCACCAGTGTGGCTTCACCAGGCCCCCGACGTCACTGGCCTCCCAGAACCCAGCACCTGCACTGAAACCTAAAGCTTGGAGACAGCCCCAAGCGTCACCTGGTTTGTCCCTATCCCTCAGGGTGTTGTTTAGATCTCTTCACCTGGTGTCACCTGGTATCTCAAGCTACCCAGCTCCCCGGGCTCGCTACCTCCATGTTCTCCGGCGCAGAGAAGCGCAGCCTCATACAGCAGGTGGGTGAGGCAAAGAATCCTTAAGCAGCTCTTTCCCTCCCTCGCAGAGCCAACTCGCTGAGAACTAACCGATCTCAGAAAGTCTCCAGTCTCCGTCCCCTCCTCATCCCCTTGCCAGGGCCCTACTCCAAGTCATCCCCTCGCACACCGGCACTCCCATGCCCACCTTCCAACGGGCTTTCTTCCTTCTTACGCCAGTCCATTCTCTACAGTGCCACAGCTTGCTCGAACATAGCCTTGCCGCCCCACTTCACGCACACACAGCCCACGGCCCAGCATCGGTTCAAAGCCCTTAACGATGTGGCCCCAACATACCTTCGCAGCCTCAGCTCACTCTACTCCCCACCACCCACCCCGTGCTTGACAATCCAGAATATGCACTAACACTTTCACACCTCCTACTCCTAGCCCACTGTGTCTAACGGATCCTGCTGAGAAAATACAGCGCGTTGTACATCATCTGATTAGCAAACAGTCCTGTGCTACCTAGAAAGGTAGTGCTCCTCGGTGCCCGGAATGCTGCACCTGCTCAGCCAGCCAGCCTCCCTTCGATCCTCAGAAGAGCCCCCACTTTCCTAGCAGACGGCCCCCGCACGCTCTTGCTGAGTGATCTCCCCTGGAATGATGGAACGGCGCTCAAGGCAGCATTCCAAGTTGTTCACACAAATAGTCATGTATGTGATGCTCATCTTTTACCCCATTTTGTACATGAGGAAACCGAAGCCCCAAGCAAAGAACTCACTCAAAGTTCCACCACTTGTAAGTGAGTGGCAGAGCCTGGAAAAGATGGCATCCGGCTCCAAGGCTGGCCGGAGCTCCCGCTGACCCCTCTGTTCCCAGAACAGGCACGAGTTCTAAAACAGGTGCAACAGGGGCGCCTGGGTGGCTCAGTCCTCAAGCATCTGCTTTGGCTCAGGTCATGATCCCAGGGCCCTGGGAATGAGCCACGCATCTGGCTCCCTGCTCAGCAGGAAGCCTACTTCTCCTTCTCCCACTTGTCCTGCTTGTGTTCCCTCTCTCGCTGTGTCTCTCTCTGTCAAATAAATAAATAAAATATTTAAAATAAAACAGGTGCAACAGCTACAGCAGGTCTAATGGAGCTTACCGATCAAAATAGACTTATTTACCTGCTCGTATGTGTCTACTCGTCCTTGGAGCCCTGCTCAAACCACGTCTCTCCTGCAAAGTATTTCACAGACAAGCCATTATCCCGTTCTCAAGGCCCTCTGTGTACAGCTCATCTTTGCACCTAATGCTCTGTGTTACAGCAGTGAGTGTGGCGTGTCCCCTGAGAGCCCATTTCCTAAGGACAAGTACAGTTCTCATTCCCTGTGGACCCCAGGGTGGGGCTCTGTAGAGGGAAGGCAGGCAGAAGCCCACTGAGATCCAAAGAGGAAACTTGCCCAAGGTCAAGTGGCCTGGCCAGACGTGGAACCCCATCCCCCTGACTCCCAGGCAGCACTGCTACCTCATCTCCCCCACCCCAGCGTCTGGCCGCTGCTAGATGCTGCCCTCACTCAGCTAGCTGCCACTCTCTAAGGAGCTGGGGAAAAGGAGAGTATGGGCAGAGGCTCAAGGCCTGAGGAGCCCACTCAGCTGGGACCCTTGACCTCAGGCTTCCTTGGACACCAAGCAGCCTGCCCCTGCCAGCCCCTGCGGGTCCTAGAGAACTCCAAAGGCTCCCAGCTCTGCATCAGTGCCATGGCCAGGAGTGTCTGTGGCACAGTGCGGGCAGGAGTTGGCGTGTGTCTGCCTGTGCGTGCACCTGAATGTGTACACGGCAATACAGGTGATTGTATGGGTAAAACCACACTCCGCTGAGTGCTGTGTGGGACACTGAAGGAGGGGACGGCGTGCGTATTTGGACCTCCACCTTCTCAGGGCTATAGTCGGACCTGGGGCAGAAATCCTCCATATTGGCCCCAAATCCCTGAGCCACAGGCCCTTTCCCCCTGAGCAGTGGTTAGAGGACAGTGTGGATGACTGGGGGAGGGCTCCCCTCCAGGGCCCCCAGGCCGCTGCCAGGACCCCCCTACTGCTCCGGGAGGGGCGACCCTCCTCACCCCCATCCCAGGCCTCAAACAGGAGAGAAGGAGCCACCAGAACAGACTCCTAACTCCCAGCTGGCAGCCGCCCAGCCTTGCACCAAGTCCCTTCCACACAGCGAATTCAGCAAACGGAGGCCTCCATCTCCAGTTGCATTTGGGGTGAGGTCTCAAGGAAAGCCGGGAGCGAGCGTCCTCGGCCAGTCTGGCCCAGTGGCATTTGATGGTTGATGACCACCAGTCCGAAAGGGATTCTTCTCACCCAGCCCCGGGAGGAGGAGTGGGCACTATAAAAAGCCACGGACAAACAGAGGTGCCGGGACCCCGGGCCTCCCCGGTCTCCCCTCGGCCGGTGGCTACGCCCGATGCCAGGGCCACACCCCGGCTGGCCCACCACCCCCAGCCAGGACAGAAGGCGCTCGCGGGGGGGTGGGGGTGGGGGGCTCATCCAGCGCCCCCTCCCCACGGGACGGCGACGCGGGCCCTGCACTGTCCTACCTCGCGGCCTGGGCTGCGCCGTCCCCGCCGTGCCGGGGCTCCGGGCTTGCCATGGCTGCGCGACCCCGGGCTGGGCGGCCGCGTTATTAATAGCCCGCCCCGCCGGCCGCTTGCTCCGCGCCCGCGCCCGCCGCACTGGCAGCTGCCGCCGACACCGGATCCCGCCCGCCCCGGGCCGGGCGCGCCCACTTGGCCCCAGCTCCCCGCCCGCAGGAGGAGCGAGCAGGCCGTGCGGCCTGGGGCGGGGGCAGGGGTGGGGGGTGGCCGATCTGCGTCTCCCAAATCTGCCGGCCCCGAGATCTTCCCGAACCTTCTTTCTCTCACCCTTTCTTTCCAAGAGTCCAGTTGCGGGGGCGGGGGGGGGGTAGGGTGGCTCTGCGGCGGGGCAGGGCTCGGGAGCTGGGGGACTGAGAGGCACCCAGCACCCCAGCGCGCACAGGTCGGCGCCCTGCGATCCCCACCCGCGCGGGTGGGGGGGGTGGCGGGGTGTGTGGGGGGAGAGGCCGGAGCGCACTGTCTCCCGCAGCTGTCCTAAGGGCTGGGGGGCGGGGTCACGGCCACACCCCGTGCGTTTGGGGACAGTCGGAAGCCTGTTGCCGGAGTTACGGAAGGGCTATCGGTTTAAGCCTATAAGGTCGCGTCCAGATTTAACACCGAGGGTCACCCCCATGCTGCGAGATTTCCTGGAGTCTCTCCTCCTGCGCCACCTGTCACCCCGACCCAGCCCCGCTTTTGTCCCCTCCAAGGCATGCCCCCTCCCCCAAGGCCTTAGCCCATTAGAGTCAGGGTCAAATTTCAACACTGATGTCTTTCTCCCTAAGCCAGAAGCTGCCGGCCCCATCCCAGACCTGGGCCTCGGGCATTCTCCTTCTGAAGCCTTTTTTCCACTTAACCCCTCCGTCTGGGGAGGTCTTTGACTCAATCACAAAAGAATGCTTTCTCTCCGCACTGTAAAGAGCGAGGGGCTGGATGTGTGTTTAATCAGAGAGGCCTTGAGTACCGGAGCGGGGTGGGGGAGAGGTGGTAGGGAGGGAGGGGGGTGGTGGGAGGCAGTGGTGCCGCTGGGTTGAGCTGATGTGGGTTGTTGTGTTGCGATCAGTGTGCCCACTGGAGGCTGTGTGAACACTACATGGATGTGTGTGTATGTGTGTGTGTGTGTAGGGGGAGAATGTGGGACTGCATGCCTGTGTGTAACTCTGGGACAACGGGGGTGGGGTACTGTCTGTGTGTGGTTGTGTGCTTGTATAATCTGGGGGCTAGAGAGTGGTTATTATGTGTGGTGATGGGTGGTTGTGGACTACGTAGGGGCCTGCGCAGAACCATGTGCCTGTGAGGGACCAGGGCTCCCGCGTGTGATGCGGGAGTGGGTACTCACAAGCCCACGCCTGGAGTGTCCTCTGTGACTGGGGTCTGCACAACGGCAGCATCAGTCAGTGTGTCTGAGTGCGCCGCCTGGGGCCGTGTATTTATATCTCTCTGTTTAAAGCAAGGGGCTGGGAGATTAACACCCAGGGTAGCCAAGTACACCCTTGTAAGGCATGCAGGAGAAAAAGCTGGGTTTTAAGGAGGCGGCTGGTCATTTTCTGACTTACCCCTAAAATATTCCAGGGGAGGAGGTTGGCAAAGCCTCAGCTGCTGGTCATTTGACAGCTGCTGCCAGTCAGAGAGCTGCTAAGGGAGAAAGGGCAAGCCTGCCGGCAGCACTGTTTACTGTGGGTGCTAGGCAACAGGAGGCAAGGGTGGCATTGAGAAGGGCTATCCCTTCCCCTTCCACCCCCCAGCCCAGGAGCTGGCCACTGGGCTGTCCCCAAGACCAATCCCTCACCCCTTTTGACCTCCCCTGAGGCCTTCCTTAAGCTGCAACTCGGAATCTCCCAGGGTCCCAGAAGCGCTTGTGCCTCCACACCTTAGTTTTCGCTCTGCCCTCTGCCTGGAACACCCTTTCCAGGGGTTCGCATCCCAGTTGCTACCCTTTCTGGGTCTCAGCTGACGTGGCATCTCCTCAGAAAACCTTTCCCTCATGTCCCCCGCCCCCGGCATAAATGTCCGTCCATGTACTGTTTATTTTCAGGGCAGCACTTAGCACACTCTGCGATCACACAATTGGTCTTCCATTCCCTCCTAGTCTGCTGTCCCCACTAGAATGAGGCCCTTTGAGAGCAGGGACTTGACGTGTCTTGTTCACTGCTGTGTCCCCAGCGCCCTGCACAGGGCCTGGCACATAATAAGATCTCAGATAGATAAATAAATAAGTAAATAAGTAAGTAAATAAATAAATAAAGGTTGTTGAATGAATGAGAGAAAGAAGAACAGTCCTAACCAGGCCAGTCGGCAAAACATCCGAGGCCCACATTACGCCAGGCCTGCCCTGCTCGCTACCACCACCACCACAGAGCCCTCATGTACTTGGGGAAATAGGTATTCACATGTGCTCAAATCGTGTCTACCGAGGCAGAGCGAGGTGGGTGAGGACACGACTCCGTTCCCTTGGCAAACAGTGGCCCTCGGCCGGTGCGAGGCCCACGTCGGGCGATTAGCCCTATTTGGCCCAGGCTGCTGTTTGCAAAGAGCTTGAAGTGTAGAGTAATCAAGAACTGTTGTCGGGGAGACAATCGCTCGCAGAGAATAATGCTCGGTCAGGAGCTGAGCAATGTAGACAGTGTGAACCGGGGAAGCCAACGATGGGAGAGATGAACTCCAGGACGAGGCCACCCTCACAGACAAGGAAACCTGGACCCCCGAGGAGGAGGAAGGGTGAGGTGTCTGTCATAAGGCCAGCATAGCCACACTGTCTCTCGGGCGCCTCCACAAAGCCACGTCCAGAAGAGAAGAGCAGGTCCTGGGCTGGCTGTTCTTTGCCAGACCTCCACTCTCCATGCTTCTCTGCTCTGCTGCCCGAGCTGGGGCTGACCCCTGCCGAGACTCTCATCTGGGCCCCTTGCCTTATAGTTTCCGGTAGGGTCTGGCCAATGGAAGACCCTGATAGGAGATCAGCGTGAAGGAGCGGAGTTAGACTGAGATATTTCTACCACCCGCCTCCCCCTGTGATGTTGGCAGTTACTAGGTTCCTCCATGGAAAGCCACAGCCCTTGCAGGACGCCTGAACCCATGGGTCCAACTCCCTCCAGGTTCATTAACAAGGTTCCCTCCCCTGGCCATTCACAATTCCATTCCACTGTTGTGAGCCCCCAGGGTGCTTCACTGCTCCTGCCACACCTGTGTGAATAGTTCCTTCATTAAACTGTCTCCTGGATCATGCTTTGTGTTCCCTCTTTCCTGCTGAGATCCCTAAGGTTAAGAACTAAACCAAGGTGGGGTGCCTGGGTGGCTCAGATGTAAAGCATCTGCCTTCAACTCAGGTCATGATCCCAGGGTCCAGGCTCCCTACTCAGCGGGGAGCTTGCTTCTCCCTCTCCCACTGCCCCTGCTTGTGTTCCAGCTCTCATTGTCTCTGTGAAATAAATAAATAGAATCTTAAAAAAAAAAAAAAAAAAAGAACTAAACCATGGGAAAATGAGTCTTTGGCAGAGAATTCAGGAAGACCTTTTTTCTAAATTGACACCAAAACCAGAATTGGAAAAGTTGTGAACTGATCGAAATCCCATCCCATCCTTGATGAACAGCACCCTCCTGGCCACCACTCTGGGCAGGAACCCAACCCAAGAGGTTCCTCTTAGCTCCCCTTACTCAAGCTTCTGCCTGCAGTTACCTTGGCCAAGAGAAGGGGGCAGGGAGGGGGCTGAGCAGGGAGGAATGCCAGGGATGACTGGCAGAGGGATGATTTTGGAAGTAGAGAGGGCTGCACAGCGAGGGGAGCCTCAGGAGCAGCCTCTGTCTTATTCCAGAGCATTCCCTGTGAGACCTTGGGAAGCCAACCTCCTGGATCCTCAGTTCCCTGTCCATGAAGTGGGCAATTAACACCCTCTTCGCAGGATTGTTGTGAAAAGCAATCAAATATGAGGTTCAGCACATGAGCGAGCCGAGTTGAGTGAACTTGCTCCAAACGCTGAGGGTAACACATTCCTCATTATTACTGGCGCAGGTAGAGGCCATTCTGCTGCGCTTCTGTGTGCCAAGAGCTCCCATCTAGAGGCGGAAAGAGGATAGGAAGAGCCTGGGGCTTCAAGGGAGCCAGGGTACAAATCCAAGCTAAAACTCCCTCTGCAATTAGTCACCTTGTGACCTTAGGGAGGGCACTCTACCTCATTGTTCTTGGTAAAATCAGATGACACTTTTAACCTCCTAGGTTTGTTGTGAGGATGAACTGGGAACATAGAAAGCATTGTCAAGTACCTGATGCATTCTAAAAGATAATTTATCTATCTATCTATTTATTTATTTATGAATGAGAGGGAGTGAGCACACAAGCAGGGGGAGCAGCAGGCTCCCCACTGAGCAGGGAGCCCGATGTGGGACTTGATCCCAGGACCCTGAGAACATGACCTGAGTGGAAAGCAGACACCCAACAACTAGCCACCCAGGCGTCCACAGAGGCTTATCTTATAGTCTAGTGAGTGTCTGGTGGCCTTTTCCTCCTCACACCTACCCAGGAGGGGCCCAGGCATGGTGCAGACTTGGGTTTAAATCCAGTTCTGCATGGCTGGGCTGTTTTAACTTCCCTGAACCTCAGCGTCCACGGCTGGGAAATGAGGATGAGTGGGTGTTCCACGAGAAAATGCAGAAAATGCCCAGCACCTTGCCCAGTATACAAGAGTGGTGTAATAAATGTTCTCCTCTTTATTTCCTCCTCCCTCCCTGCCTGCCGTGGCCGCTGTCTGGGGGTTTTTGGCACGCAGGGGTGCTGAGCGCCCGCGGAGGACCCCGCGTTGGGCTGTCGGGTTATTGAGGCAATTCCGACAGCTGACTCCAGGGGGCGCCACTACACAGACCCCGCTCCTGGGGGTGACTGTTCCCACGGTCGCCGCGCGGGGCCGCCTGGGCCGGGAGTTCTGGGGAAGGAAGCCACGCGGGCGGCAGGAAGGTCTGAACCCCAGCTGGACCAACGATGTCTTCGGCATCACAGTCATAATTAGTAATAAACAGTAATAATAGTTATAGCATCAGATCCTCCGGGAGCCCCCAGTGACCGACTCAAGAGGCGTGTTTGCTTGCTGGAGGCTGTGGGACTCAAGGGAAGCAGCCAGGTTTAGACTCAGACCAGGGTCCAATCCACTCCAGCCCGCTCACTCTCACGCTGAGCTCTGCAACCTTGGCCCTCTCTGAATCGGCTTCCTCAGCTTTAAAAGGGAAAGTATGACAATATAGTTCTTGCGACAAGTGAGCTTCTGGAGAGCTTACTGTAATCCTTACCTCTACCCTGTGAGAGAGCTGTTGTCACATCCCCCTTCCAGACTGAGAATTCACTGGGGGCTTTTCCCAGGCTCCCCGCCCCTCCCCACCTCCCTGTGGCTCACTCTCTCTCCCCCAACACAGCCAAGTAGCCCCTCTAGCAGCTCATCCCTCAACCCGCCACCCAGGAGCCTCTCCTGTCCTCGATGGAGTTGCTCCATCAGCTTCAGACCCCCAGGCTCCTGGGGACATTATCCTTCCATCCCCAGGTGCAGGCTCTGGCCAGAAAACTCCAAACTCTTCCCACTACACCCAACCCCACCCCTCACCCTGAAGCTAGGACCTACCTCTTACCTGCCTATCTCTTCTAAAACCCATGCAGTTACCTCTTCCAAAAAAAAAAAAAAAACTGTCTTCAGGTCTCTCTCCCCAGTCGGCAGCCTTCGCATATGCTGTTCCCTCTACTTGCACACCCTTTCCCAGACCTAAAGCCTGTTACTCAGGGCACAGCTTAAATATCCCATCTTCTAGGACATCCCCCTCCCCTGTGTTCCTGCAGCCTCCTGTACTTCCTCTAAGCAGGTCACAGCATAAAGGGAATTTCTTGTTTAAGGGCTTCATCCAGCCCCATTACATAGTGGTATCCTGAAAGCAGGAGCCACACCCTACTGAGGGCTACATGGTGTCAGAGGGCCCAGCCCAGTGACTGGCACAAAGTGCACGCTCAGTAAACGCGTGTCCTGTGAATGAGCGACGGACCCAGCCGGCTCCGCTCCCAGAGCCACCGCCTCAGCAGCCTTGGCCCTGGGGCATACACACAGTCACAGAAACAGAAGCACATACTCAGAGGCACGTCACACACAGGGTCACACGCACACACAGTCGCAGAGAGTCACATGCAAAAGGCTGAATTCATCCCTTGCTCATTTCTGCTTCTGTGTGTTTATGGACCTTTGTGTCCTAGGTATGCATTTACTCTCTTCTTTTGTGACTCAAGGTCCCTGAGAACAGTGTTGTGTCTTCTTATCTGCCCAGTCACCCCTCAGGGGCTGGCCAACTGCTCCCATCAGTCTGGGAATGCCAAGGGAAATGTTATATCCCCCCAACTAGTTTGGGGAACTAAGCCGGGGAGTCTCTTCCCCACCAGCCTCAGTGCTCTTGGAATAGTCTCCCATATCAGACTCAGAATCCTTGGGGCAAGGCCTTTATCTCCCCCACTAACTGGCCTTGGGGATCCAAGGTCAGAATGGGTCTGACTAAGCTGGGTACTCCAGGGGCAAGGCTGAGCTGAATTTCCCCATCAGACTGGTGGCTCCCCAGGGTCTGGCTGTCTCTCCCTGACCCCTCTCTACGCCCCCCCCCACCTGCCCACCAGCCAGGCCCTCCTCCCACCAGGGCTGGGGGCGCTGCCAGGACTCTGGGAGCAGCAGGAAACCTAGGAGCAGCCCACACAACCAGAGACTCAAGTGCAGAATCCCCCCGGAAGCAGCAGAATCAGAGAGGCTCCAGCAAGGGGTGAGCTGGCTTGGGGCTTTTTTTTCCTTAATTCCCCTGCCAATCCAATCTTGGGAGACCACCACCCCATTTATAGCTGAGTGAGCTGAGGCTCAGGCAGCAAGGGACTTGCCCTGAGTCACAGAACTGGGAAGGAGCAGAGCTGGGCTTCACCCTGCACAGGCCACCTCCTACCCTGGTCCAAGAACACTGAGGGATAAATGTGCCAGGGAGCAGGGACTGTGCGTGCGTGCATGTGTCACATGTCCAGGTCTCTGGCTTGGCCCTGTGGTGCCTTCCGTGCCAGAGGATGGGAGTGCCTGCTGGGAACACTGAGCACTGGCAGGTCTGACAGCCAGCCAGTGCAGGCACAAGGAAGGCCTGGAGCCCAGTCTTCCAGGTTCCCGGTTCCCAGCAGGAGCATCCCCTCCCCACGCGGCTCCTGGCACTCCAGTCCTGAGTTCAAGTCCCATTCACCATCGGACCCCCTCTGTGGGCCTCACTTTCCCTGCCTGAGAATAAGGCAGAGACCCGATGAGGTCAGCGCTTGGGATTCCCGCTCCTTTACGCCTTCCTGGGCCAGGGCGCCACCAGCCCACAGGTGAGCACGTTGTTGCCACATCAGCACGGGCGAGCCCCGCCCCCTACCCTTATCCCTCCCCCAGCCCCGGAGGGAGGCCCCAGAGGCCCCAGAGGACAGTGGGAAGTGGGTGGGGAGAGAGGGCTGAGCTCCTCTGGCTGCAGACTGGGGGCATGGCCGCAGGGGTGGGTGGGAGAGGCTGTGTGTGCGTGTACCTGACCGTACAGGGGTGTGTGTATCTGTGAGGTTGTCCGAATGTTCCAGCGTACACAGGAGTGGGTACGCGATCAGTGCGTGCCTTTGTGAGGAAGTACTCAAGTGTGCAAGCTGGCGTGCAGGAATGTGTCTTTGTGTCTCTCTGGGTGGGTGGCCTTGGCTGGGCAGGAGTGTGTGTGTGGTTGTGTCTGAGTGTGTTCCTTTTGTACCTGAGGGTACAAGTGTGTGCGTCTGTGCGTTTGCCCTTGTTTCTATGGATGTTGTGTACACAAGCATGTGTGACTATGTCGGAATGTGTGCCTTTGTGTGTGAGTATACTTGAGTTTAAAATGCGTGAGGCTGCGTTCACGGATGTCTCTGAGTGTGTCTTTGTGTCTATGACTGTGGATGTCCCTGAGTGTACAGGAGTGTGGGAAGGTGTCTGTGTTTCCAGAGTGCCTTTGTGTGACCACTTGGACAAGTGTGTGTGTCGCTAGCAGAGTCTGCTCGGAGTAGGTGTGAGCCTTGGAGAACCTCCATGGGGCAGACCCCACCAGCTGAGGGGGGACCCATGGAGGCAGAAAGCCTGTCCCAGCCTTCAGAACAGTCACTTCCTGGTGACTCACCTCCCTGCTGTCTCTAGCCCGTCCAGCCTCCTGCCTTAAAGGGCAGTCCTCCTCTTCCCCAGTTTGCCCTCCTCCCACCCAAGGGGAGTCTCAGTCCTTTCAGTCAGCCTGCTGGGACCAGAGGAGGGAGACCAAACCCCAGCAATGCATGTTCTATGGAATGTCACTTGACAGGCTCAAAGTACAGCAGTGACCTGCTGGAGGTCACACAGTGGGCACATACGTTTATTTATTTATTTATTTTAAAGATTTTATTTATTTATTTGACAGAGATCACAAGTAGACAGAGAGGCAGGCAGAGAGAGAGAGAGAGGGAAGCAGGCTC
The DNA here is from genome assembly GCF_009829155.1 of Mustela erminea. Lineage (NCBI taxonomy): Eukaryota > Metazoa > Chordata > Mammalia > Carnivora > Mustelidae > Mustela > Mustela erminea. Next base: position 85,402,784 of record NC_045623.1, on the reverse strand, counting down.
CCTGCTGAGCAGAGAGCCCGATGCGGGACTCGATCCCAGGACCCTGAGATCATGACCTGAGCCGAAGGCAGCGGCTTAACCTACTGAGCCACACAGGCGCCCCTAAAGATTTTATTTATTTATTTGACAGACAGAGATCAGAAGTAGGCAGAGAGGCAAGCAGAAAGAGAGGAGGAAGCAGGCTCCCTGCTGAGCAGAGAGCCGGATGCGGGGCTAGATCCCAGGATCCTGGGATCATGACCTGAGCCGAAGGCAGAGGCTTTAACCCACTGAGCCACCCAGGCGCCCCTGGGCACATATGTTTAATCCGTGACTCTTAAAGCTCAGGGTAGGACCCCTGGGCTCCTCCAGCCCCATGAATGGATGGCCCCAGCCCAGGGCCCTAGACCTGGCAAGGAGAAAGAGAACTGACTTTCAGGGAACCCTCCAGCCACTTGCTTGGTGCTTCCCATGAAGTCATTTTATTTTAATTTATTTTATTTATTTATTTTTTAAGATTTTATTTATTTATTGCGGGGGGGGAGAGCGAGCACAGGCAGACAGAATGGCAGGCAGAGGCAGAGGGAGAAGCAGGCTCCTTGCCGAGCAAGGAGCCCGATGTGGGACTCGATCCCAGGACGCTGGGATCATGACCTGAGCCGAAGGCAGCTGCTCAACCAACTGAGCCACCCAGGCGTCCCCCATGAAGTCATTTTAAAGGAGTTTTTAAAATTAATGTATTTATTTTAGAAAGAGAGCACAAGCAGGGGGCCGGGGGGCAGAGGGAGAGATAGAGAGAATCTCAAGCAGACTCAGAGCTGAGTGTGGAGCCTGGCATGGGGCTCGATCTCACAACCCTGAGATCACCACCTGAGCCAAAACCAAGAGTCAGACCCTAAACCGATCGTGCCACCCAGATGCCCCTCATGCTGTCATTTTATTTACTCCTGTCTTGCTCAGGAAGGTGAGGCAGCTTGTCCAGGGTCCCACAGTCAGGAAGCAGCTAAGGCAGGATTTGAACCCAAGTCTCTTTAGCTCTAGAGCGCATGTTACTAGGGACAGGGTTGGACTAGGGGGTGACTGGCCACTAGTCCTCAAATGAAAGGTAGAAAGATGATGAGATATGGTTAGAAATGAGGAAAAGTGACTTGAGACAGTTCCCTAGCAGCAACACAACAAGAGCTGAGGTGACACAGTCTCATGTGAGCCCCAAGGACAGCCTGATAGGACTTCCTGTTCTAACCAGAGTCTGGCTCCTTGCCTTGGGCCCCTTCCTCTGGACTGAGGCACTGGGTTGACAGAAAATGTGACTAAGTAGGCCCAAGCTTGAATGGTCTCCCCACTGGCTGGTCACAAGTGTTTGAAATTCCACAATGCCATTAACCCCCAGAGGCTCCTCTTATATTATTTTTTTTAATTTAAATTTTTAACAAAGATATTATTTATTTATTTATTTATTTGACAGAGCAAGAGAGTGCACAAGCAGGGACAGAAGGAGTGGCAGAAGTAGCCTCCCCGCTGAGCAGGGAGCCTGATGGGGGGCTCAATCCCAGGACCCAAGGATCATGACCTGAGCCCAAGACAGACGCTTAACCAACTGAGCCACCCAGGCGCCCCTGGAGCCTCCTCTTTTAGATCAGACCCCCATCTGGGCTCCTGGGAAGGTGGCTAGAGCCCCCAACCCAGCCTGAGGGAGTCGGGTTGGAGCCAGGGTTCCCAGAGGGATGGAAGTCCTGGGTGCCCTTCTGGAGTAGGGAAGGAAGCAGTGAAAATGGCACGAGGGTCCAGAGGGAGCATGAAAGGTGGGACCCCAGGGGGAGACCGCAGCGGCCTCTTGTCATCCACCATCTCATGTCATTCTCCCAACAGCCTCTGGGGCAGTGGGCATCACTCCCATGGCTGATGAGGGGCTATGTGCTTGAATCTCATCTCTGGACTCAAGTCCAGGGCTCTTGCTACCATATGTGGCTCCCTCTGGATCTCACGGCTGGCTTGGCTGGGAGGAGGCCAGAAAGGCAGGGATGTGAGAGACCATGTTTCTTTGGCTCCACTGGAGGACAAGCCCCAGAGAAAGCTTATGCAGGTGCTTGAGGTGCCAGACTTGTGGTCAAGCTGTGTGGGGAAGTGAGGAAGACAGAGACGACGACACCCCTCATCTCCAGGCCTCACAGTGTCCCCATGGGTGGTCAGGAAGCAGAACAGCTCCAGTGACCCAGACTTCCGGTCTTTGCCCTGGCGGCAGGTGTCCGATGCTCCCACCTCTGACTCTGCTGGTCGCAGGGGCTGCGTCATTCTGGGCTGCAGCTGCTGCTGTGACTGCCATCCTCCCTGCCCCATGTCCTTGCTTGCTTCCCTCCTGGTGAAATGATCCCACTCACAGCTTTCTCTGGGGGGCTCCCTTCCTCCCCGAATCAGTGAATCTGAAGGGCAGTTTCAGCCAGACCACTTCAGGTGGTCAGCTAAGTGGGGCCAGGCCCACCTCTGGTCCACTTAGTGGCAGCGCATTTAGGTCACTCCATTCAGAGTCTGGTGACCTAAGAAACCCTTAGAAAGGACTATGGGCAAGGCAGTCCCTTAGAGCATCAACAACTCCCTTAAACCCAGACCCAGGGTTCAGCTGCTTCCATGAAGCTGGGGACAGCGCCTTTTCATTTCTTTCCCCCTACTGTCCAACATGGGGCTGGCAGAGGTGAGTTGCCGTGACTCCGTTGATGGTCAAGTGAATGAAGTCAGTCCAGGGGCTGTGGGGCTCTGTTGAAAGCTGTGGCTGTGCACGGGGATGGGTGGGGTGGGGGTGGGGTGGGGCTGGGAATCCTGCATTGTTGTCCAGGGTATTTCAGAGTCATCTTTACTTACAGAATCCGTCAGTCTCCCTGGCTGTGGGCTTGGGTCTCTCTCACACGGGTCTGCTCCTCTGTGTCCCCCTGCTCCTCTGTGTCCCCCGAGACGTCTAGCACACCTGCTGGTCTCCCCTGCCCCTCCAGACTCAGGGGTGTGAGCACACAGCCTCTCTCTGCCCACAGGTCTGACTGTATCCCTGACCCTGGAACTCAAAGCCTGTCTCCCTTGCTCCTCGCTGCCCGGGTGTCCTTCTGTTTCCGGTCTCCATGGGTGGCCCTGCCTGACCCTGTCCTGGCCTGAGGGGCGGGGTAGGCGAATGAGAAGGGTGTGCACAGTGCAGCTCTTGTTCAGGGGATCAGGGAGGGACCAATGCCACTCTTGTGTTCCAGCCCTTGCCTTGGTCTTGGCTAGTGGGGTTGGCGGGGGTGGGGGGTGTGTGTGTGAGTGGGGCACAGAGCTGCCTCTCTGCCTGCAGCATCGTCTCGACATCCATTCCACTGGCAGAGCAGGCCCAGAGCCACCATGGAAGCTGACCAAGAAGGCCCCTCGCTGGGCTCTCCTTCCAGGCTATTACTGATCCCTTTGCCTCTAGTTCTCCACCTCATGACCAGTGCCGGGAGCCATGATGAAAACAGGATGTGGCCGGTATGGCTGTGGCCAGAGGCAGGGTAAACACAACACTGGTCCCAGCGCTACAGTTTCAGATGTCCCATCTGGGAACTGGAGGTTTACAAACAAGGTTATATTAGGGAGATAGGAAGTCAGCCAGCAGGTGGGGTTCAGTGAGGGGGTGGGGCTCAGCGAGGGGGATGGGGACTACTGAGGGGGTTGGGTTCAGTGAGGGGGATGGGGACTCGGAGAAGGGATGGGGGCTCAGTGAGGGTTGTGGGCTTAGAGGGATGAGGGCTCAGAGAAGAGATGAGGTCTCAGTGAGGGGGATGGGGCTCAGTGAAGAGACAGAGGTCGGAGAGGAATATTGGCTTAGTGACGGGGCGGGGGGGCTCAGTGAGAGGATTGGGGTTCAGTGAGAGGACAGTTTCAATGAGGGCAGGAAGTAAAAGAAATGGGTACATAGGCTCTAGGGACATGAACTCAATGATCCCTTCCTAAGTCACCTCAGGTACCTGAGCCTCTCCTGGGGTCTGTAGTCAGCTTGACTGTGAGGGACAGGGCTGGGCCTCTTGGTGTCAGGCGCTCCTCCCAACAGTTGGAGGGAAACTGGAGACCTGTGTTTGCTGAGAAAGGACTCGGAAGGACTCAGGCAACAGTACAGTCCTGAACGGTGAGGACTTTAGGGGCTAGGAAGCCAGGGCTGGGAGTAAGCCCCCTCCACAGGTTAGGTCTGGCCTGGGGCCATGGAGGTCAAGGGAGACTTACCTGGCAGCTTCTTCCTACCTCTGGAGTCCTGTAGGCTGGGTGCAATTTCCAGCAAGGCATTTGGAATCCTGCGGTGGCCCTACCCAGGGATCTGGAGGAGCGCCCCTCTTTGCCCCTCAGGTTACAGCCTTTGGCAAGCTTCCAGAACTGGGAGGGAGAGAAAAGGATCGGCATTGGGATGACGGGGCAGATTCCTGAGACTTCTCTGCAGTAAACTCTCTCCCTTCCTCCCCTCCAGCACCCTCCTCATCACCGAGTCCCGATATCTTTTACAGAGGCCCCCTCCTCCGTGCCTGAGCCCATTCCTCTCCCTAGAGAGTCTCTAGCTCTTTCTGGGTCTCTGTTCCCTTACCGAACTAAAGCCCCAGGGAGCCTGAGGCAAGGCTCAATCCCAGGACTCTGGGATCATAACCTGAGCTGAAGGCAGACACTTAACGACTGAGCCACCCAGGCGCCCTAAAGCCAGTTTTATTTATTTATTATTTTTTGTATATATTCTTTTTTTTTTTTAAATTATTTATTTGTATAACAGAGAGAGAGCGCGCGAGCGCACAAGCAGGCAGAGTAGTAGGTAGAGGGAGAGGAGGGAGAAGCAGACTCTACGCTGAACTGGGAGTCTGATGTGGGGGGTTCTATCCCAGGACTCTGGGGTCATGACCTGAGCCCAAGGCAACCGCTTAACCAACTGAGCCACCCAGGCGCCCCCTAAAGCCAATTTTAAATCTTTCACTTGGCTGTTTCAGGCCCTGTCCTTTCTCAAGAGCCAGGAGGGCTGGACTGACCCTGGGCCCATCCACTCAGGCCCTATTGTCTCAAAAAACCAAAGTGGCAGCTATTGGTAATGCCTTCGTTTGCTTAGAACATTTATTTATTTTTTATTTTTTTTAAAGATTTTATTTATTTATTTGACAGAGAGAGATCACAAGTAGGCAGAGAAGCAGCTGTGCAGGGGCGGGAAGAAGCAGGTCCCCTGCTGAGCAGAGAGCCGATGCGATGTGGGGCTCCATCCCAGGACCCTGGGATCATGACCTGAGCTGAAAGGCAGAGGCTTAACCCACTGAGCCACCCAGGCGCCCCTGCTTAGAACATTTAATATTCAAATATCTGAGCCCGGACTGGACTGGTGAGGAATGGCTGCTGGTGTGCATACTATTTGCATGCTTCCTTTTAAGTGAGGAAAAATGCAAACTTTCCTCCCTCTCCAGCCTGCCCTATCTGGAATCTGACTTGAGGAGAGTCCTAGTTGCTCCCTACAGAGAAGGTTCAAACAGGCAGAATGTTCAGTGGGAGCTATTCGGGTACTAGACCTTGGAAGTTTGCCGAGGACAGGTCTGTGGTGGGAGAAGAGGAACAGATTTTGTCCCCAGTTCCCCAGAGGAAGCCAGGATCTAGAATAGGAAGTAGAATGAAAAGAGGAAATGGGAGCACCTAGGTGGCTCAGTGGATTAAGCTTCTGCCTTCAGCTAAGGCCGCAGGTCATGATCTCAGGGTCCTGGATCTGGGATCGAGCCCCGCATCAGGCTCTCTGCTCAGCAGGGAGCCTGCTTCCCCCTGTCTCTCTGCCTACTTCTGATCTCTCTGTCAAATAAATAAATAAATAAATAAATCTTAAAAAAAAAAAAGGAGGAAATGTTCTTACAATGTTGAAAACTGAAGTGATTCTTTTTTTTTTTTTTAATTTATTTGACAGACAGAGATCACAAGTAGGCAGAGAGGCAGGCAGAGAGAGGGGGGGAGGCAGTCTCCCTGCCGAGCGAGAGCCCGATACTGGGCTGGATCCCAGGACCCTGAAATCATGACCTGAGCCGAAGGCAGAAGCTTAACCCACTGAACCACCCAGGCACCCCTTATCTTATTTAAAAAAAAAAAAAATTATTTATTTGAGAGAGAGCAAGCAGGAGTGGGGTTGGGTGAGAGAGCAGAAGGAGAGGAAGAAGCCGGCTCTGCACTGAGCAGAGAGCCCAACATCATGACCTGAGCAGAAGGCAGACACTTAACTGACTGAGCCACCCAGGTGCCCCATGTTATTCCCATCTTAAAGAGGAAGAACAAAAGACATAGGGAAGTCCAAAAATTTGCCCCAAGGTTACATAGCGAGTGGCACAGCTGTGACTCTAGCCACATTCAATACAATCAAATCAATTAAAAGTTAATATCAGGGATGGTCTGGGTCTGTGGAAGAATGCTGATGGGGCTGCTCTTCTGATAATAGAAGCCCCATTTGGGAGGGGGAAGTGACCTGCCCAAGGTCATATTGCATGTGCCTGAAAGAGCAGCCTGTGCCCCAAAGAAAGCTTCTGAGCAGCTGGGACAAGCGCAGAGGCCTGGCACGATCCCCTTGCCTGCCCCCAGGACCTGGACACCTCTCTGCTCAGGACAATGGGAACACTATGCCCCGGCAGAGTGCAGAATGGCGGGAGCTAAGTCTCCTGCTGTTCCTCTCAGCATTGCTGAGCGAGGAGAGGATGAAAGACACAGAGGAATGAGGTAGGTGTTGCTCAGAGCTGAGCCAACAACAGGGCCAGACAGAGCAGGGCACAGGGGAGAAAGGAGGGTCTTCCCTCCACTGGGACTTTGGGAAGGGCCCATTTTATTTACTTATTTTTAAGGTTTTTTGTTGTTGTTGTTTGTTTGTTTTTTAGTAACGTCTATACCCAACCTGGGGCTCAAACTAACAACCCCAAGATCAAGAGTTGGATGTTCCTCCCACTGAGCCAGTCAGGTGCCCCTAAGAAAGGGCCATTTTATTTTTTATTATTATTATTTTTTTAGACAAGAGATTTTTTTTTTTTTTTTAAGATTTTTATTTATTTATTTGACAGAGAGAGATCACAGGTACGTAGGCAGAGAGGCAGGCGCTGGGGCGGGGCGGGGCAGGGCGGGAGCAGGCTCCTCACTGAGCCGTTAGCCCGATGCACGGCTCAATTCCAGGACCCTGAGATCACGACCTGAGCCGAAGGCAGAGGCTTAACCCACCCAGGCACCCCTGGAAAGGGCCATTTTAGCAGGAGCATGGGCCAACGCCTGCCCCAGGCTAGATTTTGCAGTGATCACCCGCAGGTATGCTGGAACCCCTGGGCCTCTTTTTTCCCACTGTCTCCAAACCCCACCGCTTTCTTTTTGCCCAGAGCATGGGAGGGGGACACCAATGGACCGTCTCTCCAAATCTGTGTGGCCTTGCCCAAGCCACTCTGTGTCCAAGTTGTCTCACCTGTGAGATAGAGGTGACCAACCCTACTTTTCAGGGCTGTTCTGAGCCTGAAAAAGCAAAGCTCCCCGCCCCCCCCCCCCCCCCCCCGGAGTGGGTGAAGCAGCCCAGCAAATTCTGGTCATTAATAAAGCTGGGACTCTCCTTTCCCAGCCGGCCCCTCCCAGCGGGCGATGCGTGGCCTGGCCAGGAGAACTTGTGGGGGAGGAGCCTCTTCCTTCCTACCCCTTCCAGCTGGGTATCAAGATCTGAGACCAGATGTGTGGCTGAGTGACTCAGCCTTTTCCTGCCTGGAAACTCCTCCCTGCCTGCCTCACCAGGCTAGGCCAGGGAGGGTGAGACAGCAGATTGGAGGTGGGGGTGGCTGGTCCTGAGCAAACTCAGGGGACCATGGGGTGGGGGGCAGAGTGGGAGAGGGAGAGTGTAGGAGGAATGAGGGTAAGATCACTTGGCCTGCAAAGTGGGGATGGGGAGGAGGAGGAGGGACAAGGTCCAGGCTGTCAAGGAAGAGACTGAGAGTGTCCTTGTCAACTTGAATGGCTGGCTCAGCCTTAAGTACTCACCTGCCCGCCCTGTCCTCCTCCCCGCTGCTTGCATCCCTTCCCCAATATTTCCAAGCCACTCCAACCTATTTGCCCTGCTCTCCTAAGTCCTCCTGCCCATAAGAGGACTCCTATGGGAGCTCCCGACTTTCTCGGTTCTCTCTTCCTCTTCCCAGCCAACCACCTCCACTTCCTCACCTCCCACTCAGCAGGTCCCTTTACTGACTCCTCCATGCACGTACAACCAGCAGTCTGGAAGGTGGACTCTTAGCTGCCACACCTTGCACCCCACCCAGCTTGATCTCTCAGAGTCAGTAGGTCCTGCTGACCGGACCCTTCTTGGACCTCTTTTCTTGTCCTGAAACATCCCCCTGCTGGTTTCCCTGCTATCTCTTGGACAGTTCTCTCTCTCCTCTGGGCTTCCTACTCCCACCCCTGTAAACACATGTGTTTATAAGCTCAATCCTTTCTAGTCTACTGTATAGAGAACTGATAAAGTGCATGGACTTTGGCATCATACGGACCTGGCCTTTACTAGCTGTGTGACTTTGGATAAATTATTTAATTCCCTGAGTTTCGGCTTCATCAAATGTGTTGGTATTTCCTACGTCTTGGGGATCAAATGGGATAATGCCCACGATGCATTCAGCCCTGGGTCTGGCACATAGCAAGTATCAGGTAGTTGTTGTTGTTTTTTAAAGATTTTTATTTATTTATTTGACAGAGATCACAAGTAGGCAGAGAGAGAAGCAGAGAGAGACCGGGGAAGCAGGCTCTTCGCTGAGCAGAGAGCTCGATACGGGGCTCGATCCCAGGACCCTGGGATCATGACCTGAGCCGAAGGCAGAGGCCTTAACCCACTGAGCCACCCAGGCGCCCCTGTTGTTGTTGTTTTTAAGTTTTATTTATTTAAGTCATCTCTACACCCAACGTGAGCTTCGAACTCATGACCCTGAGATCAAGAGTTCCATGCTCTATCCACTGAGCCAGCCAGGTGCCCCTCAGTTACTGTTTTGTTTGTTTGTTTTTTTGTTTTTAAGATTTTACTTATTTATTTGACAGACAGAGATCACAGTAGGCAGAGAGGCAGGCCCCCTGCTGCAATGCGGGGCCCGATCCCAGGACCCTGAGATCATGACCTGAGCCACCCAGGCGTCCCTCAGTTACTGTTAATATTCTTTCTTTCTGCCCAGTTTTCATTCCTTCCCCACTCCCAGCTCCCACCTACTAGGCATCTTAGGCTGCAAATGGCCAAAAGCAAAATTTCATCCTTTCCTTTTCCTTCCCAAACACCAGGTTCTCTCTCTTTTCCTTTTAAGATTTTATTTTATTTATTTATTTATTTATTTATTTATTTATTTATTTATTTGACAGCGGGAGACACAGCCAGAGAGGGAACACAAGCAGGGGGAGTGCGAAGGGGAGGACAGGCTTCCCACGGAGCAGGGAGTATGATGTGGGCTCGATCCCAGGAGCCCAGGATCATGACCTGAGTCAAAGGCAGACGCTTGACCACTGAGCCACCCAGGTGACCATCCAGGTGACCCCAGGTTGTCTTCTTAATACTCCTATTTCTGTCCATGCTCCACCATCTTCCCCCAGGCTCAGCCCTCCAGGATGCCATTCCATTCATTCAAGTGCTTTCTGAGACAGCAGAGTTAGATGCAGCGAAGAGACTTGAAAAATCATTGTCTTTGCCCTTCAGGAGCTCACAGTCTGGTGAGGGAGACAGACAAGCAATTAACTATAATGAGATAATTGCTCTATTAGAGGTTTGTATGAAGGAAGCCAATCCAGGAAGCCTTCCTAGAGAAGGTAGCATTTGAGTTGTCACTTATAGGCTGAATAGGAGCTTGAAAAGTGGACAGATCAGAAAGAGCAGAGGAATCATTTCCAGCAAGCGTGCGGTCCTGTGGGTTAGGAGAGGGCAGGCCCTTAGAGCCAGAAGCTCACATTTGTCATTTAGAGCTCCCTTGGGGTAGCACGGAGCCCTGCTGGAAGGGGGCAGAAGTGGAAGAAGCAGAGAGACCCCACAGGAGGATTAGGGTTCAAAAGTTGCCCTGCACACAGGCTGTGCAACCTTGAGAAAATCACCTGACCTTACTGAGCTTCCATCCCTCATCTGTCAAATGGAGACAATAATAGGCACCCAAGGGGGTGTTGGGGAGGGCAGAGTGAGCTAATGGAAGGGGAAGTGCGGTACAGACACAGGCTGTTGTTATTGTAGAAAATCTGCCAGGCAGGCTGTCTTCCAGCCGCAGCCCCACCTAAAAAATGGCCTCCTTGTGTCTCCTCTGAGCCGGGTCCACATCCTCCCAGCTGGGGGTGGGGCACAGGACGCCGGGAACACGTGCACACACCTGACTCCGGATCCCGGCCCGCTGGCTGTGTGATCTGGGACTAGCCTCTTTCCCCTCTGATCCTCGTCTCTCCGGCAGCAAAAATTGGGCTGAGAACCCAAGCTGCAGGTCTGTGGGGAGAATTCTGTACCACCTGGCAGGTGGTCAGTAACAGTAAACAGTTCCCTATCCCCTGCTTTCTGGTCCCCTTCTCCGGGCGGGGCCTGGCACCAGGCTGCGAAGAGTGGGAAACAGTAAATATTTAATAATACTCAGAGCTCCTGACTGAAGGGACGTGTGGAGGAGCCAGAGGACACCTGCTCCCTCAGCACGGTCTGTGCCGATGTCCCTGGGCTGCAGGGACAGCCCCTGCCAGATCCTGAGGGAACTCTTGCCTTCAGTGACTTGTTGGGGAATCCTAGTTAGCAGGGGCCCTGCCAGAGTCTCCCGGCATCCTCCTCTCTTCTGTCCTCTATTATTCTGCCACCTGGGGGACAGCAAATGGTTGGGCACCCCATTCAACAACCGTTCACTGAGCCCTTCCCTGCTGTGCCAAGCCTGTGCAGCGACCTGAGATGCAGAGATGAACATGTTTGCCCTAACGGGATTGTATATGCCTTGTTCAAAGACTGACTTGCAAGAAAATCAGACTGCAAGGCAGGGACTTAAGCTCTCCCGGCCTCCAGTTAACCATCTGTAATATGGGGACAATAGTTCTTATCTGTTTAGGGCTGCTGTAATGATGCAGGGAGATGATTATGTAAATGCACCTTTAGGGCAAGTCCTGCAAGTTAATTGGTCTATCAGTGGTGATGATTTTAAGTTTTTGTTTGTTTTGTTTTGTTTTGTTTATTTTTGTAAAGCATGCTTCTTGCCAAGCAGGGAGCCTGATGCAGGGCTCAGGGCTCGATCCTAGGACCCTGGGATCATGACCTGAGCCGAAGGCAGACGCTTAACAGCCGTGCCACCCAGGCGCCCCTGATTTTAAGTTTTGAGGTGGATGTCTGCTGGACAGACCCTGGAGTGAGAGCAGGGGTGGTGGTGGCGACTGGAGGCAGGGGGGGAATTCTGCATGGGGAAGTTGGGGAAGGTTCAACAAGAGGAGAATGTGAGCCATCCCGAGGAGGAGGAGAAGTACTTTGTCAAATGGAAAAATGGGGAGAGGCTGGTTGGGGCTGGGGAGTGAAGGGCTCTTCATGTCTAAGAGGCTGGGTTTCATGCTGGAGACTACAGGAAAGGATTTAAGCATCGGAAGGACAAGGTCCAGATTTAGCCTTAGGAAAGGTTCCCAGGGGACCTGTTGTGAAGGGATTGAGGGGGAGAGAGGGGTCAGGAGCCTGGCAGATGCGGGTTGTGATAGTCTGGGTCTTGGAGCTGTGTGTGGAACGCTGAGTCACCTGCGTGGTGCTCACCTGGGGTCAATGATTCAAAGGTTCCCGTCCCAGGAAATACATCTGTTCCTTAACAGAAATTTACAGGGACAACGCCTGTTGCCAGAGGAGCCGGACGGAGAGACCCAGAGCAATCCAGCAGAGAGCCAGTTGGGCCTCTCTTCCTCTTCTGCCCAGAGGTGCAGCTCTCCCCACCTCCCCCCGCCCCGCCCCACCCCGCCCCTGGGCCTGGGCCTCCCCTTTGTGAATCTGTCTGTGAACCTGTGGTTGTCCACGGGCTGAGGCAGCAGAAAGAGCATTTTGGAGTGAACCGAGCTAACTCTAACTCCTGATTCTGCCGCTGAGTTAGCTGTATGATCTTGATCAAATTTCTTAACCTTTCGAGCTGGTTCTATGGAAAACATTCAGACTTGTAGTATCTTTCCATGCTTGTATGTAAACTCATAGAAAATGTATATATTGCTCACCAGCCTGAAGAGTAGGTGGTCTGGGGAACGTGGGTGAAGAGGTACTTTCCTTTTCTTTTTTTTATTAAAAGATTTTATTTATTTATTTGACAGAGAGAGATAGCGAGAGAGGAACACAAGCAGGGGGAGTGGGAGAAGGAGAACCAGGCTTCCCACCGAGGAGGGAGCCGGACATGGGGCTCTATCCCAGGACCCTAGAATCCTGACCCAAGCCGAAGGCAGACACTTAACAATTGAACCGCCCAGGTGCCCCTGAAGAACTCCTTTCACATTTTATCTTATGTCTTATTTCCTCCCGCCTTGTTGTTTGGGTGGTCTAGATGCATCTGCATTCTACTACGTTATCCGTCTGTAAGGAGCTGGATACTGCTTCCAACTTCACAGAGTGTTGGAAGGATTGTTAAAGGATCCTTCAGTTAAAACTGTGCAGAACTGACCCTCACCACGTACCAGCTCCCTTCTCTTCCCAATGTCTGGATCTGTGTTAGGTATTTGCCTGTCTACATTTCTGCATGTAACTGTTTCTCTCTTTGTGTCTGTGTTTGAGTAATAATACCTTCTGGCCTTCTGGCTATCTCTCTTTGGTTTATATGTACCTGAGTATCTGTGTGTGTTTTTGTGTTGGGAGATGTCTGTGTATGATGGTCTGTGCATCTGGGAATTTGTCAATTGTGTGTCTGTGTATGTGAGTGTGAATCAGCGTGTCTCTGTGTGTTTGGGTGTGTTAGTCGTGTGTGTACATGCATGATACATCTGTGTATGAGTTCGTGTTTCCATTTGTTCCCGTGTCTGTGTGCGTTTAGTTGTCAGTCAGCTGTGTGCCTGAGTGTTTATGGGTATCTGGATATGTCGACATGTAGTTTGTGTTTTAGTATGTGTGTCCATATCACTGGGTATGCCTGGGTGAACGGGTGTGCATGTGGATGTGTCGGCCTGTGTTTGTATAGGCCTCTGTGTGGATTGTGGGAGGTTTCTCCGACAATCCACATCCGACTGCATCCCTCTGATCATGGGCAGGGAGCTCTGCCCACAGATCTTGACCCTACTCCCAGCTACTTGAAGGCCCCAAGTGTGGGTGTTTCCCTCCTAGCACTGCCCTTGGACACAGGGCCCGGCTTGCTGCCCAGGACTGGTGGAGTGGGTATCTGCAAACACCTTGAGGGCCCCACATGGCAGCCCCTCAACACGAAGCCTTATCAGCTGGTGGGCTGGTCTGGTCATTCCCCTGTTCTGGGGGTGAGAACTGAGAACCGAACCCTTCTCCTTGGAAAGCAGCGAGCGCTGTGGATCTTGGGTCAGGAAATCCCTGCCCTTTTGGTCTAGGTCAGTGTCCATCTGGTCGGGTTTTTTGTGTTTGTCACAGGCAGCCGGACAGTTGGGAAACAAAGCATGTCTCCATGGCAACCCGCCTCTGCCTTCGAACTTGGGCAGGTCAGTGGTTCTGTGGACCCTTCTTCACGCCCAGGGCTGGGATGGGGGTAGGCGGCGAGGATGACTAATGAAGTTTCCACTTATGTGCACTGCACCCCCGTCACATACCCCAACACACTCAAATACCTCCACACACTCACTACTTTCCGGGATGTTCAGATGGGGAAATTGGAGCCCAGAAAGAGCAAGGGTCTCACCCCAGGACACCCAGCAAGTTAGTGGCAGGACGGAGATGAGAACCCGTTAGGCTAACTTTTTTTTTGTTTTTTTTTTAAAGATTTTATTTATTTATTTGACAGACAGAGATCACAAGTAGGCAGAGAGGCAGGCAGAGAGAGAGAAGAGGAAGCAGGCTCCCTGCAGAGCAGACAGCCCCACTTTGAGCTCAAACCCAGGACCCTGGGATCATGACCTGAGCCGAAGGCAGAGGCTTTAACCCACTGAGCCACCCAGGTGCCCCTAGGCTAACTTTTGACTGGTCATTATGGGCTGGTTGGATAACTCCTTTCCTGGCAGACCTCAGAACAAAGCTTCTCCTGACATTTCTACCCAGTGGTTAAAATTCTTATCATTCCCCCTCGCTTGTCTATGGATGCAGTATTTTCTAATTACCTATTAAAACAAACTGCCACAGAAACAAAGGGAATGCTGGCTCTCTCAGTTAAAACCCGAACCATCACTTACAACTGGGGTTTCAAATTTTTCATCCATCACGGTGTTGTCACTGTTCCCACTGATTTACTTTGTGGTAAATAAAAGTTATAAGTTGATGTATAAACTAAATTTATACGTAGAAAACATGGCTCTTATCCATTTTATCTCTCAGACAAAAGGCAGATGGTTTTTGTTTGAGGGGAAAGATAAAATTCTGCTACTAAAAGAAAAAGGTCAGTAGGCACCTGGGTGGCTCAGTTGGCTGGGCGGCTGCCTTCGGCTCAGGTTATGATCCTGGAGTCCCGGGATCAAGTCCCACATTGGGCTCCCTGCTCAGCAGGGAGTCTGCTTCTCCCTCTGACTTCTGCCCTCTCATGGTCTTGTTCTCTGAAATGAATAAATAAAATGTTTTAAAAAAAAGAAAAGAAAAAGGTCAAAAGCCACTTTTCTACACTGGGTACAGCTAAGAGAGGAGCAGTCAGATCACAGAATAACAGTCCGTCAGGGAGCCAGGAGCACAGAGCTGGTGCTCAGGAGATGTTTGCTGAAGGAAGGAAGAGAGTCAGAACTTGTTCCGCACTGGAGCCTGGACAGAGGCAAGAACTACTTCTCCTTTCTCTCTTTTGCACCCTGCTCCTCTTCCTTCCCGTCTCTCTCTCTGTCTCTCTCCTCTGCGCTCCTCAGCCTCCCAGGAACTGGCACCAACCAGGAGCTGCGAGCCCACTAGGGTCCAACTCATTCCCGGCACCCACCACAAGCCCGTTGGGTGCTTTTTCACCTCTCAACCCAGCAGGGAAAATGGGTGCAAGTAGGCTCAGCACCCAATTCTTGGAGGTGCTGGGAAGATCATAAGCCCTCAGCAGATGTTGTTTGACATATTAAACTGCTGCCTCATGGGGTACCTGAGTGGCTCCGTGGGTTAAGCCTCTGCCTTCCACTCAGGTCAGGATCTCAGGGTCCTGTGATCCAGCATCGGGCTCTCTGCTCATCAGGGAGCCTGCTTTCCCCTCTCTCTCTGCCTGCCTCTCTGCCTACTTGTGATCTCTCTCTCTCTCTCTGTCAAACAAATAAATAAATAATAAAATCCTAAAAACAAAACAAAACAAAACAAAAAAACCCCACAAAACCCTGCTGCCTCAGATGCCAGTAGCCAGAACAGGGGACCAAGGAATCCCCACAGTGTGGAAGGGACCTGCATACCTCTCCCCACCCCCACCCCTACGTTAGGGAGGAGAGAGGAGGAAGGCATCATGCCAGGGGCCTCCTTCTATCTTATCCTCCCACTGAAAAGGATCAAAGCAGATTCTTAGTTCATTCTGAAATAGGAACCCCTTTGGGAATCTGGCTAAAGCTATGGAACTTTCCCCAGAAAAATGCATCAAGTGAATTCAAAGTTAAGCAGAACATTTGGAAAAGTATTTTCTTTTTCCAGGGTCTTCACTGACTATCCTTGAAAGAAGCTTGCCTCTGGTAGGGAGGCTTGACATAAAGCAAGTGCTCAGTTAGGAAACACATACACCCCCAAATACACACGTGAGCACAAACCAGTTTTAAAGTCCACCTCTGCCCAAAGGTGGACTTTAACTGTGTGACTGCTAGCAAAGTCACTCTACCTCTTCTTAGGCTGTCTTATCCATGGAATAGGGATACTATTTAAAAAAAAAATTTTTTTTTTACAGGATTAAAAAAAACTATTTATTTATTTGGGAGAGAAAGAGAGAGAAAGAAGGAGCCTGATGCAGGACTTGATCCCAGGACCCTGGGATCATGACCTGAGCCAAAAGCAGACACTCAACCGACTGAGCCACTGGGGACCCCAGAATAGGAACACTATTAATCACTCCATATCTCAGCTTTGCAGAACTGCTCCCTCCTTGCACTATAATTTCTGCCCCTCCAATTAGTCTAAGAACTGAGGGGAGTCACAGGTGCTCCTACCCTTGGCTGTGTGATTTACAGGCTCTTTTTCTTCCTTGTGTTCCCTGTAAAATGAGGGAGGCTCAGCCACACCTTGGCCTGGCTGCCCAGTTTGGAGTTTGTGAGAAGACCAGGCTCAGTAGAGGACAAAGCTGGAGCTCACGGGAGGCAGGTCTCCCGGGGAGAGGGAGGTGGGAGAAGGGAGTCTTGGGTGGGTATAGGGGCAACATCAAGGTGGCCCTGGGGTTTCCAGAAACAGAGGGGGCAAAGCTGGAGGGTCTGGGGGCTGCTGCCCCAAGCCTGGCTGTTGCTGGTCTCTCCTTATAGCTGCAGCTTCCTGCCTGGTCAGGTGACAGCCTCATTCCAGGATGGACTTTGGGCCCTGCTGACATAGGCTGCTGAAAACTCTGTTTCCTTAGCTGCCCACAGGGCCAGCAAAAAAAGGTAGCTGAGCTGAGTAGTCATGAATCTAGAGGGCAGGGTTTCAGGCTAGCCCTTTCCAGGCTAGCCCTCTCTGGGTGTCTCCGAAGTATGTGTGTCCATTAGGCCAGTGGACAAGAGGAAAAGCTGGGATTCCTGGTCTCAGGGTGGTCCGGGTTGGAGTTGGGAGGTGAGGATGTCTGGCTGTTGGGAGTTAGAATAAGGGAAAATAACCCTGACCTCTCCCCACTCCTCTCCTACCCCACTTCCAAATCAGGAGACCCAATCTCTGAGCTGACTCCTGGGGATTGTGGGGATTTTTTTTTCAATTTTTTAAAAAAGATAGTATTTTTAAGTAATCTCTATATCAAATGTGGGGCTTGAACACACAACCCTGAGAACAAGAGCTGCATCCTCTACTGACCAAGCCAATCAGGTGCCCCTCAATTTTTTTTTTTTTTAATTAAGTAAACTCTATGCCCAGCGTGGGCTTGAAGTTAGGACCCTGATGGGATTGAGCCCCGCATTGGGTTCTCTGCTCAGCAATGAGCCTGCTTCCCTACCCTCTCTCTCTACTGCCTCTCTGCCTACTTATAATCTCTGTCAAACAAATAAATAAAAATCTAAAAAAAAAAAAAAAAAAAAAAATTAGGACTCTGAGATCAAGAGTTGCAGGCTCTACCAATGAGCCAGCCAGGAATTCCTGGGTGGGGGATTGTGGTTTGAGAGGAATTTTTGCTAAGGAATTATATGAACCACTGGCTGCGCCAACTTTATTGGCCCAATCACCCCGGTCCTGATTTCAGAAAGGCCCCACATTTGGTTGAATGCTCTGCTGTTGCCTTCTTTTTTTTTTTTTTTTTTTAATCATGAAAAAACTGTATTTAGATTTAGCCAGCTGGACTCAGTTCAGATGATCCCAATTTTGTTGGCAACATCCAAAGCATCATAGTCAGGGGCCAGCCTAACGTATGCCTTCTTCTTTCCATCAGGCCTGATTAAGGTGTTGACCTTGGCTACATCAATGTCATAGAGCTTCTTCACAGCCTGTTTGATCTGGTGCTTGTTGGCCTTGACATCCACAATGAACACAAGTGTGTTGTTGTCTTCTATTTTCTTCATGGCTGACTCAGTAGTCAGGGGGAACTTGATGATGGCATAGTGGTCAAGCTTGTTTCTCCTGGGGGCGCTCCTTCGAGGGTATTTAGGCTGCCTTCGGAAACGCAGAGTCTTGGGTCGTCGGAACGTAGGTGATGTGCGGATCTTCTTTTTTTTGTGACTGTGGACGCCTTTCAGCACTGCTTTCTTGGCTTTCAAATCAAAGCCTTTGCGTGCTCGCTTCGGCAGCACATATACAAATCAAAGCCTTTGCTTTGGCTTCGGCTTTGGGAGGAGCAGGGGCTTCCTTCTTAGCTTTGAGTGCCATCTTCGTAAAAGGGCGCTGTTGCCTTCTTAAAATTTTTTTAAAGTAAGCTCTAGGCCCAATACGGGCCTCAAACTCATGACCCTGAGATTAAGTCTCATGCTTCATCTATTGAGCCTGCTAGATGCCCTGCCTTCTTGAAAATTTTAATAACCTTGAGGCCCCTGGGTGGCTCAGTCGTTAAGCATCTGCTTCTAGAACAGGTCATGATTCCAGGGTCTTGTGATGGAGCACTGCATTCGGCTTCCTGCTTGGCAGGAGGCCTGCTTCTCTCTTCCCCACTCCCCCTTTTTTGTGTTCCTTCTCTTGCAGTGTCTCTCTCTGTCAGATAAATAAATAAAATCTTTAAAAAAAAAAAGAAAATTTTAGTAATCTTATTTATTTGAGAGAGAGAGAGAAAGAGAGCTAGAGTGGGGGAGGGAGGGACCGAGGGAGAGGTAGAAACAGATTCCCCACTGAGCAGGGAGCCTTAAGAGGCCTGATTCTAGGACCCCTCAGATCATAACCTGAGCTGAAAGAAGGTGTTTAACTGACTGAGCCACCCAGGTGCCCCAAAATTTTAGTAATTCTTGAACAAAAAGTCCTGCATTTTCATTTTGGACTAGGCCCTGCAAATTGTGGGAAGGAGATGCTGAAAGGGTTGGTGGGGAGACAAGACTGACTTATATCCCTCTCCTGATTGCCCCTTCCAAAAGCCAGAGTATATTTTACCTTCTCTCCTCCCTACCTAGTGCTTCCGGACTATCCAACAGGCCAAGTTCCTGCATGGCGCTCTTTCTCTGTGTATCAGTCTTGCCTGTAACACTTCTTTGTTACTTGCCAAGTGAGGGAGAGGAAGGGTCCTTAAGGCCAGTGCTGGGCTGGGCAGGGAGAACACGAGGACAGGGCCCATTGTAGTCCCTGTGCCTGGCCCAATGCCTGGTCCAGATGAAGTACTTGGGATGTGGGCTAGACCTGAATGAATGATGATTAGATGGGGAAACTGAGGCCCAGCAAGGATAGTGATCTGCTGCAAATCCCCCTGGGGTTTGTCAAAGCTGAGCCCCTGAGGACACACATTGGGCTAAGGCAGGTCAGGGAAGCTAAACTCTGCAGTGCAATTATTTTTAGTGATACAGTGAGTGCTGTCTACACTATGTCAGGGCTGCCTGGCCTGGGTACCCCAGACAAATGTGTCTCTGCCCTTGTTTAGACCAGGAGCCAGGAGAAAGTGATGTGTCCAGAGTCAGGTTGGATGGATGAAGGCAAACTCTGACTGGTGGGGTAGCACAGTGCCCTTCTTGGGACCCCCGAGCCCACGGCTGTGCCCTAGGGCAATTTCTAGTTCTATGGACCAGGCTGAGACAAGATCTAGATTGCTAGTCTTGGCTCCTCTGCTGCTGACCACCTCTGTGCTCTTGGCAATCAGTGATCTCTCCTGGCTTTAGTCTCCCTTCTGTGTTATGGAGGTAACACTTCCTGCGCTGATTCCCTCATGGCATGGTGTGGGATCTGATGTTTTAAAAGTGTTTGGTCAGCTATGATAAAGAGCCAGAAGCCTGGAAGAAATGAGCACAGCATTTTCATGATTCCTAAAGGCTTTCTTCCCTAGGACCATACTTAGTCACACTTCTTACCCAAAGAGGATCTCAAAGCCCCTTAGAAGCTATGAGTTTATCATGCCCAAGATCAGCCCTAATCTGTGTTGAGCATCTCAGTGGGGAATCCAGGCCCAAGCAGGGGTGCCCTGGGGCCTGACAGCAAAGTCCAAGGGCAAACTGAGGCACGGACTCTCCTCATTCCCCCTCACTAAGGGGTGGAGAGAGAGCGCAGGAAGCATGGACCCCAGCTCCACATTGAGGGTTGACACTGGGGAAGGTGCTTTGAATTGGAGGTTAGGAGAGGTCTGCCCAGTCACCGGACTGAAGAGGAAGGCCCACTGTGGGTCACAGGTCTCAGGCGCGTCTGCAGCTTCAGTCTCCAGAGCAGACTCCAATGTCGTCTGAGTCCTGGAAAGAATTCTCAGAACTCCCATATTCCAGGAGAAGAATGCTAGACCCCCCAGGTCTTCCCAGGCTGAACTCAGGATACCTGGCTGTCCTGGGGTTCGAGCCCAGTATTCCTCCCCCGGCCTCCCAGTACCTTCTCCCGCGAGGCCCACTCCCCTTTCGCGCCCCCGCGGGCCTCGAATGTCAGGCCCGCTCCTCCCGCCCTGCCCCTCGACCCCGCCCACTGGGTCCCCCGCCACCCGCCCGACCGCGCCCTCCCTCGGCCCCCCGGAGCTCCCGGAGCTCCCAGAGCCGGACGGCGGGCTGGGGACGGCGGGGAGGGCGGCAGGCGGCGCCGCCCCCGCCCCGCGGCCGCTCCCTCCCCGGCTGCAGGCAGGCCTCCGCGCCCCGCCCGCCGCCCGACCCGCCCCTCCCGCGCCGCTCCCGCCGCCCGGCCGCTCCCCGCGGGCTGCGCTTCCGCCGCCCAAACTTTTCGCCGGCGCGTCTCCCCGCGGCGGCCGCTTGCCCGCTTGCCCGCGCCGCGCATGGGTGCCCGGCTGCAGGGGGCCTGACCCCCGCCGAAGTCCGCCCGCCGCGCCATGGCGGCCCGCGCGCCCCCCGCCGCACCTGCGGCCGAAGAGCCGGGGGGCCCGGGCGGCCCCCCGCGCAGGAAGAAGTCCCGCTCCGGCGCGTCCGGCCTCCGCCGCGCCTTCAGCTGGCTGCGGGGCAAGCGGCGCAAGAAGAAGGCTGCGGGGGCGGAGGGCGCCGAATCGGCCGCCCCCCGGGCCAAGAAGGCGGACGACAAGGCCAGGAGGGCCAAGGGTAAAGGCCGAGGTAAGGCGGCGGGGCACCTGGGCTGCGCGCCGGCAGCGCCGAGGGTGCGGCCCGGGTGGCTCCGCCGGGGGTCCGGGGCGTGTTGGAGGGGTGAACCCCTCGGCGCCGGGGCCGGGGGAGCGGAGAGCCCGGGGCTCAGCTCGAGCACTCCATCTATGCCGCCTCCCCTCATTTCCCAGATTCAGCCCGACCCCATTCTAGGGGGAAGAGACCCCTGGCTGGGGCAGGAATCTCCGGGCTTGAGCAGGAAGTGCTGGCAGTCTGGCTCTTGGGACGGTGAGGCAGTCCCCCATCCCCCAGGCTCACCCAGGTTCTGCCCTCTGCTGAGTCAGGGGGTCAGAGACTTGGCTCTGGCCTCGGGCCCTTGGGAGAGGCAAGTGGCTTTGCATCTTTGGTGGGGATTCCTCCAGGTTCAGAAGGTCAGCTGCGCTCTCAAAGTGTTTCAGTCCCACAAAGGACCCAGTGTGGGGCACAGCTTGCTTTAGGTTCTTAAGGTGTTGCTCTTAGCTTTTCTCACTTGGCCCGCTTCACCACTCCTCACCACTCCCGGGGGGCCAAACTCAAACATCCACCTCCTGGGGTGGTGAGCTCACCGATGAGAACCACCATGCCCCCGCCCCCCCCCCCCAATCATTCCTTCCCCAGCCCTGGTAGAAACAGGCCAGTGTTGGAAGCGTGCTTACAGATGGGGGAAACTGAGGCTCAAATTAATGGAGAGCCTGTACCTGAGCTGTGGTGGGATGGGTACTTAAAATACAACAGCCAGTTCCTTGCCTCTGGGCGCTCTCTGGCTTGATGGGTGGGCAGCCTGAGGGGTAGGGAAGGGGTGGCTGATTTGGTGCATCCCTGCTGGGGTCACTTTCCTTTTGGGCACTTGCTTGGTTCTTTTCTCTTTTCCCCCTCTGTTTCTAACTCCCGTTTGGGGGGTAGGGCGTGAGTCTGCAAGAGGGTGGAGCTCCCTTGGGCCTTGTCCTGCTGAAGTCTACCTTTCCTCTGGCTTGGGCTGCAGTGCCTGAGGTGAGGAAATGGCGGTGTGTGCGGGCCCATCCCATTCCGTGTTTACCCTCCCACTGTCCTTTAACCACCTCCTCTGCAGGAGAATCAGAAGGAACTGTTGAGGGGTCAGGAAGAGAGTGAAAAGCCTCTTGTGTGATTGCATCCGGCCGGTCTTCCTTTTGGATGAGGGCCTTTGGCCCAGGCACTTAAAAAGTCAGGGTGCTGGGGCAGGGATGACTGGGCCAAGCCCTAAGGGAGAGTTTGGATAAAGGGTGTTTCTCAGGGCTCTGCATGCAGCTCCTTGCAGAATCTCTCCTAAGGCTGTCCCACTGGGATTCAGTCAGAAGTCCTCCCCATCTCAAGAGGGCATGGGTCAGAATTGCAGCAGGATGGATTCTGGTTAGATGGGCAGGATTGGAGGTAGAAGGCCGGTGGTGTACCCCAGGGCAGTGGACCCTTTCCCCCTTGGAGACCAGCCTGGAGGCAGGGGCTGGAAAAGCTGTATGTCCCTGCTCCAGCAGCCTGCGCTGGGGTCATTGGGTCAGTGGGTAGGCCTCCCCCTGCATCGTGTTAGGTATCTGGTAGCATTGGGCTTTCTGGGCAGCAGGTGGCCCGATTTGAGCCCACGTGCCTAGGAACCACCTCCCTGCCCCTGGCTGTTGTTTCTCCCGGTCTGGGGGTGGTCCCAGGTCTGACTAGAGGAAGTCCTGCTCCCTTTTGCTCCAGCCTCCTATTATTCCAATTGTTTCCTTGTCACCTGCCTGGCCCAACTTCTTTTCTGTTTATTAAGAGAAATAAATCCGATCTTTCTAATCTCCATTGGCACTGCTGGTCAGGAAGGGGAAACCCAAAGAAGGCTTAACTCTTTCTGGGGAAAATGTTCAGATGGAGACTGGGGAAGATGGGAAGGACGAATACACAGAAAGTTCCTGAGAGGTCAGACGCCTTTGCTGCGAAGCTCCTCCATTCCAGTCTCTCAGACGCAGGTCGTGGCTCCCCTAATCTGACTTCTCTACAGTAAATTGGGAAAGCTGAGCTTGGAGTAGAATTTTGAGCCCTTGTCTTCCAGGACTGCCCTACACAGACTTAAAAAGAAATGAGAGGAGATTTGACAGTTACTGATTATTCTGAATGTGCCGGGAGTGGGAGCCCTGTGTCCATTAGCTCACTCAAGCCCATTTGCAGATGAAAAAACTGAGGTTCAGGGACAGTGAGTGTTTCTTTTGCCCAAACTGGGATTCGAACTCAAACCATCTTCCTCCAAAACCGGTCCCGTTTTCATGAAGAGGACATGCGGGTGGGGCCCAGATCAGCAGGAAAGGTTGAAAGATCTCAACCAACCCATTCTGCAGATGGCAGAAGGCCCAGAGAGAAGTGAGGGCAGCTGACAGAGTGGGAGGGGTAGGAGAGTCAGGCAAATAAGGGTTCACATCCTGGCTCAGTCACCAGCAAGTCCCGTGAGGTTGGGCAGCAGCCTCTCTTTGGGCACACTGATTCCATACGTCTCAGGGAATGAGACCCTCTGGCTGGGCATTGCCATGGTGGGTTCGTGACTCCCAAGATTTCTGTCTCCGTAAGATTCTCACAAGAGCGAATGTGGAAGTTAGAGGAATGTGAAATCATCACGGAAATGAAGGGCTCGCTCTTCTTGTCACCTTCCCCTGAGCTCTGTGGACCTGGTCTGGAGGGAATGGGCTCAGAGGCTGATGGGACAACTCTGCCGCCCCTCCCAGGTTCTGTGACGCCGGCAGATTGGGAGCCCCTCTAAGCCTCAGTTTTCTGATCTGTAAAATAAATCCTGGCTCTACAGGGGGTGTTTCAGAGGTCAAATGAGATAACTGAGATGCAAGTGCTTTGTGGACTGTGGAGAATGGTCTAGATGGGAGCAGGTTTCTGCGGCTGTGGTGCTGAGGACTTGGACATTAGTTGCTCCACGTTTGGAGATCCACTCTTGGCTATACCTCAGATACCCATGGCCGTGATGGTGATGATTGAGGGGGAGTAGCCATGGAAGGTGGGCTCTTACTCCTGCCCAACAGAAGACTCAGGCATAAGAAAAGGCAAACAAATAAGAATCCATATTTTCCAGAAATATCACCTGGACTCCAGACAAGTATGTGGGGAGGAAGTGTTTCTGGGACAGATGCCAGGACTGGAGCCCAGTAGATAACTAGGGGAGGCTGCCTGCAGGTGGTGAGCAGAGTGTAGAAGGAGGGCAGGGTGCTGGGTAATTTGATTTATTTATTTATTAGAGAGAGAGAGAGAGAGAGAGAGAGAACGCGAACATGGAAGGGAAGAGGGAGAGGAGAGGGAGAATCCAAGCAGGCACTGCCCTGAGGAGGGAGCCGGAGGCGGCGCTTGAACCCACAACCCCAAGATCATGACCCAAGCCAAATCAAGAGTCAGGCGCTCAACCAACTGAGCCACCGGGTGCCCCGGGTGCTGGCTAATTTGAAGAAGTAACATGAAGGCTGCCATGTGTCAGACCCTGGCTGGGCATTTTCACGAATGTTTTCCTTTGTCCTCACTACAACCTGGGACATGGGCAGTTACTACCATTTCTAGGTGAGAAAACAGGTTGAAAGTCAGTTGATCAGGGTCTCTTGGCTTCATTTGTTTGAAAAAGCGTGTTCTTTATTATGTCATGTCAGGCACTGTTCAGGGCAAGGTGAATACCCGGGACAGGACAGGCAAGGCCCCCACCTGCATGGCGAGGATGTTTACGGCGTGGCTGGGACAGAGGGTCTCAGTCTGCCTCCCAAGGCCATGCTTTTGAAACCAAACAGTATGAGGCTCGGTATGTTTCCTACTCTGGAGAGCGGGGACCAGTAACCACTGTGGGACTGTGTAGCTCTCCCAAAGGTTCCTCTTGGAAAGTGGGCAGTGGGCAGTGGCTGGGGGGGAGGGGTGTCAGAGTGCTGGTGGCTTCAGGACTGAAAGAATTGAGGTCCAGCAGGTTCGACCTGAACGACTCTGGCCACTCACTCAGGAGACACTGTCCTTGGTGTGGGGTTGTGGAGAGACTCCTAAGTTTGAGCTCTGCCCCACGGTGGGCCACAGCTACCCTGTCTTGACAAAGATGGGGTTTCATGGCCTCTGAGAGCCTTTCTGGTTCTAGAATTCTGGATTGAGAATGGAGTGGGGCCATAAGGGTGGGAGCTGCGCTCAGGAAAGGAGAGTCTGCCTTTTGGCCGGTCAGGGACAAGACACTGGGCCCCAGGGGCCTGGATGTTATGGTGGGGATGGGCAGAGAGAATCTGTGTGAATGCTATCTCCCTCTGCTGAGGGAGGGGCCTTTGTAGCCCCTTTATTTTATTTTATTTCTTTAAAAGATTTTATTTATTTGACAGAGCACAAAGTGGGGGAGCGGCAGGTAGAGGAAGCAGGCTCCTGCTGAGCAGAGAGCCCCGCGTGGGGCTCGATCCCAGGACCCTGGGATCATGACCTGAGCTGAAAGCAGCCAAGCTTAATGATTGAGCCACCCAGGCACCCAGCTCTTTTTTTTAAAATTTAAGTTTTTAAAAGATTGTATTTATTTATTTGAGATAGAGAGAACTAGCGGGGTGAGGGGCAGAGGGAGAAGCAGACTCCCCACTCAGCAGGGAGCCCGATGCAGGGCTTCATTCCAGGACCCTGAGATCATGACCCGAGCCAAGGGCAGGCGGACACTTGACTGACTGAGCCGCCTAGGCGCCCCTCTTTAGTTCTTTTAAAAGAAAGTGAGGACTCTAAGACACTTGGGGTAATCGACACTTTGCCTGTCTAAGGTCAGGATAGTGTCTGCTTGCCTTTCTTCTTCCTCGTCACCCCTCCCTCCTTCCTTCCCTTTCTCTCTCTCTCTCCCTCCCTCCCTTCCTTTCGGGGATGGGGGCGCAGAGGGAGAGAGAGAGAGACTCTAAGCAGCCTCCATGCCCCGTACAAAGCCCATGAAGGGCTCCATCTCAGGACCCTGAGTTTGTGCCATGAGCTGAGATCAAGAGTCAGATGTTTAACAGGCGGCACCACCCAGGCGCCCCTCTGTTTGCTTTTTAGTAAATACTCCATGAACTTCCACATTCCATGCCATCGCACGCACCATTTCCCTTACTTAGGGTGTGCTCCCTTCACTTTTCTGTCCACTGAACCCTTATTCATCTTTCAAGGCCCAGCTCCAGCGTCATCATCTCTGGAGCGCCCCCAGCGAAAGTACTCCCTCCACGCTAGAGCAGGATGCTTAAGGGATTTGAAATGGGACGGTCTGTTTTTCTGGCCACCTTCTTGGGTAGGGCATCTCAGTGTCCTTAGCCTGGGGCCTGGACCAGTGTGATTGGGGTAGGGCTACCTCTGCTGTGGAATACATCCAGTGGGAGTGTGACTTCCACAGAGGAATCTGTGTTCAGCTCCTCCAGGCCCCTGTGAAGGGGTCGGGGAGAGGGAGCCTCCCTAATGTATTTCAACATACTAGTAAGTATTTAATATTAGGTAATAAGTACCTACTATGTGCCAGACATTGTCCTGGGGATGAATGAGAGCCAAGGTCCCAGTCCTCATGAACCTCACAATCTGGGGGAGGAGCCAGACACCGAACAGATAATTAAGGGTCAAGAAGTATGACAAAGGAGGGAGCATAGTGATCCCAGGGGTGACATCAGGGATGGCTTCCCAGAGGAGGTGACACATGAACTAAAATGGAAGGGTGAGGGGAAGCTGGAGTTGAGGGATTTGCAGTGCTGGAGTTGGGCAAGGTTCCTGCAAGGGGCTGGGGCCACCTGGCTGGCTGGGTTCTGTGGGTACAGGAATAGCCATAACTCACTGTTCTGAACAGCCTGAGGGCAGGAGCTGGGTTGATGGTCCTTTCCTCCAGCCCTGCCCAGCACGGGGCCTGGCGCAGAGTAGCTTTGGGTAATAGGTGGGCGATCCGACATGGGCTCCAGAGCATGGGCATCTGCTGATCCTAGATGCTCAGAGTCGATGGCCTGAGATGCCACTGGCTGCCTTTATGGCACATACGGATGGATGGGCAGCTGAGGCCCAGAGGACAAAGTGTCTTGTTCAAGGTCATACAGCCAGCCAGCATCAGAGGTGGAGTAGGAGCCCTCACCTGCCGGGCTGACCTCAGCTTCCCTACTCCTTTGTTCAGACTTCAAATGGAAAATCCCATACCAGAGAGGTGCCTCTACTAGGAGATGAGCAGGAACTGAGGCCAAGAAGGCCTCCATCCCCTCCCTCACCTCCAACACCTTCAGGGGCTCATTCCAGCTGCTGCTCCCTCCCTCCTCGTGGAGGCCTCAAATCCCCACCCATGGCACACAGCCCAGCTTTCTGGAAATCCCCTTCAGGCTAGGATGAGCCCTCCCCCACCCCCACCCCCCGCCCCCAATTCTGTCCTTCTCCTGCCCCCAAAGCAGGGCTGCCAGCAAGGTTTGGTGAACTGGTTTGGCTAAATCCTGAGGCCAGAAAAATCTCCGCTCTTGTCAGAAGAGGGCAGAGGGAGTGCCTCCCCTTACCCAGCTGTCCCCCGGAAATCCCCCTGTCCTCAACCCTCAAAGCTGTCTCAGCTGCTCCTGGGCTGTCACATGCCTATGAAAACTGATGAGAGGAGGCATTGTATATTGTGTGGGCCATGGTGAAGGTGCTGGGATGGGGAGAGCAGGTATCCACACCTTCACCTTCTGTCCGCATGTCTGCAGACCTGGCAGACCCCATTGCCACCTCCAGCCCCTTGGCCGACTTGGGGGAGAAGTAGGTGGCAGCAGCTTCCTGGGGCAGGAGCGTGAAATCATTGTCCCACTTTCCTACTGTTACACTCCACTGTCTCTGGGTTTGTGTCTCCTGCCCTCAGAGCTGGTTCATCAAAGGTTGTCAGCTCTACTCACAGGGTGCCCAGCCCTGTGATTGTCATGGAGGGGGACAGAGACAGCTCAGCTTCCAAAGGGTTTAAGCCCCAAATCTTCTGGCAAAGTGCATAATTCCCAGGAGGCTGCTGCAGGTCGGGCCTCCTGTCTGCTTGGGACAGCCCTCTCCTCCAAGCTTCTGGCTGGGCCAGGTCTTTACCACCATCCAAGAAAGTCACGAGGCACTCAAGTCCAATGTTGTGGTTTCCAGGAGTTCTAGTCTTCCATACAAGCTCCCTTCTTCCCACCGTCCTACCCCGGGCTCTCTTACGCTCTTGGCTGGGGGTAGTACTCTTCCTCTAGGATCCTGAAGTCCCGCATAGCCTCTGTAGTGAAAGAACGTGAGAGAGACTGGGACTCTCCTGTCCGAGCCTCTTCACTTCTCCCAGAACTTAACCAACATCACCACCACCTCTGCCAGCGGGCGAGCCCCACTGTCTCTGCTTCCACCAGCTTCTCTATTCAACACCACAGCATGCCTGCTGTGTGCCCCACACTGTGCTATGCTTGGGCTTACTAAGCGGAGGGAGACGATCACTGTTCTGAACTGGTTTTCTGGTTGGAAAGGGAGAGACCAAAAGGTACTGCTGTCTTGAGACAAGTGTTGGGATGGTGTTACACGGGTGCTGGGGGGCCCTGGGGTGTGATCGGTTCTATCAGAGGGCGGCACTAGTGCCAGTGGGAGCACAGAGGGCTGAGCTGCAGGAGGAGGGGTGCAAGGAGGACTTCCTGGAGGAACAGACTGTCCAGCAGGGTATTGAGGTGGAATCTTCCAGGCAACGGTGGAGGAGGAAGCATGTGGGAAGGCCTAGAGGTGTATAGTGGGAGTTGGGGTGGTGGCAAGAAGCAGGGGTGTGGTGGGAGATGAGGTTGAACTGGGGGCAGGGCAGTTGTTGCAAGGCCTCTTGCAAAGGCCGAGGCACCAGCTGCCCTCCAGACATCCCTTGAAGCTCTTTGCATACCTGCCCAACTCATGCCAAGAGATCTGGATGTTATCCTTGAGTGTGCTTTCTGCTTCTCCACACTACCTTTCCCCTTTATGGGCCCCCTCTGTAAACTAAGGGAATTGGGCTAGAAGATACTCCGAGGTCTCTTCCAGCTTTGATGCTAGGATCCTCTACTTGGTGCAGAGCAGGTGCCTGGTACACACCGTTTGGTACATGGTTTATGTTTGACAAGTGTTTCTGGACCCGGACGGATGAATAAAATATATTCCCTCAGGGACTGCATTATTGTTAACCTCAAACTTAGCAAGGCATAGGCCTTAGGGAGGGTGGGGGCCAGCTTTGACTCCCCCATTTTGCAGGTACGGACAGGGTGCCCTGGAGCTACTGGGCACAAGAGGCAGCACAGTGTAGTGGAGGGGCTGGCCCAGGTGGCAGAAAGGATGAGCAATGGGGTTTAGAACTGAGGGCTCTAGACACCCAGCCCAGCTACACCACCCTGCGCCTCCTTGGAGACAGGGCAGAGCAATGGTAAAGGAGAGTCACTTCCCAGGCTGCTGGGCTCTGCGCATAAGGGCACTTGTGAGGACACAGAGGTGAGGACAGCCTGGCAGCCTGGAAGGTTTCTGGAAGAGGTGAAGCCTGGCCTAGGTTTGAAAAATGAAAGACTTATACGGGGGGAGATGAGTGAGGGGCACACAGATGTGGGTGGCTTCACATACGTTTACCTACATACTCCATTACTTAATACTCGCAGACACAGTGTGACAGAGCCAGTCACAATTACACAGGCAGATAGGCAAAAGCACACAGCCAGACATTTGAAAACAGACTCCCTGTGGATATAGGCACACAGTCACACACACAGATGATCACACAGAGAGATCCAAGCTTTCAGGGTCACAGATACATATACACAGGTACACAACTACACAGCCACATTCAAGCACACAATTACCAAGGCCCAGTTACCGGCATAGGCATAGATAAACTGGAAGGGTAGTAGCACGGGCAGGGGGTATTGGAGTCAGTCTGGGTCTGAGTCCTAGTTCTGAGCTTACTGCTTTTTGACTTTGGGCGAGCTGGCTGACTTCATGGAACCTCAATTTCCCCATCTGTAAAATGGAGATGATAAAAGTACCTACCTTATAGGATTGTTTTGTGGCATGAAAGTAGTCATACCAACACCTGGCACATAGCGCTATATAAAAGGGCGCTGTTATTTTGAACACGATTACCACAGAAGTACAGTCAGATCGATACATTTGTACACAACAGGCACAGACAGGAGATACACACAGACGCGTGACACTCACGGGGTGGGGGCTGGTGGGCTCTAGCAGTAGCGGGGCTCAGGATCCCGCCTGTCGGGGGCCCTGCTCCGACTTCTCCGGCCTCCCCTGCAGTCCTCAAGAGAGGCGGCCCCTGGGCTGGGAGAGCGGGCCACCCGCCTGCCCCACCTGGACACACCGGCCTTTTCCGAGCGCTCTGGGTGGAGCGGCTCAGCTGGTCTCCCAGGTCCTGGGAGGGGCGGAGCCTACGGGATGCGCGCCAGGCCCTGCCCCTCCGCCGTCCCCGCCCCCGGCCCGGCCATTGGCCGCAGAGCCCGGAGGCGTGGCTGAGCTGGGGCTGGGGGCGCTTGCGGTGGCCGCCCGCGCGTCTCTCTGCCTACCTCCCGGGGCTGCGGGCCCGGCGGCCGGGCTGGTTGGGCTGCGCTAGGGTTTCCGCGCCGGCTCCCGCGCCCGCCATGGGCAACTCACACCACAAGAGGAAGGCCCCCAGCGGCCCCCGGGCCCGCAGCTTCTGGCGGTTCGGGCGGTCGGCGAAGCGGCCGGCAGGTAGGGGCCGGGGGTGGGGGCGGGGCAGGCGGGGAGGAGGGTCTCCCTGCCGCAGCCGCCGCCACCGCTGCTGCCCCCTCCCGGGGCTTGGTGGGTGTGAGTGTGGGGGCCCGGGAATCCCCCGCACAGACCCCACCCCTCACATGCGCAAAAAAGCACACGTACATACGAATACCCCCGGGCGGGCACGCGTACATGTTCACAATTTTCACAGCCACACACAACACCCACTCAAATGCACGGACATGCAGGCAGAATCACATACACATTCACACCCACCGCATCGCTGTAGGACGCACAGAACCCGAGACACAGGTACATATCCCTAGGTATACGGTTCATACTACCACGCGAATTCTACCCCTCGCGCAGATTTCGCACACACACACACCAGTCATGTAGGTACAGTTGCCCAGCGGCTTAGGCACACACATGTACACATGGGTTCAGAACTGCACAGCCAACGAGACTCCCACATTCAGGCTCAAAGGCAGACCCTAAGGCGCTTGTACACATACACACACTCAACACTTGTTAGCCCCCAACAGGCTGAAAGTTTGCAGGAGGGAGGGGAGACAAAGGTGCAGGGGAGAAGCAAGAAAACAGGGGCTAGAGACTTCGGGCGGCCTCCATCTGGCGTGATCGCGAGTCGGACTGGTTCTCTGCGCTCCCTCCCCGCCCCCACCTGCGTTGCCGCTGCCTCTCGTCCCCCTTCCCCCCCACCGTCCCCCTTCCCCCCACCGGCGGTCCCCGTGGTCGCTGCCGCATGTCCCCCCTTTCAGTGCAGCCACCGAGCTGGAACGCAGTCCTTCCCGGCGTGCTGCGGGATCCCTCCGCGGGTCACATTCCTGCCTCCAAGTGGGGGGTGGGTGGAGGGGGAGAATAGAGAAAAGGCCTCCAACCCTAACGCTGGGAAATAGGATTCCTGGTTTTCCCCAGCAGGTGTGACGGTTCAGGGTATCCCCCAGAGCCCCAAGGGGTGCTGGAGGAGGGGCTGTGGAGGGTGGCTAGTTCCCTTACCTTGTGAATCCAGAGATGGGGTGGGGGCATGGGGATAGATCTACTCCTTCCCCTGAGGAAGATAAGGGGTTCCCAACAGAGGCGGCTGTTCATTCTAGTCTTTGGGAGTGAAAGAATTCCGGAGAAAGTGGGGTGGGGTTGTTTTCTCCTGTGGTGAGGGAATCCACCCGTGTCTTCCTAGGGTGGCCCACATTCCTAGAGGTTCTGAAATGAGCCCGATGATCTCATCCCTCCACACAGGGGGTGACAGGA
Source organism: Mustela erminea (assembly GCF_009829155.1). Lineage (NCBI taxonomy): Eukaryota > Metazoa > Chordata > Mammalia > Carnivora > Mustelidae > Mustela > Mustela erminea. The sequence continues at coordinate 85,371,071 of NC_045623.1, read as the reverse complement.
AGAACCTGGGCTGGGAATTAGGGGGTCTGAGTTTTCTGTGTGGCTCCGGTATGGGCTCTGATGACCTTGAGCAAATTGCTTTTTCACTTCTCTGGACCTCCTGGCTTCCACAGAGGGGCCTGCCAATGGATTTAGGTGGGGGCGTACCTTGGGTGACTTCTGGGATCCTTACAGTTCTGTCTAGCCATGTTGTGGATAAAGAGACTGAGGTCTGGAGAAGGTGGGCTTGTGCAAGGTCATTTGCCCGTAGCGGTTTGAAGAATAATCATCATAATCAAAGTAACAGCAGGAAAGGGTTAATTAAGTTCTGGTAGGCTCTCTGAGGGTTCCTCAGAAGGTGGATTGATGAGAGACTCTAGGACCTTCCAGTAGTCTCCCTGTCCTGGCAATCCTGAAATCCTGGATGTGTCCACCTGTCCCTTCTTGGATTCGGCACCGAGGGGTGGGGCTGGGGTTCCGCCTGCTCTCCTGTGGTCACCACTAATCTGATGGTTTCCTGAGAACCAACTGTGAGTCCGGACTTGTGACCATTTGTGATGGGAGAGAGAGATGAAGAGGCCTGTGTTTACAGTCTTTCCCACTAGCCCTTGTGCTTTTAGTTCCTGCTGAACTCAGGGACTAATCAGGCTTTAAGGTGGTCCTAAAAAACCAGAAAGCAATGTCAAGGCAACATAGAAGTAAGTGTGGGAGCTGAGGAATATCAAAAGGCTTTTGGGTTGGGGTTCTAGAAGACTGGGGAAATGGTCTTAATTTGGTCTGTGAAGTAACTACAGGGTTGGAATGAGTCCTGAATTATCGATTAAATGAGATGACCAGGAGTGCCCTTCAGCTCTGGGAAATTGATATTGGTCATGAGCAAAGGCATAGAGTTGAACTTGAGAGTGGGGGCTGGAGAGAAATGTAGTTGAGGCGCCTTCCTTTTCTTGGGAAGAGAAGGAGTTCCATTGTGAGTGCAAACTTCCATCCCTTTGGTCTTACTTGTGCGGAGGATTCCTAAGGCTTCCCCAGCCTGGGCCTCTGCTGTCGCATGCCCAGGTATGGGACTGGGGTTTGAGTACTTATCCATTTGATTCATCTGTGAGAAGATGAGGGAGAGAATGCAAGGCCAGCAGAGAGGGCTGGAGTCTATAGGCCATCGGGAGCCAGTGAAGGTGTTTGAGCAAGGGAGGAGCCTACGTAAGTGGTGTGTTGGGAAGATGGCGCCAGAGCGGGGGCAGGTGCAGACAGGACAGGTTGGGGGTGGAGTGGTGAGAGTGGAAGCTCCAGAGAGCAGTCTGGAGGCTATTGCAGTAATCCAGGGGAGAGGTGGTGGGGTGAGGGCTGGGGACAGGGTGGGGGCTGTGGGAGTGGAGAGGAGTGGCAGCTGGAGAGACACTGCAGAGGAGGTGGCAAAAGTGATAGGACCTGGGATTAATCAGGAATAAGGCCCAGAGAGGGCTGTAAAGGCTCTGTGCTTGGCTGCTTGGTTCGGGGACGGTGACAGGAATAATAACTCAGAGCTAAAAATAAGGGCCTAAGCTGAACCCTTTACATTGGTTAATCCATTTGTCCCCCAACAGTCTTCCAAGCTAGAAGCCATTATGGTCCCCATTTTACAAGTGAGGAACCTGGAGCTTAGAGAAGTGAAGTCACTTGCCCAAGGCCACTCAGCAAAGAGGTGGCTGAGATTCAAACCAAGCCTGTCAGATTCTGAAACCTGTGCCCTTAATCAGTTTAGCAGTAGATGGGTTTCTTATGATTGAGGGGCCTGCAGATCCTCTGGGCAGAGAAAGCCTGAGGTCCGGGGTTTTAGACTCCTTAGGGAGCACAAGTGAAGGAAGTGCTGTGAGAGAGGGGCAGGGGTTGAGGACGAGGCATTGAGGCTCCCCAAGGGCTTGGAGAGGGAGCAGGTGGGAAATGAGAGGAGAACTGAGATTTAAGGACCGCTTGGTCCATTTAATCAGTGCCCTTGGATGAAAGGGAAGGGTAAGAGGGGACAGGGAGAGACCTTCTCACTGCAGGAAAGATCCTGTAACCTGCTGGGATTGTCTGGCCTTGGATCTCAGGAATCTAACCCCACCCTCCCCTCCCCAGGCCCCCAGGTCCTGGGCAGTTTGGGGCATTGGTGGAAGATGTGAATTGAGGGCCCAGGGAACATCCCCAGCATACCACCCTCTTTTTCCCGACATTGTTCTGTGAGGTTTATACACATGCCCCCCTTCCCCCCCGCCCCCCAGCCCTTACCCCTGTGGTCCCCTTTGCAGATGAAGTGATTGAGGGAATGGACTGAGTCACTGGTGGAGTCAGACCACCTGGAATTCTTTTCTTCCCTCCCCTCTGCCTCTGCGCCTGCAGGGGCCTTTGGAAGGTCCCAAAGCTGGGAAAAAATCCTGCTTCTCTTACCCCTCCATCCCCCCACCCCAGCATCTCCCTTTCTCCTCCACTTTCCTAGAGGAGACTTGTGACCAACTATATGTCTGGACTTGATTGTGGAAACCCTGGGCTTCCAGACAAGGGGCTGACCCAGCCTTCTCTGGTCTGAGGGATCCGAGATAAGGTGAACTTCCTTGCTGCCCCAGGCCCTGACCTAAAGTGGGGGACCACTACCCTCCTAGGGACAGAGCCCTGTATGCTGAGGGACCTTTAGAGATCAGCTCTCCAACCCTCCCATCTCACAGATGAAGACACTGAGGCTCGGGAACGGGCACGGCCTGGCTCTGCATCGTGCTGCAGCTGAGGGGCAGGGAGATCTCAAATCTGACTCCCAGGGCTATGGGGTCTCTGGTCTGGTCCTGCAATTCCTTTCCTTCTGGAACAGAAGGGTTACACCTGGGTCACTGACGAGCTGATAGGGAGCTCTTGTTAAGTGTCCCTTATCAGAGCTTATCTTAATAATGGTCCTTAATGCCACTTGGGATTTGAAGAGAGCTCCGGCAGCAGGTGCAGCAGAGGCCTCTGGAGGCATGGGCAGCCCGTTGGAGCTGGGCTCACACACCTTGACTCTGTCAGTCACTGGCTGTGTGACCCTAGGTTAGTCACTCACCCTGAGTGCCTCTGGATGGCGAGGGGGATTTCGTGATACCATGTGTGTCTCAATTAGTTGACCCTGGATAAATGTGAGTTTGTTATCGTGTCGTGAGTGGAAAGGCAGGGGGGCCTGAGCGCAACCTTCACCCATCCCTCCACCCTGGGGAGGCGGAGCCTCCCTCTGAGCACCACACTTTGTGTTTGCCCTTGGTTGTGTGCCTTTGGCTTTCCCAGGCACCCGGTGAGGTGGGTGTGAGTTCTGCCGCTGAGGCCCAAAGAGGCTGATTCATTCGTGCAAGGCCTCTCTAATCCAGACCTCCTGACTCCCAGGCCTTTTCTCTCTTTGACTTCATTGTGGCTGCCTCTCAAGCCATCTGTAAAATAGGGATAATCGTGCCTTGAAAGAACAAAGGAAAGGGCTCTTGGAAATTCAGACTCGTACCCTGGCTGAAAGAGATTATGTCATTGTCAGGAGCAGATACTGACCCGGAAACTCGTTATGACATTTATTAATATTATTGTAGCTAATTCCTCCCCGCACTGCTGCTGGTTCCCCCAGGCGCCCGAGGCGTGGGATCCTCCTCTCCTTGTCAGGGCCACTCCCTGCCCCCCCATATTTACCTTAGAACCGGCCTGTCAGCTCTGCAGCTCTGCTGTAGGGCGGGGCTTCCTACTGAGGGAAGAAGGAGGGGGATTTCCCTTCTGTAGAGGTGGGGTGTAGAGGTCCCCCTCTTTGGGCAGGAACTCAGGTTGCAGCCCTCCTGATCCCGTAACTTCCTCAGACTTAAGACCATAAAAGCATTGGAGTGAGACCCAAGTTCGACTGTGGGCGCAGCCACTTCCTGTTTTGGTGACCTTGAGCAAGTCACTTTCCCTGGAGCCTCCTTGTACTCATTAAAAAGGAAGTCATACATGGCTTTCAGGTTTCTTGTTGGATGTTCTGGGAGACTAAAGAGAAAGAAACCTTCACCTGAAGGTTTTTGTGATGTTCATGTCCCTTTGTCTTGTCTCTAAGTGAATAAAGTCTCCATGTGTTCTGGGTCTGCTCCTATTGGAAGGCCCTAGTTTGTTCACTAGAACAGAGAGTTTGAGACTTAGTATCTCTGAACACTCTGAATCCTGGCTCCCAGGCTGGCCTGCCATCCACTGTGGTGGTGGGAGAGCGGGGTCAGGCCCTGGGCCCAGGCCCGGGCCCCGGGCCCTGGGCCCAGAGGGTTCCAGCTCCTGAGCAAGGCCACCTGGGCTGCTGTGCCCTCCCCCCTCATTCCTCTGCCCTGAGTCAGGCCAGCCTAGCTGTGGGCGCGCCACCACCCCCGCCCCTTGCTCTGGAATGGGGCAGGTTGAGGCCTCACCCCGTGGAGGATGTTGCCAAAACAGTGTGTACGCATGCGCACAAATGTGCACTTGGCCTTGGGGGTTGGGGGCTCCCTCCGCCTTTCCTCCCTGTCCCTGGGGCTCAGGAAAGCCCCAGAGTAGTGGGTACATGCACCTGCCTTTGTGTATACACAGCCACCTGGCTGGGCCCTATGTGAGTCTGCAGTCTGCTCGTGTGTGAGGAGGACCTGGGTTCAGGTGCCCTGGGTATGCTTTGTGGATGTGGTCCTGAGAGCATGCATGCACCTGTTTGTGGGTGGCGGGGCCAGTGGGACATTTTGGAGGCCCCTGTGCCCAGAACCTCTGCTGGTGGACTAGATCCGACTTCCTGAACTTGGCTGGTGTGCTTCCTGGTGTGCCCTTCATGTGAGGGGCGTGGCCAAGAGCAAGGTGTCTTCTCTGATCCCGGAAGCTTCCTTTCTCAGGCAGGTGGGGGAGGAGGGGAGGCGGAGGCTGGTGGTGAGCCTCAGCCCTAGGCTGTACCTCTGGACTGTGCCAGGGCAGAAGGTCCTGGAACAAGGACTCTTAAGTGTGGCCTTGGGCGAGGTCCTTCTACTCTCTCAGCCCATTTCTTTGTGAGGAGCCCACCTGCCACCTGAGATTCAGGTTGCTGAGCCCCTCCCTGAGCAAGTTGCAGGTGTTCAGACCTGAGCCTTGCGTGGCTCTGAGAGACCTCAAGGTCTGTCTGGCCAAGCTGTGTGTGTGGGGGGTAGGGTGGGGGGTGTGTTGCTGGAGCAACCAGATGTTATCAAGTGTGAGAACCTTGGATCCTCTGGGAATTTGCAGCTGTGGCCCTGACTGCCAGCTGGGGAACTGGGACCTTGAGCTGCTTGCTGTTCCCGTTCGCCCCGAGTGGAGCTCAGCCCTGAGTTCCCCTGGTTAGGGGAAACTGAGGATGACTGTGCCCTGCGTGGTTAAAGGCATCAGTTTAGGAGCCAGCCTGAGCTTGGGAAGTCACCAAGCTCTCCGAGCCGCACCAGTCCAGGATCAGTTATGGGAGAGTATGTTTGAGAACCTGCCTTGAATGGCTGTTGGAAGATCTCTGAGGGCAGAGACTGTTTGCCTTCCCCCAGCCCCTGGCATTAATCACCCTGCAAGTGTGGGGCTACTGCTCTTTGTGTCTGAGCAGGACTAATAAGGGGCAGATGGGTCTGGCCTAAGAGAGGATCTAGGGGAGGATGTGGCCAAGAAATCTCGAATTTGTGGGGATGATAGGGTCTCCCTTCAGAGGAGAGATCAGGTTTGTAGCTGGACCAGAAGACAACATAGTTTTTGGGTTCAAGTTATCCTCAGGGCAAATGCTACCTTGCCCTTCCCAGCTTGCCCTTTCTGGCCTCCATTTCCTCATCTGTCAAATGGGGATAAAAGTGCCTACTTCTTAGGATTGTTGTTTGGATTTCAATGATTTGTGGCCTTACAGACTATCCAGCTGCTCAGAAGTTTGTTCTCCAGAGAGCAAGGGCTCAGCCTCTGCTTGAGTGGTCTCTGAGTGGTGGGGCAGCAAATGGGGAAGGGGCAGCAGAGGGATCTCGTTTGTGGCGGGGGAGCCACTGTGAATTCTTCGCCACTCAGGGAGAAAGGTGCTGTGAGAGCGTGGTGTCCTGAGGTGAGTCTGGGGACAGCACTTTACAGACTGTCTCTTCCACAGCCTCAGCTCCTCTTTCTGGAGTTGCCCAAGGGGATCTCCGCGCTGTCGTTACCCAGAGTAACCTTTCATGCTGACCTCCGGGGCCCCACCTGACCTGGCTCCTGCCGTCCTCTCCCTTGCTCACCGTATTTCCGCCCCTCTGGCCCCAGTTTTCTGTTCTGAGATACCTCCCCCCACCCCACTGCTGTCTCGAGGCCTTTCCACTTGCTGCTGTCTCTCTCCAGAAGGTTCTGTGCCCAGCACTTGCCCTGGCTGGGTCCTTCACCTTCGGCAGGCCTTGGTTCCAATGGCCTTTCCTTAGACTTTCCTTCATGCCCCCTAGAGGCACCCCCTTCCCTATCATAGCTCCTCAGTCTTAACTAATCTAAAATTGTGCTGTTGGTCTACCTCACTGATGTATTTGTCAAATGTTTATTGAACTCACGGAATGACAGGCCCTGATGTAGGTGTTCAGGTGAACAAGATAAAGTTCTCCATTCGCTAGAGCTTCCATATTAGCTTAATAAATACTTGATGGTTGAATGAATGTGTGCAGCAGTCTTATAAGGAGTTCATTGGTTTTGTTTCCATATGAAGTCATAACTTGTGTGTGATGGAGCTGAATTTGAACTTGGAGCTGACTTCCCTCCAGTTACCTCCTCCTACCCCTCATTTTTACTGCCCTTACCTATGACCGGGTTGTTTTTGTTTCATTTTGTTTGGTTTTGGCTAATTCTGTTCTGTCTCTGCCTGGTGATCCAACAGTCACCAAGTCACAGAGTGGGCCAGTGGGAAGGATCCTGGGCTGGAGGAACTAGAGGAATACCATGAAGCCTGGCTCTGCTGTGTGACCTTGGAGAGTTCACAGTGCTTCTCTGGGCTGCTTCCCACAAGACCAAAGTGAGAAGAAATTCCTTGGGAAGGCATGGGTCTGAACATACACACGAGGAGTTGTTCCCACCAAGCCTCGGTGTTTCTGCTCTGGACGTCTCCCTGGCCTCCCTGTGTCCTGTGTCCTGTGTCCTGGGCTGGCTCCCACCCCTCCAGGGGGCTTTGCCAAAGGACTTGCCATCACAGGCATTTCTGGGCTTCTGCCAGGCTGTTCCACCTCTGAGTTCCTTCCCCAGGGAATGACCCTCACCAACCAAGAGGACTTGGGGTTGGGCATCATGCCAAGTGTAGTCCAGTGGTTCTTCCACTATCCATCTGGCAGCTGGGACCCCTGCCATGGCTTTGGCTCCTGACTGTTTAGAAAAGAGCTTGGGGACGGCCTGCCCCCAGGGACTGAGTAGCTTCAGCCCTGCTAGTTATACTCTCCACCAGAGCCAAGCATCCGCAGACTCGGGGTCTCAGTTTCCCCGTCAGAATCTGGGATGGTACCTGCCTCTGTGCTCCGCTTGAGGGGCGGGGTCTGTGGGTGGGCGGGGTCCGTGGCGCAGGTGGGCGGAGGAGCAGGAAAGCAGCCCCTCCCCCTCCCCTGCCTGGATTCGGCTCTGCAGCTGGGCGGGCGACTCGCACCGTTTGGTGCTGGGTTATGGTGAAGGCGGTGCCTGGTGTTCTGGAGAGGTCGGAATAGGGGACGGCCCTAGTGTTGCCCGCTGTCATGGTGGTGTTCCTGGGCCGCCGCCTCCCGGTGCTCCTCGGGCTCTTTAAGAAGAAGGGTGAGTGGGTGTGGCTGGGGAGGGGGAGAGGAGGGACCCTGACACCTCCATTTACTAGACCTTTCTGTAAAAAGGGGGATCAAGGCCGGGGAAGGGTGATGGGTGGGGGATGGGGAGCAGTAATGAGGCCAGACCGCCCTGCCCTCCAATGTGCCTTTGTCCAGCGGCTTTTCCACTGCCTTTGTCTGGTCCCTGCTTGCTGGGGTTTGGGAAGATGGATCCAGGTGTCTCTGACCTTGAAGCCTGCAGCCCTTGGTTGAGACTGCTTCCTCCAGGGGTACCCCCACTGTAGTGGGTGCATCCTAATGTTTCAGTTCTGAGAGGCAGAGCACCCCCCTGTGACCCCAGGTCAGTCAGATGTGTGGGAGGATGGGATGTGGGAAGCAGAGTAGAGAGGAAAGTAGTGCTGCTGGAATTTGGGGCATGATCTTCAAAATGCTGTTTAGAGGCGGAGGGCTGGGCGGTGGAGAAGCTTTTTGGGGGGGTATCTTCCTACTTTCTGCTTCTAGGAAATGGGCTTTTAGGCCTGGATTAAGACACGGGGGCCAGAGTTTATTGGACTTCTGCGGGGAGGACAGAGGGACCTCACTTAGAGTGTGATTCAGGAATCCCCTCTGGGAGTCTGGAGTGCAGTCCTGGCACTGACCCTAATTTGCTGGATGACCTTAGGCAAGGCCTTTCCTTTTCAGTCCTGTTTCCCCAACTTGTAAAATTCAGGAATTAGGAGAGACTCAGTGGGTTGGGTTGTCAGGAGACCTAGGAGTGTTGACCTTGGAGGGTTCCCCACCGGTTCCCTGGGCAGGAGCTGGTTGTTGAAAAATGGGCTGAGGAGGTAGGAACAGGCAGGTGTCGGAGCTGAAGACCCTGATCGTGGGGTGTGGCCCTTTAAAGGGGTTGTTTTGTTCCTGCCCCTCTACAAGGTGCTGCCAAGGTCACATGATCCTCCCCGTGCTTTTGCTTATGTTGTGGGTTCCATTTAAAGGGGGGCTGGGTCTGCAGAGTGCTGACACAGCCCCTCATTCCCAGGATTAGATGACCAGCTTCCCCATGGGCGGGGCCTGTAATAGGATCCTTTGTAATGGATCCCTGGCTCCTTGGCACCAGGGGTGGGGCCTCTGGGAAGGGGGGGTAATGCCTGGGGCTGTTCTCCCAAGAGAGTCTGGGGCTGCCTTGTCTGGGGGTCCAGGGCCCCTGGGGCCACCTTCTCCCCTCCCCATCCTTCCACTAAGGGACAGCCACATGGGTGAGTAGGGGACACAGAGGCCATGTCTTGTTTTGTCCCTCCTCCCAGGACTTCCTGGGAATTCTGGTTAGGTTAGGACTGCTGTTAGCCCACAGCTCTTCCTAGTGTCCCACAGAGTCTTGGACCTGGGCCAGCGGTGTGTTTTAAAGGGGTGGTGGTTGGTTTTCCATAAAGTGGAGCTTGGGCTCTGGAGACAACAGAAATGTATTTGCTGTGGGCTATGCATATATTGGGGTGCTTTGTGTCGGGCCCTGAGTGGCGTGTGGATACAGTTGTGTGTGTATTTGGGTACTGTTTGTATGTGTGCAGAATGGGGACTGTGGCTGTTGTGTGTATATGTGGGGGCCCCGTGTTTGATACTGGTTTCCGATGTGTTTATACTTGGGTGCTGTTTGTTAGTGTACCTCCTGAAGCCTGTGGTAATTCTGTGCTTGTATGGTGGGCTTGTGTGCCCCAGGTCAGACACAAGCACACTTGGGAAGAGTTTGTATATGAACATGGGGGCTGTGTGTATTGCGTGTATAGCTCAGAAGTATGAGTTGTGGTGCGACTGGGGAAGTAGGCACTGTGGGTACTTCTGGGGGCTGTGTGTGGTCTTGGGACTGCGGGTGGGGCCCGTACATCACCAGGACCCAGTCGCTCTCAAGCCTCACTTCTCTTCCTCCTCCATCCCACTAGGCTCTGCCAAGGCCGAGAGTGACAAACGTCTAAGTGGCGGGCCTGGCCAGGGGCCGGGCTCTGTAGTGGAGGAGCACCAGGACAATGTCTTCTTCCCCAGCGGGCGGCCGCCGCACCTGGAAGAGCTGCACACACAGGCCCAGGAGGGGCTCCGTTCTCTGCAGCAGCAAGGTAACCTTCCCCGTCCACGACCACTCTTGGCTCCCAAGGTCAGGGGCCTAGCCCAACACACCTCTCTGGTGTCTTCCAGAAAAACAGAAACTGAATAAGGGCAGCTGGGACCATGGAGACACCCAGAGCATCCAGGTGAGCCCGGCCCCCAGCTCAGTCCTGACTCTCTGCTCTCCTCTCCCTGCTTCATCTCTGGCAAGTCCGGCTTTGAGCGCTTCTGGATCTCAGTTTCCTTGTATTGTGAAGGGGGTAGACTAGGTGACCCCTAAGGGCTAGTCCAGCTGGTGTCTGCTTAGTGCTGGGCGAAGCCGGGGAAAATCAGAGTTCAGAGCTCCAAAGGGGAGCCCTGAAAAGGCAACAGCAGGAGACCCACATAGGCTTCTGGGGTGGTCTGAGGCCAGGGCCTCATCTCCTTCTACCCCCAACAGTCTTCCCGGATGGGGCCGGACGAAGATAGCATCTCCTTCTGCAGCCAGACCACATCCTACACGGCTGAGAGCTCCACGGCAGAGGACGCGCTCTCCATCCGCTCGGAGATGATCCAGCGCAAAGGTGTCTGCCCGCCAGTCAGGATTCTCAGATGGGCTGAGGGGTGTTGGGCACTGTCTGGGGTCCCAGCCCCTGTAGCTTTCCCCTTCTGCCTCCTACTCTAGCACCCCTCAAGGCTCTGTGAGTCAGTGAACTCAGGAAACACAGTATCCTGTGTTTCTTGGAGACTCGTGATGTACACAGACTGCAAAACAAGACACTCAGGAGTCAGGAAACCTGGGTTTGAGCCGGTGTTGCTTTTTCCCAGCTGGGTGACCTTGGGCCAACTCTCTACCACTCCGATCTTCATTTGATGTTCTATAAAACGAGGATCAGAGTACTTCCGTTGTCGGAGTGAATGCCAAGTGTTTAGGTTGCTGACTAACACATAATAATCTTTCGCTAAATGGAAATTATCCTCGGCCTCGAAAGCCTTCCAGAAGTCATACAGAGAAGAAGTGTGTAGCTTTGTTTAACCTCGCTTTGCCCACGCCTACTTGATTATGGAAATCTGTTTTTGCAGAGCTCTTACTTCTTATTCTGCGAAAGCAGGCGCTCTGCAGAATGTGCCCTGAGACCTGCGCTAACGGTTTCTCTCCCCTGGACTGGCCCTAGGCTCTACCTTCCGACCCCATGACTCATTTTCCAAATCCTCTGGGAAGTCGGGGCGGCGGCGCCGCGAGAGGCGGAGCACGGTGCTGGGACTGCCGCAGCATGTGCAGAAGGAACTCGGTGAGCCCCCAAGCAGGAGGGCGGCGGTGGGGATGGTGGGAACTCCGGCAGAACCCTCTGCTGACTCCCGTGTCCTCCCTGTCCCTTGTAGGCCTGCGGCACGAGCGTGAGGCACCAGGTACCCCTCGGCCTCCTGGTCCTCGGGATGCGGTGCGCATCCCCACAGTGGACGGCCGCCCCACGGGCCCGGCCTCGGGGACTGGGGCCCGGGTGTCCCTGCAGGCGCTGGAGGCTCAGGCCGAGGCTGGTGCCGAGGCGGAGGCCATGCTGCAGCGCCACATTGACCGCATCTACCGGGATGACACCCTTGTTGGGCGGTCCACGGGGCCCCGGCCCCCACCGGTGACCCGGCCCATGTCCCTAGCGGTGCCTGGACTGACTGGAGGGGCAGGGCCGCCGGAGCCCCTGAGCCCAGCCATGTCTATCTCGCCCCAGGCCACCTACTTGTCAAAACTGATTCCGCACGCTGTCCTGCCACCCACGGTGGATGTGGTGGCCCTGGGCCGCTGCAGCCTGCGTACACTGAGCCGCTGCAGTCTGCTGTCCGCCAGCCCGGCCTCCGTGCGCTCGCTGGGCCGCTTCTCCTCCGCCTCCAGTCCCCGGCCCCGCAGCCGCCACCCGTCCTCCTCCAGTGACACCTGGAGCCACTCCCAGTCCTCCGAGACCATCGTGTCTGATGGCTCCACCTTGTCCTCGAAGGGTGGCTCTGACGGCCTGCCAGAGGGCTCTGTGGCTAGCAGTGGTGTGGCGCCCCCTCCCCAGGGGGGCAGCGGGCGGGGCTCGCCCAGCGGGGGCAGCACAGCCGAGGCCTCAGACACTGCCAGCGTTCGCAGCAGTGGGCAGTTGTCCGGCCGGAGTGTGTCCCTACGTAAGCTGAAGCGGCCCCCCCCACCTCCCCGCCGGACTTACTCGCTCCATCAGCGGGGCTCGGCAGCCCCCGATGGGCTCTTGGGGTTGCCGCCCAAGCCTGAACGGAAGCAGCAGCAGCCACAGCTGCCCCGGCCCCCCACCACCGGTGGGTCAGAAGTGATGGGGGCAGCCCCCTGTCCCTCCAACTCAGCAGGTGTCTGGGTGCCCGGCTTGTCTCCGGGTGGCTCCCGGCGTCCCCCGTGCTCTCCAGAACGGACGCTCTCACCCTCCAGTGGGTACTCGAGCCAAAGTGGTACCCCTACCCTCCCTCCCAAGGGTCTCGCAGGGCCCCCTGCTTCCCCGGGCAAGGCCCAACCCCCTAAACCAGAGCGTGTCACTTCCCTTCGGTCTCCTGGGGCCTCTGTCTCCTCCTCTCTGACGTCTCTGTGTTCCTCGTCCTCTGACCCGGCCCCCTCAGACCGTTCTGGTTCACAGGTGTCGACCCTGGGGGATAGGTTTGCCATACCTCCTCACCCCAAGGTGCCTGCGCCCTTCTCCCCACCCCCTTCCAAGTCCAAGAGTCCTAACCTAGCAGTTCCTGCTCCAGTTACTCCTGCTGTGGTCTCTGGGCCCGTCTCTGCCACTGACGTGGGTCCCGAGCCTCTGCCAGCGCCACAGACATCCCTGATGCCACCACAGGAGTCTCCCGTTGCCTCCAAAGACAAGTCACCCCCACCGTCCCCGCCCCCTTCCTACCATCCTCCCCCCCCACCCACTAAGAAGCCAGAGGTGGTCGAGGCCCCGTCTGCCCCAGAGATTGCAGAGGAGCCCCTCCAAGACCCCAGCTGGCCCCCACCCCCACCTCCTGCACCTGAGGAGCAGGACCTGTCCATGGCAGACTTCCCCCCACCTGAGGAGGCCTTCTTCCCTGTGGCTGGCCCTGAGCCAGCAGGCCCTTCAGGCCTCGCAGAGCCCTTCGGTTCCCCGGCTGCTTCGTCCTTCTCGGTTACTGTCTCTTCCCAGAGCCAGCTCCTTGGTTCCCCAGAGCCACCACCTCCAGCTCCGCCAGCGCCCCCCCCTCCTGGTTCTGACCCAGGGCTTGTGGCCAAAGTCCCTTGGAGGGAACCAGCGGGCTGCAGCAAAGGCAGTGCAGCTCCCCGGGAGGATGCCGGTGCACCCCTGGTCACCCCCTCACTCCTGCAGATGGTGCGGCTGCGCTCTGTGGGTGCTCCTGTGGGAGCGGCAACCCCGGCAGCCGGGCCTTCTGCCCCCCAGAAGCCGCTACGAAGGGCCCTGTCGGGGCGGGCCAGCCCGGCGCCTGCCCCCTCCTCAGGGCTCCATGCTGCTGTCCGACTCAAGGCCTCCAGTCTGGCAGCCAGCGGGGACCCTGGGAGTGCCCAGCCGAATGGACCACCTGAGGCGGAGCCACGGTCTCCCCAGTCCTCTGCCTCAATGGCCAGCTTCATCTTCTCCAAGGGCACCAAGAAGCTGCAGCTGGAGCGGCCGGTGTCCCCCGAGGCCCAGGCTGACCTCCAGCGGAACCTGGTGGCTGAACTTCGGAACATCTCAGAGCAGCGGTCACCCCAAGCCCCAAAGAAGCCACCTAAAGCTCCCCCACCTGTGGCCCGCAAGCCCTCTGGGGGGGTCCCACCATCCACCTCCCCTACCTTTGCTCGGGCTGAGTCTCTTCCTGGCCCTCCCACCAATGGGATCCTTCATGCTGAGGACAGGACTAAGGGGGACCTGGCAGAGAATGGAAGTGTCGTGCAGCTGGTGGGGCCCCAGGAGCAGAAGCTGGCCCCGCCTGGCTCAGGTACATTGGACTGTGTGTATGTGTGTGGGGGGGTCCCCATCACTGGTGATGGCAAAGAGGTGCCTCAAGTCCCACTACTAGGGATTTGTCACTGGATTTCAGATTTTTCTGGTCTCAGGCTGCCTGGGAATGATAGGCTGTCACCCCTGATCAGTGGAGGGGGAGAGGAGGTGCCGTGGGCCATCCAGAACCGAGCTGGGAGGCCTCTGGCTGAGTGTCCCTTCCTTTTCTCACCGCAGACCCACAGAAAGAGCTGGTCTGACCACCAGGCACCTCGCTGGCACTGCTGACCCATCCCAGGAATACAATCTCAGGGACCTGAGCAGCTCCAAGGACAAGAGGATACGGCAGACACTTAACCTAGTAGAGAGGATGCCTGCAGCCTTAACCTTCACAGCCTTCGATATTTATGCAAGCCTGGTGTTGATCCCGTCCTCCAAGTCATCCGGCTCATGCCTTTTCCCCCTGAATGGATTCCCTTCTGGCCACTGCTGCTTGTCTTGGCCTTAGCCTCATCTTGAAGGAGGTAGCTGGTGGGAGCGGGTGGCTGCGCCCCCTGCTGGCCATGAGGCCACACAGTTGGGAGCCGAGCACCTCACTTGAGTTTCTTTCCTCCCCCCCCACCCATGTCCAAATCATGCACATACTGTAGTCCAGAATCAAAGCACTTTTGGAAAAAGCAGCTGCATGTCCATCTTCCAGGGCCCATGAAGCCGCATTCCAAGGGCCTGTTTACATGGCAGCAGCATCAGTCCCTGGTAGCACACCCATAGCTGGGACCAGTCTGTTCCCTCCCTCCGAGCCAGTGTGCCCATTTCTTAGTTCTTGGAGGTGGGCGAGTCATCGTATCCCCACAGGCTTCTCCAGGCTGGAGGCAGGAGCGGGGCTGTGGAATTCCAAAGCACAAAAGGTGCAACAGGGGGTTAGCCCTCCTGTGCCTCAACTTACCATCAACCACCCTCCTTGCCTTCAAGTTATGCCAGGTGCTCCATGCAGGGGACAGGAAGTGGGAGACTGCCAGGGCCCGAATGGGGGTGGGGGAGAAGAGCCAGCAGGGAGGTCCACAGGCCCTCTGTCTTCAGAGAGTGGGAGAACAGAATCTGGACACATCTTGGGCATTTGGTAATGCCAAGCATCCGCCACTTGTTTCATGCAGTCAGGTTGGGGTGGGCAGGCACAACACTTCCGAGGCAATGTGGCAAAGCTGTGTCCTTTCCAGCTGGGCAGGAAGTCCTGAGGAGGTGGGTGGTGGGATGTGGCCCTGGGGGAACACTTGTTTGAGCCCAGACCTGGTCCTACAGATGACATTCTGGGACCTTTCTGTTTACTCAGCACTTGTTCTCTTTAGCTGCCTTTCAACACAGGTGGTTTCGCAGGGGGAGCGGACGCTGAGTGACAAGGCTGGGAAGCCAAAGGTGCATTCTATTCCACTCTCTTCCCTAGTCAATGAAGGGGAGGGGGTTCAGTGCTCCTAGGGAGCAGGCTGGGTGATTGCCCCCTAGCCGTCAGCCTCTGCTACTGATCTCATCTCTAGGAATTTTAATGACCTATTTCCAGACTGTGCCACCTCTCTAGGTAAGCTGGCTTCCCCGCTGGCCCCGGCGCCTCCCTCCATAGTAGTGTGGCGCCCCCCGGGGACCACCCCTTCTGTCCTGATTCTCTTTCCTCAACAGTGACTTGGGCTTGAGCCTGGCAAGGAACCTCACTTTTAGCTGCTGCTCTGGAGAGACTGAACCCCTCCAGGACAAGAGCTGGGAGCATAGGGGATGCGGTACTAGAGCCCAGGTTCCCCTGGCCCTCCCTCATTGCTGTTGTCTCCCTGTAGCTGTCAGCCAAGGTTGTTCCCTCGCCTTGGGTGAGGGAGAGCAGCTGCTGGCTATCTGTTGCATCTGCCCACTGAGCTGGGGAACGAGGGTAGTCGGTATGTACTGCTCCGCTCAGAGTTCCTGATCCAACCCCCTGGGAACCAAGACCAGGCCAAGGCTCCATGAGAGCAGGCCCTGGCAGCAGCCCTGGAGCTGCTGGAGGTGGGAGGGAGCCCAGCTTCTGTGTTTTCTTGACCCGCCCCCCACTTCCCTCTCAATGTTACTTGAGCTCCTTATCCTCAGCTAGAATTTTCTGAGCTTGTTTCCCCACTGGGTGGGACAGAGTACAAAGGAGAAGGGAGGATCTAGAAGAGGCAACCCTTCTTTGTCCTCTGGGGTAAATGAGCTTGACCTAGTGCAAATGGAAAGACCAAAAGCCTCTGATTTTTAATTTCCATAAAATGTTAGAGAGAGAAGTATATATATATTTCTTTAAATTTTTGAGTCTTTGATATGTCTATACCAACAATTCATTCCTTCTCCCCTGAAGCCTGAGTGAGACACATGAAAAAGCTGTGTGTGTTTCATTCAAAGGTATTAATTAAATGATTAAAACTTGGCTGTGGTCTGCTGCTTCTTAAGAGGGGAGGGACAGGGGTTGGAGTTGGGGTCTGGTCATTATTACCATTATTAGGAGAGAAAACACGCTTTCTGCCTCCTCTAAGCACTGGACCCCACAGGGGCCTCTTCTGCTTTTTTTGCTTGACTCTTAAGCAGGCTCTGCATCCAGGGTGGAGCCTGATGCAGGGCTTCATCTCACAACCCCGAGATCCTGACCTGAGTGGAAATCAAGTCTGGCGCTCAATCGACAGAGCCATCCAGACACCCCAGCCTCTTCTGCTTTTATCGCCAAAGGAAAAGTCAAAGTGTCTACGATCTACCCAGTTCACACACGGCCCTCCCCCCACACCCCCTGCCAGCCCCATCCCCTATTACAGAGTCAAAAGTCCAGGATACAAGGGCCTAGCCTGGGTGAGTGGTCCAGCAGCTGCTCCAAACTTGTGTTCCTACAGCCCGGCTTGCAGACAGGCCCTGTCCAGACACTCGTGTTCGGACTGTTTATTTGAATTCATGACAATGACAATGATTCTGATCCTGATGCCTTATGAAGAAGTACCCCTCGCTCTGAACCAAGATTCAGGCTGTGCCATCTGCCTTACTTCTGATATTAACACACAGCGGGTTTAGGGAATGTCTCAACCCAGCAGGATCAAGGGAAAGAAATGGGGCCGGGCCTCAGGGTTGCCAGGCACTGGGGAAGGCTGCCCACTGCTTGGTAGACCGCTAGGTTCTCTGTTTTCCCCTCCCTTTCCTTTTCAGATCCCACAATTTCCTGTTGGGGAAAGGTTGTAATTAGCCCAGTTCAGGCACCAGATCCCAGACCGAGGCACAGCTGCTGGGAAAACTCTAGGAAAACACGGGAACCAATATTTTTCCAATTAGAAGGACTGTGGCATAAACTTTTTGTATGAGTTCTATTGAAACCAGATTTCTCCAGTCAGCTGCCAGGGAAAGAAGGTAGAGTGTAGATTCCCCATGGCCACCCCGCCCACATTACCACCCTGGAGCTCAGGGCAGTTGGAACAGGATGGTTCTGGATTCTGGGGAGGCTGAGCTCCGGCTTACTGAGTTCCACCCCTGATAACGTCCCCAACTTCCTGCTTTGGTGTCCTGGGAGATGGGTAAATGGGCATAGGACAGAGCAAACTGAGACAGCAGATGACTTGGGGAGATGGGAGAAGGGAGCAGGATGCTGGGGTAGCTAGCTGATGTTCCCCCCTTTCAACGATTTACAGGAGACACACCCCAGCTTGGTCATGAAGTTGGTTTGCTTCCACTGTGCGATGCAGTCCTCAGAGGTTTTAAAGTCAGCCTGCACAGAGTAAACAGAAGCCATGAATGGGGTGGTGAGGGGAGGCGTGGACAGCCCTTCCCCAGGGTCTCCTGTGCCTCTCTCTCCACACCAGCAAGTCTGCCCACCTGAGGCATGTAGTTCAGGAAAACGGTCACGAGTAAGTGCAAAGAACTATGTACCAAGACAGCAGCATTCCAATAGTGAAAACCTGAGAACAACTTCCATGTCTAACAAGGTTAAATAATTTTGTCACATTATGACAATTACGATTTACTACTGCACAATCCGATCACCGCTCAGTATTTAAGAAGACAGGGAAGTTTTTCTGGCATCCAGTTAAAGAGAAAAATAAACATATGGTGGGACTCAAAACTGTAAATATATTACCTCCCTGCGCTGAAGGGGTCCATGAAGAAATAATCACTAATGCTATTTCCCAGGAACTAGGTGTCAGGACTATGGATATTTTGTCTCTTTCATGTTCCCTATACTTTGGATGGTTCTACACTGGAAGCCTATTTTATAGCCTGGAAAAGTAAGTGATCCAAAAAAGCAGCCTGGGAAAGTCGGAGGAGGGAGTGGGTGAAAACAAGCCTGCCACAAGCAGGGCGAAGCAACAGGTAGAAAGCACTCTAAATGCCCCTCAGACATACCCTGGCTGAGCCAGGAAAGGCGGGATTAATAGGGACAGTCACACGTATCGTGTTAGCTCCATGAGGAGAGGAAACAGTGGCTGCTTGGTTCATGATGTAGCCCGGAGCTCCTAGAACAGGGGCTGACATACCTATCAGGGGCTCAGGACTTGATGAAGGAAGGAATGCATTCAGGGGTCGCAGGGACACGCTGTGTTAGACTCCATGCCCCAGAGGGCAGAGAGAGAATGAGTGCTCCAAGACCAGGGTGGGGTGGGGGGAATCCTGGCTCCATGGCTTCTAGGGACCCTGTGTGGCCTTGGCAGGTAACCCGCCAGATAAAACAGGGTAATGCTGTGCTCTGGACTGAAGATCAGAAGAGGAAATGTCTGAGTCCCCCACACAGTGCCTCAAGGGGTCTGTCGGGGCTCAGTCCCTGTGAGGGTTCCCATGCTCTGCAGGTGCCTACCCCCTCCCCTCCCCAAAAGGTCTGGATGGAGGAAGGAAGAGGCACAGAGGCAGGAAGGGCGGGGGAGGGGCCAAGGTGGACTCTGGGGAGTCTGGGGACCCAGTCCAGGCGGCCCAGGCAAGAGAGCGGGCATGGCCAGCTACTGACCTGCAACTTCTCGAAGACTTTCTTCTTGGGCTTAAGCTCTTCATCTGGCTGGCCCTTCTCATAGCCCTTCACGAACACTCGCTCACCGGGAGCAGAGCCTGCAGGAGGGTCCAGAGGCTCCACCTGGCGGGTCACCCCCTCTCTGAGAAGACACACAGGATGAGGGAGGAGTGAGGCTGTGGCCCGCCTACAGCTGCTGTGGAAGCCAAGGCCTTAGGGCCTCTACGTAGGTGCCCTCAGGGCGGAGCTACTGGGATGGGCTACGGGGATGCTACTGGGATGGGCTGATCTCGGCTACCCCGAAATGCTCTGTCTGGAGAGAGACCCAAATCTGGGCTTTCTGCAGGAGGAAGCAGGACATAACAGAAGCAAGGTCCGATCGGCCAGTCGGAATCAGGTAGGACTCCTGGCTCCGACTCTTAACTGGGAGAGAGACTCCGGCACATGCCTACTGCTCCAAGCCTCCGGATTTCTGTCTTAATAAAACTGACTTTAGGTAGGGGTGCCTGGGTGGCTCAGTGGGTTAAAGCCTCTGCGTTCAGCTCAGGTCATGATCTCAGGGTCCTGGGATCGAGTCCCACATCGGGCTCTCTGCTTGGTAGGGAGCCTGCTTCCTCCTCTCTCTGCCTTCCTCTCTGCCTACTTCTGATCTGTCTCTGTCAAAGGAATAAATAAAATCTTTAAAAAAAACCCAAAAACTGACTTTAGGTAAAGCGCATTATTCGCAGTTACGTGCCCAGGAACTCATTCCTTCATCTTTTGGACTGGGTCCTCAGGGCGTCCACCTGGCGTGGGGAAGGGCGTTGCGTGGGCCCATTCCCTCCCCCTCTCCGCCCCCGGTTCTCACTCACGTGGAGGCGCACAGAAGCATGCCTTGGGACTCAATGCCTCTCATCTTCTGGGGCTTCAGGTTGCACAGGACCACCACCAGCCGGTCCCGCAGCTCTTCCTCGGGCACGAACTGCACCAGGCCGCTCACCACAGTCCGAGGCTCGGCTTCCCCCACATCAATCTTCTCCACATACAGGCTGTCTGCATCCGGGTGCTGCGCAAGAGGTCAGCCCGGATGGGATCATAATGCACTGGGTCACGGGCAGCACGAGGGAGCCCTGAGCGCCGTGGTGGGCACCACTCCCCGGCACTGGCTCCTCAGGGGCCCCTGGAGCAAACTCTCTCCAGGTCCCAGATAGCAGACCGGAGGATGGGTCAGGAGGGTTCATTTTACTGTCTGCCAAGAGGCAGGCTTCGAGTAAAAGGAAGGGCGAGCAATATCCCCCAGAGGTTAAGTGGCCTGGACCTTCTGGGTGGTGACCATTACGGCCACACACTGCCCCAGCCTGCAGGAGGATGGAGGACAGCGCCGGCCTTGCCATCTCAATGAGCACCCGCAGCTACCTCAAAGTTGTTTCCGTAGCTGCGTCTATGCTGTGAAAAAGAATGCTGGTAGAGGAAAACAAGTCCACAATGGTCCCAGGTCCCTGGCTGCATAACCTTTTCCTCTCCCTTCCCCATTTTCAGGGGTGTGGGGGATGGGACAGCAGGATGAAGTGGCTGATCTGAGATAAGGCCTGCAGCTAAGACCAGACAAGCTGGTGCAGACCAGAGGAGTCTAGGGACCGGATTTAATGGACAAGCAAGCTCCCTCTAATATCATCCCCCCACCCCGAGTTCCTGGCTGTGTCTGGTTGCACAAGGTCCAGAGGCAGCAAAGGGAAAAGCCTGACACCTGCAATGAGGCACCTGCGTTCTGACTTGCAGTGTGACCTCAGGGACGTAACTTCTCATCCCAGGCCAGGTTTCCTTCAGATGGAAACAACAAACATGACCCCACCTGCCTCTCTGGGATGTGGTGAAAATGAGTACCTTCTCCACGCTAATGATTTTCCCCACGCGGATATCCAGCCGGGACGGGATGACCTCCTCTGGTTCTGAATTCTTGGCAGGGCCTTTGGCAACTGGCTCTGGGAATGAGAAGAGCCCCAAAGGATCAGAACCCTCCTTCGCCATGACAGGTCAATCGCTGACACACCCACTGGGAACACTAGCAGGGTTTCATGTAGAACCCCAGAATCTACCCCTTTGGTTCTATCTTTTCTCTTTTTGAAGTCATCTCTACGCCTAATATGGGACTCAAACTCATGACCCCGAGCTCAAGAGTCATAGGCTCTACCAATGAGCCAGCCAAGGGCCCCCTAGTTGTATCTTCCTTAAAACAGGATCAGCAGGGTGCCTGGGCGGCTCAGTGGGTTAAGCCTCTGCCTTCGGCTCAGGTCATGATCTCAGGGTCCTGGGATGGAGCCCCACATCTGCCTCTCTGCTCAGCAGGGAGCCTGCTTCCCCCAGGCTCTGCCTACTTGTGATCTCTGTCAAACAAACAAATGAAATCTTTAAAAAAAAAAAAAAAAAAAAAAAGGATCAGCAACCTTTGAGAAGTGACATGCCAGATTTTCATCTATTGTTTCCCTCAGGTATTAGCTGGCGGGGAGGAAACGGGGCGGGGGGCAGTAGTAGCTTGGCTACCTTTAGGTGTTTCCATTTGTGCTCTCCACATACATTTATTGAGTTGGGAGAGTCACACAAAACCATCCATGTTGATATCTCAGTGTTATGGGTTAAGTGGATAGCCAGCTAAGAGCCAGTCAAAAGCATACGGAAAGGAATTGGGCAAAGCTGAAGGTGAGCTTTCCGAAGGAGCTGTGCAGGCTCTGCGCAGCTCTGTTCCTTCATGGTCTAACCCAACTGCTCCCTTAACTGAAAGACTGAGCGAAGGATCACAGTACATGTCTCACACCAGTGGGCTGGGACAACAGGATGTAATCACAGTATCGGCCAAACCTAAATCCCAATGACTCAAGTTCCATTCCAGAAGGCAATGGTTCTAGGATATTCCTGCACTTCCGACCCCCTAGCTTCTCGGGCTCTTGATTTAAGACAGACCCTTTTCAGGGGCACCTGGGTAGCTCAGTAGGTTAAAGACAGACCCTTTTCAGAAGCCCACCGAAAGGTGCTCTTTCGTGATGACATCATGCAGCCCTTGGCCCCCGACCTCCCGGGCTGGCCTTACTCTGCTTGGAGGGCTCTGGGTAGGCAGCGCTGGTCAGTTTCTTCAGGGCAGGGGTGTTAAACTTTTCCCGGATAGGATCCAGCAACTTGTTCAGGGCGACCTCCACAGAATTCTTCAGGTCTCCAGGATGTACAACCTGTGGAAGTGTGCAAATGGCCGGTGAGGGGAGCTACCTGAGCGGGGGCATGACACGTCTGAGTCTACTAACGACAATGTGTGGTGTAGGGTGCAGGCCGCTGACCCTCAGAGCAGCCCTGTGAAGCTGACAAAGCCAAGAGGAGGACACAGGTTCAGAAAGATTCTCTTTCTTGCCCGAGATTTAGGTCTTTTGACTCTGAATTCCATCCTAACTTGAGGGATTGTATCTTATTAGGATTTATTTATTTGAGGGTGCCTGGGTGGCTCAGTTGTTAAGCAGCTGCCTTTGGCTAAGGTCATGATCCCAGGGTCCTGGGATCGAGCCCCGCATTGGACTCCCTGCTCAGTGGGAAGCCTGCTTCTCCCTCTCCCACTGCCCCTGCTTGTGTCCATCTCTTGCTGTCTCTTTCTCCCTATCAAATAAATAAATAAATAAATAAATCTTTAAAAAAAAAAAAAAGATTTTTTTATTTGGGGAGGAGCAAGATGGTGGAGGAGTAGGAGACTGAGATATCATCAGGTCCCAGAAGTTCAGCTAGATAGTTATCAAACCATTCTGAACACCTACAAACTCAATGGGAGGTGGAGGAGAAGAGGAGCAGCAATTCTAGGAAATCTAGCAAATCTAGAAAATTGACATCTTTCCGGAAGGCAGGATGGGTGGAGAAGTGAATCCGAGGCAACATAAGGGAAGACAGACCACAGAGGAAGGGGCCGGCTCCCGGCAAGTGAAAGAGCAGTGGAGCACAAAATCGGAACATTTAGAAGTCTGCTCCGCAGAGGGATGTCACTCCAGAGGCTAAGCCAGGTGTGAAGCCCTCATGGGACAGTGTGGTCTCAGGACCCACGGGGACACAAAAAGACCAGGGGTGTCTGAGTGGTGGCAGAGCTCCCAAGTATCAGAGCAGGGAGGGAGCTGAGGAGTGAGCTCTCAGCTCGGGGTCACCTTAAACCATGATGGAGGCATAGTCAGGCCACTGCTCTTCAAGCAGGGACCCCACAAGTGGCAGATCCGGAGGGACCTCCTCTTTCCTCCTCTAGGAAGAGTGGCGGGGGAATGCGCGACAGGATCTGCTGGATTTGGAGACTGCAAACGGGGCCGTGCACCAGAGACAGAAACGCTCGGTCACAGGCCAGGTGAGCTCAGAGTGCGGTGGGAGAGCAGGGAGACGGGAGGGATGGACTGCTTTTCTCTGAGGTTGCACTGAGAAGTGGGGCCCTGAGCTCTCGGCTCCTATGGGCCAGGGGCTGGGAGGCTGCCATCTTCACTCCTGTCCTCCAAAGCTGTATGGAAAGTGTTCAGGGAGCCCCAAACTGTGAAGATTACTTAGCCTCGCCCCTGGCAAATGTGGTGCAATTCCACTTTAGGCAAAGACATTTGAGAATCACAGTAACAGGCCCCTCCCCCAGAAGATCAGCAAGAAAATCCAACCAAGACCAAGTTTACTGATCAAGGAGAACTGCAGGATGCCAGAGCTAAGGGAAAGCAACACATAGAATTCATGGCTTTCTTCCCCATGATCCTTTAGTCTTTCAAAGTTATATTTTTTTAATTTTATTTTTTTCTTATTCTATTTTTAAAAATTTTTCCTCTTTCCTATTTTAACATTTCTTTTTTTTTTTTTTAAGATTTTTTATTTACTTGTCAGAGAGAGGGAGAGAGAGTGAGCACAGGCAGACAGAACGGCAGGCAGAGGCAGAGGGAGAAGTAGGCTCCCTGCTGAGCAAGGAGCCCGATGTGGGACTCAATCCCAGGACGCTGGGATCATAACCTGAGCCGAAGGCAGCTGCTTAACCAACTGAGCCACCCAGGCGTCCCTATTTTAACATTTCTTAACTATTTTATCCTCTCAATATCTTTTAAAAAATCTTTTCTAATTTTCATCATTATAGTGACATTTTATCCCTTCATTGAATTTAACCTTGTATTTGTATACACACAGGTTTTTTTTTTCTTTAAAATTCTGGGATACAATTTCTTTTAATAGATCAAAATGTACCCTAAATCTAGCACACAGCTTTGTCCTAATCTCCAGCCTGATCACATTCTTTCCTCTTTTTTTTCTTTTTTCAAACAACTTATCAATTCTTTTTCTAGAATCTTTAAATTTTCATCTTTATAGTCATATTCCATCCCTTCATCGTATTTACCCTTATTTTTGTATATTTAAGTTTATCTTTCTTTAAAATTTTGGGAGGTAGTTTCTTCTAACAGATTAAAATACACCCAAAATCAAGTGTGGGGCTCTGCTCTATTCTCCAGTCTGACATACACACACACACACACACACACACACACACACACACACACACACATATATGTATACATATATACACATATTACAGAAATAAATAAATATTTATATATATTATATATTATATAAATAAATAAACAACTATACACACCCACACACATATATATGTGTGTGTGTGTGTGTGTGTGTATATATATATATATATATATATATATATATATATATATATAGTTGTTGTTGTTCCCCTTTTACCCCCAGTTTCGGGTCTCTTCTGATTTGGTTAGTACATATTTTTCTGGGGTTATTGCTACTCTTTTAGTATTTTGTTCTCTCATTCATCTATTCATATCTGGATAAAATGACAAGGCAGAAAAACAGCACACAAAAAAGAACAAGAGGCAGAACCAATGGCTAAGAACCTAATCAATACGGACATTGGTAATATGTCAGAACTAGAGTTCAGAATGATTCTCAAGGTGCTAGCTGGGCTCAAAAAAAGCATGGAAGATATTAGAGAGTCCTTTTCTGGAGAAATAAAATCCCTTTCGGGAGAAATAAAAGAACTAAAATCTAACCAAGTTGAAATAAAAAAAGCTATTAATAAGGGGAAATAAAAAATGTAGGCTCAGGGGCGCCTGGGTGGCTCAGTGGGTTAAAGCCTCTGCCTTCGGCTCAGGTCATGATTCCAGGGTCCTGGGATTGAGCCCTGCATCGGGCTCTCTGGTCAGCAGGGAGCCTGCTTCCCTTCCTCTCTCTGCCTGCCTCTCTGCTTACCTGTGATCTCTGTCTGTCAAATAAATAAAATAAAATCTAAAAAAAAAAAAAAGGAGGCTCTTACTGCTATGATAAACGACGCAGAACAAAGAATTAGTGATATAGAAGACCAAATGATGGAGAATAAAGAAGCTGAGCAACTACTGGACCACAAGGGAAGAATTTGAGAGATAAGTGATACCATAAGATGAAACAATATTAGAATAATTGGGATTCCAGAAGAAAGAAGAAAAAGAGAGGCAGAAGGTGTATTGGAGCAAATTATAGTAGAGAATTTTCCTAATTTGGTGAAGGGAACAAGCATCAAAATCCAGGAGGCACAGGGTACTCCCTCTCAAAATCAGTAAAAAATAGGTCCACACCCCATCATCTAATAGTAAAATTTACAAGTCTTAGTGACAAAGAGAAAATCCTGAAAGCAGCTCGGGACAAGAGGTCTGTAACATACAATGGTAGAAATATTAGACTGGCAGCAGACCTATCCACAGAGACCTGGCAAGCCAGAAAGGACTGGCATGATATATTTAGAGCACTGAATGAGAAAAATATGCAGCCAAGAATACTATATCCAGCTAGCCTGTCATTGAAAATGGAAGGAGAGATTAAAAAACTTCAGGACAAACAAAAACTAAAAGAATTTGCAAACACCAAAGCAGCCCTACAGGAAATATTGAAAGGGGTCCTCTAAGTAAAGAGAGAGCCTAAAAGTAACACAGACCAGAAAGGAACAGAGACAATATACGGTAACAGTCACCTTATAGGCAATATAACGGCAGTAAATTCACACCTTTCAATAGTTACCCTGAATGTAAATGGGCTAAATCCTCCAATTAAAAGACAAAAGGTATCAGAATGGATAAAAAACTAAGACCCATTGATACGCTGTCCAGAGAAATTCATTTTAGGGGCGCCTGGGTGGCTCAGTGGGTTAAGCCTCTGTCTTCCACTTAGGTCATGATCTCGGGGTCCTGGGATCGAGCCCTGCATCGGGCTTTCTGCTCAGTGGGGAGCCTGCTTCCCCCTACCCCTTCCTGCCTGCCTGCCTACTTGTGATAAATAAATAAAATCTTAAAAAAAAAAAAGAAAAAAAGAAACTCATTTTAGACCCAAAGACACCTCCAGATTTAAGGTGAAAATCAATTTAAGGTGGAAAACAATTTACCATGCTAATAGACATCAAAAGAAAGCTGGGGTGGCAATCCTTATAACAGATAACTAAGATTTTAAGCCAAAGACTATAATAAGAGATAAGGAAGGACATTATGTCATACTTAAAGGGACTGTCCAACAAGAAGATCTATCAATTTTAAATATATATGCCCCTAACATGGGAGTAGACAATTATATTAGCCAGTTAATAACAAAATCAAAGAAACAGATCAACAAAAATACAATAATAGTAAACACCTTAGTGTTAGTAAAAACCGGTAACACCCCCTCACTGAAATGGACAGATCATCTAAGCAAAAGATCAACAAGGAAATAAGGGCTTTAAATGACACACTGGACCAGATGGACATCACAGGTATATTCAGAACATTCCATCCCAAAGCAACAGAATACACCTTCTTCTCTAGTGCACATGTAACATTCTCCAGAATAGATCACATCTTGGGTCAGAAATCAGGTCTCAGTTGGTAGCAAAAGACTGGGATCATTCCCTGCATATTTTTAGTCCACAATGCTCCGAAGCTAGAACTCAATCACAAGAGGAAAGCTGGAAAGAACTCAAATACATGGAAGTTAAAGGGCGTCCTACTCAAGAAAGAATGGGTCAACCAGGGAATTAAAGAAGAATTTTAAAAATTCATGGAAACAAATGAAAATGAAAACACAACTGTTCAGAGTCTTTGGGACACAGAGTCAAAGGACAGAGTCCTGAGAGGAAAGTATATGGCCATATAAACCTTTCTCAAGAAACAAGAAAGATCTCAAGTAAACAACCTAACCCTAAAGGAGCTGGAGAAAGAAAAGCAAATAAAGCCTAAATTCAGCAGAAGAGAAATAATAAAGATCAAGAGCAGAAATCAATGAAAGATTTATTTATTTATTTATTTATTTATTTATGTATTTGAGAGACAGAGTGCATGCAGGGCTGGGGGTCAGAGGGAGAGAGAGAGAGAGAACTTGAAGCAGGCTACATGTCTAGAGCGGAGCCCAGTGTGGGGCTGCATCTCATGACCCCGAGATCATGACCTGAGCTGCAATAACTTGAGGGATTTTAGAGGCTGAACTTTTTTTTTTGAGGCTGAACATTTTTATTAATCAAATTCTTCTAGTCCCCCCATTCATGTTTCGAGCGGTGGCATGAACCAGGGGCTATTTACAGGCGGAGAAACACCCACAGAGGCAATCCGAGGAGATAGCCTTGCAGGGAGCTGGGTGAGCGAGAAGAGAGAGCAAGGGCATTAGACAGACGGGGACTAGAGTCCCAGCTCGCTGTGTGACCCTGAACCATGCACTTAACCCCTCTAAGTTTGGGTTGCTTTACTCAAAAATTGAAGAGAATACCTATATCTCAGAGAGTCAGAATGAGGATTCAATCCCGTAATGTGGGTGAATATGGTGAGTGATACTAGTACGGGGCAGGGGCAGAGCCATTTGATTCTTCTTCTTGTGTCCCGTAACTAGTACTTTTATATCCCAAATCTGGCCGGAGAGGCTCCGCTAGATATTCTGAGGGGTTATCTCTTAGCTGTGGATACCTGTAATGCAACAGAGCCTCCATTTTTGCTTCTGATATTCTCTCATTTCTTTCGGAATGTTTAGTTTTTAACATCAGAAAAGCTTTAGACCTGCTCTGTCCAGTACGAGAGCCGCTAGCCGCGTGGGGCTACCTGAGTGTCAAATACGATTCAGTTTCTCAGTAGCACGGGGCTCACAGAAAGGCTGACCACACATGACCAGCGGCAGCCACATGAGAGAGCACACCCCGAATGTGCCGGCCCTCATAGAAAGTTCTATGGGCTAGTGCTGTTCTAGGCTTTTCTTCAGACCCACTTCTTCTATCCTTCTCGTTATTTCCACAGATCACTGTTCACGGGGCTGAGGAGTGACGTGTGGGTTTTGTGGCTGCCTCAGACTGCACGTAGAGGGCTTCAGAGCAATGGCTGTGAAACATCCAAAAAAATGGGCTTTAAGGGCCGCAGAGCTCCAAGGTCATGGAGACTTTTCCTCTATTTGATGTTCAAACCCTCACACCGTGTTGCCTGCAGGGGCCTTCTGGCCTCTGCCTGAACACCTCAGTGATGGGGACGTGAGGTCAGGTGAGGCAGCCTGGCCCACTGCCATCCAACAAAGGTTGCTGCACGGCTCTCCCTGATGTTGAACCTGAACGTGCCCCACCCGCAGGCCTGGCTTAGCCCTCTGGGGCCACAGGAAGAAATCCAACCCGTCCCCCGCGAGACAGTCTGTCATGAGTCTGAGGAGCACCGAACGCAGGCCTGATTCCCAGCCACACATCCCCAGTTCTTTCAACTGTGCCTCTGCGACAAAGGTTTCGGTCTGTTCCCTAACACAGCCCCCTTTGTCTCCCCAACACAGCCCAGACTGTCTAACAAACCTCATAAAATAGAAGTCCAGACCTGGATGCAAAGCCCTAAATGTATTCACACCAGCGGAGAACTGAATGGACTCCCTGGTTCCAGACTCCACATTTTCCATATCTTACAGCAAGACCCCGTTCACATTTCCAACAGCCCAATCACACTGCTGATTCAACCCAACGTCAGAGCCAATCAAAAGCCTTCATTTCCTTCCATATGCACCACTATCACATCTTCCCTTTAAGGACCTGGCCCTGCCTGGCTCACCCACAACACTCTGCCAGTTTGTCAGACCAAACCACTTGGGATTCTGTACCGTGCTATTTCATCTTCCTGTGTCTGCACACAATTTATTCCCTCTGTTTGGATGTCATCTCCTCTGCAAAGCTTTGCCCCATAGCCAGGTAATCACTTCCTCCCGTCTTCGCCCTGAACCATGTATATACCATCATCGCACAGCCACACGGCAATGATGTTTATTTACACGTCCGCCTTTCCTTCTGGACCTTGAACTTCGTGAGGATTTAATCCTCTGTAATGCCAGCCCTCACCGTGGTGCCAAACTCATGGGTACCCAGGAATTCTTTTCTTAAGCTGTCTCTTGAGGTCAGCAGGATCCTCTATGCTGTCCTTTCCTAGGTGTTTCTTTTCTGAACTCTGACTTTGCACCTGTCCCTGAAATGCTTCACCTTGCTGGGTTTGGTCCGTCATTCCAGGTTAAATCCTTTGCAGAATGATTAGGACACCAATATTTTAGCTTTGTGCCATTTGTTTTCCTAACCTGTGAACCACCCGAATCCTCATTAAGCCACTGCCCGTGATACACAGCCCTGGAGAGCATCAAGTGGAGACTTGGGGCAGGTGCTAGAAAGCTGGCTAGGCCAAGGAGAGGTCTGGCAGAAGGAATTCGGGGGGGATTTCTCCTCCTCTGGGATTACCTCGTCAGCGAAGTCCTTTTCCAGGTCCGAGTAAGAAGTATAGGTTTTGTTCCCACCCCATTTCTCATCTCGAAGGATCACAAACTCTGTAAGACAAAGGATCCATGCCAACAAACTCATCAATAATGGCAAAGTCAGCAGTCCTAGCTCAAATGGTATGGATACTTGTAGTTTCTGTTATACATTTTCAATTTTTATTCTATTATACATTTCAACTTTATTATATGATATATATATTTATATATCTTAATGTTCTTAAATCAGATGAGCCAGCAACCCAGCTGGCACCCATGCTCAAGGGGAAGGATTGTGCCTTACATTTCTTTCGTCTTGCTCTAATTCGGCATGCCTGTGCCCACCCGCATTTCTACAACCGCCACCCACCTTGACACTCTGCTTAGAACCCAACCTGGTGACATCTCATGGGCAATGAAATCACATCCCAAGTGCAAATGTACCCTGGTCTACGAGAAGTCAGAGGGAAGCCCGAAGGAAGACTCTTAACGAAACCCAAGGATGATCACAGTACTAGCTCTGCTCCTTCCGCCTGGCCTCCGAGAAGCAATCAGCGAGTGTCTTACCGGACTTGAGGGGAAAGAGGACATGCTTGATGAAGGACAGAACCCCATTGTTCTCCACATTCCCTGGCTCACAGAAGGCCTTCTTTAGTTTTTTCTTCACATCTTCCTTCCGGTCAAGAAGATCAATCTTGGACTCCTAGAAGCCACAGAGGAGAAGGGACCGCTTATGGTGGGGAAGGAGATATGCTCAACTAATCTGTGTGTTTTTTTTTTTTTTTAAACAGAGGTTTAAACATTAACAACTTTAATAAAAGCAGTATTAATCAGAGTCAAGAACCATCACAATATTGCCACCTGACAAAAATCACGATTTCAGTTTTCCTGTGTTCTTCCCAGGCCTGTAACATGCAGAATAGCTACAAACTTGCAGTTGGAGAACAAATGTCTACCCTTGGCTTTTTTACTTGAGACTATATTACAAGTACTTCTGAGGGGCTACCTAGTCTTTGCATCTTTTTTTTTTTTTTTTAAAGATTTTATTTATTTATTTGACAGAGAGAGGGGGAACACAAGCAGGGGGAGTGGGAGAGGGAGAAGCATGCTGCCTGCCGAGCAGAGAGCCCAATGCAGGGCTCAATCCCCGGACCCCAGGATCATGACCTGAGCCAAAGGCAGACGCTTGACAACTGAGCCACCCGGGTGCCCCTTTGCTTCTGATTTTTATGCTGTATCACACTCCCAGTTATTAGTGACAACGTGATCTCTGAACTGTTAGATTATGTTCTAATTTTTCCAAATTATATACAATAGTACAATGAACATCTTTGCAGAGGTTTTTACTGTTTTTGTTTCTGCCTTCTCTAGGATTATTTCCTTAACCTACCCAAAACTGCCAGGCCCAGAAACTATTTTATGAAAGGGGCATACTCATGGTCATCGCCCAAAACAGTATGTGAGCGGCTTGCTGCATGGCAAACCCCCAACCCAGGTACTATCTAGTAAATAGAGCCATCTTCTCTTTTTAGGTAGTAGAAACGGTTTCTTGTTTTGGAGTGAGAAAGCGCATGGTTCTTTCGGTTCAGTGGTTACCGAATTCTGCTCTGTGTATGCCTGCGTATGAGTCATCTGGGGTGAAAAAAGGAAGTTACTGGAAGATGAATCAAAATCTCTCCCCCTCTCTCTCTGCCTGCCTCTCTGCCTACCTGTGATCTCTCTCTCTCTGTCAAATAAATTACAAAAAAAAAAATCTTCAAAATCTCTTGAGGTTGGGCCAGGTGTTGGTATCTTTAAAAAGCTCTCTAAGTGATTCTGATGCAATCATGTTCAGGAACTGCTGCTAACACTGACTTCCAGGGCCAAGATACGGTGAAAGTCACTAAACAGGATGAGTGATACGATATTTTGTCAGAGAAATAACTGATACAAGGAAGACTTTAACACAGAGAAAAACAAGTATTTTATATATTCCTTGAAAAAATAACAACAGGTTCCACGTGTGTATTTACTGATCTATCAAAGATTGAAAAGTCAGATTTAAAGAACTAGAAGAACACCCAAATGTGACTTCAGTCAGAATCACCTGGTGGAATTTGAAAGAAAATACAGATTCCTAATGTTCCCCAGAACCACTTCATCACAGAATCTCTAAGAACAGCCAAAGCAACGTTTGTTCTTGTTGTTTTTAAATTCCCTAGGTGGTTCCGAAGCTCAGCTGTGTTTGGGAACCCAGAACGCAACCTTTCCCATATTTGGGTTTCCACTATGTCCTCCATTCTGTATCCTCAGTGATCAAAACAAAAGTGTATTCTTCCGAAGCAGAACTTCTAACTGTTAGAAGATATTGTATTTATCACGGTAGTTACATCAAACATCAGCCCGAGAATCCAGATGCTCTATGGTGAAATGCCACCCTAGCCTCACTAGCCTCATGAATAAGGCTGACGTTGAGCACAGTTCTATGAACAAAGAAACTACTTTTCCTTGTGAGTTTTACCAACCGCAGGGAAAGTGTTAAGGTTATGATGGGATCTCATCAGGACTGCTTCTGGGTCCTTCAATATTCAAGAACCACTGAAATTACCTGGATGGCTCCGGATTCCCTGAAACTCAGATCTACAAGAACTCTGGTTAGCGAGGGGAAATCTTCTTTTGAGTCTTCAATCCTTTTATCTCTTGCTGAGGATTTCTAAACTCAAGTCAGAGTTGGCAAACGTACCTCTTCTGAGGAGCTCATTTTACTGCCGGTTAATCCTGGAACCATGGGATTCATCAGATGGACCCGTTTTGAGTAGCCGAGTGCAGGGAGGTACTGGCGGGGTTAGAAAGAAACACACAAAGCTGCTGTTAGTATAAATTCCTCCTCAGTGCCCTAGTCTCATCTAACTTGTCCAGCAACGTGATAGTTTGATATAGCTCTTCCAATCTCTATTTTTTTTTTTTTAACTGAACATACAACCTTTCTTTCTTCTTCTCTTTTTTTAAAGTTTTTACTTGGGATGCCTGGGTGCCTCAGTGGGTTAAGTCTCTGCCTTTGGCTCAGGTCATGATCTCAGGGTCCTGAGATTGAGCCCCGCATTGGGCTCTCTGCTCAGCAGGGAGCCTGCTTCCCACCCCCCACCCCCCCCCCCCCCCCCCCCCGCCTACTTGTGATCTCTGTCAAATAAATCAATAAAAAATCTTTAAAAACTTAAAAAATTTAAGGGTTTTACTTAAACTTAGTTAACACACACCGTAATACTAGTTTCGGGTGTCGAATTTAGTGATTCTACAAATTCTACACTTCCATTCGTCTGCTGGTGCTCGTCACAACAAGTACACACCTTAAGCCCCACCCTCTATTTCTCCCGTCCCCCACCCACCTCCCCTGTGGTAACCATCAGTTTGTTCTCTACAGTTAGAGAGTCTGTTTCTCGCTTTGCCTCTCTCTGTTTTCCCCTCATTTGTTTTGTTTCTTAGAGTCCATGTGAGTGAGATCATACGGTATTTTTCTTACCCTGACTGACTGACTTCTTTTCAATTTTTAAAGCCTTTATTTATTTGACAGAGTAAAAGAACACAGCAGGGAGAGTGGGAAGCAGGGGGAGAGGGAGAAGCAGGCTCCACCCTCAGTGGGGCACCCGATGCAGGACTTGATCACAGAACCTTGGGATCATGACCTGAGCTGAAGGCAGACACTTAACCGACTGAACCACCCAGGCGCCCCAGACCAACATATTGCACTTTCCATAATACACTCTAGTTCCACTCATGTCATTGCAGATGATGACATTTCATTTTTTGGGAGGCTGAGTAATACTCCATTGTGTTAAATACACAACCTTTTGATAGTGTACATAACATAAACAAGTTTTCTTTTTCTCAAAAAAAAAAAAAAAAAAAGGATTCTGTTTTCTCAACTGCTTTTCTATTAGTATTACATTGTGATTTTTACATTACATTGGATTTGCCCTGTCACCATAAACAACTCTAAAACCTGGAAATATATAAAATAACCATTCGTAGGCATTCAACAGCAATAGCAGTAGGGCTACAAAGCTTACAGGAGGGAAACGCAAAGGTGACCCCACACTCACCCTGGCTTTCTCCTTGAGGGTATTTTTTCCAAACTAGATGCTGAGAAAAAGAGAAGAGCTGTCTGCTGAAGCAGAGGAGAGAGAGATTGGGGTTCAGTACTGCCAGGATGCTGGGATTTGGTAAGGGTTTTAGAGTAAAGCGAGCTCCCCGACCCAAATCTAAGTCAAAATTCCCCAATGATTTATGAGCTGACTCATAGCTGTGCGTGCATACAGAAAGACACCAGGAAGCCCAGCAGGGAACAGATGCTGGGAGGCTGGAGACCTGCAGAGAGATTTTAGACAATGGACAATGCTAGGGAGACAGTATGAAGTTCAGGTTCACTCAGAGTAAAGAGGTCTTTGTCAACACTCTGAGATTTGAGTTTGAGACTCCAGAAAGGTCACATCCCAGGAATAAGGACCACATCGTAGGAGGAAGGACAAAACTGAAACAGACCTGTTCTGACCGAGCCTAGAACCAGTGCTGACAGGATCAAGGTGATAAGGCATAATTTAACAGCCTACAAAAAGCACAGCACCCTATAAACATAATCCAGAGTCTCTACAACACATCTATGATGTCTCTGATACAATATAAAAAGTATTAGAAATGGCAAAAAGAAAAAAAATGTCTGATAGTTAAGAGAAAACAGTCAGTAAAAGCAGACCCTGGAATAATCCAGATATTGGGATAAACAGATCAGGATGTCAAATTGACTATGATTGGTATGTTAAAGGAAACAGAGAGAAAGATGGACAAAATGGATAAAAGACAGGATTTCAAGAGAGAACTGGAATCTATAAAAAAGAACCAACTAGAAGTTCTAAAATGGCATGATACAATATTGGATGGACTGAACAGAACATAGGTTTGATGAACTTGAAGAAAAGTCAGCAGAGAATAACCCAACTAAGTACAGAAGGAACAAAAAAAGGGTGGGGGGGACAACAGAACAGAATATAAGAGAAGTGTGGGACATGGTCAAGAAGTCGACCATACATATAATTAGGGAATTAGGGTACTAGCACAGGAGAGAGGGAATAGGATAGGAGCAATATTTAAGGAAATAATAGGGGACAATTTCTCAAAATTAAAGAAAACAGACTCAGGAAGCTCAGCAAAATCCAAGTAGGATAAATACCAAGAAAACTATACCCAGGAACATCACAGTCAAATTGCTGAAAATCAGAGACAGAGAAAACTCTAAAAGCAGCCAGAGAAAAGCTGTATTATCTATAAAGGAGACACAGTAATACTTATAGGTGACTTTTCAATGGAAACTAGGGAAGCAAGAGGCAATGGGATGACTCTTTTAAAGTGTTAAAAGAAAAATAATTGCCAACCTAGAATTTGATATCCAGTGAAAACAAAAGAAAGATGTTTTCATTCAAAAGAAAGTTGAAAAACTCATTACTAACGACATGCACTACCAGTGCCAAATTGGATGGGGGGAAGCTCTTCAGGTCGAAGGAAAATGATCCCAGATGGAAGCCCAGAGGCACAGAAGCCCTGGAAGGATCAAGAGTACCAGGAAAAGGGGCACCTGGGTGGCTCAGTGGGTTAAGCCACTGCCTTCAGCTCAGGTCATGATCTCAGGGTCCTGGGATCAAGACCCGCATCGGGCTCTCTGCTCAGTGGGGAGCCTTCTCCACCCCCCCCGCCCCCGCCTCTCTGCTTACTTGTGAACTCTGTCAAATAAATAAAATCTTAAAAAAAAAAAAACTGAGTGCGGGGCGCCTGGGTGGCTCAGTGGGTTAAAGCCTCTGCCTTCAGCTCAGGTCATGATCCCAGGGTCCTGGGATCAAGCCCTGCATGGGGCTCTCTGCTTGCTGAAGAGCCTGCTTCCTCCTTTCTCTCTCTGCCTGCCTCTCTGCCTACTTGTGATCTCTGTCTGTCAAATAAATTAAATAAAATCTTTAAAAAAACAAAAACAAAAACAAAAAAACAAAAAAAACTGAGTGCTTTAAAAGGAATTATAATAAAGTCTTTGGGATTTAAAATACATGTAGAAGTGAACTGTATGACAACAGCACAAAAAGCAGAAGGAGTTAAATGGATAATTGTAGGTTTTTACATCATTGAGAAGTGGTAAAAATACCGGATTTAAAGTGTTATACGTTACAAAGACACATGCTGTAATCTCTAGGGCACAGGTGGGCAAAACGTT
The DNA here is from genome assembly GCF_009829155.1 of Mustela erminea. Taxonomy (NCBI): domain Eukaryota; kingdom Metazoa; phylum Chordata; class Mammalia; order Carnivora; family Mustelidae; genus Mustela; species Mustela erminea. The sequence goes on along the minus strand of NC_045623.1, from coordinate 85,335,464 downwards.
CCTGTAAAAGACCAAATATACATATTTTAGACTTAGAGACTTTGCCCACATAGGGTATCTACTGCATATTCTTCTTCATGTTTTGTAGAGCTCTTAAAAAATATAAAAACCAGGGGTGCCTGGGTGGCTCAGCTGGTTGAGCGGCCGACATTTGGTTTTTGCTCAGGTCATGATCTCAGGGTCGTGGGATCAAGCTCTATGTTGGGCTACATACTCCTCACCAAGCCAAGTCTGCTTGTCCTGATCTCTACCCCCCTGCCACTCCCTGCCACCAGTGTGATCGTTCTCTAAAATAAAGAAATAAAATCTTTTTTTTTTTTTAAAGATTTCATTTACTTATTTATTTGTCAGAGAGAGAGAGGGAAAGTGCACAAGCAGAGGAGAAGCATGTTCCCCACTGAGCAAGGGGTCTGACATCCCAGGACCCTGGGATCATGACACGCAGGTGTCCCAAGAAATAAAATCTTTATTAAAAAAGGTGGGGGGGGGTACCTGGGTGGCTCAGTGGGTTAAGCATCTGCCTTCAGCTCAGGTCATGATCCATGGTCCTGGGATTGAGTCCCGCATGGGGTACCCTGCTCCATGGGAAACTGCTTCTCCCTCTATGTCTGCCTCTCTCTCTCTAGCTCATGAGTAAATAGATCTTTATTAAAAAAAATTATACTGTTCTTAGAGCTTGTGAGTCACACAAAAACAAGCCATAGGTCATATCTGCTAGAATAATAAAAGTAGATTCAACTAAAAAGTTAACAGAGGAGATAAAATAGAATAATATATATATATTATATATTATATAATATATATATTATATAATAATATATAATAAATAATCAAAAAATTTACATTGTAAGCATTCCTCGTTCATTAAATATACCTGAAAACCATAAGCCAGTCAAAGAAAGATAAACACTGTATGATTTCATTCATATGTGGAATTCAAGAAACAAAAGGGGAAAAAAGGGGAAAAAGAGACAAACCAAGAAACAGGACTCAACTGCAGAGAACAAACTGATGATCACCAGAGGGAAGGGGGTTGGGGGAGAGGACATGGGGGTCGGGATTAAGGAGCACACTTGCTGTGATGAGCACCGACTAACATATAGAACTGGTGAACGAACAGATTGCATACCTGGAACTAATATAACACTGTATGTTACTATACTGGAAATAAGATTAAAAAATTAATAAAAAATACATACAAAAACCATTTAAAAAATACTATATAATCTTCCATTGTGAGGAGTTATCATAACATATAACAATCCCTTGCCACTGGGTATGACTTTATTTCTAGATTTTTTTTTTTTTAATTTTATTTTTTTATTTGACAGAGTAGGCAGAGAGGCAGGCAGAGAGAGAGGGGAAAGCAGGCTCCCTACTGAGCAGAGAGCTGATGTGGGGCTCGATCCAAGGACCCTGAGACCATGACCTGAGCCGAAGGCAGAGACTTAACCCACTGAGCCACAGAGGCGCCCCTCTAGATTTTTTTTTAAGGATTTTATTTATTTATTTGACAGAGAGAGAGAGATCACAAGTAGGTAGAGAGGCAGGCAGAGCGAGAGCGGGGGGGGAAGGGAAGCAGCCTCCCCGCTGAGCAGAGAGCCCGAACTCGAGGCTCGATCCCAGGACCCTGAGATCATGACCCGAGCTTAACCCACTGAGCCACCCAGGTGCCCCTATTTTTGTATGTGTGTATATATATACGTGTATATGTATATATATATATATATATATATATATATACACATATATATATTTTTTAAATATTTTATTTATTTATTTGTCAGAGGGAGAGAGAGAGAGAGAGAGAGTGAGTGAGCACAGGCAGACGGAGTGGCAGGCAGATGCAGAGGGAGAAGCAGGCTCCCTGCCAAACAAGGAGCCCAATGTGGGACTCGATCCCAGGATGCTGTGATCATGACCTGAGCCGAAGGCAGCCGCTTAACCAACTGAGCCACCCAGGCATCCCTATATATATATATTTTTTAGAGATTTTATTTTTAAGTAATCTCTACACCCAATGTGGGGCTTGAACTCACAACCCTGAGATCAAGAGTCGCATGCTCTACCAACTGAACCAGTGAGGTGTCCCTATGTCTAGATTTTACCTTTGAATTGATAATGTGATAAATACTTTCATATATAACTGAAGTTGCACTTTTGAAATTATTTCCTTAGCACCAGCTTGTGTCATTATTAGGGCAAACTACCCTCCTGGAAATTTACATTCCCACTAACAGTGTTTTCTCCACACCCTTGCCAAGATGAGGTTTTGAGAAGCTTTCAAAAATAACAACCATTTCTTGGGATGCCTGGGTGGCTCAGTTGGTTAAGCAGCTGCCTTCGGCTCAGGTCATGATCCCAGCGTCCTGGGATCGAGTCCCACATCGGGCTCCTTGCTTGGCAGGGAGCCTGCTTCTCCCTCTGCCTCTGCCTGCCACTCTGTCTGCCTGTGCTTGCTCTCGCTTCTCTATGACAAATAAATAAAATAAAATCTTTAAAAAAAAAAAAATAACAACCATTTCTCAACCCTTTCCAACCTACTCCAGTTCTTTCCCCCAAAAAGAACTACTAAAGGTTTACTCTGATATCCTCCTTTAAACCCTGTTAAGCCTCATCTCAGAGATGACTGGTTTATGTAAGATCCAGAGCAATACGGACTAAACGCTCTGGGAAAAGCCAGTAGTTGACTGATAGTTATAGGAAAGAAGCAAATCCAATAGGTCTGTGGGCAGCTTCCAGGTGGCAACAAGAGCACGGGCTTTTGGGTCAAACAGGTCTGAGTGCCAATTTCTGCTCAGTCACTAACTGTGTGATAATGGACAACTTTCTCTACACTCCGTTTTCTCATCTGCAAAACAGGGAGAACAACACCCGCCACACAACAGAGTTACGAGTGGTGGGACTGGCATATTCAGTAAACCTTAATTGCATACCTAAGGCACAAAAGAAAAAAAGGCAGGGAAGAGAACACCGACCTTCTCCGCAAAGGTGAAAATCTTCCTCTGATCAACACCTCCAAACTGGGCATCTACTTTCAAATACTCTTCATCCAAGGCCTGTGGGAAAAAAACAACACGTGAGCATAAATTCCTACTGTATTTCTTCTATCTGGATCTGAGAAATCAGAAACTTTTGAAAATCACCAGATTTTTTCAGAAAGTAGGGCTGGGATGCAAATAAAGCAGCATCCAGCCTCCCTCTTGTCCTCAAGAGCTGCATGGACATTTTCCTAGTGCCTGCGGTAAGCGGCGCTCCATGGGGATGTCACGGGAGAGAAAAGAAGAGCCTCCGCCTTCGGGGAGCTCACAGTCCAGTGGGGAAGGGAGGGAAGAAGCAGAAGACACACCATAGTCGGGTCAAAGCTACCCACTGAGTAAGACAGCCTGTGACAAATGTCAAATAATGGCATAAGAGGGGTGCCTCGGTGGCTCAGTCAGTTAAGCATCTGCCTTTGGCTCAGGTCATGATTCTAGGGTCCTGGGATCAAGCCCGGCCTTGGGATCTCTGCTCAGTGGGGAGTCAAATAAATAAAATCTTAAAGAAAAAAAAAAGGGATAAGAAGAAAGTGCAATGAGGCCTCAGAAACAAAAGGCAAGACTAAACTGATTTTGTCACTTGCTACCTGCCAGGCCTAGTGCCAGCAGAGGAAGCAGAGGAAGCAGAGTTGAACCGGACCCAGACTTGGCTTATAAGAAGCCAATTACCCAGCTGAAAAGAGAGACATGTAAACAGAATTTCAGTGCAGTGTGCGAAGGGCTACCCGAGATGTTTATTTAAGGGACAGAACTAACACAAAGACAGAAATGCTTATCTCTGGCTGGTAAGGCAGGTGGCAGTGAAGGCTTCCTGGAATCAAGACTGTGGCTGACCTCGGTTCTGAAGAATATAGAGATGTTTTTCACCATGCAGAGGAAACAGATGTCAGAAGGCAGAGAGGTGTGAAATGTATAGGAAAATTATGAGTGATTCAGTATGCAAAAGCACAAACGTCAACGGATGTAGGAAGTGGTTAGTGATGGCATCAGAGATGGAAGGTCCTGACTATCATACTAGGATGCCTAGCATCACCCTGGCCCACACTGTAGAAACATCACACCAGTAAGAGGGCAGGGCACAGAGTGGAGCCCTCTGGACTGGAGACAGAAAACAGCGAAGAGGCTGCCATCTTAGTCCAGGTAAGAAACGATGCTGAACCAGGTCAGTGGGGATGTAGAACAAGAACACATTTAAGAGCATTTAAAAGTAGAACTGGTAAGATTTCATGTCTAATTGAATGGAAGGAAGACGAAGGAGAGGAAGAGGCAGTTGAGCAAGCAAGAATAATCTAGAACAGCACTGTCCCTAGGATATTCAGGAATGATGAATATGTTCTATTCTGTGCTGCCCAACAGGTTAGCCACTAGCTACATGTGGCCTATGAGCACTTGAAATATAGCCAATGTGACTGAAACCTACAAACTTCAATTTTAATTATTTTTAATAGCCACATATGACCATGACTAGAAGGGAGGCTACCATATGGGACAGTGTAGATCTAGAAGGTCTCTCCAGGCTTAACCTGTAGAAGGCTCTTTTGGAGGTGATGAGGGAAGACTTGATATTCTTATACCCAACATTTTTTTTTTTTTAAGATTTTATTTATTTATTTGTCAGAGAGAGAGTGAGAGCGAGCACAGACAGACAGAGTGGCAGGCAGAGTCAGAGGGAGAAGCAGGCTCCCTGCCAAGCAAGGAGCCCGATGTGGGACTCGATCCCAGGACGCTGGGATCATGACCCGAACTGAAGGCAGCTGCTTAACCAACTGAGCCACCCAGGTATCCCATACCAAACATTTTTTGAAAGATTTTATTTATTTATTTGAGAGGAAGAGTGCACACAAACAGGAGGAGGAGCAAAGGGAGAGGGACAAGCAGACTGCCTGCTGAGTGTGGAGCCTGACGTGGGGCTCAATCCCATGACCCTGAGATCATGACTCGAGCCAAAATCAAGAGTCACTCAAGTGAGTCACCCAGGCGCCCCTCTTGTATCAAACATTATAGAAATATGCAAAGATGGGTGTATTAACAGTATTAACAACTCAAGTTTGAATTTTTCTTTCTCCTTGCTCACACAAATACACACACAAGAAACACGATGCGCTTTGTTTAATGGAAAACACGATCTTGCCTAAAATTTATTTTGTTTCATTTTTTAAAGATTTATTTTACGGGGTACCTGGGTGGCTCAGTCAGTTAAGTGTCTGCCTTCAGCTCAGGTCATGACCCTAGGGTCCTGGGATCCTAGGTTTGGGAATCAAGCCCTGTGGTGGGTTCCCTGCTCCTGGGGAGCCTGCTTCTCCCTCTCCCTCTGCCTTAGGCTCCCCCTGCTTGTGCTCTCTCACTCTCTGTCAAATAAAATCAATCTTAAAAAATAAATAAAATAAAACAAAGATTTATTTTAGAAGGAGAGAGCACACTCACAGGTCTGCATGGGCAGGGAGGGGCAGAGTCTTGAAGAGGCGGAGAGAGAGAGAGACTCTCAAGCAGACTCCCCACTGAGTGTGGAGCCTGATGAAGGGTTTGATCTCACAACCCTGAGACCATGACCTGAATGGAAATCAAGAGTTAGCTGCTTTGGGGCACCTGGGTGGCTCAGTGGGTTAAAGCCTCTGCCTTCAGCTCAGGTCATGATCCCAGGGTCCTGGGATCGAGCCCCACGTTGGCTTTCTGCTCAGCAGGGAGCCTGCTTCCTCCTCTTTCTCTCTGCCTGCCTCTCTGCCTACTTGTGATCTCTGTCAAATAAATAAATAAAATCTTAAAAAAAAAAAAAAAGAGTTAGCTGCTTTGGGCACCTGGGTGGGTCAGTTGGTTGGGTGACTGACTACCTTTGGCTCAGGTTATGATCCTGGAGTCCCAGGATTGAGTCCCACATTGGGCTACCTGCTTGGTGGGGAGTCTGCTTCTCCCTCTGACCCACCCCCATCTTGTGCTCTCTCTCTCTCTCTCTCATTCTCTCTCTCAAATAAATAAATGAAATCTAAAAAAAAAAAAAGAGAGTTAGCTGCTTAACCATCTGAGCCACCCAGATGCCCTGCCTAAAATTCATTTTTGCACATTACTCTGAAATTTTCTTCACTTAAGAGATTATGATCAACATAAAAAGGGTATGTGACACTGCAAAGCATTCTCTGGGAGGACTGGCTTCCGCCTGTATAGTATATTCTGCAGACATGAAAAACAAACCCCATTTACTATGCATATGTAAAAGTCACCAGGTCATTTTCAGCCAAGAGTCACATCCAGTGCCTTTGCACATAAGACTTAGGGTGTGGTCTGTCAGTATGATCTGTAAATAACTGGTAGGGAACTCCCATATCTCCTTGTGTAAACAGATCTGTTAACTGAAATGCACTTTACAAGAAAATATATAAAATCTGGGGGCACCTGGCTAGCTCAGTCAGTGGAGGGTGCAGCTCTTAATCTCAGGGCTGTGAGTTCAAACCCCACACTGGGCACAGAGCTCACTTAAAAAAAGGAAAAAGAAAGAAAGAAAGAAAGAAAGAAAAAGAAAATGTAAAATCTGCAAATAAACTGATCTATAAATTTAAAAAAAGATGTGTGGGAAGAGCACTGTTTTCAAGGGCAGACAGCTAGGGGAGGACCTACAGCTGAAGAAGTCCAAGGCTTGCAAGAAAGGGCAGGGGAGGGAGACAGGAAGGCCTACAGCACAGCAAGGGAATGAAGGACCTGGGTTTCACCAGGGCTCAGTGACCAGTAGTTAGAAAGGGGGCAGAAAAGGTCCCTGGGCAACTCCATCCCTCCCGAGTACCTGTAATCCGGGGTACAGCAGACCACTCAGCAAAGGGTGCTCCACCTGCTTTACCACCTCAGCCCCAGCTTTCTTGGCATCGTGCTGTGTGACCACGGACGAGAGCCTGTACACATCTAGTGTGTACTCTCTAAAGAGGAAAGGAAGTGGGGACACCTGTGAGACTGGGCCAAGGCTGTGAAGCACATTATTTCACTCTCCCAATCTTAAGACATTCCAAGAGAACTCTGCTGCCTGGAAGCTTCTAGAATTGGACTGCTCCTTACTCTTATACAAAATACCACTTTATTTTTATTTTTTTAAGATTTTATTTATTTGACAGAGAGAGAGAGAGAGACACACACACACATACGCGTGCACGAGAGAGGGTACACAAGCAGGGGGAGTGGGAGAGGGAGGAGGCAGCTTCCCGCCGAGCACGGAGCCTGATGTGGGGCTCGATCCTGGGACCCAGAACCCTGGGATCATAACCTCAGCCGAAGGCAGACACTTAACAACTGAGCTACCCAGATGCCCCTATTTTTTTTTTAAGAGTTTATTTATTGATTTGAGAGGGAGCACAAGTGTGGATGAGAGGGGGAAAGGGAGAAGCAGGTCCCCTGTTGAGCAGAGAGCTGAACTTAGGGCTCGATTCTAGGACCCCAGGATCATAACCTGAGCCCAAGGCAGATGCTCAACCAACTGAGCCATCCAGGCGCCCCTATGTCTTTCCTTTTTATAGATAGCTTCAGTTAATCTTCTTCTTCCCTTACCACTTGAAATACTGCTTGTTTGCCATTCCCCTCCATTATCTTCTTCTAGAATGCCTATTAAATAAGCAGAATTTGGGGTGCCTGGGTGGCTCAGTGGGTTAAGGCCTCTGCCTTCAGCTCAGGTCATGATCCCAGGGTTCTGGGATCGAGCCCCACATCGGGCTCTCTGCTTGGCAGGGAGCCTGCTTCCCTTCCTCTCTCTCTTTGCATGCCTCTCTGCCTGCTTGTGATCTGTTTATCAAATGAATTTTAAAAAGTCTTTAAAAAGTTAATAAATAAGCAGAATTCGCTAATCTAACTTCCATGTTTTTTTTTAAACTAAAATACATGTAAGGAATAATAAACTACATGAGGAATAGTGTACCCATCACTCAGTTTAAGAAAAAGGATTTAATTACTTCCGAAGCTCGTGCTCTACCCGCTGCCACAATCCTATACCACTTCCTTTTCCTCCAAAGTAACCACTACCCTGAACTTTTGGGTTTCTTTCCAGTTTTATATCCTTGTACCTATAAACAGTGTGTTATAAATATTCTAGTGTGTGTCTCCTGGTATACAAATGCAAGTTCCTTTATACACGCCTAGAGCAGAATTATTGGATCATAGGGAAACTGCATCTTGAGCTTTGGTTGGATAATGTTGAACTCTTTTCCAAATGGACTTTTATCCCTTTTATTACCAAATATTGTCATTACTTTAATTTTTGCTAATTTGGTATGCACGAGTGGCTTCTTACTGAAGTTTTAATCTAAATTTCTTTGAATAACCAATGAGATTAATTTCCATGTATTTATTGGTCATTTGATTTCTTCTGTGAAATGCCCATTTGTCTTTTTCTACTGGACTGACTCATTTTTTTGACAGCTGACTTTGTAGTTTTTGACAAAGAATCTAGGATATTAATCCTTGCCAGTTACATGTGTTTTAAATGTGTTCTCCCAGCTGGTGGCTTGTCTTTTGACTTTATTTTACTTTTGATGTACTGAAGGTCTTAACTTGAATTTGAATTCATCAGTCTTTTCCTGTGATTTGTGCTTTGGGTGTGTTTTGTTGAATTTGCCTTGCCCTGAGATTATAAGATAGTTTTATATATGTACGGTCTTTTAAATCTTTTATAGGTTAGCCTTCACAGTTAAATCTTTAATCCACTTGAAATGGAGGGATCATTTCCTTCTCACATGTATAACTAATTGTCTTTCCACCATTTTTTTTAAAAGATTTTATTTATTTTTATGACAGAGAGAGAGAGACAGTGAGAGACGGAACACTGAGAGTAGGAGAGGGAGAACAGGCCTCCCGCGGAGCAGGGAGCCAGACGTGGGGCTAGATCCCAGGACTCTGGGATCACGACCTGAGCCAAAGGCAGTCAGTTGCTTAGCCAACTGAACCACCCAGGTGTCCCTGCACCACTTTTTCTTAAAAAGTTTATCCTTTTTCTCTGGTGATTTGCAATGCTGGCTCTTAAATTTCCATATTTATGAGGATCTATTTCTGAATTCTCTATTCTGTGTCAGTGGTTAATTCTCTATACCCATGGTATATAAATGACAAAAGATTTGCTCTCCAGAATACATAAGGAACTCCAAAAAAAATTTAAAAATAAAAAATAAAAAAACAACAGAAAGAAAAATGGGCTACTTGCATAGATACTTCACAGATGAGGGTACATAAATGACCAATAAAAACATGAAAATAACTTTTTTTAGATGAAATTTTCAGGTATTTTACTCTTGCACTTGAATGGTAGTTCAGGTGGGTATAGGTTTTTAGGCTGCAAATTGTTTTCCTTCAGAATTTTATTTTTTCTTTCAAAGATTTTATTTTTAGGTAATCTCTATACCCGGGGCGCCTGGGTGGCTCAGTCGTTAAGCATCTGCCTTTGGCTCAGGTCGTGATCCCAGGGTCCTGGGATGGAGCCCTGCATCGGGGTCCCTGCTCAGAGGGAAACCTGCTTCTCCCTCTCCCACTCTTCCTGTTTGTGTTCCCTCTCTCACTGTCTCTCTGTCAAATAAATAAATAAATAAATAAAATGTTAAAAAAACAAATGAAAGTAATCTCTACACCCAACACGGGGCTCGAACCTGCCATCCAGAGATCAGCAGACCAAGCCAGCCAGGTGCCCCTCCCCCAGAAGTTTATAAAGGCTTTGCTTCATCACCCTCTGGTTTTCAGTGTTCCTTTTGAGAAAAGCAAAGCTATTTTGATTCCTGAAATTCTGTATGTGACTTCTTTTGTCCCTTTGGAAGTCTGTAGTATATATCCCCTCCCTTCTTTTCTGTCCTCAGAATTCTGAAATTTTAAGACCGTACACTATAGCATGGGTTTATTTTCATTCAGCATGACAGGCACCTGATGGGCCCTTCTACTCTGCATACTCATTTACTTGTTCTATAAATTATTTCTTGATGATTTCCTTCCCTCTGACTCTTTGTTCCCTTTTCCAGCATACTTACTATTCAAATATTGGACCTCCTGAACTAGTACTCCAATTTTCTTAGCTTTTTCTTTTTTTTTTTCATTGTGCTCTGTAAGGCCACAGCAACCAAAGTTCAATCCCAATAATTCAATAAGGTCTCTTGAGGTGCCAGTAGTCTACAAATTATATTTTGTAGATTACAAAATGCATTTTTTTGCATTTTTAAAAAAAATTTATCATCTCCAGAATCTAGATAAGTCTTTTAAACACTGCATGTTCGATACTAATTAGCAGTATATTTTTTAAGATTTTATTTATTTATTTGACAGACAGAGATCACAAGCAGAAAGAGAGACAGGCAGAGAAAGAGGAGGAAGCAGGCTCACTGCTGAGCAGAGTGCCCAATGCGGGGATACGGGGCTTGATCCCAGGACCCTGGGACCATGACCCCAGCCAAAGGCAGAGGCTTTAACCCGAGCCACCCAGGCATCACAGCTATTTTCTTAAAAATTCTTTTTATTAACATATTAATCAGCAGTATTTTTTTTTTAAGATTTTATTTATTTATTTATTTATTTAATTTTTTATTTTTTATAAACATATCTTTTTATCCCCAGGGGTACAGGTCTGTGAATCACCAGGTAATCAGCAGTATTTTTAATGACATCTTAGATTAGCTGAAACACAGTACCTTTTTTTTTTTTTTAAGATTTTTTCCTTTTTTTTTTTTTTTTTTTTTTTAAGATTTTACTTTTAAGTAACCCTCTATACCCAACGTGGGGCTTGAACGTACAACCCTGAGATCCAAAGTTTCATGCTCTATTGAGTGAGCCAGCCAGATCCCCCTGAAATAAAGTATCTGTGTATTCACACTTTTTTTTTTTTAAAGATTTTATTTATTTATTTGACAGAGAGAGATCACAAGTACACTGAGAGGCAGGCAGAGAGAGAGAGAGGGAAGCAGGCTCCCTGTTGAGCAGAGAGCCCGATGCGGGACTTGATCCCAGGACCCTGAGATCATGACCTGAGCCGAAAGCAGTGGCTTAACCAGTGAGCCACCCAGGCGCCCCTGTATTCATACTTTTGTTTGGTTTCTGGCCACTGAGTATTTTTGACTAATTTGTCAACTGATTGATCTGAAGCATTCCGAACATTTAAAAAATCTTTTACCCAGTACTGTTAGTTGTTTGCGGTAGTAAGGCTGAACAGAGTACCCAGTGTGCTAGACTGCTAGAAGCAAATGTCTTCCTCCATGTCTCAAACACTCTTCCAGTTCTTCTGTACATCTCTCTGGGCTGCATTTGCTGTGAATCTCAGTACTGTCTCTCAAATCTCTAGTTTCCCCTTCAGCTTCATTCAGTCTAGAGTCGATGCCTTCCACCGAAGCCTGGTTTGTGGAGTTCTTTCTTTTTCGTTTTAAAGTTTATTTATTTATAATCTCTACACTCAACATGCGGCTCAAACTCACAATCCTGAAATCAAGAGTCGTGAGCTCTTCCAACCAAGCTAGCAAGGTGCTCCTGTGGGGTTGTTTGGTTTGGTTTGGGTTTCATGACTGATTTTTACGTTTCCAAGGTTTCTAAACGATTCTTATTTCTATAGATTTATGTTTCATTTCTGCCTCTCTCTGTTTTATCATTTCCTTTTTAAAAATGGACGCCATTCCTTGGAATGTTAGAGCTTATGTCTTTTAGAGAATATCATGTCTGTAACACTCATAAATGGTGGGCAACTTGGTTTAATTCTTGGTATGCATACAGTTGAGTCTCCATAGGCCTGAAGCTTGACAAAAGCCCCTAATGACCCAGGCAGATAACTAATAACGCCCCTACTCCCTGGCTCTACTTTCCTTGAGGGGTAGTGATGGGAATGGGAAAGGGGTAAAAGCCCTACTTTACACTCTGGGGTTAAGCAGTAACCCTGGTTTGTCCCCACTGTCTGCATTCTGACTGGAGCCCAGCAAACCTGTAACTTCAGCCCAACTCATCCATTTGCATTTCAATTCTCTTTTCTTACCACAGAAATGTTTACCTTGTCTTTAAATCTGGCTATGTCGTCCAGTTTTTTATGTTTTTATCTATCACTGTGTTGTCTGGAACAGAGGAAGTGCATCAAAACATATACATACAAAGCCATCTTCCTTTCAAGTCACTTTTGTACATATAAAAAGATCAAGTGACTTTGAAGCAAGGCAGCTTTATTTATGTATCTTATCTTCCCAAACCGCAAATTCTGTTCAGTTTTGGGAGAATAAAAACTTTCACTGAGTCATTCACTGTTATAATCCTGGTACCTAGAACAGAGTCTGACATATGGTAAGAATATATATGGACTGACGGGGTGCCTGGGTGGCTCAATGGGTTAAAGCCTCTGCCATTGGCTCAGGTCATGATCCGGGGGTCCTGGGATTGAGCCCCACATCAGGCTCTCTGCTCAGCAGGGAGCCTGCTTCTCCCTCCCCTCTCTGTCTACCTCTCTGCCTACTTGTGATCTCTGTCTGTCAAATAAATAAATAAATAAAATTTAAAAAAAAAAAAAGAAGAATTCAGAAAGTGTTTGCATGACTCACTCCCTCACCTTCTTCAGGTCTCAGTCTAATGTCTTCTTATCAGCGGTCTTTTCTAGCCACCCTATTTAGAAACCCCCGCTCCCCAAGAACTTTCTCTCCTGCCTGCCTGCTTTGTAGCACCTATCACCATCTGACACAGTTCATACACATTACTTTTTCATTTGTTTCCTTTGACTGTATTTCCTTGCTGAAATGTAAGCCCCATGAGGATGGGGATTTTTGTAAACTCAGGACCTACAACAGTGGTTATCATCTAATAAGTGCTCTGTAAATATCTGTAGAATGTAAAAATAAATGAAATGGTAGGCACTCTACTGAGGCTGAGGATTCAAATGTCTGTTTAGTTTACATAAGAAAGTTATGTGCTTTATTTAAAACTCTTAAATGTGGGGCGTCTGGGTGGTTCAGTGGGTTAAAGCCTCTGCTTTCGGCTCAGGTCATGATCCCAGAGAGCCCCACGTTGGGCTCTCTGCTTGGCAGGGAGCCCGCTTCCCCCCCTGCCTGTCTCTCTGCCTACTTGTGATCTCTGTCAAATAAATAAATAAAATCTTTAAAAAAAAAAACCAAAACTCTTAAATGTTCAACAGTGAGGAATGCTAAAGAAAATTACAACTGGGACGCTTGGGTGGCCCAGTCAGTTAATTGTCCAACTCTAGGTATTGGCTCAGGTCATGATCTTGGGGGTCGTGGGATAGATTCTGAGTTGAGCTCTACTCTAAACGTGGAGTCTCCTAGTCCCTCCCTCTCCCTCTGTCCCTCCCCCAACTCACGTGTGTGTGTGTGTGTGTGTGTGTGTGTGTTTTCTCTCTCTCAAATAAATAAATAAAATCTTAAAAAAAAGAGAAAATTATGATCAATGAAGTAAAAAGAAAAATGAACTTGTAAGCAAGAAATCTGGGTTCACATCCTGGCTCTTGTACTTACAGCAAGTGTGAACTTGAGAAAGGAATCTGTTTCCTTATCTGTGAAACAGGACACACCAAAGCTTACCTTAAAAAGTTGTTCTAAGGGTTTAAATACAAAAATGACCAGTAGAATGATACTCGGCTTAATTGAGGTTTTAAAAATCATGAGGCAGCATGGAGGAATTACTTAGGAAATAACGGAAGTTTAAAAAAAGAAAATTAGAGCCACCTGGGTTGCTCAGTCATTGGGCATCTGCCTCCGGCTCAGGTTGTGGTCCTTGGATCCTGGGAATGAGACCTACATTGGGCTCCCTGCTCAGCAGGAAGCCTGCTTCTCCCTCTCCCAATCCCCCTGCTTGCATTCCCTCTCTCGGTCAAATAAATAAATAAAATATATATATATATTTTAAAGATTCTATTTCTTTATTTGACAGATCATAAGTAGGCAGAGAGGCAGGCAGAGAGAGAGGGGGAAGCAGGCTCCCTGCTGAGCAGAGAGCCTGACATGGGGCTTGATCCCAGGACCCTGAGATCATGACCTGAGCCGAAGGCAGAGGCTTTAACTCACTGAGTCACCCAGGCACCCCAAATAAATAAAATCTTAAAAAAAAAAAAAATTAGAACACAAAATCGTATCTATGCTAATATTACAAATATGTTTAAAATTGATAAAGATATGAAGCAATAAAAATTGTTGGGGAGGGGATGCCTGGGTGGCTCAGTCAGTTGGGTGTCTGCCTTTAGCTCAGGTCATGATCCCAGGGTCCTGCGACTGAGCCCCACACTGGGCTCCTTGCTCAGTGGGGGACTGCTTCTCCCTCTTCCCCTACCTGCTGCTCCCTGTCAAAAAAATAAAATATGGGGTGCCTGGGTGGCTCAATGGGTTAAGCCTCTGCCTTCGGCTCAGGTTATGATCTTGGGGTCCTGGGATCGAGCCTCTCATTGGGCTCTCTCCTCAGCAGAGAGCCTGCTTTCCCTGTCTCCCTCTGCCTACTTGTGATATCTCTCTCTCTGTGTCAAATAATTTAAAAAATCCTTAAAAAAAAAGAAAACTTTTTTTTTTTTTTTTAAAGATTTTATTTATTTATTTGACAGAGAGAGATCACAAGGAGGCAGAGAGGCAGGCAGAGAGAGGAGGAAGTAGGCTCCCTGCTGAGCAGAGAGCCCGATGCGGGACTCGATCCCAGGACCTTGAGATCATGACCTGAGCCGAAGGCAGCGGCTTAACCCACTGAGCCACCCAGGCGCCCAAGAAAACTTTTTTTTAAAAAAAGATTTTATTTATTAATTTGACAGATAGTGATCACAAGTACACAGAAAGGCAGGCAGAGAGAGAGGTGGGGAGAAGCAGGTTTTCTGCTGAGCAGACAGCCTGATGCAGAGCTCGATCCCAGGATCCTGAGATCATGACCTGAGCCGAAGGCAGAGGCTTAACCCGCTGAGCCACCCAGGCCATCAAGAAAGAAAATCTTTAAAAATAATTGCTGGGGAGGTGAGAAACAAGTGAAATATTTTTCTTTCACCTTTCTCTAATCATGATTTGCTGAGGCCGGAAGGAAAAAGGGAGCCTGAATTGCTGATTATCACTCTCCCGTACGCTTTGAGCTCTGCAAGGCCAAGGACTCTGTTTTGGTTACAGTCATACCTCCAGCAAAGTGGACAGCACACAGGCATTAAGTACATTTTTGATGGATGACTTGAAAGGACAAAGAGTAAAAATTATTTAATGGCTTCTAATCCAAACTTAAAGAGTGCCTACACTCCACAGACCTGTAATTAGCTAGAAGCATGAGAGCCACAAGGAGGGTGGATGATCTAGAACTTACTTGCTGAGCTGGTAATCAGTGCCTTTGACGAACTTGAGCTTTTCTAAGGGTACACCAATGCTCTCTAGCATTGCCTTGATCACATTCTCATAGTAGCTGGTTCGGAGTTCTAGAAGTTCCCATGGAGCTTTCATGTTATCCAGGTATGCGTGAAGGTCCGCAAACAGAATCGTTACCTGGACATAAGAGATAAGGGGCCACCACAATGTCAATTTTGTCCGAGTACCTCCAAATCCCCCTCTCTGCCCTGCCCTTATTAAACCTCTTTTTGGGCCATTCCCCAAGGAACTGATTGGTTTACAAAATATTACTTCTTACCTCGCATCCTGCTTTTAGGAAGTCTGCAATCTTAGACATAGGCACGAAGTAAGCCACATGTGGCTTGCCTGTGGTTGCTGTTCCCCAGTAAACTTTAAGTTCCCGCTCCTTGAGTATCTCCTTCAGCTTCTCTTCCCCCAGAACCTCCTGTTGTGGAAGCAGAAGAGCTGGTTTAATGCTGGTGCCCCACCTTGCTCATCCTTTACCCTGTGACAAGGAAAACAAAAGCACACGTCACTGGGGGTCTAGGCCCAGAGCCTGCAGGGAGGTCCAGCCGTGCTCTCAGTGCTGAATGAGAGCCAACCTAAGCTGGTGCCGTTGCTAGCACCACTCCAGTGAAATGCCACTGCTGTTAGGGAATGGGACATGTCCCTACTCGCACCTTCTCCTCCATCTACTCTAACTCACGTTCCTTCCTTTCAGAGCCAACTTCTTGAAACATTTGTCTCTTCTGGTCTTTATTTCTCACCTCCCATTCCAGCTGAATTCCATGAAGCATCACACCACTGAAAATGCTCTAGCTAAGATCATGGATGACTCCCATTGTTACTAAATTCAATGAAAATTTTTTAGTCCTCACTCTATTCCTGAAACACTCCCTTCTTTTGGTCCTTCACTTTTCTATTTTCTTAGTTTTCCTCCTACTTCTCTGGCTGCTGGCTCAGATTTCTCTACAGCTGTTCTTCTTGCTAATCATTAAATATTAGCAATCTTTGCAGCCCTATCTCTTCTTTTCTTACTCTACACGTTCCCTAGCTATTCCTTTTAAGATGCTTCACTTACTATTTATAAGCTAATTAACGACCAAATCTACTGCTCACACCCATATATGGAACAGTGTACTTGTTATCAACCCAATAAACTCAGACTCAATATGTCCAAAATTAACCTTGTGCTCTCACCTTCCCACCTTGCTCCCCACCCATCTTTTTCACTCATAGTTTCACTCCAGTGCAGTAAATGGTACTATCATTCACCAAGTTGCCTAAGTTACCCCAAAGCTCCTAAATCCTCCTCCTTCTCTCTGCCTCCATACCACCACACTAGCCTAGGCCACCATCAGATCACACCAGGACTACTGTAATAGCCTTCTAGCAGGACTCCTGTATCTATTCTTGCTCCCTCCAGTCCATGTTCCAGAAGGCAGCCAGAGAGATCTCTAAAACACAAAACTTGATTGACTCATTCACCTATTTAATACTTTAATGGTTTATTTTGCCTTAAGACAATATTAGAAAAATCCTAATAGACCAGTATGCTGATAACAAAAGAGATTTTAGTGATTCTTTTAAGTAATGGTTTGGGAAGGCAGTCAGAAGCCATGAAAGACAAAAACTGTTTTGCTGGTTTGAATCACCTATTAGCAGACTTATTAAAATCCTATGTTTCAAGGGAGCTGGCAGCTGGATCCCATACCCTTCTAGCCCCTGACTATTTGGAACTTAGGAGAGCTCTTGCCACCCAAAGAAAGGTCCTTATCACTTATCCTTTAAAACCTAAGTGAGTCAGTGCCATTAGCTTTGTGTATCCTTTGTCCCCAAACAGCATTATTTTGTGGAAAGAGACAGGACAAAGAATCTAAGAGGAACCATGCAAAAATTACTGGTTAAGATCAAGTTATGAGTGGAAAGAACCCAAATGTCCACCAACTGATGAAAAGAGAAACAAAATGTGATATATCCGTATAATCATGAATATTTTTCAGCCATAATAAGGAATAAAGTTCTGATGGGTGTGACGACATGGATAAACCCTAAAAACATGCTAAATGAAAGAAACGAGACATAAAAAGCCACGAATTACATGCTTCCGCTTACAAGAAATGCCCAGAATACGCAAATTAAAGACAGCAAGTAGATCAGTGTTTCCCCAGGGCTGCCAGGAGTGGGGAAATGAGAAGTGACTGCCAATGGTTACAGGTTTTATTTTGGTGATGAAAATGTGGAATCAGAAAGTGATACTAATTATACAATCTTGGGGCTATACTAAAACCCACCAAAATGTACACTTTAAAAGGATGGATTTTTTTGGCATGTGAATTGTATCTCAAACAAAACAAAACAAAACAAAACAGACCCCCCCCCAGCTGTGGCCCAACCAATGTATCACTGCTCTTAGAATAAACTTCACTTTTAAACATAGCCTGCAAGGCCCTCTGACCTGGTCCTTACCTAACCCTTCTCAACAAACAAGTAAAATACATATAGTATGTTAGATAATGATAAGTTCTATGGAGAAACAACAATGAAAAAGACTAGAACAAGGGGTGAGACAATTCTGGTAGCAGGGGGTATGTTATTTAAATCAAGTGGTCAGGAAAGGCTTTCCCCATAATGTGACAATAGTCAGAGGCCTGAAGGAGGCAAGGAAATGGGTAATATATATTTATTAAGTTATCTCCACTTTGCTCACTCTACTCCAGCCAAATCTGCCTTCCCTCTGAACCAGTGTTCTTTCTCCCCTCTGCGTATTGCCCTGGCTTCCTTCTATCTAAAACGCCCCCCCAATCCATTCTTCTTCTGGTTAACTTCTACTCCTGCAGTTCCTGGAAACAGCTGGCACAGATGTGGAGCCAAGTGATTTGCATCATCAAGGCGCAGTTTAGAGTTCACATCCTCAGCATTCCCTGACACTCCCCCAACCCTCTTCCCTAATTCCCTTCCAAAGCTCCAAAGATAGAACTTTACAGCACTTGTTTCAAACTGTAACTAAGTTTTTGAATTATGGGTCATCCTGAACGTCTGATTCTCCAGACAAGCCCCGGGAGGGTAGGGCTCTGACGTATCCCCAGTGCCTAGCACCGCGCTTGGCACATAATAGGGTGTGTGGGGTGGGAGTCCTGGATTCAAAACTGGACTCAACACAAGGTAACTGCACACAGGAGGTAAGCCCACTGTCATTTCTGTGCGACCCAGACAACTGCTGCTTGTCTGAGTGACTGGCCGATCGACCAACCAGCAGCGAGGGCTGTAGTCTCTCTGAGCTGCCACGGCGCGGAGTCCCCGACCTCACACACTTAGGATCCAGTAGTGAGGCTCAGGGTCACTGGACCTCGAGCCCCCAGTCCCCAAGAGCGCATTTCCAACCCTGAGGCCCGACCTGCAGGTTCCGGGTGATAAGGTGCAGCTTCTCTTCAGGGCTCGGAGCGTCCCCCATGGCTCCGTCGCCCCTATCTCCCGCGCTCAGCCCGGCACCGCGCCGCTTCCTCGGTCGCCGCCGCCGCCGCGTGCCGGGAACTGTCACGCGGGCCCAGTTAGGTTGCATCAGCTGAGCTCGTCGCTCGGCTTCCTCGGCCTGAACCCTCAGCCTAAGAGCGGACAGGAAGGAGCCAGGACCAACTGAGAGTCGAGCGGGTCGATGAGAGGCGAAAGGGGCGGAGCCAGCAGGCCAGCCCGGAGGTACGGAGGGCGGAGTTGCGGCGCCTGCGCGGGGCACAACCCCCTGAGGGGCGGGGCGGTTTCCTGCCAATCACTGCCCATTTGCCCTCCCCCTTGCGCTGGCCCGGCAGCCTCGGGTGGGGGAGGTCGGGGAGGGGGCGATAAAATGGCGCAGGGGGCGGAGTGAGGCGCAGTCGTTCGCTCAGGCTTCGGCCCCGCTTCCGGAGGTGAAGAGCGGGAGGGATGAGGGGGTCTGCGTTCCCGGCTGGGAGGGGGATGGGGGTGCCTGTTGCTTCTCCAGGGGGCTCTATATGCCGGTCCACCCCGTTGAAGGGCTGGGAAGGCTTCACCCTGCTGGGAGAGGGCTGATTGTCGTTCCTGAGGTGATGGCGGCAGGAGGGGGAGTGTCCCTGCGCCCCACCTCCACGTCGGCGGGAGGTAGATGTCTCTCACCCTGCTGTGGAAGAGGGAGACCGTCGGGTCACCTGTGAGGCGGGCAGCGTTGTCAGTCTCCCTGTCCAGTGGGGGTGGGGGGGGATGGGTGTGTTAGGGGGTTTGGGAGTGCCGCTGCCCCTGCCCCACTTGAGGGGGGGTTGTTGCTAGGGAGAAGATCTTCCCGCCGCGCCTAGCGGGTGGGGGAGGGAGAGGATGGCCCACCCCTCGGACTGACAGGGCCTCGGTCCCACCGAGGTGTGGGCGTGGGTGTGGGTGGCTACCCTCCGGGGAGCGGTGCACCGCGCAGGCCTGCGTAGGGGTCGGTTTGGCGCCTGCGGGGGGAGGGGCGGGGAGCTACCCCGCGCTTCTCCCGCCTTCCGCGGGGAGGCGGGAATTCTCGGTGTTTTCGGGGGAGGTAGGAGGGAAGTGCGAAGGCCCAGCCCCGATGCAGATGCCGTGCTGAGGCTGTCGGGTTTCTGGGGGAGAGAGCAGGGGGCAGCCCAAGGAGTATCCTACGAAGGGTGGACTTGGGTTACCCTTCCTCTTGGCTCTCGGGACGGGAGCTGCCACCGGTTTCGTCCAGGGCGGGAGGGAAGGCAGCTGACACTCCAGGGTGGGCCCTGGAGAAGGGAAAGAAGTGGTTGAATTGCGTATCGGCTGATCTCCAGATTCTTGTGAATTTGTTAGAGGTTGCAAGCTCTAGCTATCGTGTATAAATTATCTAAAAAACATTTTCTTTTTAAAAAGAAACATGTTGCTGTAGCTTAGTATTTAGTTTCAATGCCCCTGTGGGATGAGAACCTTGGACTCCATATCTAGTGAAATGTTAACGTAAAGCAGAGATTTCCAGCCCTAAGTTGTTTTAATGTCCTATAGTATTTCCATTTACTTCAGAGGAAGTTGCAGAATTCTTACAGATAATTTCAGTTCACTTTGATTATTTTGAATGTTATGCCCATTTTATGGAGTGATAAAGCCTAGGGAGTGCCTTTTATGCTGTTCGGGTATTGCGTGTGGGGACAGTTGGAAATCGATGGCCTGCCCTTTGGAAATCATCTTTGTCCTTGACCATACTTAATCAGATCTAGCTTGCCCGTGGTCGTACTTATCAGATCTATCTTGGTAATGGTCTTGGGTTAAGAACCTTGAAGGAGGGATGTGGAGTTGTGTCTGGTGTTGGAATTTTAAGGCTTTGTGCTCTAAGGCAATAGGTTTTCTTAGGTAGGATAAAAATAGCAAGGAACCAGTTTCTGAGGTTGCAGCTAGGTGGTTAGAGAACAGAGCATGGGGGTGGTAAACTGAAGTGTGAAGAAGGGGGTGGACAGGTGAGAGAGATGTGGAAGGACAGAATAGGGTCACAGGAGGGATGGGGAGCAGGATGGGAGATGGGGAAAATATTCTTCCCTTAAAAATAAAGAGATCCTTATTTTAGGTGGAAGTTACAAAGCAAGTGCCAAGAAAGGCAGTTAATGGTAGAATGGCAGACAGAGAAGTGCTAAGGCTGTCTTGTGGAAATTCACTTTAGATCTTAATGTTATCTGAGATTTCCCCCCTCTTGCAAATTCATTGTATATCAGCTTTAATTAGCATAGGGCTTTTAGGTGTAGAGTGCTTTCATAAATATCTCTTCATTTGATCCACATGATGATCTGTGTTTGAAGTTAACAGCATATAATTGTATCCTCCATTTTTCAGATGACTGTTCTCATCTGAATTGTGGTTCAGGGACTTGAAGTGACTTGTGAGGTCTCTGAATTTTATTTATTTATTTCTTTAAGGATTTTATTTATTTATTTGACAGAGATCACAAGTAGGCAGAGAGAGAGGAGGAAGCAGGCTCCCCTGGGGGAGCCGATGTGGGGCTCGATCCCAGGATCCTGGGATCAGGAGCCTGGAATCAGGACCCCAGGACCCGAGCTGAAGGCAGAGGCTTCAACCCACTGAGCCACCCAGGTGCCCCGAGGTCTCTGAATTTTAGTTCAGTCCCTCTATATAGGACATGTCAGTACCCATTAATTCGAAGGATTTGCCTGATATTTCAGATGTCCACACAGCCTGGTCTTTATTTTTTTTATTTTTATTTTTTTAAAAATTTTATTCATTTATTTGACAGACAGAAATCACAAGTAGGCAGAGAGGCAGGCAGAGAGAGAGGAGGAAGCAGGCTCCCCGCTGAGCAGAGAGCCCGATGTGGGGCTTGATCTCAGAACTCTGGGATCATGACCTGAGCGGAAGGCAGAGGCTTTAACCCACTGAGCCACCCAGGCGCCCCCAGCCTGGTCTTTAATTAATTCAATGGCAGTATGGTTGAACTAGAAGAGATTAGAGTATACCAGATAATTTCTTAACAAACAAGGACCTAGGGAAAATTCTCAATCAGATTAGCATTCTTTCTTACCATTCCTATGCTTCCTTGAGACTCCTCAGGGTCAAGGAGTTGATGATAGTGGGAAGAAATAGAAACTATAGCCACTACTTCCTGAGCTTTTCCATTGTGCTTGTAGTACTCAGTGCTTTGTGTTCATAATCTCATTTAATTCTGGCAACAACACTATGAGATAGCTACTGTGATGGTCCCGTTGTGTAGGAGAGGACATTTGCAACTACAGAACATAATCATATTTCTCTAATGACTTATTAATTTAAATTTTTTTAAATTATTAAATATTTTAAGCATATAAGGTTTATAGGAAATAACATAATGCTACTATTATACACACACCATTCAGCTTTATTTTATTGATGTAGGCAGGCTGAATTGGAGCACTGGGGGCGGGGGTCCTTCTAATACCAGTTGACTGAGGTCCTTGGCTTTGTTCAGGATAAGAATCATATGGGAGCCAGGAGGAAGTGAGAACAGAGTTCATTGAATAGTAAGTGATAGAGGATAGCAGTTAGAGTGTCTGGGAGACTCCAAAAATGAAAAGTATGTTACTCTGTCACTTGGGGTTATGGTTTCATATTGGAAAGGGTCCAGGGTTCATGTTCCTTCAGGAACCCAAGGAAGCCTCTAATCAAAGGTGAGTGTCAGGAGAATAGTAGGTGTTATTCCATAAATCACTGAAGGTAGGGGGTAATGATGCCAGTGTCAGGCAAGGTTTGTTTGAAGCTGATGTCTGTGAACCTGTTTGGGATCGTTCTTCTTAGATGTTATCAGGTGTATGGGGCCTAGGATGGAACTTAGAGAATGATTAACTTTCTTGTCTCCCTTTGGAGTGGCAACATAGCTTCTTTGTTTTATTCAGATGCAAAATGTAGACCTTGAAACAGGACTTAGCACAAGAACAGCAGAAATGGAATCTTTCTAAAATGGTGTCCCTGCCCCCCCCTTTTTTTTTTAAATTTTTTTAAGCCCCTACACGGGGCCTGAACTCACAACCCTGAGATCAAGACCTGAGCTGCTATCAAGAGTTGGTTGCTTAACCAACTGAGGCACCCAGGCCTCTGGCATATATATATTTGATTTTTTTTTTAAGATTTTATTTATTTATTTGACAGATCACAAGTAGGCAGAGAGGCAGGCAGAGAGAGAGGGAGAGGCAGGCTCCCTGCTGAGCAGAGAGCCTGATCCCAGGACCCTGAGATCCTGACCTGAGCCGAAGGCAGAGGCTTAACCCACGGGGCCACCCAGGTGCCCCCATATCTATATTTTAAAGAAATTTCTACGTTCCCAATGTGGGGCTCAAAGGCACCCCTTGCCATATTTTTTATAGGTTTTTTTGTTAATTTTTAAAGAAATAAAACATTACAGATAGAATTGAAGGTATTCATACCCCCCCACCATTTCTCTTCCCTCTCTACTCCCAGAGGTAAATCATTGTCCTGAATTTTGTGCTGCTTATTCCCATGCATGTTTTTATAATTTAATGATTGATACATGTATCCATACACTATATGGTATTATTTCTCTAACAGATTGCAAGGGAAAAAAAAGACAGGGGAATCCGTAGATTAAAATACAAAACATATCCGCCAGTTGCAGTGTGTGGATTTATTTGGATACTGATTTTTTTTTTTTTTAAGATTTTATTTATTTATTTGACAGAGAGAGATCACAAGTAGGCAGAGAGGCAGGCAGAGAGAGAAAGGAGGAAGCAGGCTCTCCAAGGAGCAGAGAGCACGATGCGGGGCTTGATCCCAGGACCCTGGGATCATGACCTGAGCCGAAGGCAGAGACTTTAACCCACTGAGCCACCTAGGCGCCCCTGATTTTTTTTTTCTTTTAAAGATTTTATT
Source organism: Mustela erminea (assembly GCF_009829155.1). Classification (NCBI taxonomy): domain Eukaryota; kingdom Metazoa; phylum Chordata; class Mammalia; order Carnivora; family Mustelidae; genus Mustela; species Mustela erminea. The sequence goes on along the minus strand of NC_045623.1, from coordinate 85,311,820 downwards.
TATTTATTTGCCAGAGAGAGACAGCGAGAAAGGGAACACAAGCAGGGGAATGGGAGAGGGAGAAGCAGGCTTCCTGTCACACAGGGAGCCCAGTGTGGGTCTCGAACCCAGGACCCTGAGTTCATGACGTGAGCCGAAAGTAGACACTTAATGACTGACCCACCCTGGCGCCCTGCATACTGATTTTTTTTTTAAAGATTTTATTTATTTATTTGACAGAGATCACAGGTGGGCAGAGAGAGATTGGAGGAAAGCAGGCGCCCCATGGATCAGAGAGCCCGATGAGGGGCTCTATCCCAAGACCCTGGTATCATGACCTGAGCCTAAGGCAGAGGCTTTAACCCACTGAGCCACCCAGGTGCCCCATTTTTTTTTTTTAATCTTTTTTGTTTATTTGATAGAGAAACACGGCAAGAAAGGGAACACAAGCAAGGAGAGCAGGAGAGGGAGAATCAGGCTTCCCTTTGAGCAGGGAGTGCGATGTGGAGCTCGATCCCAGGACCCTCTGATCATGACCCAAGCCAAAGACTGACGCTTAACTACTGAGCCACCTAGGCGCACCCTGATTTTTTTTTTTATCTTTAAAAATAAGACATTTATAAAATAATTGCATACCTGAACCATGTGTTTTACAGTAAGGAATCCTTTTTATTTCTAGATGAAATGATGTGATGCCTGGGATTTGCTTCACAATAATCCCATAAAGGGGCACCTGGGTGGCTCAGTTGGTTAAGCAGCTGCCTGTGGCTCAGAGTCCTAGGATCTAGCCTCACGTGAGGCTCCTGGCTCAGCAGGAAGCCTGCTTCTCACTCTCCCTCTGCTATTCCCCCTGCTTGAGGGTGCGCTCTTTCTCTCTCTCTCTCAAAACAAATAAATAAAATCTTTAAAAACAAAACAAACAAAGCAAGGTAATCTGATGAAGTTGGGGAGCGGATGGGATAAGATTTGCTATGGGTTGATAGTTGTTGGCCTTGTGGTGGGTATATGGGGGTTTGTTATACTGTTGTTACGTTTGTGTATGTTGTAAGTTACGTGTAATAAAAAGCCTTTTTAAAATGAGGAAATAAAATTGTGGAGAGAATGACTTGGGTAAATTAAAAATTATATATATGCATGTGTATGTGTGTGTGTACACACAATATTGTTTTGCATGCTTTTGCTCCCAAACATTGGAACATTCTCTGAAAGAAGCTCAGAAGAGCCATGTGTCTCTGGATGTCATGTGGTATAGAGATTGATGCTTTCAGTTGTTGTGAAGGATATTGGTCCTGTGCATGCACAATCAAGTTTGCGAGTAACCGATGTTTTTCTTCCAGTGAAATTTGGCCACGAGATTTGGCCACATTCAGGGATATCTCTCATCTTCTGTTCTACTTGGGAAGTCAAGGGAAGCCTGTGTGTAATAAAGTGGCTTAAATTATTTTTGCCAAGGGGGATCAAATGCCCTCTTCAGTGTCTTTATTTTTCATAGTATATTAGAGAGTGTACTGAAATTAGAAGGCTCCTGCTGTTTGTTGACCCACCCAGGGCATATCTGTGAGAAGGGTAACAGAGAAGACTTTACTTTTGGAATTAGACCTGTGTTTGGATCGTCGTTCTAGCGTTAATAGGTCTGTGTGCTTGGTTGAGTTACTTGATGCTTCTAACTATAGTTCTTAAGAATGAAGATTTATTGAACTCTTCATTGGGTCATGCCGGCTGCTTGAACTGGACCTTCCTTTTGGAAGGAGTTTGAGTGAGAGTGGAGTTAGTGGCTTAGAAAGGGCTTCTCAGAAATAGGGCTGCTTAACATTAGTGCCTGTGATACTTGTGCTTGACACCTACAAGCTTTAGACTTTTTCTTACTGCAGCCTAAAGAAATACTAGAAAATAACCTAGTCACTGGGCAGAGAAAACTACTTTTCTCTTCATAGAGGCACCTGCTTCAATGCCTGCAGTGCCTGGAACTCTTGTAACAATGCTGGAATATTGGTAAAATAACATAAAAAGTCTTAGCAGCCCTAAGTTTAAAAAAAAAGAAAGCTTAGTTTATTTGGCAAGGTCTGTGTTAGTTATGTTGAGGAGTTAAGTTAGAAGTTTTAAAATTAAGAAGGGGGGCTTGGGTGGCTCAGTTGGTTAAGCAACTGCCTTCAGCTCAGGTCATGATCCCAGAGTCCCTAGATGGAGTCTCTCATCAGACTCCCAGCTCCACTCGGAGTCTGCTTCTCCCTCTGACTTTCTCTCATGCTCTCTCTCACTATCTCTTTCTCTCAAAAATAAATAAATAAAATCTATTTTTTAAAAAAAGTTTTAAAATGGGGGGCACCTGGGTAGCTCAGTGGGTTGAGCCTCTGCCTTCCGCTCAGGTCATGATCTCAGTGTCCTGGGATCCAGCCCCGCATTGGGCTCTCTGCTTGGCGGGGAGCCCGCTTCCCCCTCTTTCTCTCCCCGCCTCTCTGCTTACTTGTGATCTGTCAAATAAATAAAATCTAAAAAAAAGGTTTTAAAATGTGTTTCACAGTGCCTGGTTTATTATTGGTACTTTATATTTCTTGCTGGCCCATCTCAGAAGATGAGTAAATTTAACTAAGTTTCTTCTTTTAAAAAAAAAAATTTCTTTCTTTCCCCTCCAGTTTTATTGAGATATAATTAATATAGTATATTAGTTTAAGGCATACAGTGTAATGATAAATGTACATACTACTAAATGATTACCACAGTAAGAATAGTTAACATACATCACCTCACATAGTTGGTTTTTTTTTTAAAGATTTTATTTATTTATTTGACAGAGATCACAGGTAGGCAGAGAGGCAGGCAGAGAGAGAGAGAGAGAGAGAAGAGGAAGCGGGCTCCCTGCTGAGCAGAGAGAGGGATATGGGACTAGATCCCAGGACCTTGAGATCATGACCTGAGCCAAAGGCAGAGGCTTAACCCACTGAGCCACTCGGGCGGCCTCACATAGTTTTTTTCCTTGTAATGAGAACTTTTAAAACCTACTCTCTTAGCAACTTTCAAATATAAAATACAGTATTGTTAACTGTAGTCACCATGTTGTACATTATGTAAATCCTTTCTGAGTCTAAAGTTCTATAATCTCTCCTTTCTCCAGAACTTTATGTTCATACCATTTTATATTTTCTCATATTGGTGCATAACTTTTCAATTTATTGCCCTAGGAGGATTATACTTTTTTTTTTTTTTTTTTTTTTTTTTAAGTAGGCTCCACGCTGGGCTTGGAGCCCAATGTGGGGCTCAAACTCAAAACCGTGAGATCAAGACTTGAGCCCAGATCAAGAGTTGGACACTTAATTGACTGAGCCACCCAGGTACCTAGATTATATGTTCTTTAAGGATGGAAAATGTATCTTTATTTTTTATTTTTAAAGATTTTATTTATTTGAGAGAGAGACAGTGAGAGAGATCATGAGAGGGGAGAAGGTCAGAGGGAGAAGACTGGAGCCCAGGACTCTGGGATTATGACCTGAGCCAAAGGCAGTTGCTTAACCAACTGAGCCACCCAGGTGCCCTGTATCTTTGTTTTTTAAGAAACATTTTATCTTGCGCAGTGCTCAGAAAATGTCTTCTGAAAGAATGCATGAACTAAAGCTAGAATTCAGGATGTGGAGGGAAAGCGGGGTGGGAAAGTCACAGAAGGCGCTTTCCAAATTATTGAGTTTAGTGTTTAGGCATTTCTTACAGCTTCTCAGACGTTGACATGATATGTGAAAAACAAGGTTTTAATCACCTTCCCATCTAGAAAATAATTTAGGTCCATCACTGTTTAAAAGCTAGGTTTTAATAGTATAAATAATATACTGATATTCAAGTAGAATGACACTGAAATCTTCTCTTTTATATATAAATTGAAAATGAGACTTCATGTTTGATCATGATTAACTTGTAGGTCTTGGTGGAATCTTAGACATTGCCTGGTTCCCATTTTATAAATGAGGAAACAAGTCCAAATGGTTAAGTGGCTTATGCAAATTACCACAGCTGGTTAGTGACAGAACCAGGACTACAAGCAAGATCTCAGTACTCTCAAGCCAGTATTCATCTTGCTGGAGCAAATGATATTCTTAAAGTACAGAATTGTTGGGAGGAAGAAAACTAGTTCCTTAGTTGCATAATTTTTCCTCTAAAGATTTTTTTGATGTTCTTGACTCAAAATCCAACTTTCTGGTATTTAAAAAAAATCAAGATCAAAATTAATAGGTGGAGCACCTTAAAGCATAATACAGTTGACTTTGTAATTAGCAGAGTTGAAAGTGATGAGAAGATCCTCTAATTTTCTTTGTGCCTGCAGGAAGGTGGGAGTCAATCATTTTGACAAGTCTCCTGAAAGGAACAGCTAGCGGGAGCTGAAACCTTTTTCCATTTGGTCTCGTGGCAGAGATCACACCAGCAGCTCCACACAGTATGGAAGACAATTTTTATATTCTTAAAGTTTTGTGTGTTTTTTTTTTATTTCAGAAGTTGTACATTTGTTTTTTTCTAAAGTATAAACTATAAGAATCCAAATATTTTACATAATACATATTTGTTTTATTTGTATGTTGTGGATATCATTCCATGGTAGTATATACTGCTCTACTTCATTATGCTTTCAAATAGTTTTAAAGTGTTTCATAGTATGAATGTACCATGATTTCACTGAGCAGTTCTGGTGATGAACATTTAGGTTGTCTCTAATATTTGGCTATTTTAAATAATGTTGCTTTGAACATCCTTATAAATGTATCCATGTGCATTTGTATAGATATTACTGCAGGAAGAATTCACAGAATTGAAATTGTGGGGTCAAATGGTACTGCAGATTACTCTCCATAAGATACTGTGCTGACTTACACTCTTTGATACTGATAGTGTTTGAGGATGCTTGTTTCCTACATCCTTATCAACTTAGATATTATGGCATCTTAATTTTCACTATTTTGTTAGGACGAAAAGTCTGTCACTGTTCTAATGTGTATTTCCATGATTCTGGTAAGGTTAAATATCTTAAAATTATTTCTCATGTTACAAGTCACAATGCAAAGAATTTGAAATATAGGGACACCACCACTGTGGAACAGATAGAGGGGTAATTCGTATTCCTCAGTGAGACTGCCTCTTATTTTTCCAGATATGACGTGCTCACTAATGTCCTCTGAACAGTCTTCTGGAACTTCTCTCTTGCCTAAAGACAGTGCCCCATTTTCTTGGGGTTCTTTGGATGAGGATGGGTTGGATGACTCCTTGCTGGATCTGTGTGAGGGAGAAGAAGATGATGGCCATTTCAGTTTCACGGAGGAAGATATTCAAGAACTCTTGAAGGATGACGACCTTAAAGATGATAGCAGGCATATTGAGAAAGGAGAGAAAGGAAGTCAAATTCTGTTTGACACTTCCCAAGAGAAAAATTCATTGTACAGCTTGGGACCAGTAGCTGAGACCTCCGGCCTCTTAAAACTACCTCAGCTAAGTACATCAGTTGGTCATGGACCAACTCCTACTAAACCATTAAACAGACACTTTGCACTAGAAAAGAATCTTATAAAAATAACAGTTGTTACACCATTTGATCCAACAGTTTGTGATGCTGTGCTTGATAAGGACAAGACTGATTCATTCAAAGATACTGAAAAACCTTCCTCCCCTGGGGAAGAGATGAGAAAAGATGGTCTTAGCCCAAGTGAGAGCAAACTGTGCACTGAGTCTGAAGGGATTGATCCCAGTAATTCTGCTTGGGATGTGCCCCCACTTTCTTCTCCTTCAGACAGTGACTTTGAACAAACTATGTCTGATAAAAATATACTTGAGAGTAAGAGACCTACACCTGTATTCTCTCAGATCGTGGACCATTCAGAGACTCCTAATACGGGGTCATCCTGGAAAAATGGATCACATAAATCAAATTGTGAAGTGAGGTTTCCGGTTGTTTCCAGTTCATCAAACAAAGTAAGTATAATTTTTCAAGGTAGATAGAAAAGTTATTTTCATTTAAAGCTGTATAGCAGAAATTTGTATTCATCAAACAAATTGGGATTTGAATCCTGACTAGAACTGTGACCTTGGGAAAAGTGTTTAGCCTCTCTGTTTCCTCATATTTCTTACCCATATATTGTGCTAAATATTACTTCACAGTATAGTAAGGATTAATGATATAATATATTTATAGTAATTGATATATAATAATAAATTATTACTTACTGAATAATTACTAAGGTAATGATGATTTTACTACTATTTCCCCTTTTTTGGGTTTCAGCTTAATTCTCAATCTCTGGTGCCATGTTAAACGAGGCACAGCACCTGATCAGCTCCTGAAAAGCTGAAAAAGCTTAGGCAATTTACCTAACCTCTTTGAACCTGATTCCCTGTTTATCAAATGGACATACCACTTACGGTTTCTTTTTTTTCCTTAAAATTACAATCACTATCTCATTTAAAGTATCTGTCATTGTGCCTGGTACATAGGAGGGTTCAGAAATATGCCTCTGTAGCCTTTATTAAGAATATGTCCATAAATAGTGTTTTCAGCTTTGTCCTTATAATTATCTTTCCTTCTACTCTGAACGAAAGCAGGATGTTCTTGACAAGGATTCGGGGAGGCTGAAAGTCAATGAGAGAAGACTAGTCAAAGTCCCTCCTGTTCTACAAAACAAAAGAAGGTAACAGTATGATAATATTCTAATTTCTGTTGGTTCTCTTCAATTTCTTTCTTCCCCACCTCAGTTCTCCCTTAGTGTAAAACCATGTACCAGATGTAAGCATACTTTTAAGTGCTGGGACCGCTAATGTGTTAGCTGTGTGACCTTGGGCAAGTCACGTGACCTGTGACTTCAGTTTGTCTCTCAACAAATGAGGCTAATGATGCCTTCTCCACTGCCTCACAAGTTATTTTGGGAGTAAAAGAGACTTTTTAGTGAAAGCACTACATAAATGTAAGATTTCTTTTCCTGGGCATCCAGAAACTTGGTCATAGATACGACAGGAGGTTAGAATAATTTTTTTTTAAACGATTTTATTTATTTTTATTTGACAGAGATCACAAGCAGGCAGAGAGGCAAGGCGGAGGCGGGAGGGTGGAGTTGGGGGGAAAGCAGGTTCCCCGCTGAGCAGAGAGCCCCATGTGGGGCTCGATCCCAGGACCCTGAGATCATGACCTGAGCCAAAGGCAGAGGCTTAACCCACTGAGCCACCCAGGAGCCCCTAATTATTTAACACAGATATTAAAATACAGTTATGTAGAAGATCCTTTTATTATCTCTCCCAACTTGAATGCAATTGTCCTTGGGGAAAAATTCTAGTAGAGATTGCAGATTTGGGTCATCTTTTTGGTCTGTTCTCTTGTTGCCAGGAGATGGCAGTGTCTCTACATGGGCCTTCTCAATTAACAAAGCTGTTTTTTAGGTTGAGTCAGATTGGCTTCCTTATAATGAAATTTAAAAATTTTTTTTTGATTACACAGATACTAAGTCTTTCTGCTTGAAGTTTTTTATTTATTTTTAAGATTTTTATTTAAGATTTTATGTATTTATTTGACAGAGAAAGAGAGAGGAAGAGAGTGCACAAGTAAGGGGGAGTGACAGGCAGAGGGAGAGGGAGAAGCAGATTCACTGCCGAGAAGAGAGCCCAATGCAGGGCTCCATCCTAGGACTCTGGGATCATGACCTGAGCCAAAGGCAGATGCTTAACTGACTGAACCTCCCATGCACCCCACTGCTTTAAATTTTCAATATTAAAAATAAGGCTAAAGTCCCCTTTGACTATGCTCCCTGATGCCAGTTTTTTGGGTTTTTTTTGTTTTGTTTTGTTTGCATAATTGAGGGAAATTTTGTGACTTAACTTACAGTGGAAATTATACCAAGCAGCCAAGTGAGGCTACTTGGGACAGTTATGTACGTATTATCTCAATATTCTCTTCCACTGACTCCACAGTTACCAGTGCAGTAAGGATGAGCAAGGGCCAGACATCGTTCTTGCCGAGGTCACCAGTGTTCTAATTGCCACATCCAGCTGGTTCTTTTTAGTCTTTATCTCATTAAGTTTTTCTGTGGCTCTGTCAAGTTAGCTATGTCCTGATTAACCTTGAATTACTCAACAAGTGCTTTCTTTCTCTAGGGACTAGATAATCTGCACTTTTTTATGCCTTGTTAGCGGGAGTTTGTATCTGTGTCTCATCTTCCTTTTTACCTTATCTCCGTGCTTGATTTCAGCGATATACTGTGTGATTGATAATGTTTTCTGTCACTGGATCTTAAAAGAGTATTTTGCCTCCGAAAGTTAGTTGTTCTAACTAATCAGCAATATATGAGTTCTCTCTACAAAGCACTATACTCATGGTTCTAATGGACTGTTTTTCCTCCTGATTTGCTTTGTTCAAGGACTAATGTTTCGACGTTTTCACAGTCAGATCTAGAAAAGCAGAAGGAAAGTTATCTCAAGGAAGTCATTGCTCATATAACATGCCCGAAGGACGCTAACCAAGGTAACATGGTAGAATGGCCTGTAAAAGATGTGATGGGATTTTTCTTTTTTCCAGTGTAATATGAATTAAACTGGGAGATTATTTTTAGTTTTCTTAAACTGATGAGAGAGAGAACTTTCTTACCCACAGATTTTTACTTGAAGGGATTACCTAACCAAATAAGATCCTAAGTGGTTTGGCTAACCAGTATTAGAGGGGATCTAAGGAGACTCATACCAGTACATGAAGAGTGCTTCCCCCATGGTTGAGGGTTGTAACCAGACCCATAGTTTTTGGATAGGGAATTTTTTGTTGGAAAAATAGAAGTGGATGACCAGGGGCTGCTTAGTAATCGTTAGTTTTTTATTTAGAATTATTTCTTTTCCCTGTTTCCTTTAGGATTTAAATGTAAAAAGCAAGCATTTCAAATACCATTTTGCATCTTGACATTTGAATAAAAGCTCTTAAAAGGTTTTGACTACCTTCCAAATTCTTCAAGCTGACTTCTCCCTGGCTCACTAAAAGCTCTTAGAAACCAAAATGACTGGATTCTTTCTCTAGCCCTCAAGAGATTATTGTCTATGTTATTACTCATTCTGGACTAGTAGCTGATGGTAAATGGAGGGGAACTTGTGGCCTCTAATGAAGGTGCCAAGATCAGAGAGGTACTGATAAAAGGATTCTTTCTCATAAAGATTGCTCCATATTCCGTCATCTTCAGCTTCTTTGTTCATTAAGCAAGCCTTTCTCAACCACTTTCAGTGGTGCTAGGTTTGAAGATTAGGGATTGGAAATATAAAGAGGACCGAAGTAGGGTCCTGGCTCTCTAGGAATTAATAGTTCACAGAAGGAAAAGATAATTATACCACAATATTGATTAGAATATCTCTAATCAGTAGAGATATAATTCTAATAGAATTATGTATAAAATGCACTAGGAGCAAGGAAGAAGCACTTCTGTTTGTGTTTGGGGAAAGTAGAAGATGGGGAAGAGGGATGCTCTAGCTAGTCTCCATGGGTAAGATAATTGTGTTACTAGGAGATCTGTCATAAATCACCAGGAAGAGTTTTAGGGGAACTTTTGGCTAAAAGATTCAGAGAAGATGCCCCTTTCCTTACAAATCTTTAATTATTTAGTAGTTTTAGAACTACATCGGCCAGAAGAGTTTTTCATTCCAGGTCCTTTTATTTTTTAGTCACAGATTTCATTAAGCATTCAAATGCTACTACTTGTTCTGATTGCTCAGCCCTTTGTGAGTGCTCTTTGTTTGAACTATTTTAAAGGTCTGGTGGAACTAGAGACACTCCTCTCCTTGGAGAGGGGCTTGGACCCTCTTCACCTGGGTGATTGATTGGAGGGGCAGATTAAAAGAACTTTGTGTATGTTTAACCTCTGTGGAAGAGACTTGGACATTGCTTTTCCCTCTCTGAAGTGACTTTCTTTTACGTCCTAGGCAATTTGGAATGATGATATCCAATTATATTTTCCTTTCTCATTTGGGGCATTTAGAAAAGAAAATTTCACAAGAAAAGCTGTGAGCAGCTGCTCATGTTTGTAGCATCTTTTCCTGTCTCTTTCCCATTCAGCAGTCCTTCTCCCACTATACCATAATAATTTATATCCCACGAGGAACAACTAGGATAATGCAGATAGAGTAGACAGCATACTTTAGTGGTTGGGAAAGTAAAGTCTAGTCTAGAGTTAACTTCTGAATGCATATTCTAGCTGCAGTGCTTAACTGGCTGTGTGACCTTGAGCCAATAAAACTCCGTTTTCTCATTTGCAAAATGGGTATAATTATGAGGCTTAACAATATGTGAAAATTTAGGTACAAATGTAATGATAGAACAGTACCTAGCCATGGTTGCCAACATCTGTTGAATACTTGGTATTATTTGCAAGAAAGGGTATCCTTTCACACTGAAGTTTTTATAGGTGAAATTGTGTGATGCCAGGTACTGGTTTTCAATTTTGAAAAAACAACAACAACAACAAAAAAAACTAAAAAACTGAAACCGTGAAAAATTAGAGGAAACAGCTTTAACAAAATGTTGGTGAATGAAGCTCAGTAATAGTTATGTGTGGATTCATTATGTTATTTTCTACTTTGTATTTGAAAAAATAACCGTAATAAAAAAGTCACTTTTTTTTTAAAGTGCATCTTTTAGGGGATTCCTTTTTAATGTCTAAGAATTGTGAACATCACCAGTTACTCTAAAAATTTCACAGGCATCCACTGCTTGCTTCTGCTTTCTAGGAACCTAGTATGATACCATGTTCTTGTGTTCCTTCCCACTGCCCACTATTCGTGCATTCAGAGTTTAAAGATTATATACTCATTTGCAAAGGAAGAGTGGGGGGCATATTTCATTGTTCCTCTATTTATATATGAAGTAAAGAGCAGCCAGAAGCAAACAGAGGAAGCATATAGTGCCTCCTGTCCTTTTTGATACTTATAGTGCTATGTCACCTTGGAAAAGTGTAATTGTTCAAGTTCTTTATTAGATACAGAGAAATTAAAATTAGTAGGTTCAAATGTAGTTGCTGCCAATTCAGTTTGAATCCTTTCCATTAGGTTAGTCATCTTTCACTTTATCAATAATGTATATATTATTGATATAGAATATGATAATGTAAATCATCCTTCAACTTCATTATTCTAGTATCTCTTTTTAATTTAATGCCACGTGAGTCTCTTAATAGCATTTAGAAAGAAATACGAACAACTTCTTCCTCACATTCCAGCTCATGGAAAACTTTATATGAAATTATAAATTCTTAGAGTAGTAAAGGTCATTAAGATCATCTCTTTACTCTCTTAATATATAAATCTTTCTTATATATCTTTGTCCAGTGACCATTCAGCCTTTGCTTAGAATTCTAATAATAAAAAACCCATTAAATCATGAAGCAGGCCATTCATTGCTTAAAAAATTCTAATTCTTAGGAAAGTTATTTCTTACATTGAGCTGAACTGCTTCCCTGTAGTTTCCAGTGGTAGTTTCTAGTTCAGTCCTCTGGGAACACAAAAAATAGCTATTACCTTCCAAATACTTAATGTAATTTAAGTACCTTTTCATGTTAAGTATCTCAAGATTTTTAATGATTAGAAAGTATTATATAATTTATTATTCCATCTTGGATAATTAGGTTGTCCCATTTTCATTAGTAATGCTGCAGTGAACATTCTGGTCAATAAATATTTATGTACAACTCTTATTTCTATAGGATGAATACCTAGAAGTGGAATTGCTGGGTAAAGTATATAAATATTTTGAAAACCTCTGTTACATGTTACCAGATTGTCCTGCCCCCCAAAATTGTATTAATTTTTATTGTCACCAATTTGATAGGTAAATTTTAACATACTTTGTTTAATAATTAGTGAGGTTAAACACTTTTTATTGATGTTTTTTGAAATATGTATTTAATTATTTTAAAAAATCATCTAATACCTAGTTTGTATTCCAGTTTCCCCAGTTGTCCCAGAAATGTCTTGTATTGTTTAAACAGGATCTAACCAAGGTTCACATGTTTAATTATTGTCTCCTTAGTCAATCTTAATCTAGGTCACTTGTTTGTAGATTGTCTCACATTATGAATTGTGTCTAATTGTTTCCCTGTGGTGTCATTTAACTTGTTCCTCTATTCGCCTGTATTTCCTATGAAATGGAAGTTGGATGTAGAGGAGGGATTAGATTCAGAGTAAGCATTTCTGGCTGGTGTAATTCATATGTACTGTTGTGTGTTCATCCTGTATCATACTGGGGGCACCGCCTTATGACAGGTAATCTAATAGTGATGCTAAGTTTGATTACTTGGTTAAAGTGTTAACTGCCATGGGCCACCTGGGTGGCTTAATCCTTATGCATCTGCCTTCAACTTAGGTCATGATCCCGGGGTCCTGGGATTGATCCCTGTGTGAGGCTCCCTGGTCTGCGGGAAGCCTGCTTCTCCCTTTCCTACTCCCCCTGCTGTGTTCCCTCTTTCACTTTCTCTTTCTGTCAAATAAATAAAATCTTTAAAAAAACAACAAAACAAATGAGAAACCAACGAGCCTTTTTCCTTCCCTGTAGTCCTGGTAACCACCATACTGCTTTCTGTTTCTATGAATTTGCCTATTTTCGATACTTCGTGTAAGTGGAATCAGACAGTACTCTTCATTTTGTGACTGGCTTATTTCATTTAGCTGTAATGTCCTCAAGGTTCACCGTTGTTGTAGCAGGTGCCAGAATTTCCTTCCTTTTTATGGCTGACTAATGTACCACACTTTATCCATTTATCCTTCAATGGACACTTGAGTTGCTTCCACCTCTTGGCTGTTGTGAAATGGTACTGCTTTGAACTTGGGTGCTTATCTGCTAGAGATACCTATCTCCTCAAGACCTTGCTTTCAGTTCTTTTGGATTTATGCCCAGAAGTATTGTTAGATCATATGGTAATTGTGCTTTGAATTTTTTGTGGAACCTCCTTACTGTTTGACACAGTGGTTGTACTATTTTATAACCCCACCAATAGTGTACAAGGGTTCATTTCTCTACATCCCCACCAGCGCTTATTATTTTCTGTTTTCTGGTAGTAGTTGCCTTAAATGGTTGTTCTATCTATATCCGTCAGTATTACAGCTATGTGAATATTGCTCACTGCAAAGTCAGTAGTATACTGTGGTTTCAAACACTTTCTTGAATCGTTTGTTTTTATGGAGTGGTTCATGGCCTCACTTACTTTTTTTTTTAATAAGATTTTATTTATTTATTTGACAGAGATCACAGGTAGGCAGAGTGACAGGCAGAGAGAGAGAGGAGGAGGAAGCAGGCTCCCCGCCGAGCAGAGAGCCCGATGTGGGACTCGATCCCAGGACCCTAGAATCATGACCAGAGCCGAAGGCAGAGGCCTTAACCCACTGAGCCACCCAGGCGCCCCAGCCTCACTTACTTTTTAAACTATGAATTAATTTATCACTATTTTTTTTTTTACAAATGCAACTTACTTCTTTATCTATGTTGCCTGTGTGTCTGTGTCGTGCCCCTCCACAAATGTTCAGACATACCCAGTAATCTATCAACTCCTTTAAAATTTCTTCTGGAAACCTTTCTAGAGCCTTGTGTTCTGCTCCAGTCTATACTGTTTGTTCTCCCATCCAAGTACTAACCAGGCCCGACCCTGCTTAGTTGTTCTCTAGCCTTGCTGCAGAGCTGTCATCCTAGTGTTTGCCTTTGCTGCCCTTCTGGGTTGAATCCTGTTCCTAGATCCCCATTTCTTTTCTTTTTTTTTTTTAAAGATTTTATTTATTTATTTGACAGAGATCACAAGTAGGTAGAGAGGCAGGCAGAGAGAGAGGAGGAAGCAGGCTCCCCGCGGAGCAGAGAGCCTGATGCGGGGCTCGATCCCAGGACCTTGAGATCATGACCTGAGCCAAAGGCAGAGGCTTTAACCCACTGAGCCACCCAGGCACCCATAAGTCCCCATTTCTTCCTCTTGATCTGTTTTAGTGGAGCACATTCTTTGAGAATTTCTAAGAAAGTGATAGATAAATTTGGGTGGCCCTTCCATATCTGAAAACATCTCTTTCCTCATACTTGATTGGTAGTTTGGTATAGAATTATAAATTCAAAGTCATTTTTCCTCAGTTTTGAAGGCATATATCTAATGTTCTTGTTAAGTCTGTTACTGGGGGGCCTGGGTGGCTGAGTGGGTTAAAGCCTCTACCTTCGGCTCAGGTCATGATCCTGGGGTCCTGGGATCGAGCCCCGCATCGGGCTCTCTGCTCAGCAGGGAGCCTGCCTCCTCCCCCTCTGTCTGCCTACCTCTCTGCCTACTTGGGATCTCTTTCTGTCAAATAAATAAATAAAAATCTTCCAAAAAAAAAGTCTGTTATTACAGTCACAATACTTATAATTTAATTTTTATTCCTTTTAATCTAACCTGTTTTTTTCTTTCTGGAAAGTTCTTATTCTTCTCTTTATCCATTATTTTATGCAAATTATTCCAATTGCTGGGACATTTTCTTCTTATTGACTACTTTCATAATCACATTTACGATTTCTAAGAGTTTTCCTTTTTTGTTCCCTTTGCATATTATGTTGTTCTTATTTTATGAACTAATTGCTTATTTATTTGAGAGGGAGAAAGAGAGAGCACCCAAGAGCAGGAGGAAAGAGAAGCATATGGGATCCAATCTCAGGACACTGGGATCATGACCTGAGCTAAAGGCAGTTGCTTAACTAACTGAACCACGAGGTGCCTCGATTTTCTTTTTTGAGTAATAAGTCAAATATAGTAAACTGCACAAAATTAACATGTACAACTTGTTGAGTTTTGACATTTCTATACACCCATGAAACTAGCTGCAATTAAGATAAATATACCACACCACCAAGTTTCTTTGTGCCTCTTTATAATTCCTCCTTCCTGTCTTTCCTTGCCACCTTCATTTCCCAGGAAACCACTGACCTGCTGTCACTAGAGTTTGTAATTTCTAGAGTTTTGTGTAAATGGAATCATATAGTATATATACTAGCTTCTTTCTCAAAGCATAATTATTTTGAAATTCATAATTTTGTTGATATTTTATTCCTTTTCACTGCTGAGTAATATTCCATTATAGAAATATACCACGATTTGTTTATCCATTCACCTATTGATGGGCATTTGGGTTGTTTCCAAATTTTGCCTATTAAAAATAAAGTTGTTACGAATATTCATGTACAGATCTTTGTATGGATATGCTTTCATTTTCCTTGAATAAAAATCTAGGGGTAAAATGACTGGGCCATATGGTAGGTATATGTTTACTTTTTTTAAGAAACTACCAAACCTGGGACATCTAGGTGGCTGAGTCTGTTAAGCATCTGACACTTGATTTCTTTTCAGGTCACAGTCTTAGGGTCGTGAGATTGAGTCCCACGTTGGGCTTCATGCTCAGCGGGGAGTGCTTGAGATTTTCTCCGTCTGCCCCTCTCCCAGCTCATGCGCACCCACTCTCTCTCTCTCAAATAAATAAATCTTAAAAAAAAAAAAAAAAAAAAAAAAAAAAACCAAACCACCAAACTTTTCCAAAGTGGTTGTACTATTTTATATTCTCACCAGCAATATATGCTCCCATCCTTATGAAGAAGATTGTTCATTGACAGTATATAGAAATTCAGGTGATTTTTATACATTAATCTTATTCTGTAGCCTTGCTAATAAACTCTGCTTGTTAGTGTTGGAGCCTTTTTTGTCCATCACCTCAGTTTATGATCATGTCATTAGCAAATAATCACATTTTTACTTGTTCCTTTCCAATTTGAATGCCTTCTATTTAATTTTTTTGCCATATTGCACTGGCTAGAACCGCCAGTATAATGCTTAATGCAAGTAATACAAGTAACTTGTTGCTGATCTTACCAGGAAAGCATTTAGTCTTTCATTGTTACGTTAGCTGTTATGTTAGCTGTATCTCCTAGATACCCTTTATCAAATTTGCAGTGTTCTCTCCTGTTTATAGATTGTTGAGAGTTTTATTAGAAATGGATATTGGGGGCGCCTGGGTGGCTCAGTGGGTTAAGCCGCTGCCTTCGGCTCAGGTCATGATCTCAGGGTCCTGGGATCGAGTCCCACATCGGGCTCTCTGCTCAGCAGGGTGCCTGCTTCCTCCTCTCTCTCTGCCTGCCTTTCTGCCTACTTGTGATCTCTCTCTGTCAAATAAATAAAATTCTTTAAAAAAAAAAAAAAAAAGAAATGGATATTGGATTTTGTCAAATACTTTCTCTACATCTGTTAAGGTGATCATACAGTGTTGTGTTTTTTAAAGTCCATTAATTGGAGAATGATATTTGATTTTCTAGTGTTAAGCCAGTGGTACATTTCTGGGTTTTATGCATTCTGCACTTGGTCTTAAAGTATTATCCTTTTAAAGTAATAGCCTTGGGTTGATTTGCTAAAATTTTATTATGCATTTTTGCATCTGCCTCAATAAGGGATATTGGTCTATACTTGTAATTTCTTTTTTTTTTTTTAATGTTTTGTTTATTTATTTGACAGAGACAGCAAGAGAGGGAACACAAGCAGGGAAAGTGGGAGAGGGAGAAGCAGGCTTCCTGCTGAGCAGGGAGCCCGATGCGGGGCTGGATCCTGGGACCTTGGGATCATGACCTGAGCTGAAGGCAGGTGCTTAACAACTGAACCACCCAGGCGCCCCTGCACTTAGAATTTCTTGATTTGGTCTTGGTATCAGAGTAATGTTGGCCTCACAGAATGAATTGGGAAGTATTTCTACCTCTTCAGATTTTTTGGAAGAGTTTGTATAGGAGAATTGGTATCTCTTTTTGGGTAAGCTTTGGTTGTCTTTCAAAGAATTTCATCTAAGTTGTAAAATTTATTAGCATGAAGTTAATAACATTACCTTATTAGCCTTTTATGTATCTGTTTATTTCTGTTTATTTATTTATTTTAAAGATTATTATTTATTTAGAGAAAACCAGTATGCATTTAGGGACAGGAGAAAGGGAGAAAGAGAATCCCAAGTAGACTGCTCTGAGCACAGAGCCTGAGGGAGGGTGGCTGGGCTTGCTCTCATGACTGGAAGATCATGCCCTGAGCAGAAGTCAGGAAATCAGACGGTTAAGGTTAACCGACTGAGCCACCCAGGTGCCCTGCCTTCTACATGGTATTCTGTAGTAATGTCATCTTTCCCATTTTGGTATCAGTAATTTGTGTTTTCTCTCTTCTGGCTCTCAGGCTGGCTCTCAGTCTGGCTGAGTTTATGAACACTATGATGTAATACTTTCTTAAAATAGAACCCAGCTTTTGTTTTGCTGATTTTTCTCTTTTTCTATTTCATTGATTTTCATTCTGATATTTATTATGTCCTTTTTTCTGCTTACTTTGAGTTTCCTTTGCTCTTTTTCTAGTTTCTTTAGATGGTTGCTAAGACCATTTATTTGAGACCTTTCTTTTCTAATTTAGTAAGGGATGTGAGGAGCAAGAGGAAATAAATTCATACAGCCAGTCTGTTTGTCTGGATGCCTTGACCTTTTTTTAAAAACCAACTTTACTGAGATATACTTTACATGCAGTAAAATGTACCCATTTTAAGGATGCATTTTGCTGAGCTTTGGCAAATTGGTGCATCTGTGAAATCCATCACAACAGTCAAGATTAATAGAACATTCCCACAATACCCAAAATCTCCCTTGTGCTCCATCTCAGTCATTCTGTCCCTGCCTGGCTCCTGTGCTGGGAAAGTGCTGATTTCTTTTTGGTCACTATAATTAGATTTGTCTTTTCTAGAGTTTCATATAAATGGAATCATGCAATATGTGTCCTTTTGTGTTTGGCTTCTTTTACTTGGAATAATTTTTACATATTTATCCATGTTGTTGTGTGTATCAGTTCTGTAGTTTACTGCTGGATTTTTCCTTGTATTAATACACTGTAGTTTAGTCATTGTTGAATGGCATTTGTGCTTCTAGTCTTCGGCTGTTATGAATAAAGCATCTACGAGCAATCATACATGGGTTTTGTATGGATGTGTGTTTTCATTTCTCCATGGTAAATAATTAGGGGAGTGGAATTGCTGAGTCATATAGTGTTTGTATAACTTTCCCCAAAGTGATCATACTATTCATTGTGAGTTTTGTATTGCAGAGGCTTAGGTTCTTTTTTATATATGCATATCTAGTTATTCTAGCACCATTTGTTGAAAAAGTTATCCTTTCCAAGGGTTTCTGAATTCTCTATTCTGTTCATTGGTATGCATGTCTATTCTTATGCCAATATTATACTGTCTTGATTACTATAACTTTATAGCAAGTCTTGAAATTATTTGGATTTCTATAATTTTTTTAAAAAATTAACTTAAAAAAAATTAACTTCAGCTTGTCAGTTTATTCAAAAGCACCTATTGGGTATTTCATTGGGATTTTATTGAATCTATAATAGATCATTTTGGGGAGAACTGACATCATAACAATACTGAGCCTTCTAATCTGTGAACAGGATATATTTCCACTTATTTATTGCCTTGTTATTTATTGCCTTATTTATTGCCTTATTTATTGCCTTGTTAATTTCTGTCAGTAACATTTTATACTTTTTATTGTACAGATCTTACATGTATTTTGTTAATTCATTCATTGATATCTCAGTGCTTTTTATAATTTAATGAGCTGTCCAACCCATAAGTGTAGTCACCATCTGTCAACGTACAATATTACTAAAATATTATTTACAGTGTTCTGTATGCTGTACCTTTCATTTCCGTGACTTATTTATTTCATAACTGGAAGTTTGTACTTCTTAATTTCCTTTATCTGTTTCACCCATTCCCCCTCTCTTCCTGCTAGCAACCACCAGACAACCAAAGAACAACCAAAGTAGAACAACCAAAGTTTGTTCTTTGTATTTAAGAGTCTGTTTGAGTCTTTTTTGTTGTTTCTGTTCATTTGTTTTGTTTTTTAGATTCCACATATAAATGAACTCATGATATTTGTCCTCTACCTTTCTTACTTCACTTAGTATTAGACCACCTAGGCCCATCGATGTTGTTGCAGATGATAAGATCTCATTCTTTTTTATGGCCAACTAATATTCAAGAGAGAGAGTGTATGTATATGTATCACATCTCCTTTATCCATTTATTATAGACAATTTGGTTGCTTCCATGTCTTGGCTATTGTAAATAATGTTGCAGTAAATATAGGGGTGCATATATATTTTCAAATTAGTGTTTTTTGCTTTCTTTGGGTAAATACCCAGAAGTAGAATACTGGATCATATGGTATGTTTAATTTTAATTTTTTGAGGAACCTCCAGTACTGTTTTCCATATTGGCTGCACCAGTTTGCATTCCCAGCAGTAGTCCACAAAGGTTCCCTTTTCTCCTCATCCTCACCAGTACTTGTTATTTTTTGTTGTTTTAGTACTAGCCATTCTGACTAATGTGAAATGATACTCATTGTGGTTTTGATACTTGGTAACATTTTAAGAATCCCTTAGGGTTTTCTGCTTTAACATGATGCTCTCTCCAAATAAGGGTAGTTTATTTTTTCCTTCCAATCTGTAGGCCTTTTGTTTCTTTTTCTTGCCTTGCTGCACTGGCTAAGACCTGTAGTACCTTAAGTAGAATATTAGCTGTAGGTTTATCATAGATACCCTTTATTAGGTTTGAGGAAGTTCCTCTTCCCTTCTGTTCATTTAGTTGAGGAAGTTCTCCTTCTGTTCTAAGGTTGGGAGAGTTTTCAGCATGAATGAGTGGTGAATATTGTCTGTTGAATTTTCTGCAGTTATTTAGAAGGTCATATAGTATTTCAGCTTATTCTGTAATGTGGTGTGTTACATTTATTGATTTTTGACTCTTAGGCTAACTTGCATTCCTGGATACACTCACTGTCCTTACTGAATTATCCTTAAGTTTGCTAATATTTTTAATAGTTTTTATGTCTTATTTGTCTTGTTTATAAGAAGTTTTGATTTTTAGTTTTTCTTGTATTGTCCTCTAAGTATCATGGTAGTACTGACTTCATAAAATGAGTAGGGAGGTGTTCTTTCAGTTTATGTAGGATTGGTATTATTTCTTCCTTTAAATGTGTGATAGAATTTTATCAGTGAAGCCACTTAACCCTGGAGGGTTTTTATTTTTCTTTCTTTCTTTCTTTCTTTTTTTTTTTTTTTCCAGAATTTCTTTGAGTCCATTTCAATAATTTCTGTCTTACAAGGAATTTGCCCATTTTATCTAAGTTCATTATTTTATTGGCATAAAATTATTCATAATGGTCCTTTATTATTCCTTTAATTATTATAGGATCTGTAGTGATGTCACTGTTTCATTTCTAATATTGGTAACTTGTCATTTTATTTTCTTGGATGATCTAGTTAAAGGTTTATCAATTTTACGGATTTTTTTTTTTGCCCCCAAAGCAAATGTTTAGTTTCATATTTCTGTATTATTTTTGGCTATTTCATTTTTATTCTTTTCTCCACTTTGTTGTTGTTTTTCTTCTATGTACTTTGGGTTTAATTTGGTCTTCTAGCTTTTTTATTTTTAAGATTTTATTTATTTGACAGACAGAGGTCACAAGTAGGCAGAGAGGCAGGCAGAGAGGAGGAAGCAGAGTCCCCACTGAGCAGAGAGCCCAGGTGCGGGGCTCGATTCCAGGACTCTGAGAGCATGACCTGAGCTGAAGGCAGAGCCTTAACCCACTGAGCCACCCAGGCACCCCTCTTCTAGCTTTTTATTTTTTATTTTATTTTTTTAAACACATTAAATTTTTTTTTTTAAGATTTTATTTATTTATTTGACAGAGATCCCAAGTAGGCAGAGAAGCAGGCAGAGAGAGAGGAGGAAGCAGGCTCCCTGCTGAGCGAAGAGCCTGATGCGGGGCTTGATCCCAGGTCCCTGAGATCATGACCTGAGCCGAAGGCAGAGGCTTTAACCCACTGAACCACCTAGGCGCTCCTCTTCTAGCTTTTTAATGTGGAAGGTTACATCACCGATCTGAGATCTATTTTCTGTAAGCATCTTTTTTTTTTTTTTAAGATTTTATTTTGAGAGAGCGTGCACGTGAGCACAAGGGGGGAAGGGCAGAGGAAGAAGCCGACTCCTTGCTGAGTGGGCCCTCCCCCCCCAGCCTCTGTGCAGGGTTCAGTCCCAGGACTCAGATCATGACCTGAACCAAAAGCAGGCGTTTAACTAACTGAGCCACCCAAGTGCCCCTTCTATAAGCATTTAGAGCTACAGTTTTCCTTTAAGTGCTGCTTAGGTGCATCCCACAGATTTTGATATATTTTCACTTTCATTTGGCTCAAAGCAATTTCTGTTTTCCCTTGTGATTATTTCTTTGACTTACGGGTTATTTAGAAGTGTGTTATTTAATTTCCAAACATTTGGAAAGGTTTTTTTTTTTTTTAAAGATTCTATTTATTTATTTGACAGAGATCACAAGTGGGCAGAGAGACAGGCAGAGACAGAGAGAGGAGGAAGCAGGCTCCCTGCTGAGCGGAGAGCCTGGTGCAGGTCATGATCCCAGGACCCTGGGATCATGACCCGAGCCAAAGGCAGAGGCTTAACCCACTGAGCCACCCAGGTGCCCTGGGAGTTTTCATCTATCTTACTATTTTAGCTTAATTCTGTTGTGGTCAGAAAATATTCTTGATAATGAGTTCCATTCTTTTAAATGTACTGAGACTTATTTTTATAGACCAGCATATGGTGTGTTTGGTGAATGTTCCATGTGCACTTGAAAGTGTATATTCTGATGTTGGTGGAGTGTTCTATACATTTCAGTGAGGTTTTATATGTTGCTGGTGGTGTTCAGTTCTATATCCTTACAGATTTTCTAACTAAAAGAGGAGTGTTCATATCTCCACTCTAATTGTGGATTTTCCTGTTTCTCCTTTCACTTCTGTCAGTTTTTGCCTCTTGTATTTTAAAACTCTGCTATTGAATGCATACATTTTTAGGAATATTATATCCTCTTGATCATTTGTCCCCTTTTATCATTATGAACTTTTCTTCACTCTTAGTAACATTCAGTATTTACATTCTTTTTTTTAAGATTTTATTTGACAGATCGTAAGTAGTCCCCAGAGAGGCAGGTGGGGGGGGGGCGGGGAGAGCAGGCTCCCCGCTGAGCGGAGAGCCCGATGCAGGACTCACTCCCAGGACCCTGGGATCATGGCCTGAGCCGAAGGCAGAGGCTTTAATCCACTGAGCCACTCGACACCCACAGTATTTACATTCTTAGTAATAATTCTGTTTGAGAGTCTATTTTGTCTCATTTATGTAGCCAATCCAGCCTTCTTTCCACTACTGTGTACATGATAGATTTTTATTTTTGTTTTATTTATTTATTTATTTTTAAAGATTTTATTTATTAATTTGACAGAGAGCGAGAGGAGGAAGCAGACTCCCTGCCAAGCAGAGGGCCCGATGTGGGACTCGATCCCAGGACCCTGAGATCATGACCTGAGCCAAAGGCAGAGGCTTAACCCACTGAACCACCCAGGCGCCCCATGATAGATTTTTTAAAAATCTTTTTACTTAAAGGCCGCCTGGGTGGCTCAGGTGGGTTAAGCCTCTGCCTTGGGCTCAGGACATGATCTCAGGATCCTGGGATCAAGGTCCGAATCTGGCTCTATGCTCAGCGGGGAGCCTGCTTCTCCCTCTCTCTCTGCCTGCCTCTCTGCCAACTTGTGATCTCTCTGTCAAATTAATAAATAAAATCTTTTTTAAAAAACTTTTTTTACTTTTAATCTAGCCATATCTTTGTGTTCTAAAGTGGATGTCTTAGGGCGCCTCACTTGGTTAAGTGTGGGATCCTTGATTTCAGCTGAGGTCGTGATCTCGAGGTTGTGAGATGGAGCTTGGGCTTGAGCTTGAGCCCCTTGCTTGGGCTCAGGTGCTGGGTGTGGATTCTACTTAAGATTTTTCTCTCTTCCTCTTTCACTCCCTTTGCCTCTCCCCACTCCCTCTCTAAAAAAAAATAGTAATAATAATAAAATTAAGTGGATGTCTTATAGACACTATATAATTGAATGTAGCTCTTCTTTTTTTCAGTCTTATATAATCTCAGTGTTTTAATTTGTTAGTCCAGTCAGTATGGGTGGTTTTAAATCTACCATCTTATTACTTGTTTTCTGTTTGCTTATCTGTTCATCTGTTCTTTGTGTCGTCTTTCATCTTTCCCTGGTCTTTTTTTTTTTTTTTTTTTTAAAGATTTTGTTTATTTGACAGAGGTCACAAGTAGACAGACAGAGAGGCAGGCGGGAGGCGGGTGGGGGAGGGGAAGCAGGCTCCCTGCTGAGCAGAGAGGATTTGGGGCAGCGGTCCGGAAGGCAGAGGTTTTAACCCATTGACCACCCAGGTGCCCCTGGTCTTTTTTTTTCCTTAAGTATTTTTTAGTATTCCATTTTATCTCCATGCTTGATTTATTACCTGTACCTCTTCGTTTTATTTTTAGTGCTTGTTAGAGAGTAGTAGTTCTCGAAGTTTTTGTTCTCAGGACCCATTTACACTCTTAGAAATTCAGGACCCCAAAGTTTTTGTTGGCATGGGTTACATCTATCTATACTCAGTCATATTAAAAGTTATAACTGAGGGGCACCTGGGTGGCTCAGTGGGTTAAAGCCTCTGCCTTTGGCTCAGGTCAGGATCCCAGACACTGCATTGGGCTCTCTGCTCAGCAGGGAGCCTGCTTCTTCCTCTCTCTCTCTCCCTGCCTGCCTCTCTGCCTATTTGTGATCTCTGTCTGTCAAATAAATAAATAAATAAATCATTTAAAAAAAAAAAACAACTGAAAAATTGTTTAAATATATATTAATATATTTAAAAATAGACTCATTGCACGTTAACGTAAATAATATGTTCTTATTAAAAATAACTTTTTTTAAAAAAGTAATCTCTGTGTGTAACATCGGGCTTGAACTCACAACGCTGGAGATCAAGAGTGGCAGGCTTCACTGACTAATCCAGCCAGGGGCCTCTAAAAATAACTTTTTTTTTTTTTTAAAGAAGGGTAGGAGTAGAGGGAGAGAGGAAATACAGAGCCCGAGATAGGCTTCATCTCACAACCCTGAGATCATGACCCGAGCCATGATCAAGAGTCCAACGCTTAACTGACTGAACCACCCAGCCGTCCCTAAAAATAACTTTTTTAAAACAAAATCAAAACTTTGGGGAGATGAATGGCATTGATTTACATTTTTTGCAAATCTCTGTTAATGTCTGACTTAATAGAAGCCTGCTGGATCCTTATATGTGGGTCTATACTCTGTGTCATGTCATATAGCCTCTTGAGAATTCCATGGTACACTTGAGAGAATGCAAGTGGAAAGGACAAATAACATCTTAGTGTTGTTGTGAAAATAGTCTTGACTTTTAAAGCTCAGAAGGGGGTAGAGGGACTCCCAGGGACTCTAGAACCCACCTTGAGAACTGTGATTCTGTTGTTTACAATATGGATCTTTAACCTCCCAGTCCACCTTTAAGTAATACACCACTTAGCATATAATGCAAGGCCCTAATTAACAATACACTTCCAAATCTCCATTCTGTTTTTTTTTTTTTTTAAGTTTATTGATTGATTTAAGTAATCTATACACTCGATGTGGGGCTTGAACTCACGATTTGAGGATCAAGGGTTGAGTGCTCTTCTGACTGAGCCAGCCAGGTGCCCCTCCATTCTGGTTTTTGTTTTTGTTTTTTTTGTTTTTTTGTTTTTAAAGATTTTATTTATTTGACAGAGATCACAAATGGGCAGAGGGGCAAGCAGAGAGGAAGAGAGGGGGAAGCAGGCTCTCTGCGGAGCAGAGATCCTGATGTGGGACTCGATCTCAGGACCCTGAGATCATGACCCGAGCTGAAGGCAGAGGCTTAACCCACTGAACCACCCAGGTGCCCCTCCATTCTGTTTTTTATGCTATTTGTATACATTTTACGTATACATACTAAAGTTCAACATACTAAAGTTATCTTTTAAAGTTTTTTTTTTTTATGAGGAAAAGTCCATTTTTACTCACATATTTACCATTTTCGTGCCCTTGATTCTTCATCTGTTATTTTCCTTTTTCCTGATGAATTTTTAGTTTCTTGTAATGCGGGTTTGTTGGCAATGAAGTCTCTCTGCTTTTGTTTTATTTACAAAGTGTTTGTTTTACCTTCATTTTAAACTTTTTGTTTTGAAAAATTATAGACTCAGAGACTCACAGGACATTTCTAGGTTCACCTCAGTGGTTTCCCTTCTGTCAAGAATGACAGTTCTGAACAGTCTGAAAACAGTTGTTTCATATATTTTGCCCAATTTCTACTTGCCTACAGTGGGAGGTGAGCCCATTCATCATGCCTAGAAGTAGAAGTCTCACTTTGATTGTTTGTTTTTTTTTTTAAAGATTTTATTTATTTATTTGACAGAGAGAGAACACAAGTAGGCAGAGAGGCAGGCAGAGAGAGAGGAGGAAGCAGGCTCCCTGCTGAGCAGAGAGCCCGATGTGGGACTCTGTCCCAGGACCCTGAGATCATGACCTGAGCCGAAGGCAGCGGCTTAACCCACTGAGCCACCCAGGCGCCCCTCACTTTGATTGTTAATGGAGATCACAAGCCGCAGTGGTTCCGTACATTCTACTTTTGCACTTGGCATTGCTGTTGAGCATGTTCATATGTCACTCACTAGCCTCCATCTAATACATCACTTCAGAAATGAGCTGAATAATATATATAATAATATATATAGGGACGCCTGGGTGGCTCAGTTGGTTAAGCCGCTGCCTTCGGCTCAGGTCATGATCCCAGCGTCCTAGGATCGAGTCCCACATCGGGCTCCTTGCTCCGCAGGGAGCCTGCTTCTCCCTCTGACTCTGCCTTCCACTCTGTCTGCCTGTGCTCGCTTTCGCTCGCGCTCTCTCTGACAAATAAATAAATAAAATCTTAAAAAAATATATATATATATATAATACACTAATTTTATATGTGTGTGTATATATATATATATATATTACAATAATGCCTATTTCTTTCTTCTGTTTTTTGCCCTGTCTGCAAGGAAAATCAGTCAAGATTTGCACTAGATCGTTGCAGTTTTGTTGACCTAGAGGTGACACATTTGCATTGTTGTTTTCCACTTAATCTTTTTTCCTTTTTATTCCTATTAATGTATTTATAAAAACAGTAGCCTGCACCCCTATAAGCATATTTTATTCTCTCTTCCCCTCTTCATTCATTTCTCTGTGTTAGGTATTTTTTTGATTGCAAGGAATAGAGACCTTGTGATTGCCTTTAAGTAACTGAGTTTAAGGATTTACAGAAGATCAGACAACGACATAGCCAATTCTTATAGTAAAAAGAATCAGCCATAGATCCGTGCTCCATGCCCCCTCAGAAATGGATGCCTCTGTTACCTATTCAGGTTTTCCTTGCTGAGTTAATGGTTCTAATACTTCTAATCTTTCTCTGTGACCAGTGCTTCTGCTGCTCTCTCTTAGCTGTCTCACGTGTGTCCATTCTCCAAGTCCTGCCTGTGTGCTCTTCTCTCTCATTCTCATTACTAAAGCTCGCAGTCACATTCCGAAAGAGAGTATCTGATTTATTCACTTAATGACCTGTTGGTGCCAGGCCAGCTCGTGGGTCATGAGTCAGCTGAGAGATTCTCTGTTCGTGGGTCTTGTGCCACACTTAATTGAACAGGGTCATGTGCAAAGTATGGTGACATCTAAAACCTGGCAGAAGGGCCACTGGTAGAGCATGTGTTCAGCATCTTCCATTCTTCCTCCTCCTCAACAGTCGATTGACCTAACTTATTAGGGACAGTTATTAGACTGAATTGTCCCCAAAACTAGTCAGCTACATATTTATAGATGAAGGTTTAGATGAATTGCTTATCTCATTCCTGTAATGTTAAGGTTTTTATTTTTCTCTTTCATTCTTAGATGAATTTCATTCTTAGGCACAAAACAAAGGACAGTCTTTGCCACCTTTTAGCCACAACTTAAAATAAACCCATGGTACTGATTGTTGGTCCAAGAAAGCCCATCTGTTAGAGACTGTGAAGAGAAAATTCAAACATTTCCATTCTTGTTAGCATCTCTAAATTTGGCAGAAGAGATAGGAGCCATGAGCTGAAATAAGGTTTTTGGATTATTAGCTCCACCTGGGTTTGAATCCTGGCTTTCCCATTTATAAGATGATAGATGAGTATCTTTTTTAAGCTCCAGTTGAATCATGAATAAAATGGAGATCATGGTATTTGCCTCGTGTGGTGGTTAGGATTAGATGATAGGATGAATACAAAGCATTTAGCAAAGAGCCTGGCACATAATACATGCTTGATGTAGATCATTAAGTCTTACTAAAAAAGGTTACCCTAGTCCATCAGTAAGTTCTTAGTGCTAAGGAAAAGTAACGTTTCTTGGTGCATGAGCTGAGACCTGATCATTGAGCCCTTGTTCACTCAGCACTGTGCGCCGTACCAACTGTATACAGGAGACATACTGTGATGTGATTCTTGCCTTCTCATCCCCACTATGATACGTCAGTCCTGGAAAAATTTTTAAGGAAACTCAACTCGATGATGGTATTATACTGTTAGAATTCAGGCTGTTACTAACTGTGTGACCTTGGGCAGATTGTTTCTCTGTCTTCATCTGTGAAATGGGGGAAATACTTCAGAGGATTACCATAACAATGAACAGATGAGTTTATGTAAAGCTCACAGGATACTGTCTGATGGCAATGGTAAGTGCTATATGCAAATTTCTTCTGCTAGATTATGACTCCTAGCAGATTAATACTTGAAGCCTCCTTGGGCTTAATCAACCAGGTTTGTTTTTCTTTTTTTCCCTTTGAGTTTAAAGTGGATAGGTTTCTTTGTAGGGGGCGTACAGTAGATCGTTAGCCTCCACCATCAGGGCAGTTTTATAGAATCTAGCTGGTAAGAGATGAGTGAGCTGATGGACATGGTCTACAGATAATCTTGTTTTCATTTTGAGATTGGATACCACAATATCTTATCTTGTCAGCCCTCCTTTGGTGATGCTTAGGCTGGAGAAACATCTTGAAAGTGCTACAAAGCTGGTTTCTCCCCCTCACTGAAATGTTTTTTTGCAGACCTAAAATGATTGGGGTGCTCATTATGTGAATGTAGGATATGGGAAAGGCAATTTGATTTGAGACCTTTGATTTTAACTCAACAGGCAAGGGATTTTCTAATCTAAAACTACTTCCCTTCTTAAAGGAGAAATTCTTTTCTGATTTGTATTTTCTTCTCAAGAAGTGAGATTAAGGGGCACCTGGGCAGCTTGGTTGGTTAAGTGACTGCCTTTAGCTCAGGTCATGATCCTGGAATCCCAGGATCAAGTTCCCCATCGGGCTTCCTGCTCAGCAGGGAGGCTGCTTCACTCTCTGACCTTCACCTCTCTCATGGTCTCTCTCTCTCTCCTATCCTCTCTCTCTCTCTCAAATAAAATATTTAAAAAAAGAAAAAGAAAAAAGATTAATATTTTTTCTTTCCATATTAGTGAGATTGAACATCTTTTCATTATGTTTATTGATCATTTGTATTACTTTCTGAATTGCTTATTCATGTCCTTTGACCTCTTTTGTTTTTGAGGAGATCACTCCTGTAGAGTGAGGACATTAAAACTTCACCAGATATGTTTCAGATGTATTTTTCATTTTGTCATTTGTCTTCTTTTACTCTTGGATATACTTTTTTAGCTGCACAGAAGCTTGTAATGAATCTGTTTTTCCTGAAGAGTATCATCTCGTTATGGTTAGAGAATTTCTGCTGAGTGCTATGAAACATGTCATAGTATATGTGTAGACTGAGGCACTTAATAAACACTTTTCCTTACAGAACGGTGATTGATTGTCACATGATTCGAAGAGTCTTTGCAAACTGACGTAGGTGTGAAGCTCTAACGCCGTAGCAATAGCTAGCACATACTGCACAACAGCTTTGTGTCAGGCACTATACTAAGTCTTATATGTACTGTGTTCCTAATGTTCAGCTTCATGCTAGATAGTATTATTGTCTGGGTTTCATAGATGAGTCAAGTGGGCCTAGAAGAAGTCAAAATGATTTGCCCAGGATCATAGAGCTAGTTAGTGGCTGAATTGGAATTTTAATTTAAGTCTGTCTGACTTCAAGGTATATACTTTCTCTGCAAAGCTGAACTACTTAAGGCCTCCAGTAAATTAGACTGGTCCTTAAAGTTAAGTAAATATCTTTTACCAGAACCGGAAAAAATGGTCCGTAGCTTTAGTTCAACTGCTTTTGGTTTCTGAGAGCATAGTGGAGAGGATACTGAGCAGTGTGTGTGCTAGGTAAAAGAAAAGTCTCTACTGTCCAGGGCAGTGGTTTTCAAGGTGTGGTTTCCAGGCCAGCAGCATCAGCATCACTTGGGCCTTTCTTAGAAATGCAAAATCTCAGGTTCCACTGGAGACCTACAGAATCAGAAACTCCGGGGTTGGGGCCCAGTAATCTGTTTTATAATACTTCTGCTGATTATGATGCATGTTAAAATTTGAGACTCACTGGTCTGGGGAAGTTATTTTGTTTTCTCTAATCATAATTTTTGTTTTTGCAAGCTTCAACCTAAGTCTCAGCCCTGAAGTGCAAAATTAACATTATCAGACGATGGCAAAAGTATGAAGTCAGACAGGAGCCAGTTTTGAGTTTGGTTTAGTGAGCATTTAAGGCAAGTCCACCTCCCTGAGCCATAGTTTCCACTTTCCAAAAAGATGTTAATAACATTTGTCTCCATATGAGATTTTTTTTCTTTTTTTTAGAATTAGGTAAGATAGTATATGAAGTGCATAGCACCTTGCCAGGCTCCCAGGTGCTTGAGAAATTGCCTCCAGCAATTTTTCTTATTTAGCAAAAAGCCCCCATTTGCCTTCTGTTCTCAGCCTCTCTCGTTTCTTAAACGTATTTTGCTGTCTTGTATCTCTGAACCTTTGTATTAGCTATGTCTCTTGGATACCTGCACCCCTCGCCCCCTTACCTCACTAACTTCTAGATTCCTGCTTCCTGTCTACCTCCCCTGTAGAGGGCTTTCTCAGACCCCTGCCCTCCAGTCTCTGTGCTCACACAGGAACCTGAGTTTCTCTGGTCATTGCACTTACTGCAAGTTTTGGAGTTGCCTCTCTCCTATATAAACTTCATGAACGCAGATACAGCATCTTTACCATCATATTCTAGAGATCAGTAAACTTCCTCACACATTGTAGGAGCTAAGTGTTGAATGAATGAATGGTGGCTGTCATTATTGCTGCTCCATCATTATCATCATCATCATCATCGTCATCATCTGAGAGCAAGCTCCCCTCCCTGGCTTACAGTTTTTGTGCTGACTGGTTGTGATAATCATAGATAGTATTAGGACCAGTGCCTGTTCTCTCTTGCCCTGAAAGCACGTGCTTTGACGTAGGCTGACATGGGAGTTCACTGAGCTGCTTCCTAACCACTATCCCTCTGTGTCATAGGTGCCTTGGGGGAACTGTATGCCCTGATGGGTCAAGTTCATCATATGCAGAGCCCAAAGTGGCAACATCCTTCGGACCTCACCATGAGGTAAGTGGGTGATTAGGAAGAGGAGGAGAAAAAGCGTAGAATTTGGCTGTAGGAAGAATGGTAAAGGAAGTTGGGTTGTGATGATCGTTTAATTCCAAAGGTGGGGAAAGAAACAGGAGAGTATAATGAAATAACTGAGCTGAGGGCCGCCTGGGTCGCTCAGTCAGTTAAGCAGCTACCTTTGGCTCAGGTCATGATCCCAGAGTCCTGGAATTGAGCCCCGCATCAGGCTCCCTGCTCAGTGGGGAGCCTGCTTCCCCCTCTCCCTCTGCCTGCTGCTCTGCCTACCTGAGCTCTCTATCTGCTACCTATCTCTCTGTCAAAAAATAAAATCCTTAAAAAAAAAAAAAACTGAGCTGAAATCCAGGAAATGGTGGGGTCCATTACTAGCTTTGCAGTTTGTAACGCAGCTGTATAATTTTGATCAAGTCATGCCACTTCTTTGGTCCTCACATCACTAAAACTAATATGTTGGACTAACTGATGTCAAAGGGACTTTCTATTCTGGAATCTTCTGGATTCTTGATGTAGTGTGGTTTTACAGATTTATTCAGTTACTTTGATCCAGTTACTGAAAAACCTTAGAGTCATCTTTGACTCCTTTCTCACCCCATATTCAGCCCATTAGCAAATCCCATAAGCTCTGCATACAAAATATGTCCAAAACCTGACCATTTCTCATCATTTTCACTTAGACTATTGCAAATCTCCTAAATGGTCTCCCTGTTTCTGCTTTTGCCTGCCATTCTTAACTCAGCAGCCAGAGAGGTTCAGATTCTTTTCTTTGTTCAGAATTTTCCAGTGACTTCCCATCCTCACCATTCCGTATAAGGACCATGGCCGGGGCTGATGTGGTTAGCTCACTGACCTCACACCTACTCTTCCCCTAATCACTAATCACATGGACTTCCTTGTTGGTTTGTTTGTTTTTTAATTTAATTTTACTAGCCTTTTTTTTTCCCCCATTTATTTATTTATTTGATAGAGTTCACAAGTAGAGAGGCAGGCAGAGAGACGGGGTGGGGGGGGCGAGCAGGCTCCCTGCTGAGCAGAGAGCCCGATGCGGGGCTCGATCCCAGGACCCTGAGATTGTGACTTGAGCTAAAGACAGAGGCTCAACCCTCTGAGCCACCTAGGTGCCACGCTATTTTTCAAATATGGCACACATGCTTCCACTTCAGGGCTTTGATACTCTGTTTCCCCTGTAGTTGCCAAAATCATAGCAGGTCTCAGAAAGAACAGTATGATGGGTATTAGATGAATCCTAGAGACAGGTGTGAATTCAAATCCAGGCTCTTCTACCTACTCCACTTTATGACCTTGGACAAGTTATTTAACCTGAGACTCCGTTTCCTGACCTGTATAAGATATTAATGAGAGTGCTTTTCTGATAAGATTGTTATTAGCATTAAACGAAGTGAAGTATTGAAAGAATTCAGCAAGTACTTCATATAGGGCTAGATAAATGTAATAAAATGTTAGTTATTTTCAACTCTGGTTACTGACAATGCCTGTGGAGATGTCTAAAAATACAGATGTCCAGGCACTGCCTTCAGGGGATTCAGAGTCATTAAGTTAGGGGGTGGGAGCAAGAATTTTTACTTTTAAAAAGCTTCCCAGGGGGTTATTAGGAACAGCTGGAGTTGAGAATCAGATCAAATTATCTCAGAGGGTCTTATTCAGAACCCTAGCCTAAAAGACTAGGGTGATTAAAGGAGAAGCTCAAGAAGCTTTACTTTGAGTCCTTGCTATTAATTATTCAGTCTCTAAACTTGCAATGTGATACTCACATGATGACTTACCTTCTCTGGGAATTTTACTCTAAAATTAACCGCTGTGTCCTGAGCAACCTTGAGCTGTATCAGACAATGAGGTCCTGTTGGAGGTACAGATCTGGTACAACCAATGAAATACAGATCCGGTTTTAAATGTTTCTTGAAGGAGAAAATATTTTTTCCTACTGAAACATTATTACAGATTATATATTAGGTTTTCTTAACATTCATGTATATGGCACATACCACCATAATGCCTGTGTGGCAGCTGGCTTTGGGAGTTGGAAGAAAATAGCACTTACATTGTGACTTTCACATAAATAAAATGTAGTATAAATAATTTCTAAAATTGTCAGGATTGAAATGTGAAATTAATATCTGATATCCCAAAATAAAGATACTCTTTTTTTTTTCTTTTTAAGGATTTTTTAAAATTTATTTATTTGAGAGAGCATGAGAGAGAGAGCACAAGCAGGGGGAAGGGAGTAGAGGGAGAAGCAGACTTTGTGAAGCAGGGAGGTTGACGCGGGACTTGATCCAGGACACTGGGATCATGACCTAAACTGACAGCAGACACTTAACTGAGTGAGCCACCCAGGTTCCCGAAAGTAAAGAAATTCTTAAAATAATTGCCTCGGCCACTTTTTTGTGTACAAATAGCCATTCCAGCTGAAACCCTCATCTTTCCTATTTTCGTTTTCTTTCTCTCTTGATAGAAACTACGCTAGGTTCCGGCAGAAACCTCTGCAAAGATGCAGTCTGACTCAATGGGTCGACAGGAACATGGGAAGCCAACATCGATTCCAGCGTGTCCTGGACTTCCAGTCAAGTCCATTTGTCTCATCCCATCAGCAGTGAAGGGCCCTATCCTATTCAGAGCAGCATCCCATCTTCTGCTCTTTTGTGCTTTGTAGATTTTGAATTTTATTTTTCACAAGATTTTTATTTAAAGAACTTGTCACCTTTTGGAAATTTCCATTGCTGACTTGAAATTTTTTTGTATAAGGTCCTTCTTGTTTGTCTGTGTGCATGCGTTTAAGCACTGTCATGTTTTAATTTTTTTATTTAAATTGAAGGTGGCCACTTCTTGAAAGCCAGCATTAGGCCAGAATACTTAGGCTCAAGCAAAGCACCCACCTCAACACAGAGGTGATGTCTGTTTCTTGTGCTGAAAAGAGAACCATCTTTTAATCTCCTATAAGGAAGAGATTACCAGGCTGCAAGCCAGTGTTAATTATTGCTGACGACTTATAAATGGACATAAGTCACTTTTAACAATGCCTCTCACTTTTTTATTTGAATCTCTGAGTACTTGCGAGTATTTTAAAGTTGGTAATCCAGGACATTTGAAGTAGGTTGGAGCAGGACAAAAATCCTGTTGTTTAAAGGACAAATTAAAAGTGTAAATCTTCTCTCCTTTTTGTACTTACTAGCTGCCTTTATTTTCTTGCCTCCCCCCTTCTTCATTAAATGTGTTTTGCACAATAGGTTTACAAATCTTACACATCTTAACTGATGGAAGACTGCTGACTAACCCTTGTCGATTTGTGGTCTTGTTTGCCTTTCCTTAAGGATTTTCCTTCTTTTTTCCCCAGTGACCATTATGCTCCTTAGGTTCTATTGGTGTGTTCCTGTATCCTGTTAAGCCTAGGTATGCCTCCTAAGAACAGCCTCCCTGCTCTCTTTATTAAGAGCTTCCCACCCCGAGTCCTAACTCCAGGACAGGCCAGAAAGTTACTGAGGTGTGAATTGGTCTTCAGTTTCATCTGCTCGACTCCCAGCTCCAAGTATCAGTTGCTGTGTGAGTCAGTCAGCTCCGGCCTGTCAGAGGGACTTGGGAGAGCCACTATTTTGTCTCCATTGATAGTTAACAAGAGGTGCCTTCAGCTTCCGGATGTTACCATCTCATTTGGTCAAAGCTCTGATACATAGTTGGACAGAACTGCTGTCGTGCATCCTAATGTTGCGATTGAGCCTGTGGACGAAGCATTACCCGATGCGAAGGTTTGGTATTCTAGATTGAGATGTCAGACTTTGTGCCGCCATCTTCGGGGATGTCTGAGGCTCTAGACAAGATTTGGGGAGGCTTTGCAGTCCGGCATTCATGCTGATGGCCACCCTCCGTGAAGGCTGGACACACGGTTGCTGTAGCGCCACCAGTGGTACTGGCTAGCTGCCTCTTGTCTGGTTTTGTTTTCATCAGCCCCACCTTTGTATGTGAGAAACCCATCTTAAACACCCTACCCTGCTTTAGAAACTGACTTGGGAAAGGTTTGGTCATTCAGGCCATCGATCATCTTAGAGGGACATCCCCAAGTGTTTACTGTTTTTATGTAGGTGAGGATTCTCTTTCTTGAACATTGGGTTTAAAATCTGGGACCAAATGCAGAGAAGTTCTGTTCAAAGGCAAGAGTCAAAATGTGTGATTTCAGTAGGCATAATGGACATTTACTGCGTTAGTCACTTCTCCAGGTTTCCCTCAGTTAGCATGATGGAGTAAGATAAGCAGACATCTACCTTTGGAACCATAGCATAATAAAAATTAGTTGTAGCAGGAATAACTAGTGTTGTAGCTGTCTAGTTCCCCACAGAGTGGGGAACCCAAGGAGCGAAGGACAGCATTTTGCTTAAGCTCATGTTCCTGCATTCCTGGTAAAGGAGGGTTTAAGTCTGAATGTGTAATGGCAGCATTGCCTTTCCCAAATGAGTGACGGGTTAACTAGAAAATGTGACAATCACATTTCCTCTTTGCTCAAATAATTCTGTTTTTCCAAAGCGTTAGCAGCTTAATTAAATCTGTTGGACTGGGGGAGGAGAGAACTGTTCTCTAGCGGTTAACACTTGGTATTCTTTAAGAAGGAAAAAAAAGCCAAAGAAAACTCAGTATTAGGCATGTTTGCCTTGAAGATGGTAGTAGGTAAAATCTGGAGTTTTAATCTGTTTTTAAAGGTTCCTATCTCATACTTGGTGTTGGGTTCTCAGTCTAGTAGTTCATGAGTTCTTGCTGTATTTTATTTGAGTAAGGGTTACGTGCACTTAACTGCCTAGCTAACTTTTTTCTTTCATGAGGTTCATGACGACATTCTCACCATAGAGGTCTTGACAGAGTTAAAACATGCTGTTTATGTAGTTTATTCATAAGAGCCTGCAGTAAGCTTGTGCAGGCTTAAGGGACTGGAGTTGTGAGGATCAATTACAAAACTAAAGTTTGGTGCCTCCTCTTTATCATGTTTTTTCCCTTGTAGCAGTTGTGTTTAATGTCATTAAAGAGAAATAAAAGTTCTTTTTGTGGCATATGTACTGTGGCTGTCTGTTGCAGGCTTTGAAGGCAGTTTCTTCCTCTTCTTGCGTAGGCAGGTTAGTGGGGTCTGGGCGGGGGTGGCAGTTAGTAGAAATGCGGTACTGGGGAGGCGAGGGTGCATGCTCCCTGTTCTTTTGAGGGTAAATTACAGTGTTGAGAAAGGCCTTCCAGCAGTTAAGAAATGTTGAAATTGATTGGGATTTGCAGCTACATATAGTGCATGTCAGGAGCCTGACACAGGGAAAGCCTGAAATATCACGGTGCTGCTGTTTCTGCAGAGGGGGAGATGGCTCAGCCTGATCAGACAAGGCACTGCCTTCCATTCCTTCCCGTGGCCATGCAATTGACCTCTGTCTGCCTCACTCAAGCTTTACCCCAGGGCATTCTCCCTTTGAAAGGGATAGGGGACCCACCACTGGTCATACAGACTTGATGGTGGTTCTTAATCCAACTTCTCCAGAAACTGACTGCTCCTGCGAGCTGGGATGAAGGTGGAGTAAGTGTAGGTAGATGTGGGGGACGTGACGTTTCTTAGATCCCTTTTGTGAACCTGAGCTTAGACTGACCCCAGGAGACAGGGTGAAGGCAATAAAAGCTTGTCACCTGTATTAACCAATGCTTTTAAAATTTCCACTCATGCTGAGAAAATAAGTAGCAACATGTTTGGACAGGCTCTCTGTCTTGCTGTGAGGTAACTTTTGTCTAATGGATATTCTACAGTCCAGGCAAAAGCTTCAGTACAGATTTGCTAAATACTCAGCTATTTGATGCTGTCTCATTCAGAGGTACTCTGGACCTGTACGTATCATTTTGTTTCTGTCCGGTAGAAAGCCTTTTGTCTGGTAGTTGCTTATTTCCTTTTCAGCAAGGTGTTACTGCGGCCAGCAGAGGTGTCGGAGACCAGGCTGCATTCTCCGAAGTGGTGGTATTCCTCACCCTTAGTTCGTTTTATGTTATGGAAAGTGAGGAGGAGGAGAAATGGACCTTCTCTCAAAAGAATGGGGTCATTTTCTAGCCTGTTTTGAGCTTTTACAGGAAGAGAAAAAAAAAAAAAACCCAGCCACCTAAAACTAGAAAGCAGGGATTGCTGCTTTACTTTGTGTTGTCCTGCTTTTCTAAGGGAAAACAGTTATTCCTGCGCTGATTCTGGGGTATGCTTGCTTCCTTCGTATGTCAGAGCACCTGTCACGAAAAAAAATTTCCACTTGTCACAGGAAGTATCAGCTAGCTGGTCAGTGGTGGAATTCCTTAATGAACAAGCGCCTGCCTTGTCAGTCCTCTCCACCTGTCCTCCCCCAGTGACAACTGGAACATGCCACAGACAGAAGATCTGAGCCTCCCCAGCACCCTCTGAAAGGGGGGTGGAATGTCATCTTTTGGACAACCTGTAAAACACTCCATGTGGTAGTCCTGAATCGTTACCGTTATCATTAAGGAACTATTCGTGTATGAGGATCTCCTTTGACTTAGCTTCAAGTGACACTTGAGGGTTAGGGAATCTAGTGCTGATGGAGTTTGGTGGGGCTGGAGCCAGGGGGTGT
Source organism: Mustela erminea (assembly GCF_009829155.1). Taxonomy (NCBI): domain Eukaryota; kingdom Metazoa; phylum Chordata; class Mammalia; order Carnivora; family Mustelidae; genus Mustela; species Mustela erminea. The sequence continues at coordinate 85,274,722 of NC_045623.1, read as the reverse complement.
GTCCCAGTTACGGAAGCAGTTCATTCTTGGAGACCACTTAAAAGCAAAATCCAAAAACTCAAATAGGTTTAAAGAGGGTGAGAAGGAACACAGCAGTCTGAAATGTCACATGATTGCAATGGTATGATAGGACGTATTTTTGTAAAGAGCTGAATTTGAGATCTTAAAAGTGGATTACAGATGAGGCCACCCTGAAAAGCCTGGGTTGAATGGACAGGATCAGGAAGAGGAAAGGACTCCTGCCACACGGAAACACCACACTTTTTCCTCTGCCCGACCCTGAGGCTTCCCTCTTGTTCCCAAGGAGGAAGCCCCCTGGTTCCTACTCCAGGTGGTAGCTGGGCTCTGGAATCCTGTTCTTCACAAGGAGCACCCTCCAGAGAAGTAGCTGGCCCGAGGGGTCACTCGGTGACAAGGCAGGCCTTGCCTCTCGTCTGGCCAAGCGTGGCCTGCAGGTCAGGCCTCTCAGTGTCCAAGAACTTGCCTACACCCATCCCAAGCTGTGAGGAATCTGCGGGTCTAGGTGGTGAAGAGGGGTCCCCATTCTAAGTCCTAGCTATAGGGTTCTCTGCATGATAGCTGGTCCAAGAAAAGCTCCGTTGTGGAACTTGGGGTTTTAGGGAGGTAACCACAGTGAATGGGGTTTAAACCAGAAGTGTTCACTCCTCTCCCGTCTCCCTCAGGCCCTCAGCGGAGGTGCTAGAGGCCCTGGTAAATCCCTGGCCCCCCACAGCTGTCTCTGGACCTGGCGCAGACTTAGGGGCTTCTCCGCCACATGGCACTAGACAGGCACACAGGACAGGGGGCCTGGCCAAGTACCTTTCTCGGGTGTGGTTTAGAGTTCTGGGTGCCAATAGATTTCCCCTTTCCCACCCAGCCTTTAAGACTTGGCTTTCCTCCTCTCGAAACCCTCCAGAAGAGTCCACCCTAAGTCCCCCTCACCTGACCTCTCCTCTCCAGCTCTTGCTGGCTCTGGGCAGGAGTGTTCGAGGTATCCCATTTATTCGTTTGCTCATTGGCTAATGACATCATCACTCTACCTTTCAGCCTGCTGTTGGGATCCGAATGATGATGTTCCTTTAACCGCCCCAAACAGCATGCTGGGACTACTGAGCTGCCGCCAGCAGCTTCTGCAGATCTCTTCCCTTCCTTCCTCACCCTGGGGAGAAACCAAAACTGCATTCCTTTGGTCAGGGAAAACACCCAGCCCCACCCAGAGGGGAAAACCCTTCGTTCTAAAAACTGAGCACCAGCCCGCGTACCTGTGCAGCGAGGCAGCCTGAGCTTGGATTTGGGGGCCTCGGTAATAGGACGATGGAGGAGCTATTTTCTCCTCCTACACGTGCACCCCCATCTGTTCGAGATTTCCCTTCCAGCTCCAGCTTGGCTGGCAGGCATGTCCCTAAGAAGCTGCAGGCCAAAATGGAGAGAGAACTGACTCCCTCCTCCACACATCCTGACTTGCTGCCAATTGCCAGAAAAAGAGGGCAACATTTGGGCATTTACCAGAAGACAAGGATGTGCCTTTTCATTTGTCTTTTATTTTACATTTAAAAAGAGGTTATTGCTCTAACTGGATCAGAGGTAAGGACCTCTCCACTAAGGAGCCTTGGCCTTGCAGCCCCATTCAGCAGGGATGGAAGTCACAAGACAATGAGTGGAGCCTCATGCCCTTCCATGAGGAAGCCCTTAGTATTGCTGACATCTGCCTTTTATCCTGTCTCTCCTCCCTCCCTGTGCTGCCACGTCGGGGCCAAATAGAGTGGTGGCTGACCTAGCCGGGAGAGCTCTTATAGACCGGAAGGAAGGGGCGGTCATTGGGTGATGGCTTTCAGCTCTCTGGCTGGGGGCCACTGCTCGTAACATTCAGTTCAACAGGTATTCCCTGAGCGCCTACTGTGTGCCAGGCTTGTGCTAGGCGCAGTCCTCCCACACGCCTGTCCTTAGCCACCAACGGAAGACACAGAGGTCCAGCTCTTCCCATGCAGGCGTTCAGCAGCCATCACTTGTCAGTCCGAGGGAAGAGTCTGCCTTCCCTTATCAAGCACCATTTTGTTTTGTTTTGTTTTGTTTACCAGAAAGGGGCAGTGGAGAGAGAGACTGGACACCTCACACCACTCAGGCTCTAGGGAAGGACATGAGGACCCCGGGTAGCTTTCCCAGAACCCTGGATGAGATGGCAAGATACGGAGACCCCAGAGGCCAGGGCTGCTCTGATTTCCACGGTGATGGCTCAGGCCTGTCTTCCAGCACCTTCCACTCCAGAGCAGGTGACTCAGTAGCCCCCAGGATGTCCCACATGGACATACCTTTTTAGTTGCATAACCCAGCATTGTTCCAACTCCAAGAGACTCATCCTAAAGAAATGGGGCCAGTAACTTCTCCCAGGTCTCTTTCCCACTTCGTCTTAACAGTCGAATAAGGGCCAAAGAAGATGGAGGCTGCAGGCAATCAGCTTGGAGCATTCCTTTGCCCTCTCTAGTGAAGCCCTTCAGTCATGTTTTCCAAAAGAGACAAAACAGAACATCTCACACACTCGCCGAGTTGTGCATCGCACCACAAACAAGTCCGTGATGGCTGGATCCAGAAAAAGCTTGCTGGCAGCCATGACCCTGCCCCATGGCTTCTGCGATGGCTCTCGGTCTGAAAGACACAGCTGGAGTCAGTCTAGGTGCTTGTCATCTCCCAGGAGCTTTGTGCATTTTCTTGAAGAGGAAGCCAGTCCAGGAGAGGCGAGGAGGCAGAAAGAAGGCTGTGTCTCATGCAGCTTTGCCTTTTCCAGAATGGGGCCAGGCCTTTTAGTTTTGTGGCTTGTTTATTTTTTGCAGAATTTGGGTTTGTAGTTCAGCCTCCTTCACCAAGACTAGTATGGGGAAGAGGGAGAACAGTGCAGCTAGCTGGGCCTCCCCCCACCGCAGTCCTCCCTGTCCCCGTGCCCATGGACCTGGAGACCAGCAGAGAAGAAAAATGAAATCCTCCTCCCGCAGACAGGCAGTCATGCTTCAGTGATGCTCACTGAGGGCTTGTTGGGAAACTGGGAGGAAAAAAATGAGAGAAGCAGCCAGGGCTAATCGAATAGACTTCTTGCAAAGTTGGAAGTAAGGGGAGGACACAAGAAGGAAGGGCTGCCACCTAAAAGCCAGGCCTTCGTCCCACGTGGACGGAAGGGAGTAGCCCTGTCTGCGTGTCTCGTCTCTCTGCCTTCTCAAACCCAGCCTTCGGCCTCACTCAGTGGCCAAGACTGGGTGCCGGGCCCTCGACCCCCCTGGCCCCGGTTTCACCCCCAGCAGAGCCGTCCCGCTGGCGGCTTCTCTCCCATCCTGTAGACCTGCCTCTGAGCGCGGCCTCGGCCCCTGTCACTGTCGACGTGCTTCTGGAGATGGGGGTTACTAAGAGGCTTCAGGAAAATGCGCCAGAAAGAAGCCAAGAGAGAGGACAGTAAGCCAGGGGGTGTGAGGAGATGGAAGGAGGAGGAAATGTGGAGAGGGCCAGATGTTTGTTTGTTGGGTAATCATCGTCAGAACCATGAGATCCTCCCACTTCTCTAGCGTTTCTTCCGAGCGGCTCAGAGCAAGCACTGACAAGGTTCTCATATCTGTTTTGCAGAAGAGGAAATGAAAGTGAGGCACCTGCTCAAGGTCACGCAACACAGCAGGGGCAGAAATGAGCCCAGAACCCCCTCTTCATACTGTCCCACACCAACCAAGCATTCCACCCTCCCCACGCACTGCATTTTGTTAACCACCCTGGCCCCGGTACCCGGCAAAAGGAAAAGGTCCAAAATCCACGTGCAGTGTCCCTGTGTCACAGCGGCAGTGGCCGAGCTCGGCTCTGCCCAGCCGCAGCCGCTCCTGGTGCTGAGCTGTCCCCTGCTGCAGCCCCAGGGCCGCCCACCCGGCCCAAGATCTGCCCTCACCTTGCTGCGGAGAAGACCTCCCCCTTGATGCTCTGGTGTGCTGGTTTCTGACGCGCTCTTGGTTTTCTCCTTGTTGTTATTGGGTTCATTGTCCTTGATAATGTCATACTGGCGGCAGAAGAGGGCAATGACGCCTGGGGGATGATGGCAGGGTGGGGGTGGGGGGACAGGGAGAGCAGTGAGAGGCCAGAGCTCGAATCCCGGCCACCTCCTTCATTCCTGCCGGCACCTTCTGAGCACCTGGTAGACACTGAGCTCCAGATGGCCTCTGTCCTGCACCGCTGCAACGGCCCGCCTCTGGCTCCTGTGTCTCCCTATTCCCCCAGCAGCCATCGCTTTCGCTGCTGCTGGGTTGAGCTTCCCGCGACGCACATCGGATCCATCTCCCCCCCTTCCTTCGCTACACCCCTGACAGCTCTCCGTTCCAGTTAGCGGAATAGACAGGGGCACGGTCACGGCCGATGCTGCCGAGCCCGAGGAGCGCCAGGAGGGCGCCTCTCGTTACCGTCACCGGGCTACCAGTGAGGACACCGATGCAGAGAGCCCAGGAACCTACTTGAAGTCCCACAGTGAGGGGGCCCGTATGTGCACTCCAGGGTCTGCGCTCTGCTAAATGCTCACGGTTAGCAAGCTACTAACATGGGAGCGTGATAGTTCTTGAAAGTCAAATGCGATGAAGGAAGCCAGCTCCAATGCCTCTAGGAGTCGTCTCCATTTTACCTCTGCTTTATGTATAGTGCTCTTTCCTGATCTACATGTTTTAGGTCCTGTCTTTTGACTTTTCCACCACCGTAGAGACAGGCTAACATCTCCCCCAACTTCCTTTCCCGTCATCCTAACAGAAGCGTATCACAGTCTTGGGTTAGTCCACCATGTTTATATTGTTACGATTGTATTAATACTATGTATTTATAATGATATATAATGATATAGAATTATATATTTTATAATTATAAAATTATATATTTTATAATTCCATATCATTATATAATTATATATTTATATATTTATAATGATATGAATGATAACGCACCACAAACCTCTTTTGTACAATCCTTTTGTTTTTTTACCTTTTTTCTTTTTCTACAGGTGCCTGTTTTTCAATGTGCCTACAGAAGCTTTTTTCCAAATGCTTCTATAATACAGGCTGTCCTTCAACCGCCATGCTAAGACAGCTTTGGCATGGTGTTCAAGTCTCTCAAAACGGACTCCAGCCAACTTTATAGACTTGCCATCCTTGACTGTCCCCTTCCTACTTTCTCTCCGTCCACAGCTACGCTGAGTCAGACTGAACTGAATTTGTTTCTTATACACCGTGTCAATAGAACCCTATTCCTTTTTTTTGGCTGCCTGGTGAACTCCTATTCATCCTTCAAAGCTCAATCCCCATTTTTCCTCCTTTCTGTGTTTTTCCTAATTTCTCCTGCTAGCCCTAGAATTAAATCCCTCTCCCCTGCGCACATAGAAGGCACTCATCACACTGAATTATAGTCAAGTAGGGACTTGGCTTCTCCCAGGCCCAGTTTCTGCAAGCCCCAGGCTTAGTCGTGACTAGTACTATTATCTGGAACGGAGTGGCCCTTCAGAAAATGCTGGTTGAGTTAAGAACTGATATGAAATGTGTTCTTTATCCTCGGGTAGCTCACAGACAAGTGGCAAAAGGGAGAGACATGAGCCCAATGACCTCATCTAAGAGGAGCTACAGGGAGAGACAAGCAGTGCCACGCTCACGGATGGACTAGGGAGATCCTAAGGAGGCGGACTCAGGACCCGGCTAGGAGGAGTAGGTTACGAGGCTGTCCCAACCCTGAGCCCCTGGAGGCCCGACACCCCAGAAGGAGGCATGGCTGCCACAGCCATGGCCGGAAGGCAAAGGGGCTTCGGGTGTGTCCGCCCCAGGAGCCCGAACTACTCCCAAGGGAGGGGAAGGGCAAATGCTCAAACAACCTGTCCTCCAAGGCAGCTAGCTCTCAATCCGCTAAGTTTCTCGGGAGAGGTAAGCCAGCGAATGGGTCCCATCTGGTCCCCAGAGCAGGACTTCGAGACTTCTCCCATCACATCTCAGCTGCCTCTGCTTCTGGGAGAGAAGGGGCCTGGCCTGGGACTTCCGTTCCGCAGAGGCCAAGTGAGGCATGGACGGGAGGCACTCACCAGCCCACATGAACAGGACCACGACGATGATGAGCACCTCGCCGGTCCGCAGCTGTTGGCTGCTCCCCATCTCCTTCATGGTCACCTCATCTGTGGGGAGAGAGAGACACTGGCCCGAGGCTCTTTTCGTCCCCAGCCCCAGTTCTAGGGCCGGACCCAGGATCTTAAGCGCTTATCTCTATAGGTGCCTGGACACCTAACAAGAGATTCTAGTACATGCTGATGGCTACTTGCAGCGGCGGCAACAGGGCTTGACCCAAAGCTGGAAGCTGATACCCTCACGGTCGTACACTAGGGTGACCTCCTCTCTCTCAGGTACTGCTTTAGTAGGCGCCAGGGGTCGGGGGTCCTGGGAGGTGGCGGAGGCTGCTGCTTTCCTCAAGCCACCCACTGCTCTGCCCCTGACCACCCCTCACCCCAGCCAGCACCCCCCAGCAGGGCCGGGGCCTGCCTTTGTTCTTGGATGCCATCTTCTCTGCCTCGCGTGGGGTCTTGAAGAGCACGGGCTCGCTGGCCGGACTCTGGCCCTGAATGGAGATGGCCTGCACGTGCACAATGTACTCGGTGTCCTCCTCCAGGTCCCAGAGGGCGCATGAGCGGGTGGTGGTGTTCACTTCCTGAATGAAGCGTAGCATCCGCACGTCCTTCTTCTGCCAAGGCAAGTGCCAGGCCCGCTGTCGGTGGCGCCCGGCCACCAACCCCACTGGGCCCCCCCTCCTGGCGGCGCCCAGGGCTCAGCTGACTATGGAGCTAAAGCCTTCCGCACATGAGTTTCCTCACACCCCTCGTCTCTGCAGGCGGCTAGGACCACTGCTAGATCCGTTTGACAGAGAGGGAGACGGTGCGGGTGCAGAAAACTTAGAAAAGCTGCCTAAGGCCGTCTCTCCAGTGAGAACTTGCACTGGGTCCCACACTCAGGTTTGCGTGAGATCAAAACCGGACTTTCGGTGCCCAGTTTCCAGTCAAAGGCCCCAGAACCTGCCTCACCAATCCATTTCCCACTGGGGTCCCCATTCCAAGCCACATGTGCAATTCTTCTGCCTGTCTTCTCTTGCTCCTTTATTTCTTTTTCCTTTCCATTTCTGCACACCCGCCTCCCCATCCCCTGCTACTGTCTGGATGTGTCCTTCCCTCCCAGTCCCTCAAGGGTTACCTGCTGAGAGATGGCAAATCCAATGACGACCTCATCCTCTAGGACGTCCCAGCTCACCACTGCGGAGTTGGCCTTGAGGTGCCTGACAGTGACATTCACGGGGGCCGAGGGGCTGTCTGGGGGTGGGAAGGCACCTGAGCCTGAGCACCTCCTGCTGGGAGGCCCAGGCCCACGGTCTCCTAAGTGGGGACCTGGGGAAGGCCACAGAGTGGCAGAGGTTGGCACACGGGCCTCAGTTCATTAGTGCCTGAACAGTGAGGCCCAAGAGGCCCCAGGCTCCTCGTATCCAGGGTGGGAGCCTCCACTGGTCTCACTGGCCCTATCAGGAGTCCAAGCGAATGGAAGGGTGGGAAGGGGTGGGACAGGCACAGAGCGGGGGGATGGTGGGGGCCAAGGTTGCAGGTGCTGAAAGTCAGCCTGATGAAAAGCAGTCAAAAGGACTCCCAGTCTAGTGCTCTTTATATAATACCACACTGTCAGGTGAGTGACCTTGAGGGAAGGAGAAAGACCCAGAGGTCAAGAAGAACCAGGCTAGGGTGAGCCCTGGGTTCAGAGTGAGGATCAAGAGAAGAATCCGTGGTATCCCAGTGAGGCAGACAGAATGCAGCCTGGGGAGGGGTCTATGCGAGCTGCATCTCCATACTCTGCCAGCCCCGAGAGGCAGGTGGGGAGGTGATAGGGGAAGAGGGGGTCACTCAGAGCAGGTTCTCCCAGGGGAGAGGCAGGAGTACGTAGGGTAGGCAGGGTCTACCCTTGGGAAGAGGATTGAAAGAGTCAGTCGAGAAAGGAGTAGAGGGAGGGTGACAGGGACGGTGGAGGTCAGGGCAGGAAGAACCTCTCTAGGAGAGGGGCCCTGGAGTCACACAGTGTGTATCTAAGTCTCCCAACAGGCGAGTGCAGTCAGGGGAAGACCTAGCCCTGAGCCCTTTGGCCCATACGGGAGTGGACCTGAGGCCCCAGGAGCTGGGCCTGGGGCGACAAAGCCATCTGTGGAGACAGAGACAGAGGGACACAGACAGGTGGCGGCAGACACAGAACCAGAAACAGACAAGTGGGCTATCAGAGACAGACGTAGAGAGGAAGCAGAGAGAGAGAGACAGAAAGCACTGAGCCACAGAGAGATGGGTAGAGGGAGCCATGAGAGAGGCGCCAGAAGCTAAAGGGACAGATACAGAGCCTCAGGAGAGGCTGGGCTGGGTGAGAATGAGGCCGGTTCTCGGGGCAGGCCTGACCCTGACTGCAGCAGGCTCAGGGGTCCACCCCACCCACCCCAGTCCTAGGGTGCCTGTCCCCATCCCCCTCACACTTGCTCACGCAAACCAGGACCCCATCCTGCTCTGACCCGCAGAGTTCTCCTGCAGGGCTTTGAGGACAGGGAGGGAGGCCCAAGGTGGGGGGACTGGTGTCCTCAGCTGCTCCCCAGGCCAGAGAAGGGAGTTCAGCTCAGTCACCTGAGGCAAAGGCCTCCAGTCAGGGCCAGGGGATGACGGGACTAAGGGATCGCAAGACCCTAGACCCCAAGGCTGGGGTGGCCGGCCGGGAATCGGGAGCTGGAGGACAGGCCTGGGAGTCCAGAGGTGGGGGAGAGGCCGGGGCCAGGTTGGGGGGCGGGGAGCAGGAAGGGGGCCCGAGGACTCCCGCCCGCCCGCCCGCCCGCCCGCCTGCCCCACGCCGAGCCCCCCAACCCGGGCCCCCTTACCCGCCTGCACCAGCGCGAGGCAGACGCAGCCCAGCCACAGGCGGAGAGCGGCGCGGGGCGGCCCGGGGCGCATGGCGGCTCCTCTGGCCGGCCGGCCCGGGGCGGCGCAGGGGGACGCGGCTCCCGCGCCCGGCGGCCGCTGGCGCTGGCGCTCCCGCCCGCTGCCCTCCCGGCCCGGCCGCCCCGCGCCGCCCCGCGCCGCCTGCATGTCGGCTCCGCGGACAGCGACTCCCGCGCGGCGGCAGCGGCGGCGGCGGCGGTGGCGGCGGCGGCCGCGTCCACGTCGGGCGCCCGGGGGGCGGGGCGCCCCCGCTGCGGGGAGAGGCGCGGGGCGGGGTGAGGGCGGAGGGCGCCCCCCACGCCCGCCCCCTCCCGGCCCGCCGGCCGCCCCAGTCCCCCGCCATCACCCGTCCCCGACCCGGCCCCAGCCCTGCCCTTCCCCTGGGAGAGGGAGGACGCGCGCCCCCAGACACGTATCAGTGTCCCCCGTTCCCCACTGTCCTCCCTCGGCCTAGGGGTCCTCACCCCCTCCCCCACCCCACACCCGAGGCCTTTCCGGGCCCGGGACAGACGTGAGCAGAGGGGAGTGTCACAGCGGGGGATGGGAGCGAGACTGGAGTGCCGAGTAAGTGCAGGGGTGTATACACTAAGTGCGGCCCGTGAAGAGGGTGCTCAGACTCACTGGAGACCTAGCTCTGTGACCCCCGCCGGTCCTTCCCCTTCCTTGGGCCTCCACTTTTGTCTCCATGAGAATAACAACCCGCACCCACTAGGTGCCAAACGTTGTGCCAAGAGCTTGACTTGCATCGTGCCGCTTCTCCCCGAACCGCTTAGGAGGTGCTTTGTGACCCCCCGTTTCACACAGGAGACTGCAGCTCGGAGAGGTCACTTGACTTGCCCAAGGATCCACAGCAGAGCCAGGATTTGAACACAGGCTGATCTGACTCCCACGCGTGTGCTTGACTCCATTGTCTCCCCACCCAGAGTGAACTCACCCACCCCACCATGCCTGAGATCCTAGAACTTGCCTGTGCCAGCTGCTCCCCAGCCAGAGAACAATCTGGAACAATCTCTTCCCAAGAGGGGTGAGGGAAGAGTGGCTCGGGGGCCCCCTCCCTCACCCTTCTGGCTGCCCTGAGTGCCACCAGCTGGGGAGGAGCTAAAGATTCTAGGGGGCTTTGGAAACTGGGCAAGTCACCACAGCCAATAAAGGGCAGGGATGGTTCCTTCCTCACTACCTTGGGGCCACCATATGCCTACTGCTGTCCCTACCTCATCTCACACACTCTTCTGCTCCACCCACCCATTTTCTGTTCTTGAAGAGACACAGAGCTGCCCTTTCCCTGTATCTGCCACCCTCTCCCTAACGAGGGGACCTCCACAACAGCAGCGGCCAAAGGCAGCCCCCCACCTTGTGGCACTCTCCACCCTGAGTCCCAGTCAGAGAAACGAGGATGCCATGCCCAGGGAGGCAAAGACCAGGGCCCCAGCCCCCCCCAACTACCCCCCCTACCCCACCCCCGCAAGGAGAGGCCCCCACATCTCCAAATAAGCCCCTCCCCCCAATCTGAAATTCCATCACTAGGGGACATTCCTTTGGGTCTTTAAGGGCCTTTTGGTCTTCCAGAAGCTCCTGGAAGGGCTAATCCTTTTTGAAAAGGGACAACTTTGCAAAGATATCCCACAGAATGTCCTCCAGATCTCGCTCGCACACATTTGAGATTGATAAACCGAGGTTCAGAGATGGAAAGAACTCCCCGAAATTCACACAGGGGTTCAGGAGCAGCCCTGGAGCCCTCCTCTCCCAATGCCCACTCCAGGACTCCCTGCATTGACCGCCCCCCTCCAAGTTTCTATGGGTCACCTTGGAAAGATTAGGATGGGAGGAGGCTTTGGGGTTCTTACTGAAAGCCCTTCCGTATGGCCAGGCCTGCTCTGCTCCGCGGGCTGAAACCCCCAGCCCCATCGGCTTCCCCAGCCACATACCTTGTGCTGGGGTGAGGCTCATTTGGGACCACCACCTCTTTGGGGCCGGAGCCAAGGAACCAAAGCACTTCTCTCTCCTGTCTCTCTCTTCACCCGGCAGCTGCCTTCAGCCCCACCCCGCCCGGCCCCGCCCCACCAGCTGCAGCTTGGCCCTTAGGGACCCCCCCCCCCAACCCCAGCAGGCAGGAAAAGACATCCCGGGGCCTGCAGGAGCAGCTGGAGCCTCCTCAGGCCTCATCGCAGGAGCCAGCAGGCAGGAGAGGGGTCAGTTAGAGGTCACAGAGTCTACTCCTGTCCCCGCCAGGGAGAAAAAGAGAGAAGAGAGAGGGTCCTGGTGGGGTCTGGGGGCCAGTCTAGCGCGGGGGAAAGGGGGCGCCACCTGCTGGCCTCTCCAGGTATAATCCCGGGTAGATGTAGGGCACTGGGGGTGGGGTGATGGCAGCGTCTAAGGCTTTGAGAGGGAGGGGGATAGTGGTTGGAGTGAAAGACAAGGAGGATTCGAAGAGTCGTGCCTGTGGGGGTGCAGCCTTCCCGGGCCCCAGGATGCACGGGGTGCTTGGGCATGACCACAATTCTGGGGAAAGCCTTTGATGCCTGGAGTCTGGCAATCAGTGGAAGCTGGTTAGGAGGCCGTTAGAGTTGGGAGGATTTGGAGCCCCTGATGATCTCGGGAGGACTTCAGGACCCGTTGCTGTGTGGGCACCATTTGTACACCAGCTCTTAGCACAGGGCTACAAGCAGTAGGCACTCAATAAATGTGTGTTGAATATATGGAATAAATTTGCTCTTCCGACATATATCTATTGAGCACCTATTATGTACCCGGCTCCGTGCAACATTCTGGAAATACGGCAGCGGGAGAATGAATAAATGCGTGAATGAGGATCTAGGCAGGGATTGAGCGATGGACCTCTGCGTCCCAGGCTGCACTGGTTTCTCTTTGGATGACTCCACAGACATCTCCTAGGGGGCCGGCTGGATTGCCCAGACCTACTCAGAGTCCCAGTACCTCACTCAGGCTGCAGGTGCCTAGGCCAGACCCCAGGCAACCATTTAGAATGGGAAGGCTCCCCTTCATAGCCTAGATCCTCGTGGCCCTGTCTAAGGAATTCCCTAGATACACACATCCCCAGTGTGTAGAGAATGAGAAGGGCAGGAGAATACTTTGGGTATAATCAAGCACCTACCAAGAACTTGACTTTTTGTCCCTGTTATTTGGAGTCTTAGGCTGGCACGTGTTATTAGCTCCCATTCCAGATCAGGAAGCTGAGATTCAGAGAGATGTGAGAACTTGCCCTGGATCACACAGCTAGTGAACTACCACGTTTAACCCAGGCTGCCTGCCTACCTCCTCCCCTCACCTGGGGGGTTCCTTCGGGCGGGGATCCTGACCCAGGATTCACTAAAAAAATATGCATTTTCCTTTCCTGTAGGGCATGTGGGGGCTTGCGGTTTACAGAGGCAGAGACTAAGACCGGCCGAAGACTACACCACTACCCCTCATCAAATTTTCTCCATGTGCTGGCACATTACATACTTGAGAGAAGCGGCTGAGGAGTCAGGATTGTTATACCCATTTTATAGATGAGGAAACTGAGGCTCCAAGTGAGAAAGTGGCTTGCCCTGGGAGACAGTGGTCTGACCTGTCCAATCCCCGAAGTCTCCATCATGGCACTGATGACACCAGCCCAGCTCAATATTTCCTGAGTGCCTGGGTGCTGAAGACATAGTGATGAACAAAATCAGTCCCAGCTCCTGAAGAGTTCCCATGGTAGAGAAGAGAGATATGTTTAAAACAGAGAGAAACGACCCTCTGGACCTGGAGGCACCAGGGACCCAAAGAGGTCAGAAGGGAGCATTAATTTAAAAGGAAAGCAGGGAGGCCTTCTGGGAGGAGGTGATGCCTGAGCTTAACTAGTACTGAGAGTCAGGTGGGAATTAGTCATACGAAGGGAAAGGGGCAGAGGGAAAAAGGAATCTTTGGCAGGAGAGGGGCTAGGAAGGGGAGTCAGAGGAGGATGGCAGGGAGGGGTGGGAGGGGTTGCTGCAAGCTCTGGGCTGTGATGATGAGAGCAGGAAAAACAGCCGTGGATTTGAAAGGCTGTTCCAGACTGCAAGAGAAGTTGGGCTACGGAGGGCTTTATTGATGCCACAAGTCCTAGGGACATAGCCCCAACCAAGCTGATGAAATTTCTGCCCTCCTGGATTTTACATTCCAGTGGGAGAGGCAGGTGATAAACAGTGAGCTAATGACTAAGTAAAATCCCTTCCAGGACTCCCAGGGGCTATGAAAAAGCTGGAGTGCTGGGTCCGGAATGGCTGGGTGGGGTGATGTGAGCTGGTGTGCTGTCAGGGTCCAGTAGAGGCTTTCTGATTGGGCAGAAGAGACCTCCTTGCATCTCTTCAGTTTTTCAGAATCTACAAAGGAACCGACTTCCATTGGACAGCACCCAGAGAGGTTAAGAATCTTCCCCAACCTCACACAGTTGGTCAATGATAGATAGCTCCATGCCTCAAATTGCCTCAAACCCCGGGGCCCATTGTACTCTTGTAGACAGATTCTTAGCTACAAACTAGGGTTCCTCGAGATCCTTCAAGAGCAATGGGGCCAGAGGACCTGGTTATAAGCCCAGATGTGGAGAGGGCTGCAGCAGGAAGTGAAGGCAGCTGGAGTAAAACCTCCTTCCTACCAGGGAGGGGCGGAAGGACAAGAGCCTGGGAATCAGATGGCCCTAAGACTCCAACCTCAGCTCAACCTTGATCAGCTGGGTGACATCAGGTACCACCATCTGAAGTCAGGGGCCAGCTTTGCGCAGTGGCAGCATCGTAGCCAATAAGGTTTATCCAGGGCGCGATTGTTGCTAATTGAAGTCAGGGGCCAAGGCTGGATGGCCTGCCCACCTCTCACATCCCAGGTACTAGAGGGCCTCCCTTGACCTCAAAGGAACATGGTTCTGCAGAGCCAGGAATGGCCAGCAGAGGGCGCCTCCGTGGCCATAGTGAAGCCAAAGTTGCCCAGAATAGGAAAGGCTCCAGGAATGCCTGGCCTTGACTGGGGCACAGGGGGTGGGGGGTTGAGGGAGAGGGGGTGGTCCCTGGTCCAGGAGGCCAACTGCCAGATGGGCAGACAGAGACTCAGCAGCCAGGCAGAACGTAGGTCTTGAAGTCCTTGCACCGTGCACGCGTCACTGATCTTTCTGAACCTCAGTTTCCTCATCTGTAAGTGGGCTTAACATTAGCACCCGCCTCTCAGGTCTCTGGGAGGAGACAGTGAAGAGCAACCACATAAGCGCTGAATATATAGCGGCAGCTATTTTTATTAGCAGTAGCGGTAGTCATACCTTAAAGTGCCTGACGCAAAGGGTACCCAATCAGGGGTGGCTATGACAAAGTCAATGATGTGATAATGACGCAAGACTCAGTCACTGTTTATTTTCAGTTTCCTAAGCAGGGAGCAGCAGCATCTACAGATCTGGGATGCCTGCAGTGATGGGGAGCTCACCATCTCCTTCAGCAGCCCATTTGGACTGTCAGAGTATCCTCTTGCTGAAATCTCCCTCCTGGACAATGACTCTCCCCCCCTTGCCCACCTCCTTGCTCAGGGTCACCTGGCTGGCCTGGCCTCTGAACTCCGGCTCCCTCACCTCCTAGGGTGAAAGTTAGGGCCAGGACCTCAGCACCTGGATTCCTGCCTTTGCTGGAAGCTTGGGCAGCTTATAAGTGAACTCAGTGGGCTTTACCAGCAAGAGATTCCCGGTGGGTCTTGTTGCTGACTGGGAGATGTAGGCAGAAGGAAAGCCCCTGATGTCCCTTGGACCTCCCCTCACCACCTCTTCCACCCCTGGTCTCCAGAATGGCTGGGGCTGGAGAGGGAATCATATGTCCCAGAGCCACAAGTCCAAGAACCCTGGTCCCAGGCAGGCCCTCATGGGTCCGGCACCAACAGGTCTTGGGGGGAGGTAGGAGCCAGACAATCCTGAACTCAAACCCTGGCTTGGCACCCCCACCTCTGGGAGCCTGTTTCCTTACTGGGTGCCTATCTCAGAGTGGCATTGTGGGGAGTATAAATGTTATACAGGGGGAAAGGAAAATGCAGCCCCGGGCACATAGTATCTATAAATGTAGCGGTGGGTGTTATCAAGTGGAAGTGCCTCATTTCCTCCGGCCCTACCTTATGCCTGAGGGAGCCAGGGTGGCTCTGGGAGTGGGTGATGTCAGTTATGATCATGTCCAGTTGTGTTTCTTGGTTAGCGTGCACCTTGTGAGTGTGCCTGCCTGGGACTCCATGTGCAGAGGTGTGCGTGTGTGCTCTCAGTGGGCATGGGTGTGCACATGTGTGCATTGGGTGTGCATGTACGTGCAAGCGTATGCACGAGTATGCGTGTGTCTGTGTGCTTGTAGCTAGGGCTGTCCATCCCAGGGATTCCCAGGGCACGTGCAGACTTCCTGGTCCCTGTGCAGCATCCCTGCACTGATTCTGGAGACCCCTCTGGTCACCATTACTATGGAAACCAAGAGGCAATCCCCAGCCTCAGGAAAGCCCAAGGTGCCAGAAAGGAGAACTGACCCAGTCTTCCCAGTAAGGGAGACAGATCGGGAGCACAAGGCTCCTGAGACATGGCAAAGTCAGCCTCTGGAGGTTGGGCTGTGGGACTCTGGGTCCCTTGGAACCCTCTGGGAAGCTCACACTTCTCCAAGGCATCCTGGCCCACTGGAAAGAGCTCCAGAAATAGAGCAGGGTCCTGTCTTGGATCTGGCTCTAATCCCATGCATAGGCTGAAGCAGGGAACTCCATCTCTGTGTCTCTGCTTCTTTGTCTATAAAATGGGGACAATAGGAAGTTCCAACAGAAGCCTTGAGCTAGGATATCCCCTTTCCTCTCCCCGGGAGCACCCGCCCTCCAGGCTGCATGACTGTGCACCCCTGTACCCTGCAGTGTCCTAGGGGGGCCTCCTTCCCATGCACTACTCTCCGATGTCTTGTGGGCCTCTCACAGCAGCTCTAGGAAGGAGGCAGCTCCCAGGAGAATGGAAGCTCCAGGAGAACACAGCTGGCTGTGCTGGAATCAGGGCTGCCCCCACTCCTGGGGGTCCCAGCCCTGCAGCACATGAGCAATCCCTTGGGTCACGGAGGCTGAGATGACTGGGGATTCAATCCACTCTTCTGGTTTGGGAGGGGCAGGGGGTAGTCCTCAGGAGGCCATGGGCTCTGGGCAACCTCCCCGGCAGAAACAGATCCCAGTTTAGGAAGGACTTTTTAAAAAAATTGTTTTGGGGAACACCTGGGTGACTCAGTCAGAAGAGCTTGAGACTCTCGATCTTGGGGTCATGAGTTCGAGCCCCACATGGAGCGTAGAGATGACTGAAATAAAAAAACCTAAAATGTTTGACCCTTTAGATTTTGACTCAAGACTCAAATGAGGTTGAGTGCGCGCACACGGGTTGTAGACATGGACACAGAATTGTGTATACAGTTACAAGTGAACACTCAACCTCCTGCCCTTTATCCTACTTCCAAGAGTGACCGTTCCATTTGCGGTAACCTCAGGAACCATTTTCAAAGAGTCAGAGATACACCGGGAGGAGCTGTAGGAGCAGCCAGAATGTGTAATGCAATGAAAATGTTAAGAAATATCCAAATGCTTATTTGCTAGAAAAAGTGGCACAGAAAGGGTCGCTTCGCATTTGAGGAGGGCGCAAGAGGGATGGGGGACCTAAGGCAAGTCATCGGGTCTGAGATCCTTCCAGCTAAGAGTTGCTTTCACCAGCAGAGGGAAGAGGGAAAGAGGAGGGGGTATGGGGGGGGCGCTGGGATGTGACCCTAGCTGCCTGCATCACTTCACCTCACCCCCACCTATGTTAAAACCCACATGCATGGAGCTGGGGGTCAGGGAGCCCCGTTCCCCCCAGCTTGGCTCCAGATCCCTTCTTCAGTGTAGGGGAGATCCTGGCCATCTGTCGAGGAGGCGCTGGACCTCAGGGGGGTCATCAGAGGAAGGTAGAGAGTAGGAGCTGAAGTGGAGGCAAGGGTTGTGCATGTCATAGAGCGTCTCCAATGCCCAGTTCCTCTGGTCGGCCGTGGGGAGCCATGGAAGTTTATGAAGCGGGGAGGAAGGGGATTAGATGTGGAGAAACCAAAGGCTGGGGAGCTGGAAGAGACTCGGCGACAATACAGGGCCACCAGAGGAGGGAGTGGGGCAGGGCAGGCCTGAGCCTTGGGTGGACCTCTGACTTGGGAAGGAAGGGGCTGTGGGATGAAGAGGAGGGAGGGGTTCCTGGACGGGACCCAGGCTCTGGCAGGCTGGGTGGAGGGCCATGAATTGGATGCTGGCTGACTTGAGTCTGAGGTGCCTCTGGGCTTCTGACAGCAAGTCCGGGAAGCGGCTGGAAATACCGGCATTCCTGAGAAGAAGCCAGAGTGAGTGGGGTTGTTTTTGTCAATGTTCCCAAAGCTGGGAAAAAGCCCCATCAAGATCTGAACCCGGTCTGTTTCCCTCTGTAAGTTCACACCGAGGGACCAGCAAAGGGGGACCTCTGGGGTCCTGAATTCTGAACTGGGCAGAGAGATCAGCGGCGTTTACCCAGGAGGGATCTGGTGCTTTCCTGGGGGCACCGCAGCGGGGAGGGCTGCCACAGAGCCCAGCTGCCTCAGGGGCTCTGCAGGCAGGATCTTCAAGCCCAGACTTCTGCTCTGCGGAGGAGCCATTTCCAACCAGCGCCCACCTTCCTGATTCCCCAACACCAGTCTGCCACTTGGAGCAGACATTAAGTATGTGCAGCCCAGTGTCCTAGCCCCTATAGGCTTCCTGTCACTTAATCCTCACAAAGCCCTTTCAGGGGGCCATTAATAATATTGTTTCTACTGTAGAGATGAAGGAACCAACCGAACCTTCCAGAGGTGAAGGGCCTTGCCCCACTCCACTGTGGGGGTTGGGGGGTGGGTCAGCATGGCCCAGTGGCTCTCTGAGTTCTATCTGTCTAGGGAGGCCTGCTGGAGGGGCCCCACCCCACCCTGATTTCAAGTCTGCAGTCCCAGCTCGCAGGACTTTCCCAACACCCCCTCCGCCCCCATTCTGTTCTTCATGGCCCAGCTCCCTTGGGAACAGCGAGACCCGCCCCCTCCCCCTCCCGGGCTGTGCTCTTGGCAGCTCTGCCGCCCTGGGCTCTGGTCCGGGGGTGGTCCCCGGCGGCGGTGAGAAGGGCGGGGTGGGCAGAAGCTGGGATCCGCTGGGCTGAGACTGGGGCATCCGGAGAGCCTGAGGGCCCCACCTCTGGGTCCATGGTGCTCCAGTCTGGGGTGGGCAGGGCCCTTTGGAAAGGGGTGGCTTGAGGTTTAATCACTTTATCAATGTTTGTTTGTGTAATTCAGCCCTGAGATGCTTTTCCTTCCATCTGTCCCCACCATCTGCTCCCATCAGGATTTTCCAAACCGTTTGGGACCTAAGAGGGGAGGGTGGGGGCTGTGCCTCTGAGGGATTGGGGAGGGGCTGCCTTGATCTACCTCCCAGAGAGGCTTCTGGAGGAGAGCCCAGGCTCTGGTGTCACATGCAACTAGGTTCAAGTTCTTTCTTGTTGTCTGACCACCAGCAGGTGACCTGAGGCCTCTGAGCCCTGAGGATTAGTTCAGATCAAAGGAGATGATACTTGAAAAGTACCCTGCATACAGTAGGTGCTCAAGAGATAGGCAGTCCCCTCTCCATTCACCCCCCACTTGCCTCTCTCTGGCATCCTTCTTTAGTGCTAGAGGAGGGTAGCCAGCTCCGGTTTCTCAACTGTATCCCCATTCCTCTGGCCCTGGGGACATCCCTCCCCTGGGACTTGCACTTTCTTCTAGCCCCCATGGGTCCTGCCCATTGCTCAGTCCTCTCAATGACCCCACTCAACACCTACCTGAAGGTGTGCCTCTCCCTCCCTCCTAGATGCCTCAGTTTGGAGTGGGAGGGAGGTGAGCATCGTTGGCAAGGACACCTCCAGCCTGACCCCCAGAACAGGCCTTCCTAAAGCTTTTCAAACCTGTAGAGTTCCAGAGCCACTAGGGCCTCCTCTCTGCTCATGCCCAGAATTTCAGGCCTGTGAGGGGTCTGTAAGGCAGTAAGGGAGCCCTGTCTTGTTAGTACTGCGGTCAGGAGTTTCAACCGGGGATATCAAGGCACGTAGATCATTTGTCTAATATTCCTTCTCCAAAACAGAAGAGACTTGCTCCAGGGCATCCAGGAGTGAAGGGCCCAGGCAGGCCTCCTGACAGCTGCCCCTCTGGCCCCCTTTCTGGACTACATCCCAGGGCACTAGGTCTTGGGGGTCAAGGGCCTTTGGTGTGCAGTGTGGTGGGGAAGCCCTAAGCCTTCCGCTTTGGCTCAGGGGACCTCCCAGTGCTTCCTAGGCCCCCAAGAAGGGAAAGGTGGCTGATGAGAAGTAATGCAGAGACTACCCGAATCCAGCTCTGCCCCCAGATCTACCCTGCTCATTCCAGGTTCAGGGAAAGTCATGGGAGGCCTCCGGGGAGAGAAGTCATGGTCCTGCCTTTAGGAGACAGAATTCAGACGGGAGGTCCTGAGGGCAGGGCATCAGAGTTGCCCTCACAGGGAAGAAAAACAGTGGGGATGGAAGGCCTCTGAGGGGCCAAGCCAAGAAGTCAGCCTGGAGGTGGAGCTGGGGTGGGGAAGTGGGAGAACGCAGAGACAGTGGCTGAGCAGCTCCTTGTGAGGGAAAACTGAGGCCTCACGAGGATGGAGAAGAGGATCCAGACCAGGCTGGGAAGATTCTCTGGCTTCAGGCCAGAGAGAGAGAGGAAGGAGGAAGAGTGGGAGGGGAAGCCCAGGCAGAGAATGCAGGGCTATCCTGTCACCTAAACCCAAACAGGGAAAGCTCTCCAGGCCTAGTGGGGAGGATGGCGGGAGCTTGTCACTCCAAGGGCGTGGGGTGGGGCCTGAGTGGCAAGTCTTTCCCTGCCCCCAGGTCCTCAGGCAGGAGGCAGCTGGGGATCACCCACGCATGTCTGGCGTCTCTCACGCCTCCACTGGGGGTCCCAACACCAGAGCCAAGGCACACAGAGGAACTGATGTTCTAGAGGGCCCAACTGCCCCCCCCCCCCACACCGCCCCCGGGTCCCCAGCTCCTCCAGCTGAGACCTCCCCATGCTCAAGCCAAAGGACTAAGACTAGACTTTGGTCACCTAAACTGCTTGGTCTGGGACCTGGAGGTGGAGCTTTGGATTGAGCCCTGGAGAGCCAGGGCCCTCCCAGCAGCTGTTTCCGAACTGGAAAGAGCTGTCCAGTCACAAGGTAGATGCTGTGGGCTCACCTTCAAAGGAACCAGACCCATCTCTCTCACCCAGAAGTGACCCCCTGCTCCTACCCTGCCTCCCACTCCTTAAGTCTGTTCTTGGCAACCCGCCTGAGTCAGCCTGACCTGAAAGTCAGACCCTCACTCTGCTCAAAGCCCCAAGAGCCTCCCATCTCAAAATCTGAAGTCTTTGGAATGGTCCTAAGCACAACCAGGATCCCAGCCTCTGAACCCCGCCTCAACTTTTCCCCAAACGTTTATCTAATACATCATAGGATTGACTTGTATATTTTGTCCATTGTTTATTGCCCACTTCTGTAACCCCCCTGCCTAGAACAAAGCTGGGCACAGAAACAGTGCTTGGTGAATGTGCACTGAATGGATGAGGGCATGTGGATTCAAGTCCAAGCCTTCCACTCACCAGCTGTGAGACATGGGAAAAATCATGCAGCCCCTCTCAACCTCAGGTTGCTCATTTGTGAACAGGGGACAATAAGGACCACCTCCTAAAGATAAAGGACAAAATTCTAGCTCAGGATGTGGGGGTTATTGCAGAAGCTGGAGGAGGGAGGATGCAGCCCCCACCCTGGCAGGAGGAGCTGCAATTGGGGTGGGGGTGTCAATGACTCCCAAGAAGGGCTGTCCTGTGTAGGGCTGAGGTGCCTTCGCACTTCAGAACACTCCCCCCCTCAAGGCTGGAAATGCTTGCTCCCCAGGCCCACATATAACCAGAGGCAGGGGAGGGAGGGGAGTATGGGAGGGGCAATTTAGATCAATGTTGGGAGGTGGGATTCATTCTGAGAGGAATCCGAAGATGAGATGGGGCGGTGGGCAGGAGATGGGGGCGGGGCTCTGTAAGGCCGAGGAGGGGTAGGGGGCGTGCCTGGCCCCCAGAAGACCTCCGGGACTGGAAGAGTGGGCGCTGCCCCCTCGCGGAAGAGCCCCCAGCTCAGTTAGTTCCCGAGTTGAGGCGCGGGGGCGGGGAGGGTGCCTCTCGAACCGCCCAGACTCCGGATTCCGCCCGCGGAGCGACCTGCAGCTCCGCGCCCAGGTAGGGATGGGGGAGGAAGGCGGGAGGAGCGGGGGTTGTCCCCGGTTCCGAAAGAGGTCTCTGGGCACTGACCCCTCCCACCCCGACCCCATTTGGGCTACCTGAGTCGAGATGCTGAGATGGAGACCTCTGTCCTCCGACCCCGGCGGGCGCTCCCTCGTGAGGGGGCCAGGGAAGTGAGGGCGTCCCCCTTCCCTCTACCGGGCAGGGACGGGGGCGGAGTCAAGCGCCCGGCTCCCCCCGCCCCGGGGGCTGGAGGGAAAGGGGAGGAACGGGGACCCCTCCGGGGAGGGGCTCTGGGCGAACGCCGCGGGGCGTCTCCCTGGCAGTCCCTCCCCCCGCCCCCCGCCCGCCCCTCCGGCCGCCTCTGCCGCCGCGCGCCGCAGCAGCGCCGCCTTCCCTGCGCAGTCGGTGTCTCCGCGTCGCTGGGTGAGTGGGGGCCGCTCCGGCCGGGGCTGGGGGATGCGGGGAGGGGGCAGCCCGGAGGGAGGGGTCCCCGTCGAGCCTCTCCAACCCCGCCGCTCCGGCGCCTCCCGGGAAGCCTGCGTCCGGGGGCGCCGGGGAGAAGGGGACTCCCCAGGGGCAGGAGCGCGGTGCTCTCCAGGGTCCTGACCGCCGAGTGGCCGGCCGGGAGGAGTCGCGTTCCGGCCGCCTCGGAGCGCCCCCTCCAGGAGGGGCCCCGCTCCCGGCGCTCTGAAGCGTGGGCTCCGCGCGAGAGCTGGGGAGAGGTTTGGAAAGGGTCCCCCGGGCGAGTTTCTCAGGTCGAGCTGTGGGTCCTTTCCATCTGGGGGACTAGGGGGTCTTTGCGGAGACGACAGAATCTCCTACCACCTTCGTTTCCAAGTCTCCCAATTGGGAGGGGCAGCACTGAGGGTGGCAGGGAGGAGGGGGCACTGGAAGAGCTCTCCTGCTCAGTGCATCTCTCTGCCCCCGCCCCGATGACCCAGTTCCTTGGACCTTGAGGAGGGGACTAAGGGACACACTCCTCCGCCTCAGCCCCACGCATTTCCTCAGTCCCCTCCCACACACTTGTTCACAGGGTCCTCAGTCTGGGGCAGAAGAGGCTGCTTTGGAAAGGAGGGTCACCAACTTACAAAAACATGCGTGTGACACACTGCTGAGGACACACACAAGTCCCCAAATGGCCATGTAGGCACATCGCCCTCTTACTGTGATGGGTGCATACCTAGTCACAGGCACATATATAGACTGAAACACACGAGAGTCAAATGCAATGCAGAAACCAGGGGCATCCATGCATACATGAACACAAGCACTCACACACATGCTCAATACATGCACTCAGAGCTTCGTGCAGATGCACACACAAGGAACACCCCCCCCCACTCTGTCTCACTCCCAGCGCCAAGCTGGGGGGAGGGATTCAGCAGTCTGTGCCCCTCCATCCCTGGCTAGAACTGCCTGGCTGTCTCCTCTCCCTTGCCTTCCCCTCAGCCCCCCACACCCTAACCTCCTACACGAAAAGGTAAGTATTGGGGGAGGGTTGGCTGGCCAAGGCTCTCCCTGGAAAAGAGACCCCCTAGTAGGTCTGAGAAGGGCTGCGGCTCCCTCTCCTGGGACCTGGAAGCACCTCTGGGAAAAGAAAAATGGCAAGGATGCCTGAGGGTCCCACGTGCAGCTGCCCATGTGAGAGGTGTCGGCATGGGAGTTGGCTTGTGATGGCATGTGTGAGACATGTGGGGTCGTGGGCTGCTGTCTTGATGCACAGGGTAGGGGAGCTGTTGTGCCGTGTGTCAGAACATGTGAGTTGTGGAGCTGAGGGAATGCTGTCGTGTGTGGAGACATGGTAACCCATGGGTGGCTGTGGGCTGGTATTTGAGTGGCATGGGAGCCGGTGTATGGATTTGCTGAGCTGTGGAGCCTAATATGTGTCAGTGTGTTTTCATCTGTGTATTGTCGTGCATGAGCCTTGTGGCATCTGGGTCTACGTAAATCACTTTTGTTTAACACTTAGCATCATTCCAAGAGCTTCACATGTATTAACTCATTTAATCCCCCCAGTAACGAGGTAGGTACCGTTACCCTCACTTTATAGATGGGGCAGAGAGAGTATAAGGAGCTTGTCTAAGGTCACCTGGCTGGTAAAAGGCAGAGCTGGGATTCAAACCCAGGTGGTCTGGCTCTGGTGCCTTGTGGTGGCCTTTGTCAGGACCATGTGTGCAGTCAGTGTCTGGGCTGCAGGTGTATTTTGTAGCAAGCGGGCATACGTGAGGCAGTGAAGGAGCAGGAGGGAGGAGGGAGAATGAGAAAGCCTTTTGCACCTCCCCGGGTAACTCTGGGAGTCGGCTCTGTCACTCCATGCCTGTGCGACCTGAACCAGGTCACTTTGCTTCCTTGAGCCTGCCTTCTCATCTGTAAAGCGGGGCTAATCCCCAGACTTCCCTTGGTGAGGGTGAAATGGTATCCATCTGTGACAGCCCAGTGGCTGGCAGGCCCGCAGTAGATGAGTCCCTTCCTCTGCCTCCTGGTCTGTTCCCTGGGAACGTGTAAGGTAGGGGACATGGTGTGGAGCAGGTCACAGAGGCAGGAGGAGGAATCTGGGCCAGCTCCTCTCTTCCCCTGGGTCAGATGAGAGGTTGGGGTGGCTGGTGTCTGGAGCCCTTCCTGGAGTGGTGGCAAGGGGCCAAGAGGGCCTGACCATTCCTCTCTCCCCCTTGACCCCCTCGGGGACCCAGGTGGGACTTGGCTTGGCGGCCATGGGCAAGCAGAACAGCAAGCTGCGGCCGGAGATGCTGCAGGACCTGCGGGAGAACACGGAGTTCTCCGAGCTGGAGCTTCAGGAGTGGTACAAGGGCTTCCTCAAGGACTGTCCCACAGGCATCCTCAACGTGGACGAGTTCAAGAAGATCTACGCCAACTTCTTCCCCTATGGTGACGCCTCCAAATTCGCCGAGCACGTCTTCCGCACGTTCGACACCAACAGCGATGGCACCATCGACTTCCGGGAGTTCATCATTGCGCTGAGCGTGACCTCGCGTGGCCGCCTGGAGCAGAAGCTCATGTGGGCCTTCAGCATGTACGACCTGGATGGCAACGGCTACATCAGCCGTGAGGAGATGCTCGAGATTGTGCAGGTGGGCCCCTGGGCCCCTCAGGATGCCAGGTGCAGGGCCTGGCCGCAGGCACCTGCCATCCCTTTCTATCCTCTCAACGGCCTTCGTGGGTAGGTAGTGGCAGGTGCTACTCTTGTGGCCCATTTGAAAAACCATTAGGAAATAATTTCCAGTTTCAAGAAAAGTTGAGAAAACTCCCATATATCCTTTACCCAGATTCACCAATTAACTTTAACCATATTTGCTTTATCATTGTGTGTGTGCACGTGCGCATGCGTGTAATGTTTTGCCGATGTTCTCAACGGGACCCTCTAACCCTGACTACATCAGGATATATTTCCTAAGAACAGGGACATACTCTTACATAACCCATAATATGATTATCGAAGTCAGGACATTTAATGTAGAAACAATGCTATTATCTAACTTACCATATTCCTATTTTGCCAACTGTCTCAAAATGTCCTTTATAGCCCTTTTTAGCCGGGTCCAGGATCACATGTTGCATTTCTTTGTCATGTCTCTTTAGTTGCCTTTAATTTGTAACAGCCTCTCAGCCTTTGTTTTTCAAAACTTGACATTTCTTCAGAGTACAGGCCAGTGATGTTTCATTGATCCTCATTTACGCAGGAGAAAATGGATGGTCAGAGAAGTAAAGACATTCACTCACGGCCACACAGCCCCTGAGTGGACTACCTGGCTCCACCATCCACTTCCTATCTGGATACCGGCCACCTTTCAACTGACTGAGGGCCCATTAAGAGCCTAGTACTAACTGAGATGTCTATATCCATGGGCTGGTGCCTCCTTTCATTAACTCCACGAGGCTCAGAGAGGTGAAGTAACTTGCTCAAGGTCACACAGCATGTCAGTGGAGTTAAGTTCAAGCTGACCACTGCTCCGAGCTGCCCTTAGAAATGGGTCTGGCTTCCAGTTCTGGAGTTGGCTTCAACTCTTAGATCTCTCATTTGTAAAATGGGGTGATGATACTGACCTCACAGGGAGACTTAAGGACCTGAAGTGAATGCCCTTTCTTAGTACAAGTTTAAGTTTAACACATGTTAGCTCTCCCTCAGAAAACTTCCCAAGTGCCTACCCCTTTGGCCTGTCATCGAAGTTCGTCAGGGCTCTGGCTCTGTTTTATCTATCCAGTTCCTAGTTCACTTTTTGCCTGAGCCTGTGTTTCTTCACTCAAGTGGTGGGGTATTAGCTCCCTATTTCACCAGACTATTGTAGGTACAGAGTGGGATAGGGGCTCCAGGAGATGGTCCAGCATCTAACTGTTACCGGTAAATGTTAGAAGTTGTCAGTTACTGTTGTCTCCTCTGCTCTACTCTAGCTAGAATGGCCTTTTCAACATCCTTGGGATATGCCCGAGTAATCCCACTGCACAGCTTTGCACATGCTCTTGCTCCCTTTTCTTTTGCCTCTCTGAAATCTTTCTTTCTGGTCCCTCAGCTCTGCTGCTTCCCCTTACATCTCATCCAACCCATCCTGGATTTTCGCTTTGGCTTCTCTCTTGCAAAGCGTCTAGCTCATGCTATGCCCTCCCTGCCTATCGTTAGGCGTAAAGCCTTAATGTCTGTCTGTGACCCCCCATGGGCCAGGCATGAACTCTCTAGCTGTTGGCTAGTGGGACGTTCTGGGGGTCCTCGTGGAAAGGTTGGGGCAGGTGGGGTGATGGAAGATCACTCAAGGGATTGGCTACTAACCAACATAAGGGATGTTCACATTTTACCACTTAGTGTGGTTGCACTGGTAACGACTGGTAAATCTCGGCCCAGCGGGAGGTTCCAAGCCCAAGATGTCACTCAAGCCAGCCTCATTCCTTGGGCATCCTTAGGATCCCTTCCTGGCTGGCCTCTGCTACCTACGCCCTCATTTCCTTTATGGCAGCCACGGGCCCCGAGACGGCCGGTGCAGTCAGAACTCTGCAAACCCCAGTGACTGATTAATTACAAGCCAGTTCCCGTGAAACAACGAGTGCACAGCAATTCCAGACAATTAATTAGGAGGCCCAGGAGAGGCTTGTCATGATTGGAACAGTCACTCTCTAAGTCACTTGCCCATTCTTCTCGGGACCCAGCCCTGTGGTCCAGTGGTGGGCACACTGCAAGGGAAAATGCTGCCTCTTGGCCTCTTGGGGCCCCTACTCCGGTGGGAGAGAACAAGTGTGCAGCAGCCCACGCAGACTAGCTAAATGTGGCATCTGGGAGACTAGGGGACTGAAAGGCAGGCAAGACCTGAAGATGCAGTGGATGACACATGATGATACTAGAAGCTTCTGTTTACTGACCACCTACTCTAGCCAGCTACTATCCCAACTATACAAACTGTCTCCTTCAATCCTCGAGGCAGTCCCCATGGGGAAGACATGAGTAAACTGAGGCTCACAGAGGTTAAGGGCTTGTCTGATATAGTGATGAGTGGAAGCAGGATGCCACTACAGGCACATCTTCCTCCAAAGTCCCGGCTGGTCATTACCAGCCCCTAATTCAGTCTCTGGCATCAACCCCCCTTTCCAAGCCCCCATTTCTTATCTGGAAAGTGGGGATCATGATACCTGTTTTTCAGTGCTGTTGTGAAGTTCAGAAATAATGCGTGTGAAGTATCCGGCACACAGCAGGTGTTGGGTAAGTGGTAGCTAGGGTTACTGTTCCAGGCGGAAGCTGTCCATCCTGGGAAACCCGAAAGGAGTAGTGGTTGTGGCAGGATCACCTACCAGGGGAGGCCTGGTGATGGAGAGGTCAGCAAGCACCTTGAGTTCCTGGGGCTGAATGGTTTGGACTTGGTAGAAAGAGCAGTGAGAGGTGTCAAAGGCTTTTAAACTTTTAAACAGTGGAGTCCCTGCCAGATGTCAGGCACTGTGATGAGTTCTGAGGATATGGGCGCTAGCTAGACGTCCATGATCTTTATCTGTAGGCTGGGGACTAGGAGCAATCCTACAAAGGCAAAATTACTTCCAGAGAGGTGTCCCCAAAGGAAAAGCCCTGGAGACTCTGGGCCAGCATATGGGCCTTGGCCGAGTGGGGATCAGAGAAGGTCCCCCTAAGGAAGTGCCATGTAAGTTGCCTCCCAAGGAAGAGTGGGAAGCAGCAGAAGGAGCGTGGGGCAGTATCCAGAAGGAGCTGGGTGCACGGTGGGCTTGGAGGGAAGCCTGTGTGTGTGATGGGAAGGAGGGGGCGGCCCATTGGGCTGAGGACGTGGTGGAGATCTGTGTTCGGAAAGATTTCAGAGGCAGTGCAGGGGACAGACCTGGGACAGCGGAGGGAAGAGACCAGTAGGGAAGCTGAGCTGGATCTAAGGCAAGGGAAGTTTTTGGGATGGGAGAAGGGAGGCTTCTTGGCGGAGGTGTCAGTAGCAAAAAGCTGGAAGGTTGGGGCCATCGGTCTGGTCTTTTGAGTGCTGGTGCGCTGGGACCCACCTATCCCACAGGCCAAGCCCTACGTGCTCTGTGTACATTTAGCACAAATACCCTCCTTCGCGTTGCCTCCAGAGATCCTGCACGTGGCAGCTGCAGTTCTGGGCTCAACTGAGCGCATGCTGTCCCCGCCCCTGGCAGATGCTCACTTGAGTTTATTTGCATAACGTCTCCTCCCGCTCTGAGCCCAGCTGCTCCCGGCCCTCCAGCCCTTGGTGCGTCCCTGCGCCCCCTGCCGGCCACAGAGGCACCGAAGCCCAATGTCACCCACTCCGCCCAGCGCCCCCTGCGGGCCCCCCGAGCGCGGGCCGCCCAGAGCCCCGAAGTTTCAGAAAAGCTGTGCTAAGCCGGTACTTACCCTGGAGCCCGCGGCGCCGGGTGTTCTAGCCCCTTCGCTCTCTGGGCCCTGATATCCTCCAACATCTCTCCTGTCCCCCTGCACGTAGACACCCCCAAATTCTCGGTGCGCACTCAGAGCTTCCCGCCACCGCTCCTTTGTACGTGCAGATTGCTCTGCCAGGAATGCCTTTCCCACCTGGCGCTCCAAGGGAACTTGGTCGGGACCCGCTCCAATAGCCCCCCTCTTTTGGGAAGCCTTCCTAGGTAGTCCTTCCTGAAGTCCCCCTCCCCCGCCCTTCCGGTTCTCCGTGACCACCTCTCCACCTCACCCAGGAGGAGCTGCAATCTGCGTGTCTGGGGGCGGTTTGGGATGATAGGGGTGGGGGTGGGGGTGGAGGGTCGGGCAGGCTCCTCTCACTCCCTGCCTCCTCCTCCCGCCCCTCAGGCCATTTACAAGATGGTTTCGTCCGTGATGAAGATGCCGGAGGACGAGTCGACCCCAGAAAAGAGGACCGAGAAAATCTTCCGCCAAATGGACACGAACAACGACGGTGAGGGGGCAGGGGCGGGGCGGGGCGGGTGCCACTCCCCCTTCCTCTCCCGCTGCTCTGCTCTGCCTCCCCTCGCTGCGCGGACCCCCATCACTGCTCCCCTTGCCCCGCAGGCAAGCTGTCCCTGGAGGAGTTCATCCGCGGGGCCAAAAGCGACCCGTCCATCGTGCGCCTGCTGCAGTGCGACCCCAGCAGCGCCTCCCAGTTCTGAGCGAGAGGACCCAGGTTCCCCCTCCTCCCTGCCTTCACTGGCCCTCTCCCGGCTATCAGCTTCCTTTCCCTTGTGTCCATCCAGCCTGGGGGTCACACTGGGCACCCCCCCAGGGCCTGCACTGGAGAAGGGAACCCCGCAGTACCCCTAAGGCCCAAGCAAGCAAGCGGTCAGCACTGTCAATCCCAGAGGCAGTATCTCCCTTAGGCAAGGATTGAGACGCAGGCTCTGGCTGGGTCTGCCTCCCTCGCCCAGACAGAACTTCGACCATTCTCCCCACCACACACATACACCCCCGCACCCCCCACGCCTCCCCTACTCCCACGCAGCCTCAAGCTCCTCCCCCAACCACCGGCAAGCTCCCCAACCCCCACCCCACCCTTGTAGCTCTCAGTCAGGGTGGAGGGGGGAAGTATTCCCAGGCGTGGAGGCTGTCTTCATCTGGAAAGGAGAGAAGGATTCCAGAGGTGGTGGGGGTTTGAGGAAAAAGCTTCCTTGAGCCATCCTTTCCTGCAGGAGGGCCTCAACCCTTCCTGTTCCACTGCTCTTATTCTCCTGGAGGCCAGGAAAACCTTGAGGTTCCAGCCTCCCAGCTGTGGGTCCCATGAACCCCCGCTTGCCTTCCAGCACTTGGATGAACACAGACCCACTGATTCTGCTGTGTATGTTTCCTCCCTCAGACACACACACACAGGCCCACGGATGGGCAGGCACCCCCAGAGCTCCAACCACAGCACCCTTGTGGGAAAGCAGCACAGCCCCTCCCATGTCCCTTCCCCAGCTGCATGCATCCACGTGGAGCATCTCTGTTCTTTTTAATAACTTCAGAATAAAGTCTCATTTCAGTGCAGTGGGCTGGGTAGCTGCGGGAGTGGGTGGAAAGCCCCAGCAGGGTCCCCGAGTGACCGGCGAGCCCTCTCAGGTCTGCTCCAGAAATCCTGGCCTGGCCACAGTGCAGACTGGGTTGTAGGGCCCTGGTGGTCATGGGGCCTGGACTGGGTATCGGCTCTCAGAGGGTCAGTGGCTCAGAGCTGGTGCAGCTCAGCAGGTCACGGCCTTCCACAGGCTCTGGGCTCTCCTGCCTCTGCGGAGACACAAGACGGTGCCAGGCTCTGGGTCTGCTCCTCCAGGACACCTAGGGGCTGGTGGGGCTGCGAGGGTCTCAGGGGCAAAGGGGCATCACTATTCCCTCCCATGTAAGAGCCAGGCCATACCCTTGGAGGACCCCCAGTTTGAGCCCAGATACCCCCTTCCCCTCAAGATTCATCCTGGCCTTTGGTTGGGGGGAGCCAGGTTTCAGCGCTGTGACCAAGCTGCTCCCTTTTGTCCTGGGGGAAAAAAACTTTTGCCCCACTTCTCAAGGCAAGGGGTAGGGGCAGACCAGCCTGGGCTCCCCAGCAAGGGCTCCCACAAATACGGGGAGTCAGGGCTGATGGAGTGGGTGGCAGGCCTTACCATGTGGTGGCTGCTTTTCCCCCACCAGGGCCTCAGTTCCAGCAGCTGGTGGGCAAGCTGGGCGCAGCGCACAGCAAACACGCTCTCTGTCACGCAGAACACTAGCGAGATGCCCCAGAGGCACAGGCTGGAGCTCTGGGGTGGGGGAGCACAAGGGGCAGGATAGAGGGGGTGTCTCTAAGAATCCACTCCCACCTCTGATGAGCACCTGGCTGTCACCCCCCCACCCACTCCCTTACCCCCACCCCCGGCCAACCCCAGGCCTAAGCACTCACGTAAATGCGTGTGGGGTCGAAGGGACAGTCAGGCACCAGTACGAGCACTTCAGGGCTTCCAAAAGTACAGGCGGCCAGCAGGGCCCGGCCCTGGGTGGCAAAAGTCACGGCGATCGAGGACAAGAGGCCCAGAGCACAGGTCAGAGACAGAAGGGCACAGGCCACGCTCGAGCTAAACACTGTCCAGCGCTGGATGGGAGAGGCCACTGGTCAACGGATGTCAGGCTTGCCCCCCATGGGGTCAGCCTTGCCCCCTCCAGGCAGGTGAGGCCCTTGGGGGCAGCTGCTGCCCCTGAGCCACCCCTACAGCCCCTCCCAGGAGGAGGCACATACCAGGGGGATGCTGGGGAGGTAGCGGGACAGCACAATGGCTACAATGCCTGAGGTGATGACCTGCGGGGAAGGACAGTAGGCAGGGTGTCAGGGCCACTCTCCACAAAGACTCCACTGATGCCAACTCTGGCCCTCCCAACCCCAGCCCCCCAGCCCAGTTCTGCTTTGGCCCCACTACCTCTGTCTGCACGAAGCCACTGCCTCCTCACAGCCCAGTCCTGAAGAGACATTTCTGGCACCTAGTAACCCCCTGCCTACAACCTTCCATGACTCCCCACGGCTTCTAGTTGTGTATCTCAAACAGGCACCTGTGTCGCCCAGGGCTGCAGGGGCAATGTCACAGGATATATACGACACATCTCCCTGGAGGGGAAAAGATTCTGGAAGAAACTACGTAACTCGACTGGCAAGGAACTAAAAACAAAATTGCTATTTTAACAAGTCAGAAAACTTTGTGCAGTAGGGGCGCCCAGGGGGGCTCAGTCGGTTAAGCCTCCAACTCGTGGTTTCAGCTCAGGTCTCGATCTCAAGGTCCTGAGTTCAAGCCCTGTTTTGGGCTCCAGGTTAGGTATGGCCCCTACTTAAAGGAAAAAAAAAAAAAAAAGGAAATGTTACGGAGTAGAATTCTGTGCACTGGGCCGGTGGGAGTCAGGTGTGTGATAGAGAACCAGCGAGGTCTTTAATTCCCCAAGCAGACACAAGTCAGTACCCCCGCCTGCTGGGGCCAAGCTCCACCCTGCAGTATGAGCTCACAGAAAGGACACTAGCTTTTGGTGTCAGACGCAACATTTTCAAATCCAGTTGGTTTCTTTGTATCAGCAGGGCTCTGGGTGAATCCTCAGCGTGGTCTCCCCCTCTGTGCAGTGGGGATAGTGTTGCTGGGAAGCTGGGAGGATTAGCTGAGAATGAGGGCAAAGCCAAAGGGGTGTGGCCCCGGGCCCATCCCTGGTGGATCTCCTGACCCCGGCTCACCTCGCTGCTTTCCCTGACTTCCTTAAGGAGGGCAAGAGGAAGGAACCAGAGTAGCAACAAGGCCAGGGGATACTGCACACAGCTCTGCAGCCTGGCCCTGTCCCACTGACTGAGGCTGTCCTGCTTGCTGGGGCCTGTGATCTCCATTCACCCAAGGCTTGGGGCCAGCAGGCGTTATGACCTTCACTTTGTAGAGGACAGAACAGGCTTAGAGACAGAAATAAGCCCCTCATCCAGGAGGTGGCAGAGATGGAACTCCAGACTTTGAAATAAGACTGTTGCCCCAAGGCTGCCGCCACCTCTGCCAACAGTGGGAAAGACCTTTCTGACCTTGAGAATACCGGGCTCCTTCATTCCCGAATTCCTCAAACAGGTACTGGCATCCGGGCCTAACCCTGGCCACCATTCGTTGAGCACATCTTACAGACCAAACCTAATGCTGAGTTCCTGCCAAGTCGGCTTTTTCCGGGTCTCCAGAATAGATCTGAACCATTCCCACCTCCACACCTTTGCCTCTGCCATTCTCTGCATTTGGAATGTCATCCCAGCTTCCTCTCCTACTTGCCTGCTTTGGCATGCCTCCCATCTGGGTTATGGTAATTACAGCCTATCTTTGAACTCCTACTCATCCATCAATACCCAACTCTGGGGCCTCCGCCTCTGGGATCCCTCCTGGACCCTCCTAAGCTGAGCTGATGCTCCTTCCTTTTGCCCAGCACTGCCTTCGCTACTTCCCTTATTTTCTTTTTTTTTTTTAAGATTTTATTTATTTATTTGACAGACAGAGATCACCAGTAGGCAGAGAGGCAGGCAGAGAGAGAGGAGGAAGCAGCTCCCTGCTGAGCAGAGAGCCTGATGCGGGGCTCGATCCCAGGATCCTGAGATCATGACCTGAGCTGAAGGCAGAAGCTTTAACCCACTGAGCTACCCAGGCACCCCAATACTTTACTCTTGTCACGTTAATCCTAGCTCACAGTAGAGAGCACGGAACAGGTGTCGGCTTCTCATTAATTCTCACTGGGACCCTCTAAGTAGACACTGTTCCCTCCCCCATGTTATAGACAAGGCAGCTGAGGCAGAGAGAGAGGCTGAGAGCCTTGACCAGTGGCTAAGGTGCAGAGCAGAAGGCGTGGGGCCCTCCACTTGCTCCCAACCCCAGGCTCGGGGTGGGGACTCACCAAAGGCCTTTCAAACCCCCAGTCCCCCCTCTCGCCAGTCCCCCTCCCGGCCAGCCATACCACGATGGCAGACGTGACAGACAGGATGTTGACCACGCAGTACTGCAGGGCCACCGCGTCATGGGGACTAGCCACGTAGCGCAGCACAGTGCCGTGGAGGAGGGCGGCTGCGATGAAGCTCACATGGCCCAGCACCACCAGCACCAGCCCTGTCTTCATCAGCACCCTCCGGAAGTCACCCACACTCAGGCCACCTGTGGACGACAGCCATGTTAGGGTCCGGGGAGGGGGGACACAGCCTCTGGAGGAGGAGAAGACCGATGGATGCTGGGCTCTAAGGCCGTTTCTGTATGATCGGGGTCATTAACTTGTCTTGAGACTCAGTTTCCTCATCCGGAAAAGAGTTCAAAATGCCTTCCTGAGAGTCTCCCGAACTCCAAAGCTGAAAAAGCACACCAGGTGGTATTTAGTAAAGCGTCACAGTCCACATGAGTGCTCAAGGTCCCAAGGGGCAGGGCCATGGCTTGAACCTGGGTATCTAGCTCCAGATCCATGGTCTTTCCGCCAAGCTTCCCAGTCACTGATTTAGTCACTCAGGAGTTTTTACACAGATGTTCACTGAATGCCTGCTCTGGGCCATGCCCTTTATAAAGCACCCCGGTGAGTTTGACAGTCACGGTCCTAGCCCAAGGAGCCCCTAGTTCGTGGAGCAGGAACCGGGTCCTGCTCGGGATTTGCTTCGGAACATAGAGATGGGCCCACAGCAGAGAAAGAATTCACAATGGCTGAACTGACTTGGGGCAAAAAGCTCAAGCCTCTGGGTATCCACTTCCTCATCTTTAAAATGGGAAGAATAACTGCAGTCTCACAGTGGAGGAGGGTCCCACCAGGAGACAGGAAGTGGGGGAAGGAGAGAAGGTGGCTGGGACATACCGTGCAGGTCCTGAGAAAAGTAAGCTCTTGGTGCAGGGGCACCGGACAGGGACAAGGCAGGTGGCGGAGGCTGGGGTCAAAGAACACCAGAGAGGCATATGCAAATTCCTTCTGAGTGGCCAAGTGGCTACGCAGGCCCTATTTGCACACCCCAGGAATAGAGAACCCTCTTTCTTGGGCAGCTCAGGCTGTTCCATATCTGTCCTTTGGAATGTCCTTTATGGGTGCCGGCTTTGTCCCCGAGGCCACACACCACGCTAGCCCCCTGGCCCTGTCCGCCTCCCCCTTCCAGCCAGCTCTGGGAGACTGGGAGACTGGCCAGGCGCCTGAACTAAGCAACCCCCCTTCTTTGCTTAGCTCTTCGCAGTGGGACCGGAGTCCCTTCTTAGACCTCAGTCTCCCCATCTGTGGCAGAGAGGATTGGATCATATTTTGTATATTAGCCCTGTAGCTAAAAGAGATAAAATAAAAAGAGAGAGAGAGAGAGAAAGGAAGAAAATAAGGAAGAGAGGGGGGGAGGAAGGGCGGGAAGAAGGGATCATTAGTTGGGGGCCCTGGGCCAAGAGGCAGTCCTTAGGGAGCAGGGAGGGTAGGGCCCGGCTCACAGCCCTTCTGTGTGACCTTGCCATATATAAAATGGGGAGGAGCTGGCCTAGCTGTCTCTGAGAGCCCTGGAGCCTGCGGGACCCTCTGGAGCTGGACCAGGTCTGGGAGCAGAGGGTGGATGATGGGCTTGACGGAACTGGAATGCTGCTGTGGAGATTAGCTGCCAGCCGAACAGGAAGCTTCATCCCAGGGGCCTGACCCACCTCACTCCATCCACCCACCTACCTGGCAGCCCAGACAGCACCTGGCTCAGGGCTGGGCTCATGAACAACAACAACATCCTAGGACCCAGACTCCCGTCAAGCCGGAGACACGGTGCCAGTGCAGGGCTCTGCCGGGAGCCCTGGACGCAGTCTCAGGGCAGTCTTGGGCTCTCTGTTCCAAGTGACCATTCTTAGAGCACTGAGCAATGTGGCTGACACAGTGGGAAGCACTTTACTCCTGGGAGCTCACTTCCTTCTCACAGCAGTCCTAGGCGGTTGTGTTATCGTCCCCATTTTACAGATGAGGAGACTGAGGTTCACAGAGAGTGCGCGGGGGAGTCCCCAGGTCCATCTGATGCCCCAAACCAGCATCACTGTGGGTAGAGGGTGAGGGGAGACGGCACATCGGCCCCACTCTGTCTGGCTCCTGTTTCCTAAACCCCCTTCCATCCCCACCTGGCAGGAGGAGCAGAGGTTTGAAAGTGGGAGCCTTTTGCAAGGCTCAGGAGGGGAAAGGGCGGGGAGCCTCGGGGTCAGAACTCTCTGGGCCCTGGGTCTCAATCCCTCCGCTCTCCCTCGTGCTGTCTGGGCGCGGGGCAAGCTGCTCCCTCCTCCAGGGACTCTCCTCCTCCCGCCTGGGGCTCCTTGCTCCGCAGGAAAGAGGGGGCGAGGGGCGGAGGCGCTACTCCACCTCTAGAAGAAACCAGCAGCCCTCCTCTCTCCTCCTTCCTGCTGGGGAAACTGAGGCCGAGAGCGGCAAGCGACCCGCAGGGAAGGCGGCGCGGACCCCGGGGTTCCGGGCTCCGGCCGCAGCGCTCCGCCCCCCGGGAGGATCCGGGGCGGCGGGGGGCCTCGCGGGCCGTCCCGCCGCGGCTCACCCAGGCGCAGACACATCTCGGCTCCCGCGCGGGCTCTCCGCGGCCGCTTCAGCGGGGCTCCGGGTGCCGTGGCCGGCGGGGCCCCGCTCGCATCCCGGTCCACAGCCTCCGCGCCAGCCCGCCGCCCGCGCCGCCTGCGCTGCCCGCGCCACGCCTCCGTCCGGCCCGGAGCCGCGGGCTGGCCGGCGCCCGGCCTCCCTTCCCGTCACCCCCCGGGCGGCCCAGCCCCGGGAGGGCCCTGGCGGCTCGTTTGCATCCCGGGCCGGTCGGACCTGCTGGGCAGCTCTTCCCGGCCCGCCCGGCTGAGTCACGGCGCTGGCCCCACCCACCGGGCCGCCGGCGTCTCCCCCTACCCCCGAGCCCACCCCTCGGCAGTGGTTCCATTGCACAGATGACCACTGAGGCTCCGAGGAGGTGCTGTCCTCCGAATGGGGGCCGGGTGCGTGTGGGCTGCGGCTGTCGTGACCCGGTGGGCCGGGGCAGCCCCAGCGTGAAGGTTGAGAATCTCCTTCTTTCTAGAAGATGGGGAGCGGCAGCCGGGGCGGTGTGAGAGCACTGCTTGGGGAACTGGAGTCTGCCCCCGACTGACTGTGTGACCTCAGGCAAATCACCTTCCCTCTCTGGAGCTTAGTTTTACCAGTCCTGGGAGGCTTCGGTCCTCCACGCGGAGCAAGGCGCTTTATTTCTCTGTCTCGGGGATGGGAGTGCGGGTTCTCTGTTCTCTCACTGAAAAATCAGGGATAACAATTGCTGTCCTTTAAGGCCGTGGTGAGACAAAAGGAGATACAGAAAAAAAATGAGTTAAGAAAACACTTAGGAAATTCTCCAGAGTACCTTCAAAGACCAAGTGTAGACCTTGCAGAAACACACAGTGGGGGCTTTACTTATCCTGGTTGTTGGTTACTGAGCCGCTTTACTGGGCTAGGACCCTGCCCTCCCCTGTTTCCTCCTCCATATCTAGAAGGGGACCCACCCAAGAGCACCCAGGTGGAAGTGATGGCTAAGGGGGACCCCAGATTCCCATTCAGGTCTCTGTGCCCACCTGCCCGGGGTTGGCCGCGCTGTGGCTGCCTCCCTGGGCTTTCTCAGCCCCTGGAGCAGGCCTCTGGGAGGCCCTCGCCTGGTATCCAGGCAGCATGAGTTCCTGGTCTGCACCCCTACCCCACTGGGCAGCGCCTTAAGGGCAGGGGCTGGCTTGCTGCGTGGAGCACCAGATGTCCACTGAATGTGTCCCCTCCTGCACACCCGTACTGGTGCCAGCCATGTGCCCTGTGTGTCAGACACCTGGTCAGCACACAGAGCTAAAGGTGCGAGTGTGGCCATCTGACGCTGGGGCTGAGGAGCCCCCTTGGGTGTTGGCCACAGTGGGGCAGGCTGGTCTGATAACCCCCAGCAGACAGGCTTCCCCGCAGGCTTCTGCGGTCTGAAGGGAGACCATGCCCAGCAGGGGCAGTGTAGGGAGAAAGGCTCTCAGGGTGGGAGACAAGAAACCCTTGGGCTGACCCCTCCCAGGCTTGCATTTGGATTTTTATGTCCTCAGAGGCAACCTTTTTGCAGGGCGGCTGGGCGGTACTTACCCGCATTGAAGGGGTCAGACACTTGCATCTGCGACCCAGCAGTTCAATTTCTATGTCTTCATCTTACACACCAGAAAGTGCAAAAGACGGGCATGCCTTTAATGATGGTTATAGACGAGCCGTTCCTAACAGCAAGCAAAGCACCAAAGTGAGAGCCGAGGGAGGGGGTGGCCCCCAAGGAGAGGGAGGGAAAGATCTGGCTGTTTTACACGGGGCTATACTATAGGAGTCTACAATGCATCTTGATTCATGTCTTGCTTTTGTTACAAAGAGAGCAAGAAAAGTCCCCCTCATTGCCACCGCCCTGCCCCACTCCACCAACAACTGTCTGTGGACACAGGCTACCTCCCAGGGACCGCGCTGGACAGCCCATCCGTCCCTGCAAAGCGGATGCCAGATCTCCTGTACCTGAGCGTGTGGACTGTACAGTCGTGTCAGGCAGTTCCCTGGACACTGAGGCCATCTGGGCCTTCTGGGAGTTAGGCTGGGGACCCAGGCCTCTTCAAGGCGTCTGCTTTCAGATGCATACAGGAGGGTTCTCTCTTTCCACCCTTGGAACAATACTGAGCTCAAGGTTATTACCCTGTTTTAAAGAGGAGAAAATCGAGGCCCAGACAGGTAAAAGGCTTTTCAGAGATGACACAGCAGGGACATCTGGGTGGCTCAGTTGGTTAAGCAGTTAAGGTCTGCCTTCGGCTCAGGTCATGATCCCAAAGTCCTGGGATCGAGCCCCACATCAGGATCCTTGCTCAGCGGGGAGCCTGCTTCTCCCTTTGCCAGCCTCTTTCCCTGCTTGTGCTCTCTCTCTCCAATAAATAAATAAATAAAATCTTAAAAAAAAAAAGATCACATAGCGTGTGTCAGTGGTACAGCTGAGTCTTGTGTACTTGGGAAGACTCCTGAGTGGGGGAGGGGACCGTGGGGGAGGAGTAGGAGCACCAGCCTCTCGGGGTGGGTCTGCTGGCCGAGACCTCCGAGAAGGGTGAATTGCCCATCTGTTTCTTCCCAGTTTCCCATGCCCCAGCCTTAGTTGCCTGAAGTTATTTCCATTTTCTTCCTTATTGCCAAGTGGCCAAAGTCCAAGCCACCCAGCATTCCTTGCTTCTACCCCACCCTTCTGTGCACTGGCCTGGGCTTCGGAGAAGAAACCTGGGCCAAGCTCTGGTCCCTTGTCCTCTACCAGTTCACTGTGACATCGGTGCAGCTCTCTGCCTTTCTCAGGCCTCAGTCTCCCCACCTGTCAAACGGGGATAATGATTGCCTCCCTGCCTCCTAGATCTCTGAGGTGCAAATGACTTGTGAGACATGAGAGCACGTAGAAACCTGGCCAGAGAAATAAAAGTAGTAACTCCCCCTCTTTCTGGAACAGTTAATGGCCAGGGGTGGCCCAGCACTGAAGGCTGGGGCTTCCAGGGCCCCCCGCCTCCCTGCTGAGCCACTCCACTGGAGAGGGCTTCAGTCCCGTCTGCTCCTTCCCCCCGATTACTGCACCCCACCCCATTACTGGAACACTTCCCCATGTAAATGAAACACTCAGGCACAAACCTACCGTCTGTTTGACGTGTGCATATACACGTGCGCAATTCTACCATAGGTGTCTGTACTTGTGTGCGAAACACAAAAACCTACTGATCCTGCTTGTCTGAGGGGAGGAGGGCCTCACAGGGGACTGGGGGATGTTTACAATGACGGATTCTAGATGCTGTGAACGGGGGCGTTTGTTATTTGTATTTTTTCCCCCCTATCTTTTACATTTCTACAAAAAAAAAAAATAATAATTGCAGGAAACTTGGAGAAAATCGCAGGAAAGTGTAAAGAAGAAATCTGAATGACCCACAGTCCTCCCTGCCCTCACAGACTAGACACACTCACACGTAGGAGGGCTTTCTCCTGTGCACGTAGGTCAGTTTCTCCCCCGCTGAGACGCGTGGCCCCTGGTTCTGCTCTCCTAGCCCTTCTCATCGCCCTGGCCTCTTGCCTTTCTGGTCACCCCCCACCATCCAGCAGGGACTTGGGTTTCAGAATTTCTGTCAGGTGATCTGTCCTACTGCTCTGATCATCCATGTAAATAACCCACTGACACCCTTCCTTGACCTCCTCAGTGACCTTCATCGGGACCCCATTGTGTTCTCTGGGGCCACGCCTTAAATGGGCCCCTCTGGAACCCCAACCTCAAGGGTCTCGCCAGGGCCCCTCCTGCAGCTTTGCCGGTCTTCCGCCTCCCAGTGCTTCAACCCCTGACTTCCCAGAGACCCCTGGCTCATTCTCTTTCCTTCTGTTCAGTCAGCCCCTCCTGGCCGCTTGTCTGGTGAGCCCGCCCCACAAGGCTGAGCCTCTGAAGGTGGCTGGGGTGACGCCCGGACTTGAACCTGGGGAGGAGAGGGGAGATTTGAGAAGTGTGATGGGTGTGCCCATTCACATTTGCAAAACACTATTTCAAAGCCACTCAGCGGCTTTCTCCTCCTCCCAGGCAGGCCTTGGGGCTCCACGTGGACCTCATGCCCTTTCTAATTCTCCCCCTTTTAGCTAATGCTCCCCACCAGCGCGGAAACACACCCGAGTCTCTTCTATCCACATCCCCTCCCCTCGACTCCCTTTACGTTTCTGGGTACTTCTTTTTCATGTCCTTTCCCTTCCCCTCCAAACTTCTGGAATGAATTATCCTGTGCTGCCTCCATCTTCTCAACCACCCCTCCCCCTCCCCCACTGCACTGTGGCTCCGGAAGAGCCCGGTCCAGCCCCCCAGCACCTTCTAACTCCGTGAATCCAAGGGAAGAGGTTCAGCGTGGGGCTGGTCGTGGTTAGCCGCTCCCCCTGCACGCAGGACACTGGTTCCCCCTGCTTGTTCTTTCTCAGTCTCCTTTGGACACGTTTTCTTTTCTTTTTTTTTTTTTTTTTACTTTATTTTATTTTAATCCTGGTATAGTTAACACACGGTGTTCTTTTAGTTTCAGATGAACAATATAGTGATTCAGCATTTCTTTTTTTTTTTTTAAAGATTTTATTTATTTATTTGACAGAGAAATCACAAGTAGGCAGAGAGGCAGGCAGAGAGAGAGAGAGAGAGAGGAGGAAGCAGGCTCCCTGCTGAGCAGAGAGCCCGATGCGGGACTCGATCCCAGGACCCTGACTGAGATCATGACCTGAGCCGAAGGCAGCGGCTTAACCACTGAGCCACCCAGGCGCCCGTGATTCAGCATTTCTGTACGTTTTTCAGTGTTTGTCAAGGTAAGTGTCCTCTTAATCTCCCCCCCCCTCCCCGCTATTTCCCCTATGCCCCCACCCACCTCCCCTCTGGACACCGCTGGTTTGTTCTCTGCCCTTAAGAGTCCGTGTTTTGGGAACATCTGGGTGGCTCAGTCCTTTAAGTGGTTAAACTGGCTGCCTTGGGCACAGGTCATAATCCCAGGAGCTCCTTGCTCAGCAGGGAGCCTGCTTCTCCCTCGGCCTGCTGCTCCCCCTGCTTGTGCTCTCTCTCGCTGTCCCTCTGACAAATAAATAAATAAAATCTTTGAAAGAAAAAAAGAGTCTGTGTTTTGGTTGGTCTCTTTTTTTTTCTTTGTTCCTTTGTTTTGTTTCTTGAATTCCACATATGAGTGGTACCACCCACTATTTGTCTTTCTCGGACTGGCTGGTTTCACTTAGCACTGTACTCTCTAGATCCATCCATTTTTTTTTTTTTTTTAAGATTTCATTTATTTATTTGACAGAGAGAGAGATCACAAGTAGGCAGAGAGGCAGGCAGAGAGGGGGGAAGCAGGCTGCCCGCTGAGCAGGGAGCCAGATGCAGGGGTCAATCCCAGGACCCTGAGATCATGACCTGAGCCGAAGGCAGAGGCTTAACCCTCTGAGCCACCCACACCCCTATTTCTTTTTTTAAATATTTATTTATTTATTTATTTGAGAGAGAGAGAGAGCGCACGCGCTCAAGGGGAGAGCAGAGGGCGAGGAAGAGAATCCCTAGTAGACTTGCGGCCGAGTGCGGAGCTGATGCAGGTCTTGATCTCAGACCCCCGAGATCATGACCTCAGCTGAAATCAAGAGTGGGTCACTTAACCGATGGAGCCACCCAAGGGCCCTATGCTCTACCTTGAAATATTAGTAATCTTTTGTATCCTTTCTGCTTCCTATATTGTTCCTGTTTGTTGGTTCATGTCATCTCTTGGCTCTCCTTTTATATGACAATTCTCAAATCACTGCAGCCAGACCACGGTCCCCTGAGCATTAGACCCAAATATCCAGTCTCCTGCCCTTTCTTCCGGGTGTCCCAGTCATCTCAAGCTCAGCATGCCCTAGCTCATATGCCCTCTTTTCTCCCAGACGGCTCCTGGAGTATTTTCTTCCTTCCTTCCTTTTTTTTTTTTTTTAAAGATTTTATTTATTTGACAGAGATCACAAGTAGGCAGAGACGCAGGCAGAGAGAGAGAGAGGAGGAAGCAGGCTCCCCGCTGAGCAGGGAGCCCGATATGGGACTCGATCCCAGGACCCTGAGATCATGACCTGAGCCGAAGGCAGAGGCCCAACCCACTGAGCCACCCAGGCGCCCTCCTGGAGTATTTTCTTAGTATCACCGTGTACCCAAGACAAAAACCTGGGGGTCGTTCCTTACACTTTCCTCTTTCTACACAGAGTCAATCATCAAGTCCTGCTGAGTTAGCTCCTAAATGATTCTGTAACAAGTGCTGTCCTCTTGGCCCCTGCTACTACCGCCCTTGTTCATGTGGCATCTCCTGTGGCCCCCAGTTGTTTTTCCACACACTCCTGAGTCATCTTCCTGAAGTATAAACCAGATTATGTCACTCTTCTGCTTAGAATCAGTAACATAAAGAAAATTGAAAAGACATCAATAAATGACGAGCCATTCTGGTGTCGTGGATTGTAAGACTTAATATAGTTGGGACGGCCGTTCTCCCCAGTGATTTACAGATTCGTTGCAATCCCTATCAAAATCCAAGCTCCCCCTGCCCTTGTTTTGCAGAAATTGACAAGAGGATCCTAAAATTCGTATGGAAATGCAAAAGATCCAAAATAGCCACAACAATCTTGAAAAAGAAGTAAGTTGGAAGGTTTATACTTTCCAATTTCAAAATATACTACAAAGCTACGGTGATCAAGACAACGTGATACTGGGCATAAGGGTAGACATATAGGTCAATATTTGAGATTTGAGAGTAAAAACTTATATAAAGAAATAAATAAACCAGAAATAAAAATACACAGGTGGTCAATTTTTTTTTTTTTTTTTGACAAGGGCACCAAGGTGATATAAAGAAGAAAGAGTGGGGCACCTGGGTGGCTTGGTTGGTTAAGCACCTGACTCTTTTTTTTTTTTTTTAAAGATTTTATTTGTTTATTTGAGAGAGAGAGACAGTGAGAGAGAGCATGAGCGAGGAGAAGGTCAGAGGGAGAAGCAGACTCCCCATGGAGCTGGGAGCCCGATGCGGGACTCGATCCCGGGACTCCGGGATCATGACCTGAGCCGAAGGCAGTCGTCCAACCAACTGAGCCACCCAGGCGTCCCAGCACCTGACTCTTGATCTCAACTCAGGTCTTGATCTCAGGGTTGTGAGTTCAAGTCCGGCATTGGGTTCCACGCTGGATGTGGAGCCTACTAAAAAAAAAAAAAAAAAATCAGTGCTTCTTAAAGTGTGGTCTCCAAACCCCTGAGCATCCCCAAGAACGTTTTAGAGGTTCCGTGAAGTCAAAATTATTTTCATAATAATACTAAGATGTTATTTTTGCCTTTTTTGGTGGTGAGAAAGCCATGGCAGTTAGAACAGCTGGCCCCTTTAGGTAAAGTGAGGCATGGCTGCAGGTACACTTGTGGTCATTGTAATCCTTCCTCCCCTGTCTGCACAACAAAGGAAATAAATAAAGCAGTTTTGCCGAAGAATGACTTGATAAGGGACACTTGGGTGGGTTACTTGATTAAGTGTCTGCCTTCAGCTTAAGGTCATGATCCCA
Source organism: Mustela erminea (assembly GCF_009829155.1). Classification (NCBI taxonomy): domain Eukaryota; kingdom Metazoa; phylum Chordata; class Mammalia; order Carnivora; family Mustelidae; genus Mustela; species Mustela erminea. The sequence continues at coordinate 85,231,515 of NC_045623.1, read as the reverse complement.
GGGTCCTGGCATCTAGCCCCTCATTGGAGTCCTTGCTCAGTGGGGTGCCTGCTTCTTTCTCTCCTTCTGCTGCTCCCCCTGTTTGTGCTCTCTCTCTCAGTCTCAAATAAATAAATAAAATCTTGGGCACCTGGGTGGCTCAGTTGGTTAAGCAACTGCCTTCAGCTCAGGTCATGATCCTGGAATCCTGGAATCGAGTCCTGCTGCTTCTCCCGCTGACCTTTCTCCACTTATGCTCTCTCTCTCTCTCCCAAATAAATAAATAAAATCTTAAAAAAAAAAAAAGATGCATTCAAAGTGGAAGATGGACCAATGTATTTTAATTTAATGAAAGATTGACTGGTTTCAGGTTCCACCCTGAAACTAAATTTTACCGAACTATCATGTGTTAAGTTTTGATAGAATATCAAAAGAAAATATCCACAGACTTCTCCGGCAGGGGAAAAGCAGGATCATGCAGGTGCATTTCCCAGTTCTAGACCCACCCATCGCACTCTGGGTGTTGCTGACCTTTTTCATTTCCTCAAATGTGGGAGACTTGGTTACATGATTTATGGTAGTGGGGACTATGTTCGTTTTCTTCTCTTAAAAAAAAGAAAAAAAGAGGAATATCCACAGTTATCTGAATAGGCTTTTAAAAATAATCCTCCTTTTTCCATTTATATATCTGTATGAGGCTGAATTTTGTTCAGATACTTCAACTAAAACAACATATCTCAACAGATTGAATAAAGAAGCAGATACGGGGGTCTAGCTGCCTTTTATGAAACCAGACTTCTTTTTTTTAAAGATTTTATTTGTTTATTTGACAGACAGAGATCACAGACAGAGAGGCAGGCAGAGACAGAGAGAGAGAGAGAGAGAGGAGGAAGCAGGCTCCCTGCTGAGCAAAGAGCCCGATGCTGGGCTCGATCCCAGGACCCTGAGACCATGACCTGAGCTGAAGGCAGTGGCTTAACCCACTGAGCCACCCAGGCGCCGCTGAAACCAGACATTTAAAGAGATTTGCAAAACTCTCAAACAATGTCATTCTTTCCATTAATTTTTTGATTTGGAAAATGTAGTTGTTTTTCACTGAAAAAGGTGTTGTTTATGTTACATTAGTGGTTTCATTATTTTTATTTTAAAATAAAGAAATATATTTTTAAAACTCTTAATTTTGGGGCACCTGGGTGGCTCAGTGGGTTAAGCCTCTGCTTTCAGCTCAGGTCATGATCTCAGGGTCCTGGGGTCGAGCCCTGCATTGGGCTTTCTGCTCAGCAGGGAGACTGCTTCACCCCTCTCTCTGCTTGCCTCTCTGCCTGCTTGTGATCTCTCTGTCAAATAAATAAATAAAATCTTTTAAAAAATAAAACTCTTAATTTTTAAAAAAGATTTTATTTATTTATTTATTTGTCAGAGAGAGAGAGTGAGCACAGGCAGACAGAGAGTCAGGCAGAGTCAGAGGGAGAAGCAGGCTCCCTGCCGAGCAAGGAGGCTCGATCCCAGGACGCTGGGATCATGACCTGAGCCGAAGGCAGCTGCTTAACCAACTGAGCCACCCAGGCATCCCTCTTAATTTTATTTTTAATTTTAATTTTTTATTATTATTATTTTTTAAATTTCACCTGAGACAGAGAGAAAGCACAAGCAGGCAGAGAGGCAGGCAGAGGGGCCGGGGGGAAGCAGGCTCCCTGCTGAGCAGAAAGCCCTATGCTGGGCTCGATCCCAAGACCCTGGGATCATGACCTGAGCCGAAGGCGGAGGTTTAACCCACTGAGCCACCCAGACACCCCTATTTTTATGGTTTTTAAAAAAGTTTTTATTTACCTATTTTTTTTAAAGATTTTATTTATTTACTTGACAGAGAAAGATCACAAGTAGGCAGAGAGAGAGAGAGAGAGAAAGGGAAGCAGGCTCCCCGCTGAGCAGAGAGCCCGATGTGGGACTCGATCTCAGGACCCTGAGATCATGACCTGAGCCGAAGGCAGCGGCTTAACCCACTGAGCCACCCAGGTGCCCCTTATTTACCTATTTGTTAGAGAGGGAGAGGGAGAGCACAAGGAGGGGGAGCGGTAGGCAGAGGGAGAAGCAGACTCCCCGCTGAGCAGGGATCCTCCGACCCTGGGTTCATGACCTGAGCCAAAGGCAGGCACTTAACCCACTAAGCCACCCAGGTGTCTCTAAAACTCTTAACTTTAATTCAAATGTGGCAAACATCAGTAATGTAACCCATATAATCAAAAGCTTTTTCAGGTCTTCAATTTTTCAGAGTATAAGGGGATCTTGAGACTGAGAAGTTTGGGAAACACTTGTTTTGTTTTAGATGTTTATTAGATATTGTTAAAGATAAACAATAATGTGAATCAGCCGCATACATGATACCGTGGTGCACTGGTGGAGGAAACACAAGGTAATTCTAAATAAACACTCCTACCTGGAAAAGGAGGGGAGACAGAATAGCACCCAAAGGTCAGTGGTGTGTGTTGCATCTTGGGGAGAACAGCAAGGATGCCCTGCCTTGGTAGAGTGAAGCCAGTCTGTCAGCTGGGCTCTGTTAGTGGGGGTAGCCCCTATTTTTTTTTTTTTTTAAGATTTTATTTATTCGAGGGATGCCTGGGTGGCTCAGTTGGTTGAGCAGCTGCCTTCGGCTCAGGTCATGATCCCAGCGTCCTGGGATCGAGTCCCACATCGGGCTCCTCGCTCGGCGGGGAGCCTGCTTCTCCCTCTGCCTCTGCCTGCCATTCTGTCTGCCTGTGCTCGCTCTCTCCCCCTCTCTCTCTCTCTGATAAATAAATAAAATCTTTAAAAAAAAATTAAAAAAAAAGATTTTATTTATTTGACAGAGACACAAAGAGAGAGAAGGAATACAAGCCAGGGGAGTGGGTGAGGGAGAAGCAGCCTCCCACTGAGCAGAGAGCCGGATGTGGGGCTCCATCCCAGTACCCTGGGAACATGACCTGAACCAGAGGCAGGCGCTTAATGACAGAGACACCCAGGCGCCCCAGGTGTCCCCTATTCTTGTAACTTCATGGCCACCTCTTAGAAGGATTTTGAAGACATCCTGTTAGTGTTGCTGGGAACCAAGACATTGCCCTGGGGTGATCACTGCAGGCTTCCTTGTGCCTGGATTTGGGTTTCTTGGGGGAAAACCCCTCCCTTAGAAGATGCGGGAGGTTTCTAAGTGTTCATGTTTGGATAACTCTACTAAGAACCAAGTCAGAAGAACCCTGAACTATGGTGTCTGAATCTTGATGGGGGTGGAGGGGGTGGGGTGGTGGGGGTATGGGGGCAACGTCTGTCAGCAACGGGACCTCCCAATCCTCAGGCCAGGGCCTCTCTCTTCACCTCTGCCTTGGGGTCAGCTCTGACCACGAGGCTGCATTCCAGGGGAAGGCTCTTTACCTTGGGGAACTGTCCTGTTACGGGGGAGAGGCAGGAAGGGCTTGGGCGGGGTTATGTTTCCTGCTTTCCTGCCTTTGTTCCCACACACTTAGCTTTGACCTGAAGAGACAGGCTTTTTCAATCCTGCAAAGCATGTGACCATCAGCCAGGCAGTCTGTCTTGGCAAAGCCGTGGGCACGCACCATCAGGGGTCAGGCTGATCAGCTAGTCAGGCTCTCGCCTGTCTAACTTCGCGACCTTGGGCAAATTGCTGTGTGTCTCAGATTCTCAAACGTAAAATGGGAGAGTAACAGTGGTACCTACTTCTTCGTGTTACTGGGAAGATTTGGTGAATACTTTTGTGTAAAGCTCTTAGAGCCTGGCATAGGAGGGGTGCCTCAGAAATATTAGCTTTTTTTTTTTTTTTTTAAAGATTTTATTTATTTATTTGACAGAGATCACAAGTAGGCAGAGAGAGAGGGGGAAGCAGGCTCCCTGCTGAGCAGAGAGCCCGATACAGGGCTTGATCCCAGAACCCTGGGATTATGACCTGAGTCGAAGGCAGAGGCTTTAAACCACTGAGCCACCCAGGCGCCTCAGAAATATAGCTTTTATTATTCATTATTCTGGCTGCAAAATTTGCGTCTTTGACTCCAAATGAAAGGCTTGAGAAAACATCTGACACACACAACCTCGTGACAGATTTCTACCAAGTCTCTAAGCTCCCACCTGTGTTAGATACGGGGTCTGAGTTTCAAGCGCAGTGGCATTGCAGGGCATGCTGACCTCCCGGACTGGGATGAGGAAAACCTCACTGTCTGTACCCCACCTCAATCCTACCAGTTCTGTGAGTCAGGGGTCATCACCCCTCTTCCTTCAGGTATAGGTGACAGAAGCCTAACAGAAATGGGCTTTTGAGAAAGGGGAAGTATTTGTTGGATTATGGTATGGGAAAGGTCAGGGGCTTTAGGCATGGTTTGATCCAAGCCCTAAAACGATGTTGTCTGGTGTCTTCCCACAGTGTCCCTGTCTCTTGCCTTCCACTTCTCAGTTCTGCCTTTCTCTGTGTGGTTTCAGGGTCAGGAAGTGTGTCCCCATAGTGGAAGATCCACACTTACTTAACGTCTTTCCAACTTAGGAGCCTCGGGAGAAAGCACCCTCTACCCTCTGAAATTCCAGAAAAGTTTGGGATTGCCTTGCATTTCTCCAGAGCTGGCTGTGTTCTTTAGCCTTGGAACAGCCCCAAATGACGTCACATGTGGCCTCAGAGGACTGAGGCGGCACAGCCGGGGGGGGGGGGGGGGTAGGAAGTCCTGGTATTTATTTATCAGCCATCTGTTCTGTCGTAGGCACTGTATATCTTCTCAGAGCGAAGATTACCCCCTTTGGGAAGGACGCTAAATCTCATGGTTGTCTTCATGTCCCTCCGAGCTGAGAGTGGAGGGGCCCCTTCTGTGTCCACAGCCAACCCCTCTGCCTGTGCCTGATTTTGTCTCTCTGGCTTCTAGTGGCAGAGAGCCATGAAATCACCTCTTTTCTCTCCCTGTTTCCTCCTGAGACTCCAAACATGCACGAGTCTCTCCTAAAATATCTCCCCTTCTTAGGAGAGAATTGTCTACCATCTCTACCTCCTTCCTGTCCACTCACACCTCAGCTGAATGAAACTCGTTCTCTACTGCTGCTGTCTCCTGAAGTTGCTCTGTCTGAAGTTAGCCATTACTGCCCATCTGACAAACCCAGTTCTCGGGCAGCTTGACCCATTCCACACGTCAGCTCACCCTGCTTTCCTTCCCAGACTTCTCCCCCAACTCGGCTTCCGGTGTTTTGTTCCCTCCGGGCTCCCCTTCCCCCTTCTCTGGTTGCTCCTTTCACTGCTCTTATCAGTGAAAGGTTTATGAGAAGAGAAAGACCAATCCTCTCCTCATTCACATCTTTGGTTTCCAGTGACTCGGTGATTTCCCAACCCTGTGGCCTGGGTCTGCCTCTGGGTGTCAGTTTCAATGTCCAAGCAGAGAGTCTGAGCAGGGCCCCTGTCCGCATACAGTGAACAACGAATGAACTTCCTCAAAGGCAGGGGCTCAGAAATGGCCAAGCGATAGGTGACCTAGAACTCTTTCCCAAGCCACTCGCAATGGCAGACCCATAGAAGAAAAGAGAAGCAGCATCTCCAGTGAGGGCTAAGATGAGGGGCCGTTATCCTGCCCTTGCTGGATCTCTCTGATGACAACTCAGGCTTCAGAATTTAAACCCCTGCCGAGCCAGCAGCCTCTTCCACTCCCCCTGCACTCAGGAAGCCCCCACTTGCATGTTGCACGGTCTTGTCTAAGTTGAAAGAGCACAAGATCTGTAATTCCAGATCTGCATCTGTGGCCTGCTTTTTTTTTTTTTTTAATCTAGCTGTGATCCCCAGAAAACCAGTGGCCAAGGAAGAAGTGGGCAAGGAAGAGCCAGGCTCAGCTGATTTTCAGTAATGGGGGCGAGGGACAGGACAGGGAGGAAGTGAGGTTGGCAGGGAAGACACATCAGCAGCCCCTGAGGTCCCTGGAGAACAGGGACAATGACATGGTGATGTTCTCTGGGTGTCCTTTAGCACTCGTGTCCCCCATACCGGGCAGTCTCACACCCGTGGTTGGTTCCTGTCACATCTAGGTTGTTCACGGCGACATTTGGCTTGGGCCCAAATCCTGTGTCCAATCAGCTTCAGGAAGGTTGGGAGGGCTGGATTTATGTGACCTAGATCACAGATGTCGTGGAGCAAGATCAGCTCAGGTTCACAGGCTGCGGCAGAAGCTGCGGGAACTGCGGGCACTCAGCCTCATGGCTTGCGTGTCTTCCTCATTGCGTCTCAATTTCCTTCTCCATTTGGCAAATGAAAGGGTTGGACCAGTGGATTTTCAAAGACGCTTCCAAATCTGACTTTCCAGGATTGTATTATTGTTATAGCGTGGTTTCCCATCAGCTCTAGCAAAATGCCACGTCCTATCCTTGCTGGAAGGTTTCAAGGTGTGCTCTTTATCAGTCAGGGCTCAGTCACAGGACACATAAATGGCCCTAATTAGTTCAAGCAGAAAAGGACTTAATACAGGAAATCCTATGTTGAAAGAAATAGTTGGAAGGGCTGGAGGAGCGGGTTCTGGGATGAACCTCCTGGGGTGACTCTTAGAACAAGACCCCAGAGCAGCTGCTGACTCTGGCACAATCAGGAAGGTGATGAGTCAGGAGGCCACCCCTAGAATCCTCGTACTGAAGAACGTACCAAGGGAAAAGACAGTCCACGGAATGGAAGAAAGAATTTGTGAGTCGTATGTCAGTTAAGGGAATTTTAACCAGAATATATAAAAAGTTCTTTTGACTCAACGATACAAAAGACAAATGACCCAATTTAAAAATAAGCAAGGGAGCTGAATAGGTATTTCTTCAAATAAAACCTACAAACAGCCAAGGAGTGAGGAAAAAGATGCTCAACATTATTAGTCATTAGAGAAGCACAAACTGTAACGGCATACCACTTCATGCCCACTGGGATGGCTACAAAAAAGGGGCAGATAATATCAAGGATTGGCAGGCATGTGGAGGAATTGGAACCCTTGTGTACTGCTGGTGGATAAAATGATATAGCCTCTGTGGAAACAGGATGGTGGTTCCTCAAAACATTAAATATAGAGGGGCACCTGGGTGGCTCAGTTGTTAAGCGTCTGCCCTTGGCTCAGGTCATGGTCCCAGGGTCCTGGGATCCAGCCCCACATTGGGCTCCTTGCTCAGTGGGAAGCCTGCTTCTCCCTCTCCTACTCTCCCTGCTTGTGTTCCCTCTCCCGCTGTGTCTCTCTCTGTCAAATAAGTAAATAAAATCTTTTAAAAAATTAAACATAGAATTTCCATATGATGCAGCAATTCCGTGTCTGGATATAGACCCAAAAGAATTGAAAACGGGGACTTGAACAGATTTTCATACACCATTATTCATAGCAGCATTGGTCACAGTAGCCAAAAAGTGGAAAGAATTTACATGTCCATCAACTGATGAATGGTTGAACAAAATATGGTATATCTGGACAAAATGCAATGGAGTATTATGCAGCCATAAAAAAGAATGATGTTTGGACACATGCTACCACATGGATGGGCCTTGTAAACCTTGTGTCAAGGGAAAGAGGCCAGACACGAAAGGTAATCTATTGTATGATTCCATTCATACAGAATGTCCAGAATGTCCAGAGCAGACAAGGTCATAGATTAGTGGTTGCCGGAGCTGGGCTGGGGAGATGAGGGAACTGGAACTGACTACTACTGATTCCTATGAGGGTGATGGAAATGTTTGGGAATTAGATAGTGATGGTTGCACAATTTTATGAATATATTTAAAATCCTGAGTTGGACAGTTTATTTTTTGCTGAGTTGTACAGTTTAAAATGGTGAAGGGTGGGGCGCCTGGGTAGCTCAGTGGGTTAAAGCCTCTGCCTTCGGCTCAGGTCATGATCCCGGGGTCCTGGGATCGAGCCACATATCGGGCCCTCTGCTCAGCGGGGAGCCTGCTTCCTCCTCTCTCTCTGCCTGCCTCTCTGCTTACTTGTGATCTCTGTCTGTCAAACAAACAAACAAATAAATAAATAAATAAAATCTTTTAAAAAAATGGTGAAGGGATGGTTAAAACACATACACACACACACACACCCTTGTGGCTTCAATCTCAGGCTCAGAAGCCCTGCTCCCTGCCCCCCCACTCCGCCTTCCCCCCCTCTTTGCTTTCCCCCCTCCCCATCACTGCCGCTTTTCAACCTCATGGAGTAATGACTGCACCCCAGAATGCTGCTGAAGAGTAACCCAAGGTTGCCAGGAACATAAAGCAATAACCATATAGCTGGGAGGTGACCTTGACTTTACTTTCTCCTCCCAACTCTTATATAAATGGATGCAATTTGTAGACCCTAATTTGTGTGCAGAATGTTAACCGCAAGGGTTTCTGGGAAATAGTGTTTAACTTTTCAGCTTTGGCAGTATGAGGAAGAGATTGGGAGAGATGCTGATGGCCAGTTTGCCATATCTATGCTAGTTTGGCCTTTTAGGGATCTAAACATACTCCCTAAAAGGAGATATCCAAAGTCTCATTAGTCATGTATCCACCTCTGGGTGATGTTCATCCTAGTTGAGTCAGAATTCTACCTCAACAACTTAAGGATTACACGATCAAGCTAGCAACAACATATCTTATAATACCAGGGAAAATGTTGGTCCAAAGGACTCGTTGTTGTGTGTGCTGGTGGAAGTATTTCTCCTCTGGGTACTGAGGCTCTTTTTTTTTTTTTTTTTTTTTTAGACAGAGAGAGAGAGAGAGAGGGAGAGAACAAGCAGGGAAGGGACAGAGGGAGAGTGAGAGAGAATCTTAAGCTGGCTCCACGCCCAGTGCGGAGCCCAATGTGGGGTGCTCGATCCTCTGACCCTGAGATTGATCATGATGTGAGCCGAAATCAACAGTCAGATGCTCAACCGCCTGAGCTACCCAGGCGCCCCTGGGTGTTGAGACTTTTCAACTAGCAAAGACCAAAGTTGCAGAAACAAGCAGCAGAACATATAGTGGTCACTGTTTCAGAGCATATACCTCATACTGTGGGATAGAACTTCCCGTCACAAGAGGTTGTTTCCCGGTGTTCTTCAGTAAGCCGTTTGACTGTTCTCTGGGGCCACAGGACTTAGCCGCATTGGCCCTAGATTACTTAGCTCACCGATGAGAGGCAGTATGTGGAACACTACATGATGAATATGGTTTTGTAAGTACATGGATGATGGTAAATGAAAATAGTATTAGCTGATACATGTAGCACTAACTACAAGCTAGGCACTGTTACATGTATTCACTTAATCCTCACAGTCCCAAATGATGAAAATGAGATCGAGAGGTTGAATGGTATGCCCAAGGTCATAAGCTACTTAAAATGATGGCGTTAGAAATGTCTATCCAGGCATTCTGACTCTGGAGTCTATCCTTTTAACCACTGTGCTTCTCAAAGTGAATGCACAGTCAAATTTACAATCAAACTTAGAGTAATGGAAAGAGGGAGAAATGCCTTTAGTTTCATAATAATTGAAATTTAACGTTTCTTTGTGAATATTTTAGGTTTGACATTCACGGAAGCAATCCATATTTTGAATGTGTGTCTTTTCCAGTGAGGAAAATCCCGGTGTTCTCAGGGATGGGAGAGATCTGATCTGCTAGTAAGTGTGTAGTTAGTACCCCAGAGCATGGAACAGGGCTCAGGAGTAAGTCAACATGAGCTTCTCGAAAGGATAGGCGTTGGTTGGGGACCCTGGGTGGCTCAGTCATTTAGTGTCTGCCTTTGGGGGGACGCCTGGGTGGCTCCGTGGGTTTAAGCCTCTGCCTTCGCTTTAGGTCATGATCTCAGGGTCCTGGAATGGAGCCCCGCATCGGGTTCTCTGCTCAGCAGGGAGCCTGCTTCCCCTCTCTCTCTCTCTGCCTGCCTCTCTGCCTACTTGTGATCTCTCTCTCTGTCAAATAAATAAATGAAATTTAAAAAAAAAACCTTAAAAATAGGCATTGTCAAAATTAGCATGACTTTACTTCAAAATCTTAAGGCTCAGTGCTATGGTTCTATTTATTTATTTAATTAATTGAGAGAGAGAGAGAAAGAGAGAGAGAGCATGAGAGGGGAGGAGGTCAGAGGGAGAAGACTCCCCATGGAGCTGGGAGCCCAATGTGGGACTCAATCCCGGGGCTCCAGGATCATGACCTGAGCTGAAGGCAGTTGCTTAACTGAGCCACCTAGGCGTCCCCCAGTGCTATGGTTCTTTTATGGAAGTTTGCTGGGAGTGTATGTGTATGTGTACACTCATTTGCCCAGGGACTTTGAACACCACTAGATCTCCTGGGTCAGAAAACCCAAACCGGTTACATTGCAGCCTTTTCCAACTGGTGACCATTCTCTTTTCCTTGGCCTGTCAAAGTCAGTATCTGTATGAGTTACTTGGTAAGAGGTCAACACAGCATAACCAAATGTGGTAGGTTACCTCCAATATCAAGAGATTGAATTCTCAGGATTTTTCTCAGTGGTGGCCAGTGAACAGTGCAATAGTTTTGTCTTTCACTGTAGATAACCTACCATGCTCCTGGCTACTGCTCTGGATTCCTAAAAACTTCATGGAGGTGGAAGGGCCCCTAATCTCCACAGGGATTATCTCCTAGCCTCTAGAACCCATGTGTTTTACCAAGGCATTTAGACACCTGCTACTTGAATTAGGTCCCAAAACACGATGTTATCACATGAAGAGTGGTGTTCTGGGAAATGAGATGATTTAAGTGCCTACGGATGAGATTTCAACAGAGCTGGAGAGGTCATATGACCCAGATGCAGGCCAGTAAGATGGACTGTTGACCTTGGCAGGTGAAAGTCATCTGCGTGTGCTGCTTCCTGCTCATAGTGCTAGAGAAGAAAGCCGCTTCCAGGTCACTGTCCGAGGTGCTGGGGCAGGTGCTGACCGGCTTCATGAAGAGATTGTATCTGAAATAACAGCTGCAAGTCAAGTCCTGTACAGGGCAAACAAATACTTTACATGTCGCTAAGATAGAGATCAAGCAGCTCCTGAATTTCTCAGTCTTTGACGGGGGCAGGGATATCCAGCATACCCTCAGGGATGCACTTTCTGCTTTTGAATTATGATTCTGCTGGGGAAGGACAGTTCCAGGGGCTTTTTTTTTGTTCTTCTTACCACAATAGCTTTAACTCTAGAGGTCAATGCGGAGATTCTGCCAGTTGCCAAGTATGTCTGTTACAACTGTACCTACAAGAACTGGGAAATAACCACAAGATGGATATGTGAAATAGATCTGGGCCAAAATTCCTTTTAAATTACTCGATCCCCATGTTATTAGTTTGCAAGATATAACAAGTACCAGAAACTGGGTGGCTTAAACACCACAAACCGACTGGGCTAGAAATCTGAAATCAAGGTGGGTTGGTGGGTTTGGTTCCTTCTGAGGGGCTGTGAGGGACAATCTGTTCTAGGCTTCTCCTCTAGTTTCTGGTGGTTTGTTGAGCCTCTGTGGCATCTCCTGATCTCTGGCTTCACCTTCACATGGCATTCTCTGTTTTTGTGTCTCTTTTACATATAGGCAATCATATTAGTCTAAGGACCTATCCTACCCCAATATGACCTATTAATGCAATTACTTCTGCAGTGCCTTTATTTCTAAATAAGGTCACGTTCTGAGGTGTTAGGGGTTAGGACTCCCAACACGTACATTTTGGAGGACACAATTCAACCCATAACACCCCATAAACCTCTATTCTAACTAGTGGACCACAAAGACCTTTTAGGCTTCTTAGGATTACTGCTAGCATGGGGCTTGTTCCTAAGTATTCCCTAAAGGCCTGGATATTTCCATTTCCCTAAGCACAGGAACATGGATAAATGCCTTAAGATTCCTTTAGGGAGGACCAAAAGGTTTACAATTGTAGTTATGGTGATATTGTTGGATGCTCCCTCCAGGGTACTAAGCACCCCTTTATTCAGGACCTTGGGTCTGAGAATTTAGTGAGAGTTCTTAACTCTCCATTTTGGTGACTCAAAACAGGTCTCTTTTTTTGCCAGATCTGGAGTCTTGCTTTGGGTTATACAAAACAAACAGGACCATCATCCTGGCTCTGCTGCCTTGGTACTGCCCTTTCCCCCCTGCCACTCCAGGATCCCATCATTCCCTCTGATACAGGGGATTCCGTTTCAACAGCAGCATCTCTGAGTTTCATTCCTAGCCTATGGAGGACATAAACTACAGCATTTTCCCAGGCAAAGTGTTCCCCTTATCTGTGTACTTTCCAATTCCTTGGGGAAAGAAATACCCTCTGAGCAATTCTGGAGGGAAAAATTAGATGAGCAAGTCACACATATGATAAATCTGCATCAATATTTTTATCTTCATGTTTTTGGGTTCATCTTCTAATGCCATACTGAGGAATGTATGGCATTTCAATTTGAGTGTAGACCACTGTTCAGTCCAGGCTTTATCTAACCGACCAGCTAAGAAACACTCTTAGCTGCTAAAGCCAACATATTGAATTCAGTATCTCTAGAATTTCCATATTAATAAATGCAACCCAAATGAAAATAATGTTCTTTTTTTCTGGTCTAATTTAAAATTTTAAGATCCAGGCTTCTGCTGATTCAAATTAACAAAACCTGACAATTCTTCTGAAAGACATCTCTCAGATCACACTTTGTGTTTGCTTCCAAAAACATACTGGGATTAGACTCTAGTTACAGATCTGGTGGCAATATAGGGTAGTGGGTGGGACATAAGAACTGTCTTTCCCTTTCAAGACAAGTACCCGAGGGTCTCCAAGTAAGACAGGACCAGTCATATCAGTGAGAGGAAAAAAGGCTGTTTCTGCTGGTGAGAAGATAAGTGGAATCTGGATTCAGAACACTGGAGTTTATCCAAATCCATTGAAATGTCCCCATTTCTCATTTCAGGGTCCCACTCTCTCCCAAACAATGCTGTGATTTTCACATGAGACATGATAAGGCTATGAATTTAACTTATGTTGTAATTCTATAACCCAGAATCTCCTTCTGATTTTTGTGTACATCAGCCTTGCAGTTGCAAGAGATGAAATTCTTCTGGGGGGCACCTGGGTGGCTCAGTGGGTTAAAGCCTCTGCCTTCGGCTCAGGTCATGATCCCAGGCTCCTGGGATCAAGCCCTGCATTGGGCTCTCTGCTCAGCAGGGAGCCTGTTTCTGCTTCTTCCTCTCTCTCTACTTGTGATCTTTGTCAAATAAATAAAATCTTAAAAAAAAAAAAAAGAAAGAAATTCTTCTGGGGCTCTCCCATACATGGCTTGAGCCTTTGGTTTTCTTTCCTTTACTTAAATAAAATTCTTATTTGAGGGGCACCTGGGTGGCTTAGTGGGTTAAAGCCTCTGCCTTCGGCTCAGGTCCTGATCCCAGGGTTCTGGGATCGAGCCCCACATTGGGCTCTCTGCTCAGCCGGGAGCCTGCTTCCTCCTCTCTCTGCCTGCTTCTCTGCCTACTTGTGATCTGTCAAATAAATAAATAAAAAATCTTTAAAAAAATTATTTGAGAGCACATGTGTACAAGTGCACCCGTGTGTGTGTGTGTGTGCACACGTGTGAGAGAGAGAGAGAGAGAGAGAGAGAGAGAGAGAAATGGAGGGGCAGTGGGAGAGGGAGAGAGAATCCAAAGCAGACTCTGCAGCTGAGCACAGACCCAATGTGGGGCTCAATCTCAAGATCCTGAGATCATGACCGAAGCTGAAACAGAGTCAGATGGCGCCCGCCCCTTTCCTTTACTTCTTGAGCATAGCCGCCACCATCTAGGCCCTCATTTCTTACATGACGATCGATAGTGGCAGCCATTTGATCTGCCAAAGTTCTCCAAAAGACATTTCAAGTGACCATAAATGTAAGTAATCTTTGTCTACTTCTTCCCAATGGCAATTTTATCATTTCCTTCAAATCCAACTAAGTCATAACTAATCTAGGAGTCCCGTCTTTGAGGGCGTATTGCCTATAGCCATTTTTGGAACCAAATACTGTTATCAGCATTTCGTAGTTGTAGGAAGCAAAACCCCTCTATTTTAAGTAGAAAATGATTCAGTACAAGTAAAATAGGTGCCTGTAAGCATTGGAAAGCCTGAGCAAGTGGGCTCTGGGCTGGACTTCCAGGAAAAACTGATTGGTCTACCCTGGTAGCTGTTAAGTCTGCGACCATCCACATGAGGCATCAGGAGGCCACCACAGGCTGACGACAAGAACACACATCACTGTTATTTATGGATCAGGAAGCCCTTCCTTCAAAAAACTATGGAAAGATCCTGGAATATCCTTGCAGTAGCAATCAGTCAAAGTAGCTGAAGATGATCCCTCGATCCCTTCTTCTTCCACATCTTGTTTGCTCATTTAATTGGCAAAACTTAAACTATATTCAGAACCTTGGTTTAAGGAAGTTTAAGACATGTTTAGCTTTCCAGCCTCTCGAGTACAATAAATACTAAATAAAAATAAAAAGTACTAGTACAATAATATTAGGAAGGGTCAGAGTGAGTAAGTACCCATTTACCATATCCATGAATTTCTTTACATTAGCCCATCCAAGCAGGACTGGTGACCAGACCCACCCGCCCCTCCCCCACAAGTTTTAGCCCCTTTGAAAGTTGACTGCAAGCATCCCATCTGTCTGGCTTTGAAGATTACCTTCTGCCTGGCCTCAGAGTCGCATCCCTAGCCATACAGGTCTCTAAGCTGTGTGTGTGTTCGTGTGTTTTAATCAGACTAAGTATGTTCCACCAAAGAACCTTTGCACTCTATTCTTGCTGTCTGGTATGTTCTTCCCCTAGATATTCGCTTGGTCCTTTCCCAATCCCCTTAGGACTCTGATAAAATTATGAAAAGCCTATACTACCATCTGAAGTAGCACCATCTACCATTCTCTCTCCCCTCTCCCCGCTTTGTTTTCTTCAGTGCACTTATCCTCATCCAGGCTATAGATCTGATGGGCTTTCCCCACTACAGTGTAAGTTCCATGGGGACGATAATTTCGTGTTTTCTTCTTTGCTGCATTCCACACTTGAAATGTCGGCATTTCAAAATGAATGAATGCTGTACAAAGAGGAAGTTACTTTCCCCACTTTCTAAAGGGAGAACTTTTCCAATGTATTACTCATGGTGTCCTCCAGGTGGCGCCAAAGGGCTTTTCATCCTTGCTAATTTTCTAGGCTCTACAACAAGAGAGTTGCAAAGGATTAGAATAAGCTTAGTTTTTCATAGCCTCTGGTCTAAAGTTCTGGGCTTTTCTTAGAGGACACCCATAATCTCCCTTATTTCTTCTTATTCCTGCAGGAGGAAAAAAACAACGGGTCTTCACCAAAAGCATTTCAGTACACCATGTCACTTTACGACGCCATAGTTAAGGACTGTTTCCCCCATGTTGGCTAAGTGAAAGCCGATCAGAAGCGAGTCTCACAATGGGAAGAAGTGGAGCCAAGATAACAACACAGGTTTGGCTGCCAACTCTTGTCCCTCCGAAAGACTTCTTTGCTTTTATCCAAGTTAACTGCTGTTCCGGTGAGCCTTCAAGAGAATTGTAATCTTGAGTTATTTACGTTTCAGGGATTTTCAGACTGACTGCCCTTTTCTTCAACAGGTTCCCTTTTTCACACAAGGACATTAGGGCATTTTCTTCCACAGACCCGAAGTCCACTAAGAGCATCTCCTGTTCCATGTGCAGGGAAATGTGCTCAGTCTAGCTGCAGTGCCCAAGAGACAAGGATCTTCCAAGTTGTTGTCCAGACTCATTCTCCTCATTGTGGTAAAGCACAGGTCAGCAAGACAAGGAGCAGGTGCATCTGTGAAAGGAAACAGAGAGCCATCTGGTCCTCAGGGAAAGGATGTTTGCAACTCTTCCTCTGGGCCCAGGGCTAAGGTGCTAGAGAAGTCTGGCATTGGAAGCTCCTTAAATATTGTTTAAGAGTGGGAAATCAGGAGCATGAGAGAGATATTGATTCACAGTCACAAAATTACTACCAGATTTAGAATCTTACATCAGGTTTCATGAATCTTTTAGTTTTTCTGCTATACTATGTATGAGCTTTCTTGCTAAGGTCATTATTCTAGACAGAGCCAAAATCCCAAGTAGTACTAACTTAGCTCAATTCTGATGAATTTATAAGA
The DNA here is from genome assembly GCF_009829155.1 of Mustela erminea. Classification (NCBI taxonomy): domain Eukaryota; kingdom Metazoa; phylum Chordata; class Mammalia; order Carnivora; family Mustelidae; genus Mustela; species Mustela erminea. The sequence goes on along the minus strand of NC_045623.1, from coordinate 85,215,456 downwards.
ACAGATAAAATTAAAGGTTGAGATTCTGATAGCATGTCTCCTTTCTCCTTTCATTACAAATTTCAGTCAGATTCCTTAGGCCCTTACTTAAACTACATTGGCAAAATGGAGAAAGATTTTTGGAACAGGGAATGCGTACCGAAGAATATAACAAACACCTGGGTTATTGCTTGGTGATTATGCAAGTAAGAATACTCTGTCCCCAGCTTGTAACCCTGCACCATTCCCTAGGATCTCTCTGAAGAGCCACTGGAACAGCCACCTCCTTTCCCCCCAATGAAGCACATTTCTACCAGGGACTACAATGAGGAGAATAAAGCTTTAACAGCAAAACTACACAGCTGCCTCTAGAGGGCAAACAAGGTTCACTGGAATCTACGGTTTCTCCACATGGCTGACTCAGCTAATTCTTTAGTCTGATAGCCCAGTCCAAAACAAGCTACCTTTGCTTCCTGGCAGCCTAGGAGCCTTGGGTTCATAAAGGACTCCACTGCAGTCTAATTGGAATATAATCCTTTCCTGGGACTGGGAAAACTCTGGTCTAGAGACTGTTAAAAACGTAAGTGGTCTATTCAAATACTTGGCTCTGGAGGACTATCCAAGCCAAGGAAAATGAGATTGAGTTGAATTAAGACAGAAATCTTTATTAAAATGTGTCCTTCAGTAATATGTTAGCATACATACAATATACACACATACATCTGTACACTCTTTGACACACCTCACGGATTGCCACCATCAGTTTAACCAATAAATTAAAACTAAAAACAGGAGGGAGAGGGTGGGGGGTAGGACTAAGGGGAAAAATCTCCATGGTTTTTTCTGGTAAGAAATTGCAAATTTCTCAGAATTTCCCTGGGGAAAACCTGTGACCAGAGAATCTTTGAAATAAAATACATAAATCCCCGCCTCCCCAAAAAAAGATTCCAAAAGATGCAGTTACAACAAGTGTGCTTCTCAGAACAGGAGCATTCATTCCACTTCATACTCTGGCTTCTGCACCTTCTGGCTTCAAGACAGTCTTCCCCTCGGCTGGGGCAGAGAGGTTCATATGGGCACTTGGGCTCGGTGCACCTTGGGCTCTGGGAGTTGAGGGGCAGGCTGCCGTATGGGAGCGAGGGGAGCCACACTCATCTGAGGTGATGTCTGGCACATCGTCTGACTGCGTATCAGAGCTCTCCAGGTCACTGCGGATGCTCTCGGGCTGGGCCAGGCTGATGTCCCAAACTTTGCTGGCCACGCAGTCTTTCTGTTCACAGTTTTGGTGTTTGCAGGAGGGATCCTCTTCATTGCTGCCACTGCCGCCACGACCACTACCTTCCTCTTCATTCTCTGCCATCTGAGCGTGAACATGGAGCGAGTCCTCTGTGCTGCTTCCACTCACCAGCTGATAGTGGCTTGGTTTGGCTTCAATGTCCACTTGGATTTCCATATTGTTGCAGTCTCTGTGGAGACAAAATCCACTTTGCTGAGTCATGTATGGGTCATGCTATACCTGTGGGTACAAGCAGTTTGTGGGTTCAGGATTAGGAAGTCCAAAACATAGGTAAACTGTAAACTAAAGTTCGCTTTTAGCAAAAATAAAAAGTTAACCTAACTCTCAAATAAGATGAAGAAGAACTAGACTCCTTTTGATGATTAAGAACACACACACCTCTGCCAATGTCTTTACACAACAAAAAAGAGCTTTCAAAATTCAACTAAGGGTTGGACCCTCACACTATCTTACTAAAAATACAAAAGAGAAAGAAGATTCGTAGTGTTTTACTACTGTGTCACAATTAGAAGAAACCAGAACCTCTCCAGGAGGGAGTGCTGCAATCACATCCTATCAGTTACACAGCTTCTCAAAAATAAAGAGAACTAGGTGACAGGAGTCACTCACATCAGGCAAAGGGTGACATGAGAGCAAAAGCCACCGACCCACAGACATCACTGAACAGCAACCTAGCTCAAGTTTCATGAGAATAATTATACAATAGCCAAAAAAGACCCAGAAAATGTGGGGGAGGGAAGAAAAGGAAGAAAGAAACATCTAAAAATCAAGTGCTAACAAGAAGAATCAATCAAGAGATCCCAAACACTCCTATACAAGAACCTGACAGGGAACTTGGGGTACACACTATATATCCCATCTGATGGTACACACAGCTCTAACATGAGGCATTGAGCTTCTGAAGGCCTAGGACCCGACCACAAACTGTAACCTCTCCTGGGCATCTCTGACTGTGCACATACCTGTCCTGTGGGTTGTAGGAACTGATTATGGAACCGGCCATAGCACGAGTACTTGCGTTGTCACTAATTGCACCAAGACTGGCTGTGTCTTTGGGGAAAATTTCCTTTTGGACATCGGCTTGGACTTCTAACCTGTGTAAAGAGGGGACGTTCAAGTTAATACGAGACCTGGGTATTCCGAGACAGTCTGCTTCCTGGCTCGCATCTCTTCTATTATTCTCTTGCAAATTGAGTGGATCTGATCTTCTCTAATTGCCAAATAGCTCAAATAGATGCCCACACGGTTTCTCTCTTGAATAGCTACTGAAATCGTCCCCTCCTTTCTATCCCCATTGCTGCTACTTAACTTTAGGCGCTGAACATCTCCTGCCTGGAAAACTGCATTTGGGTTCTCTCTCCAGCAGCCCCAAGTCCAACTCCAACACCTTCTAGATCAGTGCCAATGTGGACAAAGCCCCGATCACTCTAACAGTCCTCTCTTGGCTCTCTACTGCCAACAGTCCTCTCCTGGCTTCCTGATCTGCCTCCAAGCTCTCTCTCCACTTCCAACTCTCACTACAGGTCTCAAATCATAATCACTCTGAATTCTTTCTTTCCTTACACACCTATATATGTTGTTTACCTCCACGACTTTGCACATGCTATTCCCTCTCTGTGGAGGTTTCTTTTCTCTGTGTGACAAACTCATATTCAGTCCTTAAAGACAAAGGAAGTATCATCCCCCTCACTCTCCCAGCAAACCAGTCATTTCCTGTTAAATGCTCCCACAGCATCTACCTATTTATTAAATCTATTTATACATCTCCCTCTCAATCATCTGTGAACTCCAAAAAAAGGAGAGACCACATCTCATTCACACTTTACCCTCTGTGTCTTGCATACAGAAACTCAAAACACTTAGCAATCAAATTACCCCCAGGCTACAAGATTAAAGGACATAGAGGATCCCACCTTCCACAATAGCAGCAAACTTTCCCAATGGTGTGTCGAAGCTGAGAACCCGTAACTATTTCCCTCTTTGGCTCTAACACCAGTTTGCTGCACACCTAAGTATTTCCTCTTAATAGGTTTCATAGTCAAACCCATCTGACTCATCCACTTCCTTTAAAAGGCTTTCACAGAACTGGAACAGCTGGACTGGCTAAGCTGCAGTCTCAGCAAGTCAGTCTCCAATTATGTCTGTCTGCTTATTTACAAGGGTGATGATTTTAAGAAAGCCCAGCAGTGAATTCTCTGGCATGTGGGGGTGGGATCCCCTAACAAGAGATGACCAGAGTTATGAGACACAGGTCAGCAGCAGCCTTCAGCTGCACATTCGAACAAGCCCTGTCCTACAGCCTGCACTTTTCACTCTGCAACTCCAGCCTCAAGACACCCTTCAAGAATGTGCCACGGCCCCAGAAAGTGAGGCAGTGCAATGTAAAGTGTGTTGAATCAGAGACCTGGGTTCTAGTTTTAGCTCTTCCACAGAATCTCAGAATTGGAAGAAGCTTTCACAAACACCATCGCTTAAGTGCTTCCCTAATGCTAGCCTGTGCAACGACTCTGCTAGAATCACCTGGGGAACCTTTTCAAAACACAGATCCCTAGGTCCTACTCCAGGAGATTCAAGTTATTAATTCTGGGATAAGACCATGAAATCTATTTTTAAGAGGCTCCCAGGTGACTGACAGGCACTCAGTTGTGGGATCCAGTCCATCTGTCATCTGTTGCTTGACTCCTTCTAATAGCCAAATGGCCATCTGGTCTTACTTTAAACACTTCCAAGGATAGGCAGCTCAGTATCTTCTAAAGTAATCCAACCCTTCTTTGGACTTTTATATAGATTTCTTTTATTCTCTATAATGAAACAAAATTAAGTTTCCCTCTAGTTTCTGCCAAGTTGTCTTAATCTACCTCTTGGCATGAGTCAGAAGCCTTTCTTTCTGTTCAAAGTCCTTCAGATATCTGAAGGCAACAATTTCTCCTACTTCCCTACCTCGTTTTGCACTACCTGCAGGTCTCTCTTTATTCAACTAACTGCTTCTCATATAACACATGTTATATTCCTCTGAATATATTCTGGTTTATCTAACTGGTAAAATGACTGAGCAAGTTGTAACATTTTTAATCATAAAACTTAACAGTTTCTGCGGGGCGCCTGGGTGGCTCAGTGGGTTAAAGCCTCTGCTTTCAGCTCAGGTCATGATCCCAGGGTCCTGGGATCGAGGCCCACATTGTGCTCTCTGCTCTGTGGACAGCCTGCTTCCTCCTCTCTCTCCCTGCCTGCCTCTCTTGCCTACTTGTAATCTCTGTCAAATAAATAAAAAAAATCTTTAAAAAGAAACAAAAACAAAAACTTAAAACAGTTTCTCAGCACAAATTCATAGAATTGATTTTCCTTATCTATCAAATGGGAATAAGAATAAGAAGGTAATAAGGATCACAGCACTAATTAGCCAACAAGATATAGTATAAACGCTGTTCAATTGAAAGTCAATGACAAGCCTAATGGGCAGCACAGCCTTGGGAATTCTACAAAAATGCATGCTTTCTCTTCCCGAAGCAAGCAACCTAACGCAGTAGAGGGAAGACCTGAAGTCAGGGTTGCTCTTTATATGGAGCCACTGTGGTGCAGTGTGGAAAGAACAGTGAAGGTTGTGTAGGTTTTGAGCCTATTTTCTCATTATAAAATTAAAACCAAAAAACACAACAACAAGAAACCAAACCACTGATGACTACATCAAAATGAGATGATATAGGAGATGTGCCTAGCACAGAGAAATGGCTCAATACAGGTATGTTATTTCTTATCATTCCAACTGGTTCTGTCAGAAATTATCTCTTTGCTTACCTGCTGTATTTTCCCTTGCCACTGGAAAGAATGCCACCACTCAGAGTGCCCCCTGAGAGGGCCGCAAAGCTGGCTGTCTCGCTGTATGGACCCTGCATAACACTAAGTCCATCTGTAGGGCTTCCACTGGTGCTCAGTACACTAGTCAGGCCTTCAATGCTGCTTTCCCCAATGCTGGGATTCTTGAGGGCTCGCCAGGCATCAGCCACTGGGGATGGAACCAAACATTTCAATTCAAGATAAGAACATCAAAATAGAGTCTATTATTTTCCTGTAATGGTTCTTCAGAGTGGAGAATATTCATGCAGAAAAATACTCATTTACTCACTTAATGAACAGCTACTATATGCAGCTACCACATATCAGGTGTTTTAACATATTGTTAATATTTAATCTTCCCAATAACTACACGGTAACAGTCCTAATTTTAGAGGAGAAAACAAAAGCTTAGAACTAAATGACATGTCCAAGTCATGCCTGGTCCCACGAATCTACACTTTTGATTCCAAGTCCACTATTCTGTCCATTTTACTGTAGATGCCATCTAATCAAACATGAAGATTTCAAAACATGTTTAGGTCATATTAGGTGTTGATTCTAGTAGGGTGCTTCAAAAACCTGTGGGACTCTGGGTGCCCTAGCTTAGTTAATATGGTAAAGTGCAAACATCAAAGTGGAAGTCACGGGAACAGAAAAAGAAGCTGGAAGACTTGTTCCATTTCCAGCTCTGCAGAAGCTCTTAAACCCATTTAACAGATGTTGAGACAAAAGCTTAAAGAAGTTCCCATTAAATGGGGAAAATAATAGCCCCTGCCCTCCCTATTCAGAGAGCTATTGTAAAAACCAGGTGAGATAATAACTGTGTAAAGTCCTCTGAAAATTATAAAGTACTGTACAGACATAAGACTTTATTATAATCACTACTATTACCAGCATACTTGGAGTTACTTGGAATCCTACTAGTTTGTACCTGCCACACAGAGCCAAGTACCAGAGGAATTAACCTAATAACTCTGGAACAAAGAAATGAAAAGCTAAAAATACTTTACCCCCTACAAAGCTCATTATCCAAAGTAATCCAATGACAATCTCGCTGTAAAATGTGCTGAAATCTACTGAATTTTCTGCCCCATAAATTCAAAGGGAAATTAAAAACCTCCCTTTACCTGTGATTGGACCATCATCTTCATCAAACTCAATTTTCACCCCCTTTCCGTTTGCTGTGCTAACTCCACAGCCACCTCCACGACAGAGGGAAATGGGCACAACCCCATAGACATAAGCCAGCATAATGGGGACGCCAATACCTGGGGGAGGAGAAGAAAACAAGTCAGCAGGTCACTGCCCTAAATTCTCCTTCCCAGCCTGAGCACAGACAAACCACTTTATAAAGGGCCAAAGAAAGACAGAAGATGGCTATCCTAAAGAGGCAGCTGGGTCTAACAGAATGATGACTGGACTTGGGAATTAGAAAAGGCCTGGATTAGAATCCTGGCTCCAATTCACTAGCTGTATAATCTCATGTATCTTCCCAGGATTGTCAATGATCAAAAGAGAAGGTATGTACAGTGCCCAGCACAGTGAGTATATGCTGCTTTCATTTTCCCTCTTCTACTTACTATGGACATGCTAATCCAAGAACCAATCAATACTCAAACATTAAGTAAGTGATTCCTGGGGTTTAGGATCCCCCCAGAATGTTAATTCCAAAATCTTACTGCTGTGGAGGCAGAATGACTTAGCTGTTAAGAGCACAGGCTCTGAAGTCAGATTGCCTTGATTCATGTACCAGCTAAGTGACCTTGAGCAAATTATAGCACCTTTCTATTACAACCATACTGCTATGAGGATTAAATGAATTAATACATGCAAAACATTCAGAACTGCTCCTGGTACATGGAGAGCCTTAATAAATGTTAGTTATAATATTCTTATTCTAAAACAAACCCTCATGCCTTCCAAAATACTGTGAGGCATTAAACAAATCAAAATAAAAGTAATTTTATTTTATGGGTTCCCCAACAAATAGGGAAGGAAGATAAAAGGTGAAAACTAGGCCTTAAAGTAATATTCTTTAATTTAGCATTTTCTCTGAGCCAGAGAGTTCTAAGCACTAATTTAGGACTGAAAGACCCCAAACTCTGACAATTTAGTGTGGCTGATAATCCTAATAATAGTGCCTAAAAGAGTTAGCCCTCAAGGCGGGTTTGGCATAAAATGTAGGAGCCTCCAAGGTGATACATCTGGCCAGCTGGCTAAACTGCTACAGTCAGAAAGCTGGGTAGGTAGGGGGTGTGGTGGGAGAGAGGGCAGGAAGGAGAAGAGTCGCGGTGCGGGCTAGCTTACCCACACTAACTGCCGCAATAACTGGGGATGCAATGACGGACAAAGTCACTCCTCCTGTGATAGCCAAGTTCCTCTTATGTTTGGAGGTTTTCCTTCCCTCATACCTGCTGTGAATCTAAGAATAAGAAAGAAAATACAGGTCAGCAGGTTAGGGTATCAATTTTTTGCCAGGGTAGAAAAAGAGAAGTGAATATTCTAACTATATTAAAATATATCCCCTACCCACCAAGAGGCTATCTTTCTCAAATTCTAACCTAACTCAGACCAGGGTGACATAAACTAATACAGAAAAAGTTAATCCAAGGAGAGACAAAGTAACTCAGGGTTGTGAGGAAAGTACTTCACCTTTAAGTCACTGAGACAAACCAGGCCCAGGATGATAATAAGAACTTTTAGATCTCTTGGGTTTATGAAAATCCATTTACGAAATTAAGGTTATTTTTATCTAAGAACCAGCTGGTTTTCAGGAAGCTCTGAAATATAAACTCCTCTCTATTTCCTTCAAAACTTTACCAACAACCCTGGGGACAGAACACCCACAGAACTCAGCATGTCTTACCTTCCTGCCAACATAAACAGGAATGCCGATGACCATGGCAGGAATGGCAATGCCAGCAATGAGGGAAATCCCCACTGGAGCACCAATCAGTGTTCCCAGCTGCCAAAGAATTTTCTTCTTACGGCTCCATGGCTTCTTGCCCCAGAATGTGCATCCAGAGGGGCTGCAGAGGACACGTACTCAAGTTAGTATCGATATTATAAATGCAGCTGTTGTCACCAGAGGGCTTGATAAGAGCAAAAGCCTTCTTTTCCAAGAATGATTAACAGTTACCAGAGGTTATAGAAAATGAATATATTACATGAAAGGGAGAAAAAGACAAGGCCTGATTATTAGAGCTTTGGGCCCTTCACTTTTTGTTTGTAAAGCTAGGCTGCTGGGCTTGAAACCTCTTTTCCTTTCTCTGCTACTGAACTCTGTCCTCCCTAACCCAACAGTGATGCAGCTTTTTAAAAGATTTTATTTATTTGAGGGGTGCTCGGGTGGCTCAGTGGGTTAAGCCTCTGCCTTCAGCTTAGGTCATGATCTCAGGGTCCCGCATCCGGCTCTCTGCTCAGTGGGGAGTCTGCTTCCCCCTCCCTCTCTCTCTCTGCCTGCCTCTCTGCCTACCTGTGATCCCTCTCTCTCTGCCAAATAATTTTTTTAAAAAATCTTTAAATAGGGCGCCTGGGTGGCTCAGTGGGTTAAGCCGCTGCCTTCAGCTCAGGTCATGATCTCAGGGTCCTGGGATCGAGTCCCGCATCGGGCTCTCTGCTCAGCAGGGAGCCTGCTTCCCTCTCTCTCTCTGCCTGCCTCTCCGTCTACTTGTGATTTCTCTCTGTCAAATAAATAAATAAAATCTTTAAAAAAAAAAAATCTTTAAATAAAAAAAATAGTAGCTGTCATGAGGTGCAGCCTGTGAAATTATAATTTTAAAAAATTGTATTTATTTGATAGCGATACAGCGAGAGAAGGAACACAGGCAGGGGGAGTGGGAGAGGAAGAAGCAGGCTTCCTGCTGAGCAGGGAACCCAATACGGGGTTCAATCCCAAGACCCTGAGATCATGACCTGAGCTGAAGGCAGAAGCTTAAAGACTGGAGCCACCCAGGCATCCCTGATGCAGCTTCCTTGACTGATACATATACTACTTGGGATCCTGCACAACCTACACACTTGACATCTCATTCAAAAGTGCTATGCCCTGCAGCTAATGAACAGATCTGAATAGTTTTCTTGGCTTGTGTCCTATCCATATCCAATAGATAGTGTTAACCATGTTCCTGGGGAAATATATAAAAACACTTTGTCATACCCTTTATGTCAGTTTCATTCTCTTTGAGTTTGGCTACTTTTATACTCCGTCCTTCTGTGTTCAACCATTTTTGCTCACTCCCTTTGTCCTGTGTTCTCTACTAGGTAGGATAAGCAATTTTGAAAGAAAGGATCATGTCTTACACACCCGTGTCCCCAATAATCAGTACAGTATAAGTAACTACTGTTTGCTATATTGGAAATGAAAATGTTTCATCTACACAATGAATGTTGTTTGTAAATATTAACTCCTTCAGGACAATATTTTAATATTCACTCTGAATTCTTTGTAAAGTCATTACATGCAAGGAACTGTAAAAGGTAACTTATATAAAAAAGGTAACCTTAATAAACTTATACAGTTTAGCAAAATTAGACATGTATATGAAGTAAAAGTAGTGATGTTTATAATGAAACATTTAAGGAATGCCAATACAGAAGAATGAGGCAGAAAAAGCTGGGGAAGACATCATAGATGAAATGGCATTTGGGTGGCCCCTGAAGGGTAAATAAGAACTGAACAGGTTGAGATAAAAGGGGGTTGCTGGGAGGGTGATGTGATCAGAAAGCATTCTGGGCAAATGGAAGAACATGAACAAGAAAGATAGCCAGAGGAGACAGAGCAAATAGCAAGCCCAGGTTACTGGAATATAGCATGTATAAAAACACATGGAAAAAGCTAGAAAAGGACATTAGGGCCAGAATGTGGCAAAGCCATGCTCGGGAAACTGAACTCTATCTGGAAGGTAATAAAAATAGTCCCTGGAAGTTGCTGGAACTGAAGAAAAACGTGGTCACAGGAATGCTTTAGAAGAACTTTTTACAGCTTCCTTATACTGTAATGAGAGGACAGACAACTGTGTCCCTTTGACATCCTTTTCCCCAAATCATTAAAAGAACAAGATGATAAAGCAATGGACACATTTCCCATCTCACCTGAGGTAATGCAAGTCTGAGATCTCTTTCATACAAAGCCAACAGAATTCACAGCCACACACTGCACAGGTCATATGATTACAGCTTCCATCATTCATCTTGATAATGTAAGCACTGCATCGTGGGCATGGCTTGATGTCATCTGCTAAGGGGGGAAGGAAGATTGGGCAGAAAAATACCCCCAGTTAAACCTAATTTGATTTATTATTCCTAGGAATATATATATATATATATACAAAAATTGAGAAGACAGTGAAGAACTCTTGGCTGAGAATTCCAAATTGTGCAACCCACTTTACTGGGAGGCTGGCTATGTCTATACCTCAGGAATTTTCATAAAATGGATCCTTGTCTCACACTGAGCTGCCTATCCCCAAAAGTGGCATCTTATACAGCACTTAAGCCACACTCTGAACAAGAAGACTTCCCTAGAGACAAAGATGGTTCTAAGAAAAATGGAATTCTACTAGCCAATAGGCTGGCAGAACTCAAAGCAGAGTTCTGCAGGAAGAACAGTCTGCAGCTTGGAATTGGCTTTAAGTTTTGAAAGTTTGGCTCAGAAATTAATTTCTTAGGCTCAGCAGGTAACACTGTGATGTGCTGTTAACAGAACCCACAGACCCCTCCCATGATACTTTCAAATTCAAAACCTAAAAATAATTGGGTATGCTATGTAGCACACACCTAGTAATTTTCACAGCAAGCTAGGAACTATCCTATTAAAATGACAATTTAGGAGATTATGCTGTGCCAGGAAAAAGTGAATGGTAAAATCTTTCCTACCAGCCTCTCCCAAATGACATCAGTGAAATAAAATACATTTATAAAAGGCAATAAACCCACTGACATTTTTAAATGGGTTTACTCTGACTTGCCAAAGTTCCTCCTTTTAAGGTTAATCATTAATCCATACTAATATCATTTCCTTTCCTTAAATCTGTACCCTACTTCCAAAAGCAGTGATGCACTTAAAGCTAGGAGGATAACAGTAGAGGTTTTTTTTTTTTTTTTAAAGATTTTATTTATTTATTTGACAGAGAGAGAGATTACAAGTAGGCAGAGAGGCAGGCAGAGAGAGAGAGGAGGAAGCAGGCTCCCTGCCGAGCAGAGAGCCCGATGCGGGACTCGATCCCAGGACCCTGAGATCATGACCTGAGCCGAAGGCAGCGGCTTAACCCACTGAGCCACCCAGGCGCCCAACAGTAGAGGTTTAATACTAATTGTCTTTCTGCTCACAATGAAAGTTTTGAAAAAATCCTTCACAAAAGGACCTAATTACTCTCCAACAGGAGACATATTATTAAGAATATAGAAACTACAGAATTCAATTTTGTTGCATTCCAATTTTATCAATTTATAGATTGGAAAACCTACAGTTGTCAGAGAGAAGCTACGTATCAAATGGAATACTGAATGTATTACCAAGTATTTTTGCTCTCTGATCCCAGGAAATACTTGAGTAAAATAATCTCTCCCAGCTTTAGGCTCACATTATGAAATATCAAATAAAGAGAAAAATGAGACAATGCCAACTAATACCTGGTCCAGATTCTTGCCCGTAACTGAGACCTGAAGTGTGCTTGGTCCGTACTCGCAAAGTCTGTGCCCTCTGCTGACGGGCCATATCGCATGTCTGATTTGGATGCCATATTTGCTTGCAGTGGTAGCAGAACTCTGTCTGGCAGCCTTCCCTCTCACAGGTCAGCTTTGGGCAACTGGCACAGCCATAGGCAATAACAGCATAACTGGGTAAGGAAAAAGGAAGAGATACCAGTAAGGTAAGAATGATCGGAACAAGACAGACATTATTCATCACTCCTTACCACTACACATGATAGAGAGAAAAGAGTACACAGACAACACATAACATAACCACACATAATCATGCCTAACAAACTGTAAAACATATTCTGTGTGAGAAAGTAAATTTCTCCCTGAGATTCTAAAAACAAATCATTTACCTTCTGAAAAATAGGGGAAAATACTAGATTTAGCTGGAATCTAGCATGTATTCAGTCACAGTTTCAGCTACTTTAAAAGGAGTTTACCACAGCAAGTTTCACAAGTAGCAGGGTACAAAACTATAGCTTTTTGATGGTTTGCTACATTTAGAGAGATTAGAATTTGGTTACACTAAAGGACAGAAGATTTGTAAAACAAAAGTATGCAAAACTGAAGTATACTTTTTCATTTTTAAGTTCCACAGTGAAGCTGGTTTGAGCACACACAGCACGAGACAATAGCCACAGATGGATTCATGATCAATTCTCCCACTGAAAGCTTATTTTATCTTTCAATTTTTCCCCCTTTTTTAGCTCAAATCTATACCTTGAAATATTTACTTCCTTGACAGGCTCCAGAATCCAAGAATACCACTCACCCACCTTACTAATTAATACATGATAAGGCTATTATCTCCCTCCCCTTTCTTTTCTCTCCTGACACATATTCTTTTTTTTTTTTTTTAAAGATTTTATTTATTTATTTAACAGACAGAGATCACAAGTAGGTAGAGAGGCAGGCAGAGAGTGACTGAGAAGCAGGCTCCCCACTGAGCAGAGAGCCCAGGTGGGACTCGATCCCAGAACCCTGGGATCATGACCTGAGCCGAAGTCAGACGCTTTAACCCACTGAGCCACCCAGGTGCCGCTGACACATATTCTTAGTGAAGATTTGCAACTCAGAATCCATCTGCGCCAACATCAACTGTTTCTTATAATTCACACTAATTTTCCAAGAATTACTCTCTCACAAAAAATCCAATATATTTACAAACAACTAGCCCTTCTGACTAGTTCTAAATATGTCAACTAAGTGTTCAGATTATCCTATCAAGTAAACACTGAAGATTAAAAAAAAAATTAAAAGTAATTTAAAAAAATAAGGGAAAATAGCAGCTGTGAAAAGTTCAAACAAATTTTTTAAATTTTTTTAAAAAATTATTTATTTATTTGTCAGGGAGAGAGAGAGAGCACAAGCAGGCAGAGGCAGAGAGAGAAGCAGGCTACCCGCTGAGCAAGGAGCCTGAGGCAGGACCCAATCCCAGGATTCTGGGATCATGACCTTAGCTGAAGGCAGCGGCCCAACTGACTGAGCCACCCAGGTGTCCCAAGTTCAAATAATTTTTAAACAGGTCAATGATTGTAGGCTTGGGTGTTGCCATTGGGCATTTTTTATCCCCTATTCCACTTTCTCCTCCAATAGCTAAAGACCTCAAGCAACTTATAAAAAAGGCTAACAACATATTCTTGAATTTATTCTAGTTTGTTTATTTGCATGTATATTAGGTATTCATAACAGCAACACAATTTCTCAGGTTTATTATAGATTCTTCAAATTGATTTGAGAATGACACTGAAAATATCAATGACATATCATTTATGTTATATAATACAGTTTGTACTAAAACTCTTCTCAGAAAGAGCAAAGTGAGAATAGGTCAATGTACGAACGCAAATGATTCATATCCTGTAGTTCTGAGCAAATTTACCCAACCTAGCTGCAAAACAGCTACTACAGATAAACAATGTTTCTCCTAAAGAAAGTGACCTGCTTGCTATTTTGTGTTAAATGGGAAAGGTACTGGATGATCTCAGTACCTTACTTAAGTCAACTGCTGATGATACAAATTACATAGACAGGAAGCCTTGAACATTTCCTGATTTATTCCTACTCATCTGGTGGGAGTAAATATTTATTAACAGTTTTTTTTTTTTAAAGAACACTTGACAAGATTGATAATGTCACTTTTGGGTGTGGAATTTGATTCCAAGCAAGTAAAATAATCCTAAATACTCATGAACCTGCAAAGATCTATTACCATGACACAGAATTACTCAGGGCACTGAGACTTGGCATTCCTGTTTTTGGGCACCTGGTCTGGGCTCCTTGCTCCTGACTCATACTGCATGACACTGAGCTAATTTAAATCTCCAAGCCTTAACCTCTATCCCAAAAATGGAGGCATAGGTGTTTGCCACCTTCAAGTGTAACCATATTCAAAACTGCATTTGAGATCTTGCCCTGAAAGGTATGGTATAAAAACACAGCACATTTTAATCCTACTTTTGGCCTTTGCATCATCTACTCCTTCTACCTAGAATGCTTCTTCCTTTCTTCTTGCCCTGGCAAATACTTACCCATTTAAGAACCAGCTCAAATGTCATCTTCCCTATAAAATCCACTTAACCTCTCCAGGTAGCTTGTTGCTTACTTTATGTCTTATGTACAATTACTTTATACTACTTATCGCATTATACTGTAATTATCTGTCTATATGTGTGCTTCCCCAACCAGACTAGACTCAAGGAAAAGTACCACCCATGTTTTAATCTTCAGAATCTAGCATACTGATTGATGTTCAAATGAATGATAGAGACTCTCTCTATCTATTAGCTTTTTTATTTTCCCCAGGCCATTCTAATTCTTCTCCTGGGCCTACCCTAAAGCAATCTTTAAATCTTACTAATGTATCCACTGGTTTACTATGTGCCAGGGACTATAACTTAGACCTCAAATTTTGTCTAAAATTTTAGGAGCAAACTCCTAAATTCTGAATGGGGTACTCTTCCCCAGGTAGTTGAAAAAAATTCATCCTTGAGACCAAAACTGCCTTGACAATCTTGTTCCTTCTTTTCCCTGACCTACCCTGGAGCCTCTCTCCTACCCTGCTCTTAGCTTAAACAAGCATTCAGGTTTGCTAATTAGAAGCTAAATAAGCGGGGAGAAAGAAGAAGCAGCTAAATAGGAGATGAAAATTACATGCTGCTAAAAAAACCCCGATGTATCATTTTCCTTCCCCTTAAGTTTATATAAATTTATTAATTTTGTTAATTTCCTAAGTATTCAGAAATATCATAATATGTGACAGGCTAGACCACAGTATTAACTAACTTCAGCCCTGGAGAAAAAAAAAAAAATTCATTATGAATTTGATTATGCTTTCATGGACCCTAGTAGTTACAAATGTGTTCCTAAATAATGTTTGAACTTTCTAGCTCTCGGCCACATAACTTCATTTACAAATGGACCCCGAGCACGTGTAAGGGTAGTAGAAATACGACAAATGCAAGAGACTAATATCTGGTCTCCTTATTCCCCACTCCAATCCAAGTTCCAACTTCAGAAGGTTATCTATCATTACATAACTCTTTTATTTAAAATCCTTCAACAAAAAAGAAAAAAAAGTCCTTCAAACCTAAACTTCTTTGCATGGCTTAGATAAGTCTATCAACTGGAGTCCAGTCTACCTTTTCAGATTGATCTCTAGTTACTTTCCAGATCATGCCCTCCATATTGTGTATCGAGAGATGGATCCAAACTAGATTCTAGACTTACTACTACTACTATATTTTTATCTCTATGCAAATGCAAGTACAACTGCAACTGCACGTGCTCAAAACACTCTAGATTAAGATTTTTTTTTCTCTACTTGCATCATTGTTTGCCTGGTATGAATTCCTACTTACATTCTTCAAGGCCCAGATCAAATATTACCTCTACTGTGAAATCTTTCTTGACACCATCATGTAAAATCTTTTAACTACCCTCTAAGAGCATTTGTGTTTTCTTTAATATGTATTATATTGCATTTATAATCTGTTATCTATATCTATTTAATCTCTGCTAACACGCCAAACTCCCTGTCAAGAGGACCATGTCTAAGTCCTTTTTGTAATATCCAATATTCACTTAAGGTTCATCACTACTTAATTCTCAAAAGTGTCTACTGAATGATCATGTGTCTGTCCTCTTCTTGCCCTCCACCCTCATTATCTGTTTCTCTTTCAAAAAATGTGCTGTTCATTTTCTTTATCTACCTCATCAAAATTCAACTATCCCATTCTTCTGGGATCTAACTGAAAAATTTTGTTCACAGAACTGTAGAAAAAGGGATGCCTGGGTGACTCAGTTGGTTAAGCATCTGCCTTCGGCTTGGGTCATGATCCCAGGGTCCTGGGATCGAGTCCCACATGGGGCTCCTTGCTCAGCAGGGACCCTGCTTCTTGCTCTGCCTGTTCTGCCTATAGCTCTCTCTCTGTCAAATGAATAAATAAATAAATAAATAATCTTAAAAAAAAGGATTGTAGAAAAAGTTGGAATATGGATAACCTAGGCTAAAGGAACTCTCAATCTATTCAGAGCACAAGATTCACTGTTAAATAAAGACACTAACAGAAGCCAGTGTAACTGTACAGACTGACTGTTAAAGGAGTTTAGAAAACTGTAAATAGGGAAAGTGTCAGTGTAAGATGCCACAGAAAAAACAAAAACATGTTTCCTAATGATTTAAGTTTGGGAGATTTAAAGAATTACACTGCTTATTAGCATTACCAAAATTTACTATACTGTATATTAGCATGTTTAAAGCATCTAAAAAGCTCAGAAATAAATTTTGTTCAATCCAATACTTCCCAAGCTTATTTGATCACAAGATGTTTTCCTTTCCAGGATTACCAAAATATACATTGGAAAATATCAATGTAAGTGGAAAAAAAAAATCAGACAAAAAAAGATGGTAGGAGATGGTAGGAGACTGTAAAGGGGTTTAAATTATAAGGGTAGATCATATAAATAATCAGTTCTTAAAGACATAAGAAGTCATTTTATAGGCAGGTATGAACAGTTTGAAGCAGGGGAGTGATATAAAACGTTCCACTTTAGAATGATACACTGGCAAATATGGGAAATTATATGGAGCTGGAATGCAGATGGGCAGGTGCAGGGATGGGGACAGAGTGAAGAGTTGTGAAATAGAAGGTACAGAGCTAAATTAAGAGATGTCTAGATCACATATATCTCAATTTTTAAAATGTCATACCAGAGAGAAAGAAAGAGAGAGAGAGAGAGGATGTAGGAAGGCTTCAGAGGGGAAAATAACCTCCTTTTTCACTGACTGAGAAATTTATCTTGCTCAAGGAGCTGTTCCCTCATAAGTGTGCTAGAGATGAACTGAAGCTTCTGTTCACGGGACAGTCCAGTCCAGCTGTCCAGGAAGGCCAAAAGCTGATACTACCTGTTTGGGTCAGGTAGGAGGGGGTACTATAGGAGAAAGTACCAGCAAAGAGAGGCTGGAGTGGTGGACTTGCACAAAGAATTGAGGTCAAGACAGCTTTATCTCCTATTCATCTGCACAAAAGATCTGCCCCTGCACACCAAGAAATTTTCTGTTGCCTCCTTTGCTCATCCCTCATAGAGATTCTGAAAGTGTTTAAAGATTGGTAAGAGGGTACTTAAGAGGAAAACATTATAGGGCCGCCTGGCTGTCTCAGCGGGTTAAAGCCTTTGCCTTCAGCTCAGATCATGATCCCAGGGTCCTGGGACCAAGCCCCGCATTGGGCTCTCTGCTTAGCAGGAAGCCTGCTTCCTCCTCTATCTCTCTGCCTGCCTCTCTGCCTACTTGTGATCTCTATCTGTCAAATAAATAAATAAAATCTTAAAAAAAAAAAAAGTCTTAAAAAAAAAAAGAGGAAAATATTATATATTTATATGTTGTGGGGGTTTCTGAGAAGACTCATGCTTAAGCAGAGACTCTAAGTGGTATCAACCACACCATTTATTAGCTGTGAGACATTGAAGCCCACACTGTAACTTCTCTGAACTGGTTTCTCCTTTATAAAATGGGTTTACCACCAACATCCACCTGTATGAAACTAAAATTATTCCTGAATGACCTTACAGTCTGAAGATTACAAAGAACTACAAAAATATCAGTTATTTGTATTTTGAGTTAATTTTATCTCATTTGAAAATACATTTTAAATATATTTGGTAAGGGGCGCCTGGGTGGGTCAGTCATTACGTGGCTGCCTTTGGCTCAGGTCACTATCCCAGGGTTCTGAGATTGAGCCCTGCCATCCGGCTCCCTGCTCAGCAGGAAGCCTACTTCTCCCTCTCCCACTCCCCCTGCTTGTGTTCTCTCTCTCTCTCTCTGTCTCTCTCTCTTAAATAAATAAATAAAATCTTTAAAAAATATATACATATATATACTTGGTAATATTGAACTTAATAAACAGTAATGTAAATGTTGCCCCACTGAAATTGGTTCTATTTATGAATAAAATAAGATCATATTCAAGTATGGGGAAAAAAATTCAAGACCCTGCTTATAAGTATTTTGTAAACAAATAATCTTTTAATATATAGTGTTCTCATTATCATAATCACAGTGAAACTAATGGCCAGAACTCTGTAAGACCACTTACAAGCCCCCTTTCACCCTGCCAAATACAATTCTTCTTCTTTTTTAAAATTTTTTATTTTATTTTATTTTTATTTTTTAAAAGATTTTATTTATTTATTTATTTATTTATTTATTTATTTGACAGACAGAGATTACAAGTAGGCAGCGAGGCAGGTACAGAGAGGGGAGGGGAGAAGCAGGCTCCCCACTGAGCAGAGAGCCCAATGCCGGGCTCCATCCCAGGACCCTGGGATCATGACCTGAGCCGAAGGCAGAGGCTTTAACCAACTGAGCCACCCAGGCGCTCCCTTCTTCTTCTTTTTTTAAAATATTTTATTTATTTGAGAGAAAGAGAGAGGGAGAGGGAGCATGAGCACAGGTAGGGGCAGAGGGAGAAGAAGACTCCCCACTGAGCAGCGAGCCCCACCCTGCCGAATATATATACATACACACAGAACGAAGGAAGTTCTTGATAAATTTGGCTGTAAGAACTTCATCTGCGAGTAAAGAAAAGATGGTCAGGTACAAGAAGAAGAGATAACTAGGGATTACACTTACTGCTCATCCACGATTTTTTACACATTTACACAGAAGAATAGGACAGTTTGACTAAAACAAAACAAAACAAGCTGTTTTTCTCCCAGCATTAAAGAGAGGTGGCAAAACCATTGGCCACATCCCTAGGGAACTCAGATACCTGTTGGAAAGTGACAGAATTTTAGAGTTACTCCTGATTTACCTACCACCTCCAAATGCAGACCTCAAAAACACTTTGCAAACATTAAGCTTCTCAAGTCAGGAAAGGATTAGGCCTATTTCAGATAAGAAAAATAAACTAGATAAGAGGCTGTGAAGCAAAAAGAATCAGAAAAGAAACTAGATTTCCAATCCATGGCTCTCTTAAACTTGTCCTTAGGCTGCATTTGACAAAATGATATAAACAGCAGTATCACCAATAATGCCAACAAGTGCATGCTTTTTAAAAAGAAAAGGTTGAGAGTAAAGACTATTGGCCTTGGGTGGAGTTAAGACCAGTGTTTCAAGCCTGGTTCCACCACCCACTAGCTATATGACCCTGAACAGTCACTCAGTGTATTTAAATTTCAATTTTCTCATCTGTAAAACGAAATCAAATCTATCTTACAATGTTGTAAGGATTAAGTTAAATTATGTACTCCTGGTACATGGATACTTGGATGCCAGCTTGCTTTCTTTCCATAGACTGCACCTTCTTTAAACCCACAGATAACACATTAAAAAATATATAAAATTTGTAAATTTGTATCATGCTTTTAACCAATAAAAAAAAAAAAAACCTCTAGATAATACTAAGCCAATACTTGGCTACAATAAGAAATGGCCTTAATTCTTCATTAACTTTTAGTAATGGTTTATGTTGTCACCACAAAGATGATAAATTAATTCCTGTCCGTTTTTATTGTTGTGAGCAAAGACAGTCATTGACTTTAGAGAAATAAAAACAAAAAGGGAGATTTTCCAGAAAGATAATCAGCAATGCCACATTTCTCAGCCAAAATTCAAGGAAAGACATCTCAAAAAGGAGTTAATATACTATTCCAAAATTAACCATACCGTGTTTTAAGTAAATATTCCTTTGGTTCAGAAAATAGACCAATAGTATCTGTAAAACCTATCATATACATTAGCCTCCTAAGGCCAGTGAGATCACCAGGCCACCAGATGTAAGAACCTACAAGGTTGTTTCCAACACTTATTAATTGAAAGTGAAAGTGATCTACCCTAGACAAACACCATACCTTTGACCACAACACTTCAAAGTAATTTAGAAACCCCATCTCAGAGAGGTTAAATAACACACCCATCTCTAAACAAGTCTGGCAGAGTAGAAGACAGAAGTTAATTCTTCTTACTCTCCTAGACACTCTTAAAACAGCTTCTTTTGAAAGGGACAAATAGTAGCATCATGGAAATCTTAAAACAGGCTTGGTATATAGGCTACAATTAAAAGCCCTTAACTCCTTTGAAGCATAGGCCCATGCAGCTTTTTTACTGGCATTACACTCACACACTGCAAGGAGTCCCTAGCATCTTTCTGTCCCCAAAACAGCACACAAGAATAAAATGATCTGCCCAAGGTCATAGAACTGGTAAGTGGCACAGTCTCTCCCTCCCACCCCCGAACTTCCAGTCACTCAGATAAGCTCTTCCCTGCGCCATGCAGCCATTCATGGGATGTACTGACAGTAACAATTTTTTTTAAGTGGTGGGAGAGTGGTCTCCACTGAGTACTTTAGATAGTAAAATCTGGTGGTATTCTGTCTCTGCACATAATGCATAGTCTCTCTCACTGACCTTAAAAATTCAGGATACATAGTGCCTTAAAAAGACTGTTGTCAAGAACTCAAGATCAGAGGGGCTGGGGAACACATTTTCTCCTACCGTGTCAGCGTCTGGGCATCCTTCTTCTCAGTGCCCCATTGCTTCTCTGGACAAAGAAAGGGTCCGTCCACTCCTCACCCTGACCAAGGCAGCAGTGTAAGAACCACATGGGGCCTCCCAACAGCTTGGCACAGAAGGCACACAATGGCCAGGGTGCCTCAGAGCTGCCAGTGAGCTGTCCTTTCCCCCTAGTGATATTTCCATCACCTCCATCCCAACTTTCAGCAGCTGTGGTCAGGAAGAACACACCTTCTCCGGCAATGCTGCTGAAGTCTGCCCCTGGCCAAAAGGACACGCCCCTCCGAATGCTGTGAGCCCCTCAGAATATTCTCATCTCTTCCTTTGCCAGTTAATCCCCTCCCCGCCCTCATTAAGACACGGCCCCTACCTCTGGACAGAGGGGCGTGCACCCCATCTAAAAGCGTCTCCCTGCCTCCTGATGAGATGGACAGCTCCTTTCCCCTCACACAAGGCTCAGCCCCCACCTCAAGCCCAGGGGCAGGGCCGGTGGCGGGTGCCTTCCCCCACTCCCCTGGCCTTGCGGACTGTGACCGCTTACCAACCCGCCGCAGCTGCCGCCTTCTCTTCCCTCCCGCAGCTCAGCCCTCACCTCTCCCTCAGTGCTGGGACACACACAACGCACACGCTGCCCCGAGGGCCGCTTCCCCGGGTCGGCCACCCGCGGGATGGGGGTCCGGTCCCCCGACCCGGGTCCCCTCCGCCGCAGCCCCTGCCCCGGCGGCCACGCCCCCGCGCTCACCCGCAGTCGGGGGCCGGGCACCAGCGGCAGTCAGGGTCTGAGGCCAGGTAGCGGCGCAGCATGAACTCCTCGTACTTGTGCATGAGCGGCGGGTCGGCGAGCAGCAGGCGGATGTCGTGCGGGTTGAGTCGCTCGCTGCACTCGGGGCAGCTGATGGGCACCCGACTCTCGCTGATCTCCAGGCGCAGGTAGTGGCGGAGGCAGTCCCGGCACGAGCGGTGCGGACAGCTGAGGAGGCGCGGGGCCCGCTCGGGCGGCAGCCGCACCAGGCAAAGCGGGCATTCCACCTCCTCCGGGCCCGGGCCGCCGCCCTCCGCCGCCTCCTCATCCTCGAACCCGGGCCCGGCCTCCGCCGCGGCCTCCGCCTCCGCCTCGGCGGCCGGCTCGGTGGGCAGCGCCTCGGGCGGCGGGGCCTGGGCCGCGACCGGGACCGGGGCGGGCGGCGGCGGCGGCGCGGCCGGGGGCGGCGGCTCGGCCTGCGGCTTGGCTCGGGCGCGGCGGCCGCGGGCCGAGGCGGAGAAGACACTGTGGAAGGTGAGGCGCCGGCGCCGGCCGCCGCTGCGGCACTTGGGGTCGGGCGCGGCCGCGTGTAGAGATGTAGAGCGCGGCGATTCGGAGTCTTTCTCAGAGCCCATGGCCCCCAAAGGCCGAGGAGCGAGGGGCGCCCAGCGCCGCCACAGCTCCCGCCTCAGCGCCCCCTCAACCGGCGCCGCGACCGCCGCCGCCTCAGCCGCCCTCCCCGAGATAGAAACCGAGCGGCCGCGTCGAAGTGGTTATAAAGCCTCCGCCCCGCGCGCCGCTGCCCACTGCGCAGGCGCTTCGCTGAGACACCTCACAACCCGCACCGCCCCCCACCCCGCCGCGCGGAAGGGGGCGGTGTTGGGCGGAGCCGAGAGGAGTGGGGCCGGGCGTGCTGGGGCGGAGCTCCGCCTCCCGGTCATGGGGTTTAAGAGGAGCCATCTTGAGCAGGCACCAACCCAACTGCTTTTGTTGGCGTCTTCTTGGAGTTCCGTCATCCTGATCGTCTTCATCCCCAGGGTGGAGATTTCGGTTTGCCTTTCCTCGTGGACAGGCTGATTGCTCCTTACAGTAAATGATGCCGAGGTTACTTCATCTGTAAAACAAAGGCAAGGATAGATCACATGGTGATTCCCAACTGGTCCACTTTCCAACACTTCTTGTTATTTAAATTAACAACATTAGTTAATAAAGAATAGGGTCATTAAGCATCTACAAAGTGGGGGCACCTGGGTGGCTCAGTGGGTTAAAGCCTCTGCCTTCCGCTGTGGTCATGCTCTCAGGGTCCTGGGATCCAGCCCCGCATCTGGCTCTCTGCTCAGCAGGGAGCCTGCTTCTCCTCTGTCTCTGCCTGCTGCTCTGCCTACTTGTGATCTCTCTCTCTCTGTGTCAAATAAATAAAATCTTAAAAAAAGAAAAAAAAAGTTCTACAAAGTGAAAGCATTACTAGATAAGACAGACAGGGTCCTCTATCCGCAAGGGATTTACAGAATAAAGCGCGAATTCCTTAATCTAGCATTCAGTGCTTTCTCTGAACTAATAAACCGTATTGCCAGGCCCATCTCCCACTCTATCCTCCTGTTGGCTAGGTTATTTACAATTTGTGGAAGGAGGCCGAGCGCTTTTTTCCCCCTGGAAGTGTCCTCCTTGTGCTATAGGCAGGCTTCCTGATGGGAGGCAAACATGCGACTACAACAGCAACAGGCATGGTCCCTTAGGGTTGGGTTCAGTTGCATAAAACTAAAGAAAAAAAAAAAACTTAAAATAGAAATTTCTTTCTTTTCTTCTTTCCCCTCCCTCCTTTTGCCCTCCCTCCCTTCCTCTTTCTCTCTCCCTCTCTCTTTCTTTCTTGATTTTATTTGACAAAAAGAAAGAGAGAGCACAAGCAAGGGGAGTGGATGTGGAGCTCAATCCCAGGACCCTGGGATCATGACCCCAGCCGAAGGCAGATGCTTAACTGACTGAGCCACCCAGGCGCCCAGGGATTTATTTCTCTCTTCACCAAAAAAGGAGGTAGGAAGTCCAGGGCTGCTCTTGTACACTCAGCACTTGGTTTCCAATCTTCAGGTCACCTCATTATGTTCCACCTTTGGAAGCAGGGAGGAGAAAGGGGGAAAAGTGCACCCTCTCTTTTTAAGAGAGGGCCTTGGAAGTCCAACACATTTTTGCTTACATCTCATTGGCCAAGGGATAGTCCCATGGCTATACTGAGAAATGTAGTCTTTTAATTAGACACAAAGTACCCAGCTAAAAATAGGGGCTCTGTGATTAACAGAGAATGGTAGAGTGGATACTGGAAGGTACCAGATGTCTTTCTCATGGGTGGCATGTAAAACCACAAGAAAGTTCCCCAGGAATAAGCCCTGAGAAACTTCAAACTTTGGAGGTAAAACAGTGAAAGAGGAGGCAGCAAGGGAAACTGAGAAGCAGGGGCTGTGAGAGAAGAAACACCAGGCAGGTGTGATATCACAGATGGCAAGATAACATGTTTCCAGGGGGAGTGGTCAATTGTGACAAAGGCTGCTGAGAAATCAGGAAAGAATAGAGAAGTGACCACTGGATTTGGCAAAACCATAGGAGGGGTAATGTTTCTCCTCAAATAGGGAGGTTTGATACTTGATGGCTAAAACAATTAATTTCTGTATATTGGTCAGAATAGGCTAGGCTTTTTTGAAGTAACAAACAACCCAAATAGCTCAATGGCTTAACATAACAATGGTCTGTTTTTCCCTCACTCAAGCAAAACTGGATATGGGTTCAAGGCACTTTCCAAGATACATATCCTCTACTCCATAGGGTAACTTAGAGATCCAGGCTTTTCCATCCTCGCCTCCACAACTTCCACACAAGGCTTTCAGGATTGTCTCAGTAAGGGAAAGATTGTTGGAGGGTTGTGCACTGGCAATTAAATATTCCTGGAAATGGCACTCATTACTTTTGTTTAGACTATTAATTGGAACTTATCATATGAGCTGCAAGCAACAGAGACTAGGAATTGTAGGGGGGGATCCATGGACTAGTTAGTAAGCAATATTATCAAAGCCACAGTTCCCTGTAGTTATGTTTTACTCTATCCTTAGTGCCACATGTCCTGATCAGCTGCAGTGCCCCCTTAAAGAAGGTGTGTGCCCGTGGCGGGGACGAAGGGTGGGGGAGAGGGCTGCCTTGTTCCTTGGGTCAGATTGTGTTGAAGGAGATAGCGATCCCCTGATTCCAGGCAGACCCAGATAGTTTTTAGGTGACTCTCCCTGCACAGCTGTCAGAATCCACGCTTGCTGAAAAGCTCAATACACTGATTGCTTGTCTTGGCACTGGCACGAAAACAAACTGCCTCAGCTCTAAGCTGCCACCATCCGTGTTTGGCAGAGAGCTGACCTCTCATAAATGCCATTGAACTTTGCAATGGCCCCATTTCTACTGGGTTTTCTTCCCTCCTGGATCCATCACCCTTGAGTTGAGGGACTAAAGCAATTCCTCCCACATTTTTTTTTTCCTGTGTCCCCACTTGGTTGAAACTGAGTAGTGACTCAGGGAGATGGCATGAGAGAAAGAAGGGTTCTTACTCATCTATTCATCCGTTCAGTAAACATTTAGGATACTTTGTGCAAGGCTGTCAGACACAAGGGTCATGGAGAGGAACACTGTCGCCTGATGACGGTTACAGACAAGAATGCGGGTCATTGGGATACTGGGTGACAAAGACATGTACAAAAAAGAAGGTATGTACAGAGGAAGGCATGGCAAGACTTGTGGTCAGGGCTGGCTTTCCAAGGAAGAGCCCTTTGAGCTTGGTCTCCATGGATGAGTAGGAGTTGACATTTTTAAGTAGGGGAAAGGGCAGAGGGAGCCTGGAGGAGAGGCAAAGGAGGAGACACAGGATTGGTCTGAGGAAGCGTGGGCAGTGGGGCATGACAGGAGTAGAGAATGTCTGAAAGGATGTGAGAGAGAAGAGAGACTGGAAAGTTTCTGTGTTAGGACTCCATCAGATGCAAGGAAAAGAAGCCCAACGTGAACTGGCCTATGCCCAAAAAGGCCATTTTTGGGCTCATGCAACCCTTTGAGACAAGTACTCTAGCAACTGGGCCCAAGGACCAACCCTATCCAGGGAGCTACCTGCCTTCCTCCAACTTTCAACTTTGCTTGTCTGCCTGGCAGCTCTTCCTCTTCCTTCTCCTCCTCCTTCCTCTTTGAATGGTGGTCAAGTGTACATTATACAAAATACTACTGTAACCAATTTTAAGTGTGTGATTCAGTGACGTTAAGTATATTCACATTGTTGGGGCGCCTGGGTGGCTCAGTGGGTTAAAGCCTCTGCCTTCAGCTCAGGTCATGATCTCAGGGTCCTGGGATCAAGCCCTGCATCGGGCTCTCTGCTCAGCGGGAAGCCTGCTTCCTCCTCTCTCTCTGCCTGTCTCTCTGCCTACTTGTGATCTCTGTCTGTCAAATAAATAAGTAAAATCTTTTAAAAAATGAAAAGTATATTCACATTGTGCAACTTCCAGCACCACCATCCATCTCCAGAACTTTTTTTTATCTCTCAGACTGAAACCCTGTACTTAGGAAACAATAGCCGACTCTTCTCCCTACCTTGGTTTTTCAGGCCACTTGCCTCTCCAGGCTGGAACTGTGCCCAACAGCTATCCCCAGCTCACACCTCCTAGCTTCCTAACCAGAGAGATGAGAAATTCTCTTCCCTTTGTTCCAAGTCCTCCAAATCCTTCAGGAGGATTCTGATTGACCTGGCTTGGTCACATGGTCACTCACAGCTTTGATCGGGGGCATGGGGTGCCCAAATTGATAGTCCCCACCTGGACCATACGGTTGGACCAGGGGAGGAGCAATTCTTGTGTTTTCAGAAGAAGGGAGGGGCCAAACATGACCAAGTGAAATATGAACCATTCACCAGAGGTAGGTTGGGGCCAGGTCATTAGAAGCCTTGAACGCCAGGCTGAGGACCTCAGCAGGGCACTGTGGAAACATTTTGATCAAGGAAAGCAATATATACAAGAAGTTGGTCTGCAAAATCTGCTCTTTCTTTATTTGAGACTCTATTTTTGAGCTTTCTCTTGCCTTTCAAGGTTATTCTGAAAGCTAATTTTAATCAGATGTCACCTGAATACTGACTGGGCCCCAGCTCCTTCCCCTGGCCTCAGAAGTGACCTCTACCTCTTATGACCCCTACACTTTCCCTCTGGATCAAGACTGATGAATGCCACAAGTCCAATGTGGGTTGTCTTCTGTCTCCAGGTTTCCTGGCCCTCCCTTCTCCCTACCTGCTTCAGTGAATGGCCTCCCCATTCAGCTGGAAGTTCTCCTGCCCCTAGTCTGTCCTCCAACCCCCCACATCCAAGTCCAATTTACCTCTAAAGCGCTTATAGAAACTTACCTGGCTACAGGCCTCATTATTTCTCTTGCCTGGACTTTGGCCCCAGCCCCTCAATTGGTCTCTTTTGCAAAGCCACCAGCTCATGTCAATCCCTTCTACAGTTCCCACTGCCAGTCCCATCTCCTGTCATGCTTCTTAAAATAGAGCTGTTTGGCTTTTTTTTTTTTTTTCCTTAAAGTAATCTCTGTACCCAATGTGAGGCTCAAATTCATGACCCCGAGATCAAAAATCATATGCTCTACCAACTGAGCCAGCCAGGCACCCCTTAAAAATATGGGACACTTCACAAATTTCCATGTCATCCTTGCATGCATCCATGCTAATCTTCGCTGTATCGTTCCATTTTTAGTGTAGGTGCCACAGCGAGCACCATTGGGCGTTCTTGATCTAAACATGTTCCAAGTTACCAAGTTTTGTCTCCTTTGCAAATGCTGGTCCCTCTGCCTGTTATGCTTTTCCTATCTCTCTTCACTTGGTGTAATCTCTTGCATACTTCCAGGCTCATTTTCATGGTCACTGCCACCCTTCCTCCACCCTCTCACCTTTGTGTCTCCCTGGCACAGTGGGGATAACTCCAGTGTCACACCTATTACTAGGATGACCACATAATTTATGGTGCAAACGCAGGACACTTCTGAGAATGAAAGGGAATGCTAAGATTAATTGCCCTAGTTCAACAGGTGTCAGCTGGTCTGTTCCAGGCAAAGTAGGAGGCAAGGTCACCCTTCTACACCCAGCATTGTTGTAAAACCTGCCACTTAGTGTTTTCATTTATCTCATTCATATCTCTCACCCCTTTTAGACATTACTGTTATCTCCCATTTTTAAGATGAAAATTGGAGCCTCAGAGAGAGAAGAGACTTGTGGTCACACAGCCAGAAGGAGGCAAGGCTGGCCTGGGAAGCCAGATCATTCTAGTCTAAACCTTGGACTCTTCTGACTCTGGAAGTCATTATATGCTACCACACCTGATCCCTCCAAAGTGAGTCTTACTGTCTAGGCTGGTCATGCGCGGGTCCCTCCAGATGAAGGGGGAAGGTAGAGATGGTGTCTTGTTCATCTTGTGCACCAGCTCTGCTCAGGGGCTAGTCTAGAAGGCCACAGTGCATGTTTGTTAACATGTGCAGATGATTTCTTTTCTTTTCTTTTTTTTTTTAAAGATTTTATTGACAGACAGAGATCACAAGTAGGCAGAGAGGCTAGGAGGGGTGGGGGGTGGGGAGGGAAGAAGGCTCCCTGCTGAGCAGAGAGCCCCCACGAGGGGGGCTCCATCCCAGGACTCCATCCCAGGAATCTGGGATCATGTCCTGGGCAGAAGGCAGAGGCTTTAACTCACTGAGCCACTGAGCCATTGAACCACTCTGACGTCCCGATGATTTCTTGAGGATAAAATTGTGTGTCTCATCTTAAAATCTGTGTTCCCCTCCACACTTAGTACCTAGCACAGAACTAGCCATACATCTATTCATTTAATAAAATTTTACCAAGCACCTACTCTGTGCTGTCCTGTGTTGGTGATACAATGATAAGCAAAAAGACGAGGTCCTTGTTCTCATGGAAGCCTACTGTACAAAAAAGATCACAAACGTATCAGCAAAAATTGGGATACATGCTAAGAGAAAATACTGGATATTGAGGTTTAAGAAATATTTTGGAGATATGTTTAATAGGTTTCAGTCAGAGATTTGATGGGGGACAGCAAGATGGACATAGCTATCATGTTTTTGCTTAAAACAGAGATGGGGACACAAAGAAGAAACAGTTTGGGGGAGAAACTGGCTGGTTTAGAAGCGTGGCGCTTGAGGTGTCTGTGGGATTTCTATCTGAATCTTCCCCACGTCCAGCCTATTAACTGAATTCCCCAAAGCTGCAAAATCGTGGCAAGTAACAGAAACCTGCCTCAGCCAGTCCTCACAAAGCTGGCCTTCAGGTAGCACAGTAGGAAGAGGGATAGGTGGGGGAAGGCAGGAGAGAAGCAGAAAAGATGTGTTCACGGAGACGATCATCAGACCTCCCAAGCTGCAGTGAGGACCGCGGCGAGAAGCCAGGAACCTGGCAGCGTTTAACGGGAAGGGGGAGCGCAGCTCCCGCCCTATCCTGCTCTGCGCTGGGCCCGAGCATCCCCTGCGCGCGGGAACAAGGGAGGGGAGGCTCTGTGCCTGGAAACCCGAGCAGCCAGGCAGGATCGGCTGCGGGAAGGCCAATCCGACTGAGCCTGGTGGCGGCGCCACGTGACCGGCCTCCTCCCCGCCCCCCTCTTCTCCGGCCTTCCAGGGAAGACCGGCATCCCCGCCACTCTGCCGCCCCCGCCCCTCGCGTGCCGCAGCGGCGCGGGGGGAGCAAAGGCGAGGGGCCGGGATTCCGCCGCAGTCTGCTGCAGCACGGGGGTGGGGAAGGGGAGGAGGCGAGCTCCATGCAGCCGCAGCGCCCGCAGTGTTTTCCGTCAAGGTCAAGCGTATCCATTCCTGGGCAACTCAGTCTCTACATACCCTCCCTTCCATCCTCTGAGCCATTCCCACCGCCGCTGCCACACGCCTGGCCGCAGCATCTCTGCTCCTTTTGGACCACTGCCTCAGCCTCTCGCTGGGTTTGCTGCAGGGATAGCGCGGGGCGGGGGGGGGGGGCGGGAAGGGGCGTGATGGGAGGGTTTCTATACATCCTGCTCGCAAGCTTCTCAGCTTCTTTTGTCATACGCACACCTCAGGCTGTGCCCCTGCTCCAAACCCCGCACTGGCTCCCAGTGTTCCGTAAGAGAGCATTAAGGGCCTTCAGAACCAAGCCCCAGGTTAACCCTTTCCAGCCCCACCGTCCCCTCTCACCAGAGACCCAGTCCCTCCGGATCCTTTGCGGGAACAGTCATCGCTTGCCTGCTTAAGTGACTACTGTTGGTGTGTCTTCTGCCTGGGGTGCCCTTTGTGTATCTAGCAAATTCATGGACCCAATCTGATTGCAATAATGCAGTGGAGGGTGGAAACCGGTCCTGAAATGCCCTTTAGCAAAGGTCACAAAGTTGAAAGCTTACAGGGATCAAGCAGGTGAAGTAAGGCTAGTGGACGAGGACATAAGAAAAACCTGTCTGAAGGGCGGGGATCCTGCTCTCCATTCAGGGCAACATGCTCCTTGGGGGGGAATGTGAGTCCTATGATGCCAGATATTATGAGTTTACAAGAAAAGGCACAAATCCAGATTTTCATGTGTCTTCTCTCAATTTTTAAATGTTGATTTGATTTTTTTTTTTAAATCCCTGTGTGCCAGATAAAATCCCTGTAGATCCTCAGCACATGACTTCCTGTCCTAGCAAAGAGAATGGCTTTCGTAGGAAAAATACTTTGAAAAAATGTTGAAGGTTGGGACGCCTGGGTGGCTCAGTTGGTTGGACAACTGCTTTCGGCTCAGGTCATGATCCCGGAGTCCCGGGATCGAGTCCCGCATCAGGCTCCCAGCTCCACGGGGAGTCTGCTTCTCCCTCTGACCTTCTCCTCGCTCATGCTCTCTCTCACTGTCTCTCTCTCAAATAAATAAATAAAATCTTTAAAAAAAAAAAAAAGAAAAAATGTTGAAGGTGAAGTTTTGCTCTTGAAGCTCTGAGAGGCAGCTGCTGTGGAGGCAACAAGGAGTGGACTAGGATTTGAATTTGTGCCTAAAATGACATGAGATGTTTTAAGCTACTGAGCGCCAGAGAGAATCTACCAGAAACTGGAGGACTGCGTTTGGGAAATGGGTAAGAACCAAGGGTGGAGAGTATGGTGGAGGCCAGTGGGCAGCCAGCAGCTAGCCAAGGTCACCCTCCCCCCCAGCATCAAACACCATGAATGATTACAAACATTTCTTCCCATCCTTGTGGGGACTTCCAGAAGGCCCAGGAAGTACCCTGCAGAGCTTTACTTGTGGGGGTGGGGTGGGTGGGTGAGGGGGAGGTAAGAAGGGAAGTCAACCCCTCCCCCACCCCCAACCTCTCAGGCTTCACACAGTGGGATAATGCTTGGAATGGAAATTTGAGAGCTCCTGAGGAAGAGAGAGTTAGAGATGGTAGCTGAGTTTTGACAACTGTCCCAAGGCTGAGGGTCTGGCGACAATGGGGAAGATAAGGCTGAGGCCATCTTGGGAACCAAGTTACTCTTAGCTCACCCTGAGTTTTTTTGTAGCTATGATGTGATCCCCTTCTCTGTCTCCCATCCCTGGAAACGTTAAAAAAAAAAGTCTCCAATACTCACTGAGCCTGCCTTGACCGGGGTGTTTGTAGAACTAGTAGAAGGGGCCAAGTTTTACATCTATTTTGGTATCGTGTTGACCAAAGACCATACGGGCTGAAGCCAGAGCTGGATCAGGAGAAATCAAATTGCACAAGAATTTGCAGTAATCTTGGAGAGGGCTTTGCAGTAGTTACTTGGGCTTATCCTGTGAAGACCTCAAGGGGTCAGGAGGACCTTGGCTGACATCTCACTGACAATAACGGAGAACCAGCTACCATTGACTGGGTGCTTATTTGTGTCAGACACTAGGCCATAAATACATTACCTCTTTTCTCCCTGCGGTGATTGCATGAGAGAGTCATACTCTCTCCTACGAGACTATCATTATAGTTTCCATTTTACAGATGAAGAAATTAAGGCCCAGAGAAGTGAAGGGACTTGCCCAAAGCCACAGAAATAGAAAAGTGGACCGACCTGCTCTCCAGCCGATCGCCACCCTTGCCCCACCCGCGAAAGAAATCATTGTGTCTGCACTCACCAAGCACACAGTGGGTGCTGAGTACATGTTAAATCGATTTGTCTAAGGAAGGCGAAAAGCAGTGCCCTTGACTGTCAGATCTTTATGCCCTTGGGCAAGTCATACACCCTCTCTAGGCCTAGGTTCCACCTGTGGAATGGGAATTATAATATGGACCCCAGGACTATTGAGGACTATTGTGGGATTTACACGAGACCAAGTCATAGAATCTCTGTAACTTGCCATACATCCAGCAGCTGTTGTTGCTGCTAAAGATGAGGACAGTGGGAAATGAGGAAGGAGAAAGGAAGGAAACCAGGATCTGGAAGTATCAGCACTGTATCAGCTCAGACGGGAAATTCTCAGGAGGCCCCACCAGTTTGCAGTTTCTAAGACTACTGTATCTTTATTCGTTCATCATTCCTGGAACATTTACTGTGTGCCAATGCTTGATCTCATTTCATTAAAAACTCTGTTTCAGTGCGCTCCCAGCTCTGGTGGCCATCCTGAGGACAAGGGCATCTCACCTGCAGATACAAGCCATGCGTGAGTCCAGGGAGCTCCTTTCGGTGTGGTTCTGGCCCTGATAGTGGGTGGTAGCGAACAAAACTGCTGGCCTGGCCACAGATTGTGTGCCATCGGGGCTCCCAGGGTCCCTGAGGTGTGTACCAGCCAGCCCTTCCTCACCATCTGTGATGACACCAAGCCTGCAGCAGCGACCATACCATCTACAGGACTGCCTACCGCTGCAGCCCTGGGCCAGCCTCCGCTCTGCTTGCTGGCCTGGCTGGAAGAGGACCAGCAGGTTCCCCAGGGCTGGTGGAGTAGCAATATGCCAGCCACCCTCCCGGGATGGAGGAAGCTATGTCCAGCCAGGCCTCTGTCGCCACTCTGCAGGATGGCAGGGCGACATCTGCCAGACAGACGTGGACAAATGCAGTGCTGGAGGGGGCACCTGTACCCTGCACTGTGTCAGCACCATGGCTAGTTACCGGTGCCAGAAAGGGCACAGCCCATCTGCAGATGGTGTGCTCTGCCTGCCTGAGTCAAGGACTCCCAGGGAAGCCCCAAACCCTACGACAGGAATGGACAGTGCAGTAGAGGAAGAGGTGCGGAGGCTTCAGTCCAGAATGGATGTGCTGGAGGAGAAGGGGCAGCTGGTGCTGCCCCACTGCACAGCTGGGCCTCAAGGGCCCGGGAGCACAGGCTGCCTGACCCCAGCAGACTCCCCAGTCACTCCTTCCAGCAGCTGGACCGCATCTGCTCTCTGCGAGAGCAATCTCCTTCCTGGAGGAGCAGCTGGGCTTCTGTTCCTGCAAGAAGGAGCTGTGACAGACCTGGCCCAGGTCCCTGGCTCTGCCTACCGGGAGCCTGTGCCCACTGAGCTGGCTAGTACCCCGCCACCTCTGCCAGTGGGCCCATGGCTGAGGAGAGGTACAGGGGCCCTGCTGGCTGGACAGGGTGTTGGGGGCACCTCTGAAGGTTCAGGTCAGGGAAAAAGCTCTGTTTCGTTATGAACAGTTACTCAATTAGTTTCATTTTACAAATGAGAAAATGAGGTTAGAGAGATGAGGTAACTTCCCACAAAGAGGACACAGCTGGAAAGTGGCAGAGGCAGGATTTGAACTTGGATCTGGGTGCCTCCAAAACTTTGTTCTTTCTGCTTTCTGGTGAGTCTTTCCTTCGTTCACCAGAATAGTTATTCGGCATTGACCAAGTGCCAGGCCTTCTGCAGCAGCAGGGGATACAAGACCCAGAGAGTCTGAAAGAAGTTTCCGGGTCAAGCTGGGGAGGCAGACAACTCAGTGGACACTCACAACTCAGCATGACATGCTCTCTGCTGGGGGGAGTGTGGTGATAGAAGAGGGGCTGTGGCTGTAGACTTGCCTTTCTCTTTGGCCCATGGACCCCTGAAGCACATCTCGAACTTGGCAAAGGGTCCAAGTCCCCTACTCTAAAGTGAGGAGGAGACACGCCTTCATCCGTCCTCTCTGGGTGGAGGGGATCGTTGCAGTGGGAGCAGACCATAATCAATGGTCCTTTCCCTCCCAGCCAGTCTCTTCTCAGTCTCTGTGTCTCTGTCTGCATTTTACACACACACACTCCATGATGACAAGAGGTGAGTGATGGGTTAATGTGGGTAGATTGAGTTTCTCCATCCTTTGGCATGCCCTGCCCGGGTGGTCCTTGGCATTTGTCGGTCTCTACTGTAAAGGCAAAATGACAGGATACTTGCATTTAACAGCCTGGGACATGTGCATTAAAAAGAAATCAGGAGGGGTGCCTGGGTGGCTCAGTGGGTTAAGCCTCTGCCTTCGGCTTAGGTCGTGGTCTCAGGGTCCTGGGATCAAGCCCCACATCGGGCACTCTGCTCAGCAGGGAGCCTGCTTCTCCCCTCTCTCTGCCTGCCTCCTCTCTGCCTACTTGAGATTTCTCTCTCTGTCAAATAAATAAATTAAAAAGAAAGAAAGAAAGAAAGAAAGAAAGAAAGAAAGAAAGAAAGAAAGAAATAAATCAGGAAGGGGCACCTGGGTGGCTCAGTCGGATAAGCATCCGACTCTTGATTTCAGCTCTGGTCTTGATTTCAGGGTCTTGAGTTCAAGCCCCATGTTGGGTTCCATGCTAGGCGTGGAGCCTACCTAAAAAACAAAAAAAACAAAAAAAACAAAAAACCATGAAGGAATGTCACCCAAACATCAATAGTGATTATCTCCTAGTAAAGTTACATGTAATCTTTATTTTCTTCTTTTTACTTATTTGCTTAAATTTTCTTTTTTTTTTTTAACCAGGTACCTGGGTGGCTCGGGTGATTGAGTGTCCAGGTCTTGATTTCAGCTCAGGTCGTGATCTCAGGGTCATGGGATCAAGCTCCTCGCTGTGCTCCAAGCTCAGCACAGTCTGCTTGTCCCTCTCCCGCTCTCCTCCCCCTGCTCGTGCGCTCTGTCCCTCTCACAAATAAATAAATAAAATCTTAACATTTTTTTTTTTTACCATGGACTTATTATTTTTGTAATCAGTAAAAATACAAATGAAATTATCCTCTATTTTAACAATTATGTGTGACCTCACAGGAGTGGGAATGGGTCTATTAGAAGCCATTTCACAAGGGGCTTTGCCCTGAGCACAGCTGGGACTGGACAGGACATGGCCGAGGGGAGAGGGGAGGAAGTGAGAGGTCATCGAGGATTAAAAGCAAGAGCCACTGTTCCGGAGAGTGCTCTGAGCCTAGGTTCTTCCCAGACCTTGATAGGACTATCTCATTTAACCCTCAAAGCCAGATTAGGAGAGGAAACCAAGAATCCATTTTATAGAATCCTCCCAGTGGCACAAAGATTTTGTATTCCCAGATGCACACACACACACACACACACACACACACACAGACACACACTAGTACTGTGCAACGAAGCAGGTGAGAAATTGCTCCATTTTCCTGTGAGAAAATTAAGGCCAGACAGGAGACTTGCTGAGTGCAGTCAGCAGAGAAGTGAGGGTACTCCTACAATTCAGGCCTCTTTTTCTTTTCTGGAAGTCCTCCTCCTTCTGCTACCCTCTGCCAATTGTGGAGGCTTCCTTCTTGAAACAAATGACTCAAGGTAAATTGCTGACTGGACTTCCCCTTTCCAAAAACACAGGAAGTCTGTGTTGTTTGTAATTGTGGGAGAACAAAGTGGGCAGGGCCAGATAGGGGATGGGGTCCTGCAGAGGCAGGGCTCCCTGCAGCCTGGGCTGGTAAGGGATGCCCCCATTTTTGCTGAGGGTCATGTGAGTGTGTCTGCTAGAGTTGGCCCGAAATTCCACCCCAAAAAGCTGACTTAACTATTATGGAATTTAGAAAAATGAGCCCTGGGAGGAGTTTTAATAATAATAATAATAATAGTGATGATGATGATGATGATGAAAGCTCACCTTTATGGTACATTAACCTTTATACCAGGCACTCTGCTAAGTGGCTGACACACTCGAATTCATTTTTGCCTCATAGCAGCCCTAGAAAGAGATTCTATAGCTTTGGAGCCAAAAAGAAAAAAAAAAATTGGATTCAAATCACAACCATGCTGCCTCCCAGCTGTGTGACCTTGGGGAAGTTATTTATATTCATTCAACAAATATTTTTGAACACCTACACTCGCTGCAGTATATGCCACACACCGCTCAGTGAACAGAACACGGATCCCTGCTCTCTTAGTGCTGAGGTTCTACAAGGGGAAGCAAACTGTAAACACAGTTGGTTTTGTTCGAAGGTATAAGGCTGAGCAGGGGTGAGGATAAGGAGTGCTGAGGGGTGTAGGTGTGGAGAGGGGAGCTAGTGTTAAACAGTTGTGTCAGGGAAAGCCTCACCAAGAAGGTGGTATTTACGTAAAGCCATAGGAGTTGAGGGAGTCCGCCACAGAGATAACTGGGGAAAATCTGTTCCAAGCAGGAGGAACAGCCAGTGCAAAAGCTCGAGGTGTGTCTGGTGGTTTCAGAGACTGGAACAGAAGGAGCCCGGGAGAGAGTCCTCATACCCCCAGCAATGCTCTAGTCATTCTTTCTCATACCACGCTTTGTGTGTCCTTCATCTCTCGTCTCATATTTGTGATTGTTTTGCTTATTTGGGTGTTTGCCTATTCCTTGTTTGTTTGCTTGCAGCGCTAGGCTCCTCATAAGCAGAGGTCATGTCGGTCTTGTTCAGTGCTCATCACAGAGAGCCTAGGAAGCCCTTAATACTAGTTGAATTAATGAATTAAATCCATTCATCCATCCATTTAGGTGTATTTATGATAGAAGTTCCCCATCA
This sequence comes from Mustela erminea, assembly GCF_009829155.1. Lineage (NCBI taxonomy): Eukaryota > Metazoa > Chordata > Mammalia > Carnivora > Mustelidae > Mustela > Mustela erminea. The sequence continues at coordinate 85,178,995 of NC_045623.1, read as the reverse complement.
TGTATAACACTATTTCACAGGGCACCTCATTTGGAGTTCTAGTTCAGAAAACGAGGAAGAGGGAGTAGTTAAGAACGTAGGCTCTGGGGCCAGACTGCATGGCCAGTCCAGGTTTCACTACTTACTAGCTGTGCGATCTCAGGTAAGTTAGGGGGAAAAAAAAAAACAAAAAAACAAAAAAAAACCTCACTTCTCTGTGCCTCAGTTTCCAAACCTGGAAACCAGCATCATGACGGTATCTCTTTCAAAGACTTGAAAGCATCTGAAGCTGTGCCAGGTGGCTAGTGCTTAGACTATGTGCTAGCTGCTGGGGTTTTTCCAATGCAGGCCAGCCATGAGAACCAAACCTCTAACTCCTTTCCTCCCGTGCCAGATCCCCAAAGGAAACTGCGAAGGGCAAGTAGTGCCTGCTGCTGTGCCTGGGCTGTGTGCTAGCAGCTGGGGCGGTCTTGCGTCTCTACTGGAGTAGCACTGTGTGGAGATGGTTCCTTGCTGTAGCACCTCCCAGAGTGATTCTCTGGCCCTTTTCTGCTAGACAACCCACAGTGGCCTCTTGTTCACAGTGGAGAACGTTAACTGATAAAGCTATCAATACTGAGTACCTACTTCTATGCCCGGTACTTTAAACATTAATGATTTCATGTACTCCTTGTACAGACGTGACAGGTAGTTAGTTATTAACAATCCTCTTTTGAAGGGGAGAGAACCAACTCAGGTGAGGTAACTTGGCTAAGGACACCTAGTCAAGTGAGTGGCAGAGCCAGGGTTCAAGCTCACGGGCGGCTCCCCATTGCTTTCTCTCCGCATTGCTCTGGCAGGATTTTCTCCTCCAGGACTTGTCGCTGTCTGGGAAGACAGCCCACAGCTCAGCTCTGCCTAGACAGAAGAAATCATGGGAGTATGTCCCTAAGCCAGAAAGAGAGACAGGTCTGGGCTGCCTGGGAGGAGCTCCGGCACTGGGAGGGGAACTGACTGTTTCTTGCCTGGCTCAGGACTTCAACAGGAGAAGCCCTCCTCCCCGTTGCCCTGTAAGCCAGACACATTTTTGCTCTGAGGTCTGAGCCCGACTGTCACTGGGTGGCCTGATTCCCATGGAAATGTGGAGATGGAAAACATCTGGGTCTGCTGTGGTTGCCAGGCAACAAGCAGTTCCTCACTCACTTGACAGAGTCAAGGAGGCTGCCTTGGTGCTGTCAGAGACTGGATCTGATGCCCAGAGACTGTGATCCTGGATCTGATTTGCAATGTGATCTTGGGCAAGTCCCTGTCCCTTTCTGGGGCTCAGTCTCCCACCCCTTGTTTAAAAAGTGGTTGGACTACGTAAGTCACAAGATGAGTAGACACGAGATAGCTGGGATCAGAGGGATGGTAGGACAGGGCCAAAGCCTCAGGGCCTGGCCATGGATGAGAGCTGACTCAGCTTTCCTTCTGTCTGTCCTGCGCTAGCCTGTCCTGGCCCTGGTTACCAGCCGAGGGTAACAGACATTGTCTTTCTCACCCCAAGCTAATTCAGGCCACCCAGGCTCCCTCCCAGGCCCACTCTTGCAGTCTGGGAACCATCTTTGGACCCACAATTTCGGCAAAGTTAGTGTAGCTACTTCCTACCCGGCATGGGTTGGGGGGTGGGGGTGTTCCTGAGTACCTGCCAAAATGAAGCCACCCAGCTCTGGGTGTTTCCCTGAACACCCATTCGAGGACATTCTGACGCTGTTTGCAGACACTGTGCTGATTATAAACACCGAAGGCAGTATGCTGTGCAGCCATCAGCAGAGTCAACACAACCACAACAAAAAATGACAAGGATTGCCCTTGCTGGGCTCGGCCCCGCAGCACATGCTTTGTGTCCGTGATCTCATTTAATCCTCATAAAATCCAGAGGGATGGGAAGATAGGCGGTGTTTTATAGATGAAGAAATGGAGCTTCAGAGAGTTGAAATGACTTGCCGAAGGTCCCAGTAAATGACAGAGCCAGGACTCACACTCAGAGTTGGTGCCACCGTTTGGGGGTTCAAACCACTTTAGGGCACTACTCTTCCACAATCTCAGATGGATTGTGTCAGAGCTGGAAGGGCTCAACCTGCCCTCAGTCCCCACTTTACAGATGGATAAATCAAGGCCCAGAGAGAAGAGACTGGCCCAAGGTCACAATAGCAAGCCAGTGTCAGAGCCGATTTCTATGACCACTCCCCCATAAGTCTCATCACACCATTGCAGAAACAAAGAGTGCTCCAGGCATAAACAAGAAATACCGTCTTAAGAAATCTCCAGCATTTCCCAGGAAGTGGAACAGTGCCTAGTGTTCCTGGATGTCCTAGAGGTCTCAGAGTTAGGGCTGAAGTCCTAACCCTCCTCTAGGCAGCCAGGGGGCTGTGGGTGTCACCCTCTAGAGCCTACAGAGGAGGCGTCATCTCTAACCACTTGCTGAGGTGGTTTGCATGCCCAGAATATTCTCCTTCTCAGCTGCTTTGGCTGGTTAATGCCTATCTGTCCTTCAGGTGTTGGTTCAATGTAACTTCCTCAGGGAAGGCCTCTGCAAGCCCCCACGGTCTCCCATCCATAGAGTTTCATGATTCCAGTTCTTTTCCATAATGGTATGGACCACAGCGTGCCCTGTGGATTCACAGTAGAGGCACATGTAACAAACACCAACTTCAGAACTCACCTTCCCCACTGACCTACAGGTGTACCTCCGGAATGTGGTATTATCCTTAAAAAGCAAGCTCATCTTTTTAACACTCACTAAGATGATGATTGCTAAATATAAGAACAGATCAGAATCACCCCTGCAGTGGACACCCCTGAATTCTCTGCTCGATCTCAATTCATCCCTAAAGTTGGGTTCTGTTTCTTAAGGTCAGAGCAGATTAATGTTAATGTCCCGATATCTCAAGGCAGCTTTTCCTTTGGTTACATCCTTCAGCCCAGGTCTCAGACCCAAAAAGGCAAAAGATTTATTGGGCATTACAGGTAATTTAAGGACTTTCGGATGTAATTTTGAATGATATGTCCTTTCCACCTGAGGGCTGACTTTAGAGGTGAAATCCCTCCAGAGACAACCCTCGTCATATGGAAGAGTACTGAATTTCTATGCTCCCTCGCACCCCTCCACCAGAAGCCCCATGAGGATCTGTTTGGCTCGGCTCTCTGTACCCATTTCCAGCACCATGCTGGACATAGAGCAGACACCCCCTAAGTGTTTATGGAGGGAATGAATCACATTTGCTTACTTGTGGACGTAAGACCAGTGCGATCTGTGTGGGTCTAGGTGGCTTTGGGTGCTCTCACTTCTCAAAGCTGGAAGCCACTTAAACATCTATTTGCTTTTGCTCTCCTGCATACATAAGGCCGGAAGCAGTGTGAGGGGGAACGGGTGTATACTTATTTGCCCACACATGTATGTGAAAACCAGATGCAGTTTTCTACTGGGGGCAGTTACATTTGTATCAATTTCCTATTGCTTCTGTAGCAAATTACCATGAATCTAGTAGCTTAAAACAATGACAATCTTATTGGCTTATATCTGGAGTTCAGAAGTCCAAAAGTGGATCTCACGGGGTGAAAACCAAGGTGTTGGCAGGGCTTGCATTCCTACCGGAGGCTCCAGGGAGGAATCTGTTTCTTTGCCTTTTTAGTTTCCAGAACTGCATTCCTTGGCTTGCAGCCCTTCCTCCATCATCAAAGCCAGTAGCCCGGCATCTTGAGATCCCTCTTTCTCTCTGGGCTTCTGCCTTCACACATTGCCTCCTCTCTTATAAGCACCCCGTGATTACATCAGCCCCACCCTCATAATCCAGGATGGTCTTCCTCCTTTTTAAGACCCTTAATTTAATCACATCTACCAAATCACTTTTCTGTATAAGGTTATGTTCACAGGTTCTGGGGATTAGAACCTGATACCTTTGGGAGGCCATTTTTCAGCCTACCTTGCTCCTTTGAGCAAGACACTAGATACATGTTTGGTAAATTGCATCATAAGAAAGGGAAGGACTACTGCCCCAGCAGAGAGCCCACAGCATGAGAACCTAGGGCTGCAAGAACAGAAAAATTCTGCAACCCAAAGCCCTCCAATGTGGCATCTGCCCCGGGAATGCTGGTGATTCCTGCCCCAGCCTCTTCCAGGCATCAAACTTTTTGTTCTTATTTTAGATCTTGAAGAAACAATTTACAAGTTTGTTACCAAAACAATAGAATCTTGATTTGTTTATCAATTAATTGAACAGAAGAACTTTTTTTTTTTTTTTAAAGATATTTATTTATTTATTTGACAGAGAGACCCAGTGAGAGAGGGAACACAAGCAGGGGGAGTGAGAGAGGGAAAAGCAGGCTTCCCGCCAAGCAGGGAGCCCAATGCAGGGCTCGATCCCAGGACCCTGGGATCATGACCTGAGCCGAAAGCAGATGCTTAACGACTGAGCCACCCAGGCGCCCCAGAACTAATTGTTTTGATTAAGCATGAACTTTGGAGTCTCAAAGACCTGGATTCAAACCCAGGTTCTACCACTTTCCTCTGGGAGGAGCCTCAGATGATATATATTGTTCTGTGTTTTTTTTTTTTTTTTTTTTGATCTGTAAAATGGGGATAATAACAGAACCTCCATCATAAGGTAGTTGTGATAAATGAGATCATGTTGATTGTGGTTTTCATAGTGTGGTTCCCAGACCAGTTCCATTAACATTACCTGTCAGTTAGACCCATCCCTGTCATTGAATCAGAGACTTCTCGGATGGGGTCCAGCAATCTCTGTGACAACAATCCTTCTGGAAGATTCTAGTGTAGCTCAAGCTTGAAAGACATACATATATATAACTCTCTCTATATAGATGCCTTACTTCTATATATGCCTATATATATAATTCTATTATATATTATATAACACACCATATGTTACATATACACTTAATTAATAGTATACTTAATATATAATATAATATATAATTTATATATATATTATATTACATATAATGTGCTAGGCATAAGGAGCCTGGCACACAATATACACTCAACAAATGGTTCTCATCATTCTTATCACCAACGTTCACTCTTGATAGTTCTAGCACTTTCTCTTTGAGATGGTGAGTTAGGTATGTCTGTCTCCCCCTTCATATCCTACCAACACTGTACATGTTAGGGAGGTCTCCTACTGCAACCTATCACTCATACTGCTGCCCTTGAATGAAGTGGTCTTCCTGCCTCTCCTTGCTCACTATTTCTCTGGACAGGTTAAGCTCTCTGGCCAAGCCTTGCCTGCCAACTGTGTATGCATTGTTAAGGAACACACCCCACCCCTCCAACCCATCTCTTCTCCAAGGTACCTCAGCTGTGCTTAGGGCTCTCCAGCATGTCTGAGCCTCAGATGAGGGCTGACTGCCCTAAGGCACAGGGGAAGTTTCCTTCTCTAATTTGGGACCTAAGTTTCTCCTTGTCTGGCTGGCTTTGGCAGCTCCTTTACCCTGCTGACTCACTCTGCTCAGAGGATGACCAAACCCCCCAGCCCTTTTTGTCAGGAACCGCCTGAGCTCTGGGGATTTGGATGGCTCCACTCCTTGACATGTGCAATTCTTTTCTTTTCTTTTCCTTTTTTTTGGTGCAATTCTTTTCTTAAAAATAACATTTACTTTCGAATTACAAGAGTAGTACATCCTTGGTGCAGTAATTTAGGAAACAGAAAGGGGAAAAAAACACTGGTAATGGTCACTTTTAAATGGCCTTATTTTCATAAGTGATCCTACATTTTTGTAATCAAGAAAACCCCTCCACACTTAAGCAACTTTCATTTCTGGGGGAAGAAAGGGAATTGGAGAAAACAAAACTAATGTACCTGGAATGCTGGGCCTCTGGGTGGTCAAGGGGCCAAGGGGTCAAGTAGGTCAAGTGTCCAACTCTTGATTTCTGCTGGGTTGGTGGTCTCAGGGTGGTGGGATTGAGTCCCCTATGGGGCTCCTCGATCAGTGGAGTCTGTTTGAAATTCTCTCTCTCCCTCTGCCCCGCCCCCCACTTGCACACATGTGCGTGCTCTCTCTTTAAAATAACTAAATAAACATAAAATCTTTAAAAAAATTTTAATACATGGGCATAATTGTGAATTCTGGCATATATAGATACCTCTGGTCTCATATACAATTCAAACATGTCAGTGTATAAAGTGTATACATTGTTATAGTGTATAAACAGTGTATAACAATGTAAACTCGTCTCCCAGAGATGACCATTGCTATTATTTGGGGAATAGCCTCCAGGACTTTTCAGTTAACATCCTGTATGTTTAAACTTACTTTAAGGTCTAGGGGATGCAAACTGGTGCAGCCACCCTGGAAAACAGTATGGAGGTTCCTCAAAAAGTTAAAAATAGAACTATCCTATGACCCAGCAATTGCACTACTGGGTATTTATCCAAAGGACACAAACAGTGATTCCAAGGGGCACATGTATCCCAATGTTTAGGACAGCAATGTCCACAATAGCCAAACTATGGAAAGAGCCCAGATGTCCACTGGCAGATGAATGGATAAAGAAGATGTGGTATATATATTCACAATGAAATATTTCTGAGCCATCAAAAAGAATGAAATCTTAAAAAAAAAAAAATCTTGTCATTTCCAATGACATGGACAGAACTAGAGGGTATTACGCTAAGTGAAATGTGTCAGTCAGAGAAAAGACAAATACCATATGATTTCACTCATATGTGGAGTTTAAGAAACAGATGAACATAGGGAAAGGGAAGGAAAAACAAGAAGAAAACAGGGAGTAAGGCAAACTGTAAGAGAATCTAATTATCTTAATCATAGGAAACAAACAGGGTTGCTGGAAGCTGGGGTAACTGGGTGATGGGCATTAAGATGGGCACTTGATGGAATGAGCACTGGGTATTATATGCAACCGATGAATCACTGAATTCTTCCCCTGAAACTAATAATAGAGTATATGTTAACTAAATTGAATTTAAATTTAAAAAATTAAAGAAAAAACATTTAAATTTAGGTCTAAACTTAGCACTGGATTTGGAGATAGACCTGATTCAAATTCTGTCTCCCGTATTTATTGGTTGTATTACTTTGGACAATTTATTAAATCTCTTGGAACCTCAGTTTCCTCATCTGTAAAATGGTGGTGATAATATCTATTCGCCAGGATTGCGGTCAACATGAAAATTAATGGAAATAAAACACACAGTAAGAGTCTGGGAAGAGCATATATTGAGGTTGTTACTATTATTAACCCTCCACCTGGCCACCTGCTGTTCCCGTCCAGCCCGTCCAGATCCAGGTCGGATGTCACTCCTCTTTCCAGTCTTCCCTGCGGCTTCCACACCTCCGGCTCCCTTTATCTTGCTGCTGTCGCGTGTCCATCTTTCTGTTAAGGCGTCAGACACACACTGCTGTGCCCCTACAATCTGAAGCTCCTCCAGGGGAGAGCCCATGTCCATGTCGTTCATTTCTGTGTCCCTGGGGCAGGGTCCAGCAGAAGGTGTGACCCAGAGTGGCTGTCAGAATGCATCAAGTGAGAGAATCAGAAGGGGCTGGATAAGAATTTGTTGAAGAATGGATGAATAAACATGGGGGAGACTGAATGCGTGAATGGACGCATTGTCCAACGTATGAATGAGTCAGGAGCGGCCGGCGTCGCTCCCAAGTCTAACCGTCTTTTCTCCTAGAGGGGAGCGAATCCTCTTCTCCCGTCGTCAGGTGGGGGGCGGGGCTCCTGCCCGCCTGGCCCGGAAGCCCCGCCCCCCACAGCTGGATGTCGCCGGGGGCGGGGCCTTTTGAGGACGGGGGCGGGGAATGGGTGTCAGAGGCGGGGCAGAGGCGTGGCAGAGGCGGGTCAGGGGCGGGTCAGGGGTGGAGCAGGGGCGGGGCCGAACGGGGCTGCAAGGGTCAGGGAGGCCAGGCAGGCGGGGCCGGAATCTGTGCACCCACACAGCCAAACCCCCACAGTCTGCGGCCGCACCCCAGGCGTGCGCTCTGGAGCAGTCCCTGCCTAGATGGCAGAGAAACAGACCTCAGGCGTGGGAGGCTGCAGCCGGACCAAGTCCTATCCCAGCCAGTTAGTTCACTTGCTGTGTGACCTTCTTTGACATGGGTCTCTATCCCCGCTCCCCACCCCACCCGCCCCCCCCATCTCGATCTCGGGGGACCCTTCCTGCTTTTGCATGATTAAGTCTTAACTCTTTCCCAGACAACCTCCAGAAAAATCTCCGAAAGCAAAAGCAAAAGCAAAACCTGATACCTGACACCCCTGATTAGACCTTTAGGAGGAGCAGCGAGCTGAGTCAGACGGAAAAGTCGCCATACCCCAGCTCCTTTCCTGCCTTCGGTTTCCTTATCTATAAAACCGCTGGTTGACAGTAACTGCTCCCACGCCCACCGGATGGCCGCTAGGTTTGAGGGGGCTGTTGTACGCGAACTGCTTTGCAAGCCCTGGGAGCGAGTTACTCTCACTCTCAGAGGCCCGGCCTTTTCTGAGGCCAGCCCCGCACACCGGCGCTCATCGTTGCTCGTCGCGCTCATCGTGTGGCAAGGGCAAGGTCAGAGAGCCTCCTGGTACATTCCTGAGCCGGTTGGATGGCAGCTGGGTCCTCTGTGCTGAGGGCCTGCTGGCCTCAGGCCTGCGAGGAAGGGAGTTTTTCGAGAAGGAAATGGTTGTGGTAAGAGAGAATGATGGAGCAACTTCCCGGGAATGCGGGTGAAAAGCTCGCTGCTCCGGGTGTGTTCTGGTCCTGAACCTGGGGCAGCCACTGCCTCAGAAAGTACCTGGTGTTCACTGAGGGCTTCCTAGAGAGCAGCAAGCCTTAGCTTGAGGAACCTCAGGCCAGCCAGTTGGGCCTCAGAACCTTCCCCTGCTCAGAGCAGTTTCCCAGGGTCACCCGGAGGCTGGTCCACCACCCTAGGCTCTCTTCTGTTCCTCCAAAGGACCGCCCTAGGAAATACCTTGGGAGTTAGCTCCCGACTTGACCGGTGACATGGGAGGTCGTTTCCTGTCTCTGGATCTCAGTACTGGGTGACAGTGAGGTGTAGTGAGTTGTAGTTGTAGTGAGTTGTAGCTTGCTCTGCAGTGGCGTGATCTTGAACCCAAGATCCTGTGACCAAGTATTTTGTAAACTCTGGGGATGGGGCAGTAGAAAGGCCTAGTCCTGTGGACAGAGGAGAGGACACCCAGGATAGTTGGAGGGCTTGATCACTATTCACTGAATGGCTTGGAGAAGACCCAATCTTCCTGTGTTTCTCCTTCTTCACTGGCAAAATGGGGACATTCCCTTTTAGGCCTCTCCTTCCTTTTCTTTAAAACAGGAAGGGGATGGGCTCCAGGGTCTCAGGTCCTGTGATTCTCCTTCCTAGCTGTGACCCTGGGCAAGCCACTTCCCCTCCCCGTCTTAGAAACGTTTCAGTCTGTCCATCTGCCCAATGGGCATTTTACCCCTCCCCACTTCTCAGGGTTACTGAGTTCAAATGGGGTGAACAGGAAGAAAGTGGACACTGATACAGGTGCAGCCCAGCTTCATCTCCCCCCAACTTCCTGAGGAATCTGGCATGCGCTGTTCCTATGGTCCTGGGGGGAAGTGACCTTTAGAATCCATCCTCCTGAAGTTCTTCTGAAAGAGCTTCGATGGGGGCACCTGGGCGGCTCAGTGGCTTAAGCCTCTGCCTACGCCTCAGGTCATGATCTCAGGGTCCTGGGATCTCGCCCCGCATTGTGCTCTCTGCTCGGCAGGAGGCCTGCTTCCCCCCACCTCTCTCTGCCTTCTTCTAGCCTACTTGTGATCTCTGTCAAATAAATCAATAAAATCTTAAAAAATAAAAGAGCTTTGATGGGTCTCTATTGCTCCAACAGGGTCAAGGACCAACCTCAACGTCCATTCAAAACCCTCTCCCACTCATAGGCAAGTTCTCCTCACTCTCCAGGGTATACCAATAACATCCTTGACAGGCCTTCTTCGCTCAGCCCTTTATTCGTAATTTCAGGGTCTCAGCTGATCTTGTCATCAAGATCTCTCTTCCTCCAATTGAGCCCCGCATCGGGCTCTCTGCTCAGCAGGGAGCCTGCTTCCTCCTCTCTCTCTCTCTCTCTGCCTGCTTCTCTGCCTACTTGTGATCTCTGTCAAATAAATAAATAAAATCTTAAAAAAAAAAAATCTGTTCTTCCTCCAATGGTTCTCGAAATCAGGGAAGGCTATCCCCACATACCCAGGAAGTGAAGCCTGGAACCTGGGACTCCTTTTCCTCCCCACCCACATTCATACTAGCCCACGTGAAGATTCTGTCCTCTGGGGGTCCACCCCCTGTGTCTTTCATAGGTACCTCAGGACCTTGTGGGACATGTGGGGATTACCGGATAGCCACACACCTTCGCTATGCTGGGCCCTGGGCTGACACTGGGGGGCACAGAGGTGAATCAGTCTTTTTTTTTTTTTTTTAAAGATTTTATTTATTTATTTGACAGGGAAAGAGAGATCACAAGTAGGCAGAGAGGCAGGCAGAGAGAGAGGGAAGCAGGCTCCCTGCTGAGCAGAAAGCCCAATGTGGGGCTCGATCCCAGGACCCTGGGACCATGACCTGAGCCGAAGGCAGAGGCTTTAACCCACTGAGCCACCCAGGCGCCTCGGTGAATCAGTCTTTATCCTTAGGGGCCCCAGGCCAGTGGGGATAGGGTCACCTATTGGCTATTCAATTGCTTTACATTTTAAGCCCCTACGCAGGAGAACGTAGTAAGACCTACAAACATGGGTCAGAGAGAACTGGTTGAGTGACCATGGGGAAGCCTTCTCCCTTTCTGGGCCTCTGTTTTGCCATCTGCATAACGGTGTGGAATGGATTTGAAGAAAGGATGGGTGGGGGCTTTTCCATTTCCAGCAATCTTGGAAGCAACGATTTTCCAAGCCAGGGAGCAGGAGGGAGGGAGACCTAGACACAGCTGCTCAGATGTTGCCTGACTAAGGAGGAGGAGGTCCTACTCTTGCCAGGTGGTTCCTTGGAAGACCCCCTCCTCCCGCCCTTCCCTCTCCTGCCAGGGCAGTGTAAAGTTTTGTAAAGCCTAGCCTGAAAGAGAGAACCTGCTGATTAGCTCCTTCCCAAGCCCAGCTGGGCTATTTGACGGGCCTGCAGCCTAACCTGGCTGGTGACTGGCTGTTCTTTCCAGCTGGCACGGGGCTGGAGTCAAGGCTGGGAACGGAGGGCCCCGGATCTCTGCCCCGTGGCTGCTGCAGCGAAGAGTTTGTGAGTCGGACAGACTTGGGTTTGAACCCAGCCCGGCCACCGTTTTTTAGTGTCACATTTTATGTGCCGACCTGACCAGCTCATAGCGGACTCAGACTTGGACTGGTACTAAGCAAATACAGAGGCTTTGGGCAGTTTGCTGGCTCACTCTGAGCCTCTATTTTGAAATTTGTAAGAAACGAAAATTGTAATTCCTCGCACAAGTACCACTCCCTCCTTTAGAATTCCCATTATTTATGGAGATGAGCTCCGAATGGTCTTTGCAAGCATGTCACTGCTCTACTCCACCCTGTTCTGGGCTGCCTTGCCAAGACTCATTTCCCCATCGCTGACTGGATGCGTTAGGTAGACCTCCTTCCCTTTCCAGCCCCCGTGCCTTTGCACCAGCTTTTCCCCTCCTATGAAACGCATGCCTCATCTTGTCTTTCCTCCAGCTGGTAAACTCTCACGTGTCCCTAGAGGCCGTCTCGGAGGTGTCCTCTTAGAGTCTTCCCTGACTCCCTTAGGAGTTGTCTCGAAGTGCCTGGCACAGCCCTTGGCTGTCACATTTTTCAGGCCATGCTGGGGTTGTGGGTCTATGTGTCTGTCTCCCCAGACTGTGAGCTCCTTGTCTCTGTACAGAAGAGGGTGATGGTTTCCCTTTCTTTGTTGTTGCTTCAGTGGCTTTCAGTTTATGAAGTACTTTTTCAGATCCAAGATTTTACTTAAGTTCACAGCAGCAGGGGGAAGGAGGCAGAGCCAGGACTGAAAGCCCCCAGTTTGTCCCCAGACATGGCTTTTTAAGAAAGGACAACTTTGATACGGGGTGGGGGAGCTGGAAGGGACCACGGGTTGGTTCTTTGGCTTCTGAGGCCTACAGCTCAGCAGGGTCCGGAAAGGCAAGGCCAGGTTGGGTTGGGGAGGGTGGGCCACAGGCTAGCAGAGGGCATGGGGGTAGATGGACTCCACAGGAGAGGGGCAGATCTGATTCCAGATGTGTCCCTCTCTGTGGGGTCCTGGGCCCACCTCCTCTTTCTCCTTCTTTAATTGTTCGCTCCATAGGATGTTGCTTGTAAGGCCAATGGGGAGCACAAGATAATCATGGGGTGAGTGCCCTGGGAGTGAAAGGCACTGAAGAACATCACAGACCCCGCAAATATGTGCATCTGGATAGATTCAAGACACCCTAGCTGTTCCTGTCCTTCTCACGACTCATCTGTTATTGTGAGAACCCCCATCCCCAGAGCCAGAGTATCCAAAGACCCTTCATCAGAATTGGAAAATCCTCTCCCTAAGGGCCCAGTGACCCTCCCACTGGATCCAAAGAGACCTACCCTCGTTCAGGGCTTGAGGGCCCAGTGCTAACGGGCTTAGAGCTTCCCACAGTAGACAGGCAACTCTTTCTTTCTCTCTCTCTCTCTTTTTTTTTTTTTTTTATTAAAGATTTTATTTATTTATTTGACAAACAGAGATCACAAGTAGGCAGAGGGGCAGGCAGAGAGAGAGGGAGAAGCAGACTCCCCACTGAGCAGGGAGCCTGATGCGGGGCTTGATCCCAGGATTCCGGGATCATGACTTAAGACGAATGCAGATGCTTAATGACTGAGCCACCTAGGCACCCCTAGACAGGCCTTTCTGATGGTGGTGCCCACACCCCCTGGAGAGTACTGTGTGAACTGTGTGTGGGGCTCATGCTTCATTTCATCAAAAGCAGGGCTGTTGGCATGCTCAAGGGCAGAAAGAGCCATAGTCCCCACTGACTGGTGTCTGCTCTGAGCTCTGATCTGCCAGCAAGGCTGGAGATTCTGCTTGGGGTTGCTAGGCTCCCTCCGGCTCAGCACGGGGCTGTCCCCAAGTCAAAAATATCTCTTGGGTCGTTCTCACATCCCTCCAGGAAGTTCTTTTCCAGGAAAGTCTCTTGGGTGCCTGTCATTGCAGGGATGGCCTGACCCAAGGCAAAACCTGAAAAGGCAGTGGTGATTTTCCTCCACGATTTTACCGTGTAGCTCAGAGCCCAGAGATGTGGGTTCTTGTCCCGGTTCTGACTTGCCGTGAGGACGTAAGTGAGTCATTCAGACCTCCTAGGTTTCAGTTTGCCTCTGAGTGGGAATTGTGAGTCTCCCCTCACAGAGGAGCCAATAAGAGCAAAGATTCAGACATTCTTTGCGGTTGCCATTTGAAGGATGGGAGAAGATTACTGATGGGAGGTGGCGGGCTGGGAGTCAGGTACCCCTTGTGGCCAGAGGACCATGCCCTATGCTGCTTCACGGAGGAAGCCAGCTGCTCCGCATCTCAAGTTTGAACTGCGACATCCCTAGCTTAGGAATGCCTTTCCTGTCTGCCCAGAGAGGCCGGCTTCCTGTTATAAAGCTCTCCAGCTACCTGCGTTTTTCTAAACAACCCAGATAATCATAAATAAATTCATTACTGGCGTGCTGACAAGTTTAGCGCCTGTCCTCTCAGGGCAGGAACCCTGCCTGATCTGTCCTCTAGAGGTCAACCCGGCGCCTGGCCCATAGATGCTCGCTGGCTGTTTCTGCAGGTTCTTTGAGTTCAGCTGCTCACTGGGCTGCGGGAAGAACCCACAAGATAGAGGAGGAGGCCCACAAGCCTGAAGTGTGTGGGTGAATGGGCTGCTCTAGGAAGGTCCTTCTCTGAGACTGGAAGGGAGGGAGTGCCCCAGGAGGCAGGCTGGCTTTGGCGTTGGGGGAAGGTGGTGAGGGCGAGCCGAGTTTCCAGAGGCTTTGTCTACCCCCCATACCCCCTCTCTTGCCAGATGCCTGTGAGGCCTGTGAGTGGGTCCTGCTCTTTCTGGTCTGGGATAGCCTGGGAACCTTGAGATGAGCAGTTGGCGCTCATCTCAGCCCCTCGAAGCCTCTGGCCTACCTCTTCGGCTCATCGCCTCGTGGTGACACCCACTCCCCTCCCAGCACCTGCCACGCGGAGCATAATTCTTCCTCCACAGATCTGGTCTTTTTTCCCATGAGGCCTTTGCACCCGACTGTCCACTCAATAGCAGCGCACATCCCTTCTCTGCCTGGGAGATGCAAAACACGCTTAGCTCCACACTCTTCTGTCGGGAAGCCTTGCAGGCCACTGCAGGCAGAGTCGGGGCTCCTGCCTTGGGGCCCTGTAGCCCCTTGGGTCTCCTTCTCTCTACATAGTTCAGGACTTACCGCACTGGGCTGTGATTTGTTTCCAATTTGTCCCCAACCCCACAACTGACTGGGCACCACCTGAAGGCAGGGATCAGCTCAGATCCCCACCACGGCCCCAGCGCACAGTACAGGGACTGGCACCAAGGAGAGATCCTAAGTAACCTAGTGCCTGGGTTTCTTGGCAGGAGAGACTCCTTTGCCATAGCCGCAGTATCTGAGGCAGAATGTGGCCAGAAGATCAAGGGCAAGGGCAAGCTTATTTATTCACTGTTTAGGAAACGGAGGCTCATGAAGGGGTAGGGATTTGCCCAACATCCGATAGCATATCAGCCACCGAGCGAGGCCCCGAGCCCAGGGGTCCTGATGCTTGGTCCCCAGCTCTGGGCTGTAGCAGCCGCACACAGTGTCCCGGCAGCAAGCCAGGGTGCCTGGAGGCCCCAGGGGCTCCGGCCCTGCAGCTGCTCATTCCACACCAGCTCAGCCTTTCTGGCCGGGCTCTAAGCCAACTACAGCACGAGGCTATGTCTGGCTGCCCCTGCCAAAGGTCGCTGTCAGCAGTTTGGGGAGGTGACCAGGCCACTTCCCTCTGGGTGGCTCAGACATGCACAGCGAGGCCTGGAACAGCGGCTCTACTGAACTATGGGCTCTTCTAGCTGGACAGTGTCCTCCTTGCCACCCCGATGAAAACCAAGCTACCAGTTTGAAGAGCACAGAGCAGATCCATGCAATATGCGCACAGCAAACATCCACCAGCAGAGCATCGTTATCACTAGTGTGAGAACGGGGAGCCCCCAGGTGGCCTTGCCATGTGCCAGCGAGGGTGGGCCTCCGGGCTCCCCCACCTAGAAAGTTAAGCCAGATGCTCAGCTGCATTATGCCTCATTGTTTTAATCTTTAGAATAGGACCGTGGGACAATTAAATCAGTTAATATGTTAAAGGTAACTAGAGGGGCGCCTGGGTGGCTCAGTGGGTTAAAGCCTCTGCCCTTAGCTGAGGTCATGATCCCAGGGTCCTGGGATGGAGCCTCACACCGGGCTCTCTGCTCAGTGGGGAGCCTGTTTCCTCCTCTCTCTGTCTGCCTCTCTGCCTACTTGTGATCTCTGTCTGTCAAATAAATAAATAAAATCTTTAAAAAAAAAAAAAAGGTAACTAGAGCAGTGCCTATAAGGACTGGTCCTTGGAAGAGTGTTAACTGTTGTCACCAAGTGGTCCGAATCCCCGCACTAATAGAGCAGCTTCCTCCCCGGACCCTCTCTCCCCTCCGTCCTCAACATTAAAACACAGACTGACCACATCAGCCCTTCTCTATGAAGCTCCAATGATGGGTTCCAACACGTGCGTCCAAACTCTCCCACATGAGGGTCAAGTCTGCTCTTCCTTTGCCCCCCAGCTGCCTCCCTGGCCTCCTCTTCCAGCTCCCTCCCATGCCTCCCAGCCTCCAGCCGTTAACAGACCCTTGCTGTCTCTGCAGTGTGCTGCACCCTTCGTGCCTTGTCCAAGCTAGAGTCTTGAGTCTTCCCTTCTCCCACCCCCCGAGAAAGCCCCTGCTTGACTCTCAAGGTCCAGTTGGGCTGGTGACTCTGTGACTCTGTAGGCTTTCCTCACGGCGCCCAGGTGAAGTCGTCACTCGGTGCTGTGTTCCCACCATATCACCCAACACTACAATTACCTGCCAACATGTGAGTTTCTCCCCAGGCTGCGAGCACCCAACCCACGCAGCTCTGGGTCAGTTCCTGTGCTAGGCACTGGGGGCCCAGAGGCAGAGGCCTGCTCTTTGTCCCTGAAGGAGCCCCGGTCATTTGGGGAGGTAGGACAAGTCTGTGTGTTTGTAGAAAGAAAAGTGCCAGGTAGCTGGAGTTGGGTGTGGGCCCAATCACATTTCCAGGAGATGAACTGGAGGTTGCCAGGTGGGAGTGGAGAGGCAGCAGACCCAGGGAAGAGACCTGCTGGAGTTGATTTCGGGGAGCTCTTAGTGGCTTGTTTTGGTGCAGCATAAAATAGAAAGGGGAGATGGAGCTTGACAGGCCTCTGTGGGGCCAGCTACTGAGTTTAGACTTTGCCCTGCTGGCGACATCCCTCTCCTGCCCCCATTCTAGGAACTCTTGGCCTGGGGAGGGATTTCTAGGGCATTTCTTTGTTTTCCACAGGAGCCTTGTGAACTCAGATAGGAGCCTAGAAGGGAAAGGCAGCCCAATTTATCAAACATGTTTATTTGACACAAAAACTTTCTCCCCAGTGGCTGCCCTGGCAAACTCCCACTCATTCTTCACGCTGTGGCTCAGATGTCCCCTTCTTGGAGGCCTTCCCCAGCCCGCCTGGCCTAGGTTCCTCATTCCCTTCTTACTATCTTTTCTGTGCCTCTAATTTTATACCTGTCTCCCCTGTTAGACTGGGAGGTCCCTAAGGGCAGGCGCGGTCTCGTTCATCTTTGTTTCTGGGTCCAAAGGGCTCAGCACAAACAAGAGTCAACTTTTTAGTAAGTTTAAGGTGTACAGCATCATGACTTGATTTACATATATTGCAGACAAGAGTGAATTTCTTGACTCGATAATGTGATTGGTATTACTGTGTCTACTTTGTAGATGAGAAAAAGGAGGCATATCATGGGCGTGACACAGAAAAGGTTGCCTGGTAAGGGGCAGAAGCAGGACTGAGCCCAGGTTTTGGGAGTCCTTCCGGTGGGGAAAGAAGGTTCAGCTTAGGATGGCTAAGGCTGGAGCTTGGAGCATTTTCAAAGGTTCCGATCCCTGTTGCTCTGCCAATGGCATGCCTGAGAGAGAAGGGAAGAAACAGACATTGGGCGCCTACTGTGTGAAGACCTAGCTTGGGACACTCTCACATATAGAATTCTACTTTATTCTGATAAAGGCATCACCATCCTCAGTGCGCAAGAGAGGAAGCTGAAGGGCACGGGAGGGAAGTGTCTTGTCCACCGTGAGCTGGGATCTGAATTCCAGGCTCAGTGTCTCCATACCTGGGGGTCAGGGGCTCATATGAACAGGAGCCCAGTGAGGGCTCTCGAAAGGGGAAGACCGTGTAGTTCTGGTCGGGACTAGGGGCCCACTCCTAGGATTGTGCCCTCTGGCCCTGGTGGCGCTTCCACCTTGCAATCTGGGCCTCTGCCCAGGCTGTCACTCCCATTGCTCTCCTGGCCTCCCCGGAGCCTGTGAGGGACCGCACTGTTGCCACTGCGGCCTGTAGCTCTGGCCCAGCTCCAGCCTGAGCCCGCCCAGGTCTGCAGCTTCCCCAAGTCTGAGCCAGCCTGAGGCAGAAGCGGGTGACCTGGGACCAGAGGAGCAGCAGGAGGATGGGGGGGGGGGTTGGTTCTGACCTACAAGGGAGTCATAACAGCCCTAGTTGGCACCCCAAGGAATGGGGACTCTGGCCCACTCCCGTCACAAGATCACAGTGACTTTTTATTTTGTCTCCCAGCTGCTCTGAAGAGGTGTGTGGACCTGAGTGTACAAGAGGATAGGACCCCAAAGGTCCCACTGGGTGGGGCCGGCATTTCCACGTCTCACAGGGTACAGCTCTGAGAACAAAACCCCTCAATTCCTGGGCCACCAAGTGCCATGTTCTGTGCTGAGAGCTCTGTCAGGACTCATTTATTTCTTGACGCAGCCCTGGAAGGTGGGCACGCTGCAACCCCACCCCACAGATGAGGAAAATGAAGTTCAGAGAGGTTGAGGGACTTGCCCTGAGCGCACAGCTAGGGCACACAGAGGCTGGGATTGGAGCTCAGTCTGGCTCTAGAGTGAATAATATACTTACTTTACTTTTAAAATATTTATTTATTTAAAAGATTTTATTTATTTGTTCGTGAGGCAGAGAGACAGAGGGAGAAGCAGGCTCCCCACTGAGCAGGGAACCCGATGCGAGACGAGACTCAATTCCAGGACTCCAGGATCATGACCTGAGCCGAAGGCAGACGCTTAACCATCTGAGCCACCCAGGTGCCCAATAATGTACTTTTTTAAAAAAAGATTTTTATTTGAGAGAGAGATAGTGAGAAAGAGCACAAGTGGGGAGAATAGGGAGAAGCAGACTCCCCGCTGAGCAGGGAGCCGCATGTGGGGCTTGATTTCAGGATCCTAAGATCATGACCTGAGCCGAAGGTAGCTGCTTAACCAACTGAGCCACCTGCGTGCCCGGCGAGCTATGTTCTAGCCATGTCATTTTCGGAGTCTAGACTCCAGGGCTCTAGGCTCAGTTGCATTCTTCAGCAAGTCTCAACTTCTCTGGGCCTCAGTTTCTCCTCCTGTGAAGTGAGAGGATTGGGGTGCTTTGTGTCAGCGGGGAGTCTGCCTCTCCCCACCCCTCTGTCCTCCCCTCACTTGTGCTCTCTCTCTCTCACAAAAATAAATAAAATCTTAAAAAAAAAAAAAAGTGAGGATTAGACAGGTTAATCTGTGAGGGCTCTAACATCCTGCATTTATGCTGTCCCTCCAGCCCTTAGAAGAGGTCACTATAGCAACTGTAAAGGGAAGTTGATGGTGTCAAGTCCCCAAGATACAAAGATGAAGTAAAGTTTTTGTGAGGAGCTCACAGAAGTCTAGCAGGATGACAGTCGGATGCGTAATTCCATCCTGCTAGGTGTTACGGAGTGTGTGTTATGGGGCTTGGGCCTTGAACTGGGCCACGGAGAGACAGGGTTTGGACAGGTGGGTGAAGAAAGAATTCCAGGTAGAGGACCCAGACTGGGAGATGAGACTCTGGAAGCTGGCTTTCACGACCTGAGGATGTCTAAGGTCAGGCCACTCCACCAATGCACAGACCCTCTGGGTGACCGGGGCCCCCTTCTTCACCCATGAGCATCGGGGCTTACCATGAGACCTCTGGGTTTGCCCGCAAAATGGACATGACGAGGATACTGACCTTGCAGGTCACCATAAGGATTTACTGAGATGATGCTTACAGAGGATTTAGGGCTCAATATGTCATTGTGGGATGCCCTTCCCTCCTCTTGGCCCAGGCTTCCCTCCCCCTCCATGAAGCTGCCCTTCTGACTGCTGTAGCCCTCACTCGCTGCCTCCTCCTCCTCCTAATGACCGCAACCGTGACCCTGTCTGTGCTGCACTATTCAGCTGAGTTGGATTCCTGTTGGTCACCTCCCCAGGATCTGGACTGCTCTCACTTCTCTAGAGTCTCAATTCCCATTGCTAATTTACATGGTTTCAGGGAAGCTGATTCAACTCCCTCCTCTTCCCCCATTCTAAGGGTAAGACATATGCTCTGAGCTAAGCCACCGAACAACCTCTGCTCCTAAGGGTTAATCCCCAGGTGGGCAGGTGACCTTACTCAATCCACAGTGAATCTCAGGATTTGCTGGGAATTCTGGGACACAGGTTCTATTTTCTCAGTGGTTCCAGACGGTGTGGAGTACAAATGTGAAGTCTAGAACTGCTGTAGCCATTTTGTTATCATGAGACACCAGCCTGAGGATGATGCCGACAGTGTAGAGCCAGGAGACTAGCGGAGAAATGGAGTTCTGATCAAACCATGCCTGACTGCTGGGCTCTACTAGACTTTTCAGTCGCATGAGCCAACAAATTTCCTTTATGGTTAAGTCAATTTTCTATTTTTTGTAACTAAAACCATCCTGATTCAAACACCATCTATTAAACGATGTTGTTTACCAAGAGATATATTTATTCACTTATATGTTGGTTAGGCCTCTGCTCTACACCAAGCACTGTGCTAGATGAGCAGAGCTGATGAGGTCCCATCTTCCTCAATGGCTTACAGCCTGATGGAAAGGATCAGGGACTAAAACGCCTCTGTCGGGGGCTGAGTCTGATGAGTGTAAACTGCTCAGCATCCATCCCCCACCCCCTTTAAATAGCAGAACCCTCACTTTTCCTCGGATACCATCTATAGACCTGATCAACTGACCAGTGACTCACTGAGTGATGGGCATGAGAGTCAGCCCTGAGACTGTAAACTTTATTTATTTATTTACTTATTTATTTTTAAAAGACTTCATTTATTTGACAGAGACACACAGAGAGAGGGAACACAAGCAGGGGGAGCGGGAGAGGGAGAAGCAGGCTTCCCACTGAGCAGGGAGCCCCATGTAGGGCTCGATCCCAGGACCCTGGGATTGTAACCTAAGCCAAAAGCAGATGTGAAACAGCTGAGCCACCCATGGGCCCTGAGACTGTAAGCTCTAAAAACAGGTCCTGTGCTTCTGCTGGGGCTTACTAAACTGGGGAAATAAAAGTCTGGGGTTTCCTCAAGCTGGAAGAGTGCTAAGACTAGTTAATCTCTGAGTGTTAGTAGCAATTAACTTCTCTGACTCTGCTCCTTCATTCAACCTCATGTCAGTGCCTCCTCCCGTGCCTGAGCCCCTGCTGTAAGGTGGGGAGGGAGGGATGGAGCAGATGTGGCCCCTCCTTTTGAGCTCAGTCTAAAGAGAAGGACAAATGAATAGGTAATCCACAGCACAGCACAGCTATACTAGAAGTAATCAGCTTAGCTTGGAGGCATTCATTGTTGTTGTTAATTCTGTGACATGTTACACACAGGAAAAATTAGAAGACTCAAGAAAGATTTTAAAATAAAAATCTCCTGAGGAGCCGGCTTGCTTAGTCAGTGAGGTGTGCGCAGTTCTTGGTGTTGGGGTCATGAGTTCGAGCCCCACGTTGGGCACAGAGACGACTTAAATAAACAAATTTAAAAAAAAAAAGAAAGAAAAAGAAAAATCTCCAGTAGTCCCATCACTCAGCTATGGTCATGGTTAATATATATTTTTTAAGATTTTATTTATTTATTTGACAGAGAGGGAGTGAGAGATCAAAAGCAGACAGGCAGAGAGTGGGGCGGGGGAAGCAGGCTCCCTGCTGAGCAGAGCCTGATGCAGGGCTCTGTCCCAGGACCGGGAGACCATGACCTGAGCCGAAGGCAGAGGCTTAACCCACCGAGCCACCCAGGCAGCCCATGGTTAATATTTTTGTCTACAATCTTCCAGATGCTTTTCTATTTACATATGATTTTTAAAAAAAAATCCCAACTGAGTGCAATGTGGCATATTGAGTTGGATTCTGGAATAGAAGAAAGGGCACTAGTGGACGAACTGGTAAAAACCAAATAAAATCAGAGTCTAGTAATGTTCCACTGTTCATCTAAGTTTTGGTAAATACCATGATTATGTTAATAGCAGGGGAAGCTGGGTGACGCATATACAGAAATCTCTGTGTGCTATCTTTGGAACTTTCCTATAAACTTAAAATTATTCCAAAATAAAAAGTTTACTTTAAAAATAAATGAACTCATTCTCTATTGTTTTATAATCTATGTTTATATACTCAACAGTTTATCTTGAAATTTTTGTCTTAAAAATGATTTATTTCATGATCGCATACTATTCCACGAATGAATCATCATAGCCTATCTCCCCTTTGTTGGAAATTTAGGTTGTTTCCAATTCTTACTGTTGTAAAAAAGCGCTGCATATACTTATACTTAGTCATTTCCTTAGGATATACTAACAAGCGGAATCGCTGAGCCAGAGCCAGCAGCTAGGAAACACACACTGAGCACACAGATCATCAATGTTCTCAAGCCCCTGATGTATGTGAGGCCTGACACGCACACCAAGAGAGAGGCACTGCCCTCATTCCTTTATTCTAGGGCAGTTTCCAGAGGCTTTCAAAGGATGAGCCAACAAATTCTCACCAGAGACTCTCTCGGCCCTGCTTCCTGGCGTCACGTCCAACCCAAGTGCACAGGGATCTGGTCCATCCCATCGTTCTCCTCTGGGCTCCCTCCTGTCCCGTCCTCCAGGAAGGCCATTCCTGCAGGCAGCCACTGGAGCGGTCTGTGGAGTAAGAACAGATGCTACCAGCCTGATGTGTGGTTTCAACAATAGCCCTTGTCTCCGTCTTCAACGACAGAATGTCTTCTTCTCAGTGACTTTTCGGCAGTGTGGGGGCCATGTCCATCTAAACCCGGGTAGGCTGCCACATCAGCAACCCTGTGGAGGAGTCTCAAGTTCCCACCCCTACCCAGGGGCACGTCTGGCTATTCAGGATACAGCCCAGTGAAGAGCAGCCTGGTCCGGTTTGGTGCAGTACACCAAGGGGGTCGGAGGTAGCACTGGGAAACAGGGATAAAGATATATGTTCTGAAACACCTGGGAGCCACGACAGGGAGTCCTTTATTTTCCTTGG
Source organism: Mustela erminea (assembly GCF_009829155.1). Classification (NCBI taxonomy): domain Eukaryota; kingdom Metazoa; phylum Chordata; class Mammalia; order Carnivora; family Mustelidae; genus Mustela; species Mustela erminea. Next base: position 85,156,478 of record NC_045623.1, on the reverse strand, counting down.
CACAGAGCCACAGGAAAAAAGCTAAATAGCATCCTTTATTGGGCTATTTCTTCAGTTTGTACGGACCATGCCTCCCACAGATGGGTGCTATGATCTTCCTTTTACAGACGAGTTCATTGACACTTGGAGGTTAAAGCGGCCCCCAAGGCATGCAGTGAGCTACATCAGTGCCTAGATCTAACCCCCAGTCATCTCTGTCACTGCAGAACCCATGCCCCCATCTCCAGGCACACGACTGAACACGGAGCTGACAATAAAACCAAAAGACTCCCTTCTTTTCAGTCCCACCACAGCAAAGGGTCACCCAACTCACGGTCGAAGCACTGAAGCCTTGTGTTTGGGAGAGTTGGCAAATACGGCAGGAGGGTCAAGCTTAAAGTGGCCATCAACTTGTCTCTGGCTCTTCTGGCTTCTTGAGCAGAAAAACTTCCCTTCTGTTGTCCCTACGCTTCATTTGAAAAACAGGGTTTCCAAGCAAATGTAGATTTCCCAAGCACCCTAGGGGTTCACTAAGTAATAGTAGCCCTTAGTATCAGCAGCCTCCGCCTGGAAGGTCCCGCCCTCTGCATGGACCACCCCGGTCCCACCCTCTCTGCCTTGAAGCTAGCTAGCTATTGGACCCTCTCTGCAGCCTCAGCTCCCGCACCACTTAAGTAGCCCGCTCTTTCTTTCTTCCTTTCTTAGTTTCTTCCTTTCTTAGTTTCTTTCTAAAAATATTTTATTTATTTATTTGACAGAGAGGGCAAGAGAGCACAAGCAGGGGGAGCAGCAGAGGGAGAGGGAGGAGCAGGCCAATGCCAGACTCGATCCCAGGACCCTGGGATCATGACCTGAGTCGAAGGCAGAGGCTTTAACCATCTGAGCCATCCAGGTGCCTGTAAAGTAGCCCTTTCTTTACTCCCTACTTCTTTCCCAGAACAGACTCAAGGCAGTTGGAAAGACTCAAGACGTGTCCAAGCACATTAACACTAAACAAAATGACGGAGATTGGGTGAGGTGGGTGAGAATTTTATTAAGAAACCCTGACAGAGGAAAACACAGCATCGAACACAAGGGGTCTCCTTCTAGCCAGGACAAAAAGATGAATAGTTGAAAATGAAGCATTTCTTCCCTAGTAGAAGAATGCAGACCGATTAAATAGGAAACAAAATGATCTCCTACCTCTAAGCTCAGAGAAATTTGTCCCTAAAGTCTTTATCTAAGGGACCCCCTACAACGTAAAGATTGCTCCATGGCAATTTTACCCCCAAAGAGCAGAGCCGTTCAGTCTGAGGGCTACCTGCACAGGACCTGGTCTTCCCACCCATGCCTGCTCTCTGCTGGGGGGTCCTCATCTCCACGGGGCCCCCAGAAGGGGTCTTCTGGGAGGGAAGCTCATCATCACTCTGCATGTCTCTGAACACAGAGCTGCCACTCTCCTGAGAGGTCAGCAGGCCAGCGGTCCCCTGGGATCATGAATCACACGGTGCCATGAGCTGTGAGGGGCTGCGGTCTACGAGGAATGGCTGTGAAGTGGAGCCGGTACAGACACCCTCCTGCTGCCACCCTTTCTAGAACGTACTGGCGGGGAACAGAGTCCTCTCTGTGCCCCCGCAACTCGCTTCTCTGGCCTTCTGGAACAGGACGGGTTCCTAGAGTTCTGCGAATCCAGGAGCTTCAGCAACCACCGCAAGGAAGCCAAGGAAGGAGGAAATAGAAAACGGTCTTACCTGAGGCGGTGCCGGCAGGGTCTGTCCTCATGCCAGACAAGCCTCCTTGAGTTTCTTCCCCATTCAGATCCGTGGCTCGTCGACTCCTCTGTGTCACGAGTGCCTTGAGAGTGTTTCCCTGCTCCCAGCCGAGTGTCCAGGCAATGGCGCAGCGGGGAGAGGCTGGGGTGTGAGCCACGGCCAAGCTCATTCTCGGCTTCTGCCGCTCCTAGATGTACGAGCCTCAAAGTGCACACGCGTCCCACGGAGAGAAGGCCGGCACTCACTCCCACACGCTTACTGAGGAGTGAGACAGCGTGGGCAGAACCTATCATCCAGTAAGCATTAAGTCTCTGTGAGGCGATCAGTCATTAGGAAAATACAAAAATACAGAATTCTGCACACAATTTCAGAGGCCCGTGGACTTCCGGGGGATCCTTAGGTTAAGAGTCCTTGGCTTGGTCCCTGAGAGTCTACAAGCCAAGCTCTGTGGCCAAGGCTTACGTTTTTCTCTCTGCACGCCATCAGCACACCTGGGGGTGTGTGGTGTGCCGGGAATCCGGGTCTCCAGTGTAGCCGGCACACCTGAGCGGGAGACGATGACTCACCCAAGGTCTCACGGCCGAAGTCTGTCTTCTGACTCACTAAGCTGCCTTCTTAAGACTCCTGAGGCTTCCTGAGGGCCAAGGTTGCTCTTCATTCCGTTGTCTGCCGTGCTCTGTGCCCACCAGAGAGCCTGAGACACTTCCCCGGGGTCCTCAGACTGGCAGCGAGTGGCCGTGAACAAGAAGGCACCCAGAGGGGCCCATCTTGCTGTAGAGCCGCACCAGGTGCTAAATCCCTTCAGCTACAAGGTCAAGGGGACACTCCACCTCTTCTGTGTGACCTCGCCGCTCCAGGTCTCACTTCATTTGTAAGAGAAGGACAGCTCTGACCACCCGGATGCCCTGGGAGGGCTGAGCGAGGTCTTGGCTAAGAAGCCCACGTGTGGTACCTGGCCTGGTGTCAGTCTTCCAGGCAGGGGAATGGTTCCAATTAGTTTCCGGATGAGGAAACCAAGCCAAAAGCCCTGAATGACAGGTCTCCCAGTCTTCTCTCAGGCCATTCTTCCAAACCGCACCACGCAGCGGCCTCCTGGGCTGGGTGCATGGATCTTTCCCCCAGTTTGTTGCACAACAATTGAGGAAGGGAAGAAGGTTTTCATGGGGCATTTAAATAGCTCAGGGAACAAAAAGATGAGTGAGTCAGTCATGTTGGCACCTGAAAGGACCGCAGGAGAGGTGGGGAGCTGGGGAAGGAGAGGGAGGAGATGGCTCAAGACTCGGCCTTTATAGGCCCCTGACCACTCCGGATCTCTCCAGAACAAGCAAGCCTGGAGAATGGCGGTGCTTCCAGTCCAGCTTCCTCTGGTTTCGGGAATAGCAGTCATTTCTCAGAAGCTGGCCTGACAGAGGCGACTCTTCCAAAGAGCCTGAGAGCTTCAGCTTGGCTCTTTTGCTGAGCAGGAAATGGATTTATAAAGAAGCAACCGGGAGTGTTGAAGAGACAGCTGAAGAGACAGCCAAAAATCTGGCTAGGGATGAGAAGCACTGGCTTTCTAGGCTGCGGACAGCTGTCCACTCAACAATCCTCCAGCCCGGCACGAAGCAGATATTTTTGTATATATTCTGATCCAACTAACACTTATCAAGTGTCTGCTGTGTGCCAGGCGCCAAGCACAAAGCTTCTTTTTATAAACTTCACTTAATGCCAGCAAGTTTGAGAAGGTGGCATCACACCCCTTTTCTCAGACAAGGAAACAGGAGCAGAGTAAACGACTGGCCGGGATTCCTTGCACATCCTCTGAGCTCCGAGCACAGAGCGGTCGCCACGAAGCCGAGCTGCCTTGTCCTTAGGGGCAAGAAAAGCCTGCCTGCATCTGAGCTAAAGTTCAAGAGGTCGCGTGGCTCATCTTAGGAGCACACACGTGGACTTTCCTGCCTTGTGACTTCTAGTGACAAGAAGGAGTTTCCAAGCCAGATTCAGAATTCAATGCCTTTTTTTCCTCCTAGCCCAGATCCCCTCAAAAAAAAAAAAGCCACAACAGGGGATACAAATTTTTAACATACTTTATTGATTTAGGGGCCAAACAAGGCAGCATTTGGTCAGTTAAGAAAGGCACCTCATTGAAAATAATACATCACAGTGCTGACGAGTGATCCCAGTCACAGGATTTGAGGATGGAAAGGACAATCTTTGGATGACGTTGCTTAGGGTACTTGCTCATTTATTAATAAGGGTCCCTTCCCACATTATGGATGCAAGATGGCAAGAGTGCAGGGATGCTGGGTGGCTGCTGGGAGCTGACCCATGAGAACAGGGCGGGAACCAGTACACAGCAGTATGTGGTTGAGGAGGGAGACCAGCCCCGTCTTCCCCCAACTCCAGTAAACTTGATTGGCTGAGCCATGGCCCCTTGAACATGACCCCTCCCAATCTTTCCAATGCAGAGATGATCTTTTGATCTCACGGTCTCAAGGGAACCAGGGCCAGGAGTTGAACCACTGCCATTCCAGGCTTTTGGAAAGACGGGGCAACAGTCTGACTTCCTGCATTCTCAGGCTGGCAACCCATGAGGCTCTGAGATAAAAACTGAGGTCTTAGGACATTTGGCTTTAAAAAATATTGTCACCAATCCACAGTAAAGGAAACCTGGCTTCCTTAGAAACAATACTGTACCTCCCTATTTCTATTTACAGCCTCTAATCAGGTTTAAAAAAAAAAATTAATTTCCCCCTTTTTCAGACTCCTCTATGACATGTGAAAGAGACGGCCTATCACATTGTTGCTCTCCGTTACTCCTTTTGGGCCCTCGCCATTCCTCCCTCTCCATCCTCACCCTGACCACCCCTTCCCTCTGCCCAGCACCTAAGAGCAGGGATCACGCCGCGGGGTGATGAACAGTGGTGCAGTCTCGCCTGGCCTTCTGCTACTAGGCTGAAATAGAGAGGAAACAAGAGAGAACAAAATGGGTTTTTAAAAACCAAGTAAATATCAGGGAAGGCTGGCATGCATGCCCCAGCAACCAAATGCATCAGACACTGGACATTTCTGTCGGGAGAAAGCTCTCATGCCTGCTGAGGTTAAGGCCATGTAATTAAATGAAGAAAAAATCTAAATCCTGACCACCCCCCAAAAGGACATATGCATCCTGCATGTTCTAGGTTCACCAGCAGCCCAAATATGCACACGTGAATGTATATGGATAGGTGACAAGTATTTGAGGAGGATCACACACATTCAATTAGCAAACACTCAAGGCCAGCCACCTCAAGGCCAAGTGGCTGCAGCTGTCCCCTGGGAAAGGCGAGTGGACTCCAGGATCTGTGAGGTCTCCCTCCCCTAGAGAAGGGCCCCAAGCCACTGCAGACAAAGCTCATAGTTTTGGTTTCACTCCTCTTCCCTGAAGTCATGTGCTTCCCAGAAATGCCCCATGGCAGACTAGGTTTCTGTTCAGAATGGGCGGAGTTAGTTTACAGGCAGGGAGGCAAGGCAGAGCAGAGCTGGCAGACACTCACTTGAACCAGACCAAAGGGAAGCAAGATGGCCACGTACCCATGCCCAGCTTCCAGGTGGACAGGGGACAAGCCCTCTCAGAGTTCCACAGACAGCAGGAGACTCAGGTCAGACGGGGACTGGGACTCTAGAGCCCACTGTACCAAGTCAGCAGATTGTGCCAGGGCTGGCGACGTTATTTACTGGGCCTGCCACTGGTTTTCCAATGGTTTTTCCAGAAGCTGCTGTTTTGTGGCCTCTTCCAACAGTCTATTAATTCACCTGTTTGCCACAAGTCAAATAGCACAGCATGGACCTCAGGAAATGCTTAATAGATGGAGAACTGAAGTTAGGAGTAAAAGCTGGTTCCTGTCATAGTTGATCTTATTTTGGGTGATCTTTTCTTGGGGAGTCTGTGGAGAGAGTCTGAGTTTACAAGAGACACATCTGATTGCGGTTTCATATCCTGCAGAGACTGGGTTTGAGTAAACTCTAATGAGGCCAAGAACAGAGCACCTCCAAATCAGTTTTGTTCGTACTTGGACTGAGACCAACATTAAAAAATGCAAACAAACCAACCTACCCTGGTCTCTCTGGGAAGTGGCCTGGCTGCTCTCAGATGCCCTGCCTGGATGTTCGGAAGGCAGCATGAATTCAAGAGGACCATTCACTTGGGCTTAATCTTTGGCAACAATTGGGTTTCTACACACGGGGCCCAAGGGGTCCCTACTTTACAGCACTGTGAAATCACAGAAATTTTCCATCTTAGCCTAGATCTTTCTATGGTGATACCTCTACCAGTTATTTCTGAAATCTGTAGTGTATATGCCCTTTTCTTTTCACTGAGGGGAAAAAAAAAAAGAACAATCCCCATCCACATACTGACTTGTGGCTTTTCACTGTGGGGTAGAAAACAAGTGGGAACCTTGGCTCTGCTTGACTTCATGTGATCCTGGACTCCTACTCAGCTGTTGGGAGAGGGACCATGAGGTTCTAGAACCACGGTGCCTGGCAGATATCTGAGTTAGGTTATCTTGGCAAAAATAAATAAAAATCAAGACTATGGCTAAAGAAGTAAACAGCTGGCAGAGCAATCTTGCCTGTACCTTAGAAAAAAGGAAGAGTGTACACGTATTTAAATCAACGAACACACGCACGCACACACACAGATGAGATGAGAGTTGCACACACGCTAAAGAGACATCAAGCAAGCGCTTTTTTAATCAGTATAACAAATGGTATTCTCGCTGGCCTCAGGAAGCTTCCCTCTGCCTGCTCTGTAATTCCCACCCTCCCTCAACAGGGATAGGAAGAAAGAAATTCCTTTTTGGACCCAACATTAGATAAACATAACCAAGTCTTTACATGTGGCTTTGGAGAAGGCCGCTAGGATGCTGGCAAACACGACGTCGGGGGTCTGGGTGGCATCGATGACAGAGTGGATCCCTCGTTTCCTGTAGTACTCCACCAGCGGGGTGGTCTGAGAATGGTAGGCCTCCAGGCGGATCTTCAAGGCCTTCTCATTATCATCTGATCGTCGGATCAAGGGCTCTCCAGTGACCTGAGAACAGGAAGGGGGCAGTGAAAGTCTGGGACAGTTAGCAAGGTTCCTTATCTGGTGATGCCAGGTGCAGATATGCGATGCTGTCTGCTCCCAAAGTCCATCAGAGGGAAAGAAAGATGATCTAGATCCCCTCCACTGTGGAATTTTAAATAGCTTTGCGACTTCCAGGAAGTTGGTCCTAGGAGGAGACCAACTAGTCCGGAGCAGCCGGGCAGCCTGAGGCAGCAAAGTGTGAGGAAGGGGCTGAGCTTCTGCTCAGGCTGCTTGGCTTCCAAGATGAACACTTCTAGGATCAGAAGCAGGAAAGATACAGGCCCTCGAGACTGAGAATACATAAAAAATCAGAGATGCATTTGCCATTGTAACCTTAGTTGGCAAAGTATTTGGTGTTTTCACTAGGGTGTCGGCCATCAGTGTTGTAGAAGTGGCAAGTAAATGAGAAAGAACTCTGAATGGCAGAGTTCCCAATCGTGGGATACGTGGCTACACTGACACGAGGGTTCTGAAACCTGTAGGACCTGACGAACTTGTCTGCAGGGACAAAGGCAAACCCAGGATTCTCACTCTCACCTACATGTTCTAGAACAGGTCAAACAGACCTAGTACTGCAAATGTTACAGCAAAAATGTACAAGACCCTCCCTGTCACATCTGAAAGTCACTGCAGACTGGGCACTTGGCAACGTTAATCCAGCCTGAACAGTCTGAATCTGTCGGACACAGCAGAGTCAACAGAGAGGACATTCTTCTAAAGTTAGGACCGATCAACACATCTCTCTTCAGTCCTGTTCTCCCAGCTTGGCTCTGCCTCTGGGCTTCCAAGCAGCCCTCTCCTGAGGTTAGTCAATCATTTAGATCACCATGATAACAGAGAGGGACTGCGCTAGACCAAAGACAGGTATAAACTGGGCACTGTGAAGTAGCCAGTGCTGGTAGCTACCTCAAAGTCAAATAATAAACCACCTGGGAAGGCGCTGTGTAGACAGAAGGGCCACAGCACATGAGGTTTACTTGGTAGTGGTATTTCTCACGGTTAAGTTAATCATATTGGTAGGAATAAAGAGAAGATGGAAAGAACAGAGAACAGAAAGGAAGAAAGGGGAAGGAAGGAAAAGGAAATTTCCTGTCCTGGGTTTACATACGTCATCTTTCATGTGTTCCTTTGGGGGGTTGAACTCCTCGTGGTAGGAACGGCCACTCAGAGGGTGAATCAGCCTGAAAGACAGCAAACGAACATGAGTCAGGTTGCCTGAAAGTACCCCAGCACCCCAGGGGTCTCCAGGTTGATAAGCAATGACAGAGGAGCTGGACATGAGGACTTTATCCAGCCAGAAACCTGCCATAGGCGTCTCTCGCTTGGGAAGATAGCCGGGCTTCTAGCTTATGCCAGAGGGAGTATGTTTTCTACTTTGACCCAATATGATAATGACCGTCTGGCTGCCGAGGCTGGCGTTAAGCACCTAACTCAGGAACCCGGTGCTGGTCTTACACAGCCCTTCATTTTATTCACCCACTCGCTCAACAAACGTTTATTTTATTAAGTGCTTAGTCCGACTCAGGCGTCATACTGAATCCAGGGGCCGCACTGCAATGAATCAAGATGCCTGATCAAAAGCAGCGCTTACTCTAGTGGGAGGGACAAATGAGGAAAAAAACAAAAATAAATGTGACTATCCTTTAATAGAGATTTGTACAACATGACACGGAGGCCAGAGGACAAAGAAGCTAACCCTATTTTCTATCTCAGTTCGGTTACAAAGACCAGAAAGGTGTGATGGTGAAGTATTATGTCCTTTAGATGCAAACAGCACCAGACAGGGTGGCACTCCTGAAGCATCGGAGGGCCAAGCAATACGAACACTGGCACCAGGGGAAAGGACTTACTCAGCAAGTCAGGAAGTGCCCAAGAATTAAGTGTTTAGTGGGTGCTGAAAACGTAGCTGGGCACCCCATCTCTGCCGGGCCCCCTTGGGCCGGAAACTCGAGTTCCTGACTGTGAGGGGCCATGCCACGGGAGCCTAGAAACCTAAGAAGGGAGGAAGGCAGGCCAAACACTGCCCAGCAGCCAGGGACCGTCTAGTTTGCCACGTTTGTGCAGACCTGGGCTTTCTTACTGAATGGATGCCTGCTCTCCTGATGAAGGTCTGTTACACCAGAGCTTCCCAACATTTTTCACCTCTTGGCGCCGGCGGAAGCATTTATGTGTTAAGCACTTGCGTGCTTCCCCTCCGGAATAGCCCAGGCCTACCCAGCTGCTCTGATGGCTGAGGGGATCCACATCTCGGCACATCCGTTGCGAAAGTCCGGGTCAGACTATCAAAGCCTGGGCAGGGGCACGCGGGTGGCTCAGTCGGTTGAGCGTTGGACTCTTGGCTTCAGCTCAGGTCACAATCTCAGGGTCGTTAGATCAAGCCCTGCATCGGTTTCCACGCAGAGCAGTCTGCTTGAGATTCTCTCTCCCTCTCCCCCTTCCCCTTCCTCGGTCTCGACAGCACACTTTTGGGGGGCTAAGTGGTCCATTTATAGCACTGGTGGGGGCAAGGTGATGGCTGAGTAGAACAGGCTACACTGACGGCTATGCCTGTTATCAGGCCCTTTTATTTGAGTCACTGGTGAAGTTCCTCTGGTGCCTCTATTGGGAGACCTGGGGAAAGGCTGAGGGGCTCAGCTACAGCTTTCCCTCTGCAAAGGGTTACAAGCTCGAGACATGGACCATGATTCTTCCCCTTCTGGAAAGCACAAGGCACCCAGCAGCCAGGCTGCAGCAGACCTGACTCTTTCATTTTCACATCCCTGCATCTCTCGCTTACTTTGATTCCCTCAGCCCTCCAGATACAGACAACACATGGCTCCTTCCCCGCACTCAGACTTCATTTTAAGAGGAATACCAGGCTCACTACCCAGAAGGGCAACAAAACAAAGTCCAAGATCCAAGTTTTCGAAGTGGGACCGGTCTCAGTACCAACCACAACAGCTCTAAGGAACACTGAGCCTGACCTAGTGGTGGGGGTCGTGATGGGGAGGGACATGAGCCGGGATTCTAGAGCCGTTGCTGTCTTGAGGAGGACACTTCAGATGCCTGTTTTCTCAGCCACAAAGGGTGGACGGCTTGAGACATTAGGAGAGGAGCACCTGGGTGGCTCAGTGGGTTAAAGCCTCTGCCTACGGCTCAGGTCATGATCCCAGAGTCCTGGGATCGAGCCCCACATCGGGCTCTCTGCTCAGCAGGGAACCTGCTTCCCTTCCTCCCCTTCTACTTATGATCTCTGTCTTTCAAATAAATAAATAAAATCTTTAAAAAAAAAAATGCTTAAGAATCACTGAGAAAATTTAAAAAAAAAAAAAGAGAGAAAAAGAAAAAAAAAAGAGACATTAGGACAGCCAACTGGCAGGATAATTAGGATATCGGAGAGCCAACACTGAGAAAGTTAAAACCCATAACCGCCAACCATACATATTCAAGACATAAAGTAATGACTCATAATATCGTCAGAAGTGAGGTCAGAGCTAATCAAAATTTACAGTGCGTTTTTATCATGTCAGATTTAAATAAGATTCAAATTAAACCAACTAGTCCCTGCTGCTTTTTCTTCCAACCCTCACTGTAGTGGACCAGGAGGCAGAAAGCCCACTTTCAGTGCTAGTTCTGCCACTAATCCAGAGTGAATCTGAAAAAACTGCTTTACCAGTCTGGTGTGTCCTTCTCTGTGAGGGAGGTGGTTGCACTGTATCACTCACCCCCAAACCCAGACCCTGGGTCTTCTTCATGCTCTACAACAACCTTGCAATTTGCTCTTCAGCATATCTTCATTCCCCACCAGCCAACCCCAGTCAAAAGCCTCCACAACTCCACGTGGGGATCAGAATCATCTTCCTAGGTGGGCTCTTGTCTGTTTCTCTTTTGCCCCAGTTTAGCCTGTACGCCAGGGCCAAACTAATGTTCTTAGAATGCTGCTCCTGCCCTGACACCTCATGGCTTAAAAACGTCCCATTACTCCTAATCTGTCTACCCTCTTCACCCTGGCCCACCTTTCCCAGTCAAGCGCCCATCTGTTCTTCCCAATAGCACTTTTTCTACCATCCAGCCCCGCAGATCACTCCTCCAACTCCGGAAAGATACTCTGCCACCACCCATAGAGCTAGAGGCCCTCCCCTAACCTGTACTCATTCCCACCTCTACTCCCTTCCTAGAAAGCCTCGCTGAAATCCTCTCCGTCCAGGAAGGCCATGTTTGACATTACATCTCTCCTAGGCAGCCTTCCCTTTGCGCTCCCAGGCTCGCTCCTTAGGACTACGTTAATCAGCCCAGGTTTCTCGTATGGCTTGTAGACTCTCTGAGGTCAGAGATGGGCACGTTGTTCTTCTGTACCCTGCAGTATGGCGCTACACACAGCACAGGCACCCAGAATGCAAAGGCCTCCAGCGTCAATAAAGTGGATCCCACCATATCTAACGTAGCCCCTCAGGAAAACACCTGTCAACACTCACCCCGCTGTCTGTTCACATGTCTATCTCTGCCCTTGTAGATATGAACTACAGACCCATAGAAAAAATGTACATCTTCATGAGGAAATCAACTTAGTAAAATTTACAACAAGAAAACATTCTCCTTCTAATTAATTCCAAAAGTTTACATGTACTAGGATGGTCACAGCATTAAATTAACAGCAAACAACTATAAAAAACACAACTGTACCACAATAAGGGGACAAGGGAGTAAATGATGGCTCGTCTACTGTGAAATACCGTGCAAAAATAATGGTCACAGATGTCTGGTTCAAGATGGCAGACTGACTACCTTCCTGAGACTCCATCAAAATGACTAAGGGATATAAAAGCTAAAAGCCACAGCCCACAATAAAGATGAGATTGGGAAGAGGTCTATTAGTGGCCAAGATCTTCCCACATATTTCTGGAAGCGGATGGCAGAGTGGACAGGGAAACAGGGTAGAGGAAATTGTAGCCTAAAGCAGTGGCCCTTTCAGGGCAAACTTGTTCAGAAACAGAAGCATATCTGTATTCAGCGGTGACTACTACAAAGAAACATGTACTTTAAAGATTGTATTTATTTACTGGTTTTTTTTTTTTTAAGATTTTATTCATTTATTTGACAGAGAGACACAGCAAGAGAGGGAACACAAGCAGGAGAGGGAGAAGCATGCCTCCCACCAACCAGGGAGCCTGAAATGGGGCTCGATCCCAGGACCCTGGGATCATGACTTAAGCCAAAGGCAGATGCTTAATGGCTGAGCCACCCAGACACCCCTTTATTTACTGTTTTAATAAACTCTACACCCAATGTGGGGATCCGACCTCCAGTCCTGGGACCAAGAGTTGCATGCTTCATTTGGCTGAGTCAGCCTGGTGCTCTAAGCAACATGCACTTTATTTATTTTTAAAGATTTATTATTTGAGAGAGAGAGTAAGAGAAGGAAAGAGTGAGGGGGTGGGCAGAGGAAGAGGGAGAGAGAATCTGAAGCAGACTCCGTGCTGAGCACGGCACCGGACACAGGGTTGGATCTCACGACTCTGAGATCAGGACCTGAGCCAAAACCGAAGAGTCGGACGCTTAATGGACTGAGCGCCCCAGGCGCCCTGAAACAAGTACAAAGCAATAGTGGGTTTGGCTGAGGTGGCTGTACACGAGCAAAATTTTCCTCCATTTTCTAAACTTTGTGTATGTGGTCATATTATTTTCACACTACAAAACCTACAGCAAGGTAGGGCAACTTCCAAATGAACCAAGATTTCAGGGCACTGGAGATAACCATGGAAGGAATGGAATCTTTCTGAGGTACCTACCGTAAGCAAGGCTCCGAACTACACAGGTCATGGTATGTAAAATGCACAGTGGTTCCTTGAAGTGGGTCTTATTAACCCCACTCTACGCAGGAGGAATCAGCCTTGGATAGATTAAGAAAGTTGCCTAGGGTCAGAGTTAAAAGGTGACAGGCCTGAGATGCTGTCTGCCTTCAAACCCCTTGCTCTTCTTTCCACGTATCTCCATCGCATGTCACATACAAGACCAGCCCATGTAAAAATGGCACTACGCTGCCCGGCTGGGATGGGGCAAGAGCAATGCTGGTCTGATAAAGCTCTGAGGAGGCAGGACCAGGAGAAGCCTTCAGAGGACAAATACCTTCCTGTGATTCTCCGGATCAGCAGAGAGTCTGGGATGCTGAATTCAATCACAGAGTCAAGCTTCTCTTTCCTCTTCTCCATGAGGTCGTCGAGCTGCAAGAGAGTAGTATATGGCCCATCTAAGCTACCAGAGCTTGATCAGAGCTGTTTCCCTCAAAGGAATTACGAGATAAAGGGCCAAGAGTTCGTTTTCATGCATTAGTGACACAAATGCAAGGCACCTACCATTTCTGCCTGTCTCACGGTCCGAGGGAAGCCATCTAGAAGAAAGCCATTTTTGCATCGAGGGGTCTCCAAATTCTTCTCAATGAGCTCCACTACCATTTCATCACTCACCTGGAAGTTAAGAACAAGACAGCCTTGGGTTTAAATCTGTTAATTAGGTGACATGAGCCCAACTCCAGGGCTACAAGTTTGTGTCTCTATAACCCGATTAAACAGCATGTTTTCTTGACCCCAAAGAAGCAAATATTAGAGCAAATGTGGAATGGCTCCACATGCCAAAGAAAATTCAGTTTCATGATTTTTGTGGTTGCCACATATGTGTTCTCCTCCCTGGAGATTCTCTTGTGTCCCAACTATCTAGGTGAGGGAAGAGGATCCCACTGCCCGTCACCTGGACAGGAGGTTCTCATGTCTGAGGTCCTGAGGACCTCACCAGCCATTAGCCAGGATCCTTTCCATCAGATAATAGCTCATCAGCTGTCCTCAAGGCACAAGAAAGATGAGGGCTTCTGGCTGAGAGATCACTGAGGAGGGCTCCATGGGAGAATGGGGCTCGACCAAAATGCAGGAAGGTACCAACCTTCCCTGTTTCACAATTCTGATCAGGAGAACAGTAAAGTGGTTCAGGCCATCCTGGACATGAGGTAACAGAGAAGGCTGCTGAATTGGCAAGACTGGGTCAGAGCCAAGGAAATGAGGTACCAGCCCAACGCACCTCTTAGTTGCTCTAAAAGCCCTAATGAGGACTCCTCCAGCTTCTAAAAACTGGTTTTCCTCCTGAGCTTTCATAGAAACAGAGTTCCGTACCAGTATGACCGTGAAGGTGGCTAACACTTTTATCTCCTGGGACCCGCTGTGAACCTGGGGACAAAGTACAAGCTCTGTGACGAAGTGAAGGCTGGAGATAAGCAATCTCATGGCCATACCCCAATTTTTTCTCAGTACAAGATCTTATGCCAAGACCCAAAGTCCAAACATCTAGCTTTCTGGCTTAGCTCAAGGTCTCACAAGCACGAAGGGAAAGCTAGAGATAAAGGGGCAAGTGGGCGAGTAGGGGTACCCCAGATACAGCTATGCAATCTCAAAGCCTGCCAGGAGGTAATTTGGGGATAAAGATAAAGCCAAGGCCTTCCCCGACCAACATTCTGAGATGCGAGAAGACCAGAGGGCCAAGCACAAAATGACTTCTGAAGGTGATTCCCAGATGATAAACGTACCTTTTTCTACCCCCCTTCCCCCAAAATGGTATATCTGATCATCTTCATGTATGAACTTAAAATAGTGAAATGTTGGGCACCTGGGTGGCTCAGTCAGTTAGTTAAGTGTCTGCCTTTGGCTCAGGTTACAATTCTAGGGTCCTGGGATCAAGTCTCGCATTGGGCTCCCTGCAGAGCAGGAAGTCTACTTCTCCCTCTCTTGCTTTCGCTCTGTCAAATAAAAAAATAAAATATATACTTTTAAGATTTTATTTGTTTATTTGACAGAGAGAGAGATCACAAGTAGGCAGAGCAGGAGGCGGGGGGTGGGGTGGGAGAGAAGGGAACAGACTCCCCTCTGAGCAGAGAGCCCGATGCGGGGCTCAATCCCAGGACCCCGAGATCATGATTTGAGCCGAAGGCAGAGAGGCTCAACCCACTGAGCCACCCAGGTGCCCCTAAAAAAAATAAAATCTTAAAAGAAACCAGGGAAAATGTTATGGAAGCAAATGGCTTGTAACCTTGTAAGTACTTACAACACAGTGTATCTTCTTGCTCATGAATATTCTATACTAGAACCATTGTTTCTGTAGTTTAATTAAAATGTTTTCTTGGTGTTCCAGTTTATTAAAATGCCTGAAGGTGATTCCCAGAGGCCAACTCCCAGAATAACTCAGTTACAACTAAGCTCTGGCGCTAATCAAAGAAGATTTAGTAGATAATAGATTGTAACCATCCAAATAGATCAACTGGCCTACAAATGTAAGAAAATGCTATTATATCCCCCAAGTAGGAGGAATTATTACTTTCATCAGTCACCAAGCAACTCCACTGTTAGAGACACAGAACACAGAGCCACAAAAACAGAGTTAAAACACCCTGTGGTTTCCTGCATCCTCTCTTGGATATATCCTTGAGTTCTGGCCTAGGGATGGCAGTTTCATTTTTGGCTCTAAAACCAGAACCTATTACAAAACACATCAGCACAAAGAACCTCAAGAATACTATAAATAGGGGCACCTGGCTGGCTTTGTCAGTAGAGTATGTGACGCTTAATCTCAGGGTTGTGAGGTCAAGGCCCACATTGGGTGTAGAACCTACTTAAAATAAAAATAAAATAAAATAAATTAAAAAAAAAAAAAAAAAGGAATACCGTGAATAAAATAAATGCCACACATTCAGAATATACCGCATAACCTGCTACCCTAGAGGTCTGTGCAGTGGGTGAGTTTGTGAGAACACCCCGCAGCACACAGGGCTGTCCAACAGAACTTTCTACAATGATGGAAACATTCTAAAGCCGCGCTGGCTAACAAACCTTTTAAATGCCGCCAGTGAGACTGAGCAGCTGAATTTTCAATTTTCAATTCAAGGAAATCTCAATTAATACCCATGGTTCCACGTGGCTGGTGGCCACCAAAGGAGGCAGTGCAGACTGAGACGCAGGCATATCCACATCCACTGGGACCACTGAACCTACCAGTTTCCCGGCATCCATAGTGGCCTTCAGCTTTTTCCCCAGTTCTGAGCCAGACGCAACCATGGCCCTCAGCATGTCCCCAGTGGCCAAATGGCAGACGCAGAAGTTTTCGGCCAGTTTGGGTGCCTGTGGAGGGGAAGATGAAAACAAAGACAGAATTAACACTGAAGGCCCTGGCATTAGGCTGCCCGGGGGTGAGTCTGGCCCTGTCACTGGCTCAGTGGACTGTGGCCAATGCCCGATTTCCTTACCTGGAATAGCGATAAAAGTACCAGATGTTATGGGCACCTGGGTGGCTCAGTGGGTTAAGCCGCTGCCTTCGGCTCAGGTCATGATCTCAGGGTCCTGGGATCGAGTCCCACATCGGGCTCTCTGCTCAGCAGGAGCCTGCTTCCTCCTCTCTCTCTCTGTCTGCCTCTCTGCCTACTCGTGATCTCTCTTTGTCAAATAAATAAATAAAATCTTTAAAAAAAAAAAAAAAAAGTACCAGATGTTATAGTCCGATGTAGAACAATTATAGGGTCACAGTAAGATTTCTACGACAGAATCCCTGTAAAGCACTGAAAACTGCACCTAGCACACGGGAAGTGGTCATAAATATTAGCTATTCTCACAACTTCCACCAGATACACCCTAGTGACACAAAAGCCTCAGTTTACAAATGGGAAGAATCAAAACAGCAGTATCAGTACCTCTCAGGGTTGCTGCGAAGTTTATTTATTTAAAAAAAGATTGTATTTATTTATTTGACAGAGAGACACTGTGAGAGCAGGAATACAAGCAGGGGGAGTGGGAGAGGGAGAAGCAGGCTTCCTGCTGAGCAGGGAGCCACCCAATGTGGGGCTCGATCCCAGGACTCTGGGATCATGACCTGAGCCGAAGGCAGATGCTTAACTGACTGAGCCACTCAGGCGCCCCTATTTTAAGATTTTTATTTTGAAGTAATCTCTATGCCCAATGTAGGGCTCAAATTTAGGACCCAGAGATTAAGAGTCATACCCGCGGAGCAGGCCAGGCGCCCCAGCTGCTGAAAAGTTGAAATGAGTTCACGTAGATCAACCACTCAGCACAATGCCTGGTATATAATGTGTTGAATGAACATTTGCCAAAGGAATGAATGCGCCACAGTCAAGTAAGGTGGCCAGGGGTCTGGGAGGTAGCCCCGGGCCAGCTGAGGAATGCGGGTTTCCCCCCAGGCACATCTGGTTCTTCCCCTTTCCTCTCAGAGGCTCAGTTTCCTGGTCTGTTTAAGATGAAGGCAAAAAGTCTTCATCTCAGAAAGTAGCTGCAAAGATGAGATAGGATACATAAAAAGAGGATTTGGCCAACAGTATATACTTACATAGTAGTTTTAGGAGGCAGAATAACCTTTTGGTTAAGAGCATGGGCTTCAGAGTCAAAATTCCTGGGGTTCAGACACCAGTCACTAGATATGTGACTTGAGAAAAACTGTATCACCTTACTGCCTTTCAAATCTCCTCTAAGTCGAATGGAAATAGTAGCAGGCCCTCCATCACTGGGCTGATGGGATCAAATGGAGCTCGACATATATACACCGGGACAGACACAGAGTAAACACTCAGTGAACTTTAGCTGGCACTGCAGCCCCAGCCCTAATTCCACGTTCATTCACAGAGAAAGAAAACACTGAAGCCCCCTCCAAGAACCCTGCTGGGAGCCAGGAAAACAAGACATGGATTCTGGCCTCTACAGGCTCCTAGTTTGGTGGACAATACAGCAGAATAAAGACCAGAACAGGAAGAACTCTGAACAATACAACAGGAGTACTCTCCTCACCCCAGCCCCCCACCCCCACAGAATCAGTTCAAGAAGCTTGATATTTAGTGTTCTGGTTCAACTGTTTCATAAAATAAGTAGGGTTGGATTCTTATTCAAGCCAGTGCATTGGGAGTTTTCTTAGTTGCACACAGGAAAGGGAAATAGATGAGGCTCAGTGTAGCAAATTCCAGTTTGATTCATGGACTGATTCAGTTCAAGCAAAGACATGACTTCACAGCAAAATGGAATCCAGATGAAGAACGTGTTAAAAACTGCACTTTGGAAAACCAGTGAGGGTCAGGACTCTCTGGCAATGGAAAACCTTCTGGCCCTCCAGGTTGGCGTGGTGGCCACACCCCCAGAGAACTGAGCTTTTCTGCCAATCTTTCTTGTTGGTTGTTGAAGTTAATCTGGGGGAACATTCTGGAGACTGGGCTTGTGCGTTTCGGGATGACGGGATTCTACAGCTGTGTGACCTTGGGCCAGTTACGTTACTTCTCAGCATCTGTTTCTTCACCAGTCAGTTGGGGATGTCTATCTACTTGATTGGGCTGTAGTGAGGATAACAACATTGGGCTGTTTTGAGGAAGTAAATACCCAAAACATTAAGATACACAGTGGGCATTTAATAGAAGACTTCCCTCCATGGTCTTTCTTTTTTGCATTTCTCCACAGAAATGCAACCTACAGAAGCATTCGGATGAAATAACTTTGGACTGTTTAATCCCCATCCCCTCACACTTCAAGATTATGCTTCAGGGCACTGCTTCTACTCCAGACCACCTGGAGATGCTGCTAAAATGCAGATTCTCATTCCACAGGCCAGGGCCTGAGCATCTGCATTTTTAACAAGCTGGTAGGCCTGGCTGTGCTGTTGGCCCCTGGACCACACTCTTGCTGCTTGAGGCCCTGAGCCACTTGTGTCTCACTGGCCATCTCTGTGAGAACCCTGTCAGGGAAGAGGAGGGCTTTTGTGGGGGGCATGGGTAAGAATGGCTGAAACCACCAGACAGGCAGCATGGTGGGTGGGTTTAATGTCTTCGGTCTTCAGTGTATTACCACAGTCATCTGGGGCATATGCTAAAAATATAAAGCCAGGCCCACCCTTAAAGTTTCTGCCTGAGTGGTTCTTAGGCAGCACCCAGGGATTCTGATGCACAGTCTGTGAAACCCCCGGGGGCAGTGGGACAAGACTGGGTTTTTGGTGGTACAGATCTGGGTTGGAAACTAGGACCCACAATTTACTCACTGTGCTGCCCCTGAACAAGTTATACGGCCTTCTTAAAGCCACAGTGTCTTGTCTTCATCCCTGGAGTCCAGACAATAATGTCTACTCTCAGAGCTATAATGGGGACTTAATAAAATTACGTATGCAGAAGCATTCGGCACAGTGTCTGGCATTCAGAGAAATAAAGGGAAGCTATTAGTTGCTGAGGTTTGATTTAATCTCAAACTCATGTGTTTTCTCACTTTGAAATTACCTCTCTGCCTCTGTCTTTCCCATTCCCACGTCCCATGCTCCTGAATATGTAGCTGGAGTCATCTCCTAAAATACTGTTGGGCGTGCCCCCCACCCCCAACACCTACACACACATTCAGAAGCCTTCCATGTCTCCTCAGTGCAATAGGGGAGAAGTCCAAATATCTTAGTCTAGCACTCAGTGTCCTCCATAATCAACTTCCTACACGGCCTAAGCTCTTCAAATTTACCTCCACCTTCAAATTTACCTATCTATATGCCTTGCACCACTGCAAACAGCAGCTCTATGGATGGTTCCCGAATACATAATGTAAGCATTTCTGAGGACCCTAGCTCCTCTCCCTTCTACTCTTCCCAAATTCTGAGCATCTCTCTCAAAATACTCCCACCTACCCCTTCTTCCTCTGATAAGGACTCATCAACATCAGCTAACTGAATGTTTGCAACATGCCAAGGAATTTTTCTATGCAGTTTTACTGCAGTTCGTATGCATAATATACATCAAACCCAGGAGGTAGGAACTATTTTTAATCTGTATTTTATAAATGAAATTCAGAGGCTAATTGCCCAAGATCGCGTAGCTAGTAACATCAGAGCTGGCAAGCCCTAGCACTTACCCATGATATATGGCCTTATTAAAAAACAGCAATAACAACCCACAGAGCCTCAGTGGCTGTTTCTTAGGAAAAAGTGTGTGTGTGTGTGTGTGTGTGTGTGTGTGTGTGTGTGCGCGCGCCCGCCTGGAAGGGAGCATGAGGATTTTGCCATGCTGGCAACATTCTGTTTCTTAACACGAATATAAGCCGCCCAAGGGTAATTGTGAAAATTCATGTTGTGAGGAACCATCAAGCTGCTCACTTATGATATGTGTACCTTTCTCCATATACAGTATACCTCAATAGAAAGTTTTTTAAAAAGCACAGAAACCTGTGTTTGAGTATCACTTCTGCCTCTTAACTTACCATGGAACCTTAGGCCAGGGATTCTTCGAGACTATCTCCTCATCTATAAATTGGGGCTAACAATACCGACATTATGGGCTGGGTAGGAGGAAGAATGGAATACTCTCGACAAATGACAGTTCTTGTTCTAACCCTGAACTAATCCTAGCATTTGTCAGTCACTCCTGTGACACGTCACGCATGGTACTTCGCACTGGTATGAGTTGTGCGCGTGCTGTTCGGTTTTGCCTCTACACCCAGGCTAGTGTTAACTGTGAAAGATGGTAACTCTGCTCAGGAACCAGTCATGGATTCAAATCCTGCCTTTGCTACTTCTTTATGCTTATCCTGGGGCAAGGTACAGCATTTGAGCCTCATTTTATTAGCACAAAGGGCATGGATAAGAACAGGACCTACCTTCTAGGGCTGTAGGTTTAAATCAGACGACACGTGGAATCTCTGACTAGGGGCCTGTCACATAACTGAGCAAAGGGTGACTATTTCTTGTACTGTATCTTCTTAAGGGCAAGGGCTGCTCTCTGCATCTCTAACACCAAAACGATCAAGCATAATATGCATAGGGTAGGAGAAAATCTAACCCAGGGTAGGAGATAGTCAATAAAAGAGCAGGGGCTTTGGAGCCATTCAGGTGGCGGATCTGCCGATAACTTGCTATGTAAACTAGAGAACAGGCCCTCTGAACTTCAGTTTCTCTAACTGTAAAAAGGGGAATAAAAGTATGGGTCTCACAGAGGTGTCATGTCGCTGCACTGATACAGCTGACAGAGACTGGCCTGCAAGAACTGGTATAAGCTAGACACATGCAAAAATAGTTAACAGGGTGACAGACACCTTGGTCACGCTATCTGGTTGCTGCCTGAAAATAATTTGTGAAGGGGAAGTGGATGGGGAAGCAATGGCCACCAGCTGATGGTTCTTGGGGCTGGATAATGGGTACATGGGGACGAGTCTTCCTTTGTATTCAGACTTGAGGCACCTGGGTGGCTCAGTCCGTTCAGTTTGTTTGACTCTTGATTTTGGCTCAGATCATGATCTCAGAGGATGGTGAGATCAAGCCTCTTGTGGGGCTCTGCAATGCGCATGGAGCCTGCTTAAGATTCTCTCTCCCTCTGCCCCACCTCCACTGCCCCCCCCCCCGTCACGTGCTCTCTCTCTAAAAAAAACCAAAAAACCCCACAAATTCTTAAAAAAAAAAAAAAAAGTTAGGGGGTGCCTGGGTGGCTCAGTCGGTTAAGCATCTGCCTTTGGCTCAGAGCATAATCCTGGGGTCCTGGGACTGAGCCCTGTGTTGGGCTCCCTCCTCAGTGGGAGTCTGCTTCTGCTTCTCCCTCTGCCCTCAGTCCCCCTCCCCCATCTTGTGCTTTCTAACTCACCCCCTCTCTCAAAATAAATAAAATCTTTAAAAAAAAATTAGGGAGTCACCCTAATTAGGGTGACTAAAATTAGCCTCCCTAAAAAATTAGGGAGTCACTGCTAGCTCAGTCAGTGGAGCATGAGACTTCAGATCTTGAGGTCTGTGAGTTCAAGCCCCACATTGGGGAGTAGAGCCTATTCAAAGAAAAAAAATAAATATAGGATGTGTTTGTAGACTAAATGCTGCTGGATGCTGCCACTTTGCAACCTCTGATTTATGAACACTGCTGTTTTTTACTTTTTTTTTTTTTTTTTAAAGATTTTATTTATTTGACAGAGAAAGAGACAGCAAGAGAGGGAACACAAGTAGGGGGAGTGGGAGAGGGAGAAGCAGGCTTCCTGCAGAGCAAGAAGAGCCACCCAGATGCCCCTGCTGTTTTTTTTTAACTCCGTAAAACTACAACCACTAGTATTCTTTTTGTCCCACTTACGAAAAGAAAGGTGTACAGAGGTTAAAAGACTTGTTTCCTCAAGTCCCAATTACATCTCCTTCACTTCCACAAAGCCTTCTCTGACCAACACTTGCTGTATGCACACACCCTTATAAATCAGCTCATAAGTATAATTTCCTTCAAAACTTCCTGAATACATCACTCTTTACACTGAAATATCTGGTTGTAAGGGAAGGGAAATGTATAAGATGAGGAAGTCAATAATTATTGAACACCTGTGATGTGCCAGGTTGTCATTTGGGTAGGTAGGGATGCTTTTACACACGTATATAACACATTCTTCCAAAATCCTTGTCACCTTTTGGTCTATATGAATAAGGGCCCTATTAGTCTTGTTCACTGCTATATCTCCAATGTTTGGTACTCATAAAATGTTGAATAAGTAAGGTGGGTATTATCACCATTTTTCAGGCGAAGACACTGAGATTTAGAAGTTACAAAGCTTGCTAGACTATAAAACCCTTGTCTCAGCACTGGGATGGGTTGTTCATTACACAACTAATAAAATTATTAACTTCTGTATGAACTAAGAAAAACTAATTGATGCATTTGAGCTACCCTGTTTATAGTCACAGCAAAAATTTGCAGAGTCTGGGATTAAATATTCCTCTGCTGCAGTTTCCCTAATAACGGAGGGTGATAGCAACAGGAAAGAGACTTCAAAGTTAACGGAGGTCAAGGGGATTAGGTAACAGTGAGTTCCAAGGATGTATCAGCTCCAGCTATAGAAAAGGGAAAGTGGTCGTTCTTGACCTAGTGCCCAGAGCCAAAAAGCAATTATCACGGGAATGACCTGTATCTCCCAGGCTTCCCTTGTCATCACCCACATTAATCTGTGTCCTTCAACCATTTCCAACCCCATCAAGTGCTAAGTGATGTTCTGGGTGCCAGAGGGGTCTCAAGAATGAGTTAGACAAGATCTTTTCAAGTGCTTTTCAAAATCTTTTCAAGGAGAAGTGGGCACACAGCTGTCCCCTGAACACCATTCATTTAGGTGCTCAGGACTTTCAGGAATTCCATCTTAAGCAGCTAACAACC
Source organism: Mustela erminea (assembly GCF_009829155.1). Lineage (NCBI taxonomy): Eukaryota > Metazoa > Chordata > Mammalia > Carnivora > Mustelidae > Mustela > Mustela erminea. The sequence goes on along the minus strand of NC_045623.1, from coordinate 85,133,527 downwards.
AACAGGAACCTGTGGCCTGGAGGGCAATGCCAGACCTTTAGCAGGAAGGGGACACTGATAATCCAACCTATGGCCTTCCAAATCTTAAAAGGAGATCATAAATCCCAACTCTGATCTATGGGTCCATTACAGCCCCGACACCAAGTGAGGATCCACAGTCTGCTAAGGTAGAAGGTAACTTTAGAGTCCAAACTCCTGGAACCCCATGGCTCCTGAGGTTCCAGACTGCATGAAGTTAATTTTGCTATCTTCGGAAAGCAACCTAACCTCTCCTGGGACTGTTTTCTTACCTGTATGTTGACACCGTCTCTCATTTCCCCAACTTAACTGGCTCAGGTAGGTTATACCTCATTTCTCTTAGAACTCTTAATCAGCACACCCCAGTTCCCCCAATGTCCCACGTGCTAAAGATGCTCCTCTGCCTTCAGTCATTAACCCTAACCAACAAGGTTCCCCTACCCCAAATGCCTGGAACATAACTTTGGACAAGCCCCTCCCACACTGTAGGGAATCGGGGGGTCCCTGACTCCACTCAGGCTGTAATATAGATACTTCAACCGAAGGCTCACCCTACCGCTCAAATCCTCTCAGCTTTTAACTCCTTAAGGAATCTAAATCAGTCCTTTGATCCCGACATGACACCTCAAGTCGAGATCCCTCCAGAACTCTAATCCTAACTCAGACTTCCCCCGATCTCCAACTGGACCCTCTCCCAAACGCCTTCCCAGAACTCTCCCACACCCTTCCTAGGCCTAGGCTCCAGGTCCCGCTCCAGGGCTATCTGGAGCTCCGGCCGTCCTGACCTTGGAGTTCCACAGGCTCCGCCGCCAAGCCCGCCCCTGCAGCTCACCTGGGTACCCTTGCCGGCCCCGGGAGGCCCCAGAAGCACGGCCCGGATGCCTTTGGGACACTCTGGGGCCGGTTCGGGCGCGGGGACGTTGGGAGCCATGGCCGCCAAGCCTCTCAGCGCTCAAGCCGCCAGCACACACCTCGCAGGTCCAGCGCTTCCAGTCTAGCGCGCCGCGCACGCCACGCACAGCCCGCTCGCCGCTAACACTGGTCCGCCGCCACGTCCGTCAGGTCGCTTCTCCCGCCCCCGAGTGTGATGGACACTTCAACTCACCAGCCATGAGGCAACGTTGTAGAAAGCTGCTTTTGATTGGACAAAATCCGTAAGGGAGTAAGGAAGGGGCGGGCCATCATATTCCGAGGCGGGGTTGGGGCTCTCGGCGGGTGTGCGGAGTGGGCGGGAAAAAGTGAAGTAAGACCTGAGGCCCGGCTAGGAGTTCCAGTTTGGCTTTGACAGTTAATGACACCGGCAACTCCGGTAAAGTCCTTTGCAGTTGCTTCTGGGAGTGCAAATGGGCGAAATCAGTCTTAGAAGACAAGTTGATATTATGTATCAAATATCCTTTGGCCCAACAACTGCACCTCCAGGAATTAAAGATATAATCAAAGAAAGATACGCGTGAAGATTTGTGTAACAAAGACACTACTTGTAGCACAACAGCCTAAAAGCCTCAAAAAAGCAAACCAAAGAACAAAATAAAAACAAAGGCAATATCCCAAATATTCAACAAGAGATTGGTTAAATAGATTGCAACAAATTTGTATTCTGAACCTCCCCATTGTATAAAATATTTAAACACATGGGAAAATGTTCACCAAACAGGATACAAAATTGCAGTTACAACAAAATCCCACTTTTGAGTTACAAGTGATGATCTTTGTACACTGTGATTACAGGAGCCTCTCCCATTCTTCTTTGTGCATGTTTATATTTTCAAAAAGTTCTATAATAAGTTCTGTAATAAACAGATACTACTTTTATAATAAGAAAACAACCTTTTTAAGTCAGGAAAAGCTTTTCTCAAAAGAGATAACTCTTGGAGCTATCTCTTGGAGATATCCTTCTCAGATAAGAAAAGAATTCCTCCAGCTTTTTGGTGTGTGAAAGTTTCATCCACATCCCCTGTGAAGCAATCCTCTAGACCCTGGCAAAACTAGCCCCAAGGGCCCCTTTGGACCTTTAGTCAGGAATGTGATTATGAAACGATTATGTTTCCCCACAGGCTCTTAGCTACTCATTTTCTACATCCTAGTGGTGAATTTGCTCTTCCTTCAGTGTGACCTCTTCTATATTACCTCACAAAAGAAATGAACATTTATTCCCCCTCTCTACGTTGGACATCCACAAAGTGCCTGAACTTGAAAGAGGCAGAGATTGTTAAACCCATTTTTCAGGGAACTATGTAGTGGTTAGCCCAGAGCCACATAGTGGCAGGGTCACAATTAAGACTATGGATGATGAGCTGGTGCCCCAGAGAGCTCAGAGTTCATGGGAGTGAGGGGGAGGGTAGGGAACAAGCACATTTTTCTAGTGGAAACTTCTATGTAGCCAAAATTCACTTCATTCCAAGAAAGTCAGAGTTTATGGAGGGTTGCTGTACCCAGGACACCAGGCAAGGGGCATAGGATCAGTCTTCCCTTTCTGTCACCTATCCCTACAGTGATTTCTACCAGGCACGGATCCCTCGGGAAGGAAAGCAATTGAGACTACACAGAAATACACAGTGTAAAGTTTATTCATTCAAATTTTAATAATGTCCTAGTCTTTGGGGGGCATACTAAAGACCATAAGGGGGATATTGACAGCCCTTGGGAAGGAAGGAGTACTTCATTCATTTATTCTCTCAACTTAATTTGTAATAATAACTGCTATCATCTACCTATTATTGGGTACTGTGTGCCAGCCCTGTGCTAACCCTTTCATGCATTACTTTATTTAATTTGCACAATAAACTAGACATCTAATTACTTTATTTTCTGCAATTTTTTAAATAGAGGAAATTAAGGCACAGAGAGGTGAGGCTGAGGCTGAGCAGATCTGAGCTCAGTTCTGTCTGACTGGCTGGTGCCCAGTACTGCCAGACAGCAACACAGGCAGTTTCTGCAGATGTGAGACCCACAGCACAGCTGGATTCCAGGTAGAGGGATCCTGGACATTTCCGTGAAAAAGATGGACCTTGAAAGATACAGAGGATTTGGCTTTGGTGTGGGGGATATATTTCAGGCTGAGAGAACATTCAGAGCAAACTAGGAGAGGGGAGAGAGAGAGAGAGATAAGAGTGTGCTGTAGACTTTATCCAGGGGGCTTTGGTGAATTGGGAAATTTCTTAAGTAGAACCATCATGGTCAGATTCACATCTTTTTTTTTTTTTTTTAGATTTTGTTTGACAGATGGAGATCACAAGTAGGCAGACAGGCAGGCAGAAAGAGAGGAGGAAGCAGGCTCCCTGCTGAGGAGACTCTGGTGTGGGACTTGATCCCAGGACCCTGAGATCATGACCTGAGCCGAAGGCAGAGGCTTTAACCCACTGAGCCACCAGGTGCCCCGATCAGATTCACATCTTAAAAGGATCAGTTGCAGGACAGACTGGAGAGAAGAGGAAGAGATGAATGCCAAGAGATACTTATGTTTGTGTTTTGTGATAGGCAGAACAATCCCCTCCCCACTCTACCCCCAAAGATGTTCATGTCCTAATCCCTGAAACTTGTGACCATGTTACCTTACAAGGCAAAAGGGACTTTGCAGATGTGATTAAGTTAAGGATTTTGAGGTGGAAAGAGATTATCCTGGATTATCTGGATGGACCCAATATAATCACGAAGGTCCTCATTAAGGATAAGAGAGAGGCAGGATAACCAGAGAAAGAGGTGTGATGACACAGACAGAGGTCAGGGTGGTGTGATTGTTGACTGGAGACCACAAGCCAAGGAGTGATCAAGGAATGATCCAGCCTCTAAAGCTGGAAAGGCAAGGAAACAGACTGTCCCTTAGGGCCTCTAGAGGAAACACATCTCCTGCTGACACCTCCATGTTAGCCCCATCGGACCCATTTTGGATATCTGACCTCCCGAATTATAGGATAATAAATTTGTATTGTTTAAGCCATCAAATTTGTAGTAATTTTTAAAAAGATTTTATTTATTTATGCGAGAGAGAGAGAGACAGAATGAGAGAGAGAGAGCATGAGAGGGGAGAATTTCAGAGGGAGAAGCAGACTCCCTGCTAAGCAGGGAGCCTGATAGGGGACTTTATCCTGGGACTACAGGATCATGACGTGAGCTGAAGGCAGTCGCTTAACCAAATGAGCCACCCAGGCACCCAAACTTGTAGCAATTTACTACAGCAGCAATAGTAAACTAATAAATGTTCTTTGTGTGCAAGCAACAGAAACAGACTCTGGCTACATCAATCAAGAGAGGAACCCGCTGGGATGATACAGTTGTACGACAGGTGGCCTTAGGAATGACAGGAGCCAGAGCTGCTTTGGGTAGACAAGGTGGAGGGGGATATTTATTCCCTCCTCTGGCTTTTTCCAGAAAAAAAGAGGGACCTCTTTTAGAGTAATATTCCTGCCTCTTGTCTCTGCAGAAGAGAAGGAGCAGTGACTTATCTGATTGTTGAGTTTAGGAAGACTAAACGAAGCTCAGTTCACCTCTTCCTCTTCTTTCTCTTTCAGCTCTACCTCCTCACAAGAACCACGTTTTGTTTTGTTTTTTTCTCTCTTCCTTCTTGCTCTAAAATTTCCCAGGATCTGACCCTCACAGGGAAGATTATGATTTCCCAGCACTGCCTGAGACTGGGTGGGAAAGATGGCTTGCTGGAGTTCCATATTAGTAATTCCACTTGTCTGTCAGACCTCAAGGTACATCTCCAACAGGTCTGTCAGTAAAAAAGGTGATATTTAGATCTCCTTCTGTCCTACTTCGGTAGCCACCTATCACTGGATTCTAAACTTGGGTGAGGCTACCCTCAAACCCAACAAATGAGTTCTCATGATGCTGTGATTAGAATGACTCAGCTTGACTGTTCCCTGCATCTGCGTCATTCTACTCAAGATTCAAAGCTCTGGCTTGGTTTTTACCTCATGTTCACCCCTTGGCAAAGGTGGAGAGTACCTTGATTAATAGTTCCCTCAAGATTGTGGGAGTGGGAGACGTAGTTCCCCAAAAGCACATGACGACAGTTTCTGAAATAAGGGGGAAGAGCCTTTGGGCAGGCAGAAATGACAGATGTCCACAGCAGGGAGTATTGCAAAAGTCCAGGAGAAAGGGAACGAGGGACTGGTCTATGGAGGTAGAATTAATGGGAACTGACACTAGACCAGATGGGGATAATAATGTCCAAGTTCTGGGGCCAGGTGACTGGGGCAGGGTGGTGTCATTAATATTCACCTCATTCATTCTTTAATTAATTCATTCAGTGTATATTTAGTGAGCATATACTATTGCCCAGGATTGTGCTTGGTGCCAGAGATCTGGTGCTGACAAGGAAGACAGGGTATCCACTCTCATAGATCTTGCAGTCAAGGGAGGAACAAAACTCAAGTAAGATGGCAATTTCAGTACAGGGATGAGGACAATGCTGTGGAAGCGACAGCCTATGTTGGGAGCACCTGTCTCAGATTTGAAGGGGAATGACATCTAAGAGACATGAAACATCAAAGGATGAGGAGAGTTTGGCTGAAGGAGGGAGGGACACCAGGAGCAGTATGTGCCAAGGTCTGGAGGCAAAGGAGCCAGTGGCAAGTCAAGGATAACTGTGGTACTCAGCAGAAGAACGTCTCTCCTATGTTGAAATCCAATACTGTAAAGAGCTCGGAGGGCAGGGGACAGCCACGTCTCCTTGTCTCCTCCTATGGAAGCTGAAAGGGCAGAATCTTTCCTGCCTTTCTGGCAAAGGGACAGTGAGCACATGACCCGGCCTGCCCAATAGGATGTCTCTCCCCAGGACTTTGACCTTTGAGAGAGAGAAAGAGGCAACGTGGCAGGGCTGTTCTCGGAGGGGACCTGGGAGTCTTGCAGCAGTGGGTGGCCAGTGGCCAGTAGCAGCTATCCAACTGGGCTTCTCCTGAACCATGCGTTTGCCTGTGTTCTTAGCCTAAATACTTTGGGTTCCCGTCCATGTTTGGAACTCATGAACACCACACGTTATTCAACACAACCCTTCATCCTTTAGGCTAGCCACCAAACAGACAGCATAGAGCTGAGAGGGGGTCAGCCTGGCCGGAGGTACAACTTGAGAGGGTGAGGGAAGAAGCAAGAGGGTGGGAGGCAGGGCTTTCCCTTTGGGTGAGGAGAGAGATGCCTCAGGGAAAAACCTCCCTTCCTGCCTGCCTTGAGATGTTGAGGGTGAATGCGATGCTTAGTCTAGCAGCCATCCTGGGGTTGTGAGGGAAGAGCGAAGAAACGCAGAGAGAAGCTGACTCCGAGTCGAACATCGCTGTGCCGCCAAATGAAACAACTGGTATCACCTGCCTCTAGACTTCTTGCAGTGGGGGCCACGTTTATTGGGGTATTCCGGTTCCTGCTGCTAAAAGTGCCTCCAGTGACACTGCAAGTCATCTAAGCCCTCTTAGCCTCAGTTTCTCTTTGTGAAGTACAGATGGGAGTGCCTGGGTGGCTCAGCTGGTTAAGCGTCTGCCTTTGGCTCAGGTCATGATCTCCACATCCTGGGATTGAGCCCTGCATTGGACTCCCTTTGCTCAGCAGGGAGTCATCTTCCTTTCATCTGCCTCTCCCCCTACCTGTGCTCTCTCTGCCCACCCCCATGAATAAACGAAATCTTTAAAAAAAATGCAAATGATGATACCTGCCTCATAGGATCAGAGCGAATATCAAATTAGATAATGGATGTAAAGTATTTAGCACAGTTCCTTGCTTGTAGTAAGCACTCAGTAAATGTTAACTATGACCACCTGTGTCAAAACCTTGGGGCAGAAGGGTTTGTCCTAGAAGAGAAAAGAGAGAAGAGAAAGAGAAGAAGGACTAAATCTGGGGAACCAACATCTGAGGGTAGAGAGGTAACCAGCAAAGGGGTCAGAGGATAATTAGAGAGCCAAGAAGAAGACCTGAAGTTTCATTCTACTCAACATACTCTTTTTCATCTGGAAAACTCCTATTCATCCTTCAAAGTCCAGCCTAAATATACCCTTCTTTATGAAGATTTTTTGCACACTCAACCCACAGTTTCACACTCTTAGTTGTCCTGATGCTCTGGCTCTGACAGCATACCCTTCTTTTCTTGCATTTATCCTGATTTATCATGATTTTCTGCTTTTATATCTGTCTCCTGCTCCAGACTGTGAATGAATTCCCTTAAAGCCAAGGTGCCCTGACTGCATCTTCCAGCCCAACCTAGATGAAGCTTGGTAGCTGGTGGCAATAACAGAAGCTGATGTTTAATGACTGATTATCCTGTACCAGGTGCTGTGCTAAGTGCTTTACATATGGCAAATGATTTATTCCTCCCGACAACTTTATGAGGTAAGTGCTACTCTTGGTCTCAGTTTATAGATGAAGATCTATAAGAAGTGAGAAGCTATTTAGATCCAGGTGGTCTGGCTCTCTAGTCTCTACTGTTACCGACAGTGACAAATCATCTCATAGGTAGTGGCCACTGATGAATATTTGTTGACTGAAACGATAGAAGGGGTGTTACCAAAGCCAAGGACAGAGTTTCAAGAGTACAGTAGTCAGCTTCAGCTAAGTTATGCTGCAGTGACAGATAATCCCCCAAATATCAGCTTACAGAAAGGTTTATATCAGAAAGGTTGCAGGTCAGCTACGGTTCTGCCATCAGTCGGAGGTGCTGGCTGAAGGGAAAGGCCCTATCTAGAAACTTGCTGCTCTCAGAGGAAAGGGCCAAGGCAGACAGGAGGCTGGAGTAGGCTTGTATTAGGGAGCTCTGGTAGTACAACTCTCTTCTCAACTCCATGTTCAGTAACATCACATTGGCAGCTTGAAATCAGTCATTCCCTCCCCTCCCCCAGAGAGCCTGTTGCTGAGCATTTACCAGCACAGCACTAATGATGTTATCCTTAAATCTTCTCTCCAGCTCTAGCATAGGTCATGGAAGTACACACTCACATTTTACATATCAAAGCAAGTCTCATGGCCAAGCTGCAATCAGTGGTACCAGGAATATACTTCTCCCACTGGGAGGGGCAGTGAATTATTTGTGGATAATGAATAAAGCAGTCCGCCTCTATGAAGGGGTACATGATGAAGACTGAAGAAAGCCCCTTGGAATTGACCTTGAGGAGTTTGTCCATGACCTTTAACAAGGTAATAGTTTCAGTTGGAATCTGGGGTGGGGACTCAATTGTGAGGGGGCGACCCTCATTCCTGAGGCTGTTCAGGGGAAGGAGGGAGATAGGTAAGCTGATAACCAGACAGGGTGGCCAAGTGGAAGGCAAGAGGTCTTCCAGAAAGAGGTAGCCAGTTTCTTGGTGGGCCTGAGTGCCATTTTTATTCATCTTTACTTATTTATTTATTTAGTAAACTTATTTATTTTTAAAGATTTTATTTATTTATTTGACTGAGAGATAGAGACAACACATGTAGGCAGAGCAGCAGGCAATGGCAGGAGAAGCAGGCTCTCCTCTGAGCAGGGAGCCTGATGTATGGCTTGATCCCAGGACCCTGGGATCATGACCTGAGCAGAAGGCAGCCATTTAATTGACTGAGCCACTCAGGTGCCCCTGAGTGTAATTTTTAGTATTAACCAATCTCTTTCTACACCCATGGCTCTTCCACCTTTGATGCCAGGGATGGCACTAGGGAAGGCAAAGAATGAAAGAGAAAGGGTCATTTTGAGGGTTCTAAAAGCACAAGAAGGGGGGAGGGGCTGACTGAGCCACCTAGGCACCGAGCATCTATCACTTTTCTGGTGGTAGGAAGAGTCCCAGAAAGCACAGGATCTCAGAGACCCACCTTCACACCATGATGCAGGGCAAGGCCAAGGACTTGAGGCACCCCCAAGGGTTCCCTCATGACTCCATGTGCTGCAGGGGGCAGCAGAATGTGTTGCTGTCCATTGTGGGTCGGGGGGGTGGTGGGCACTGGTGGCAGGTGGACTAGAAGAGGCCCCGAGGAGGGGACAGGGAGCTCTCGGCGGGGACCTCTGTGTACGTGCCCGCACGCCTTGTTGGGAGGAACCGAGTGCGGTGGTGAGTGGCTGCCGTTGCTTCTAGAACAAGCCTGCAGTCCCTTATCTAATAGAGAGCTTATTCAGAATTTGGAATTCTTTTGGACTTTAGACATAGGTGATTGGGGCACATGCGGTGTGTTAGGTAACACTGCTTATTATGGTCCTTGGGGCAGCCCCGTGTCATGAAATGCAAGAATCTTTTCTGCAGCAAGGTGTATGGGACACGTAGATTCTAGAGTCTAGAATCGTTTAAACCAGAATGTCTTCCAGGTCAGATTTTGCTGTCAAGTTACTTTTGGTGTCAAATTTTTTTTTTTTTTTTTACAAATAGGTAGAGAGACAGACAGAGAGAGAGATGAGGAGAAGCAGGCTCCCTGCTGAGCAGAGAGCCCTATGCGGGACTCGATCCCAGGCCCCTGGGATCATGACCTGAGCCGAAGGCAGAGGCTTAACCCACTGAGCCACCCAGGCGCCCCTGGTGTCAAATTTTTAAGAAGTCTTTTCAGGTCAGTCCTGGGAGTCACCATGGCTTCTTCCTTTCCCTCCTTACTCTCCCCAGATCCCACGAGTCAGCTAACGCCTCCCATCCTTATCTCCTTAACACCTCTCAGTCCGTCTCCTTCCTTCCATCCCTCCGGCTGTGTCCTGACGCAGGCCCCCCCTCCCCTCTCACCAGGCTCGGCATACCCGCTTCCTGCCAGACCTCCTGCCCCTCCAGTTTCTGCTCCCTTACTGCCCGCACAGGAGTTGCTCCAGAACGCAAACTTCTGGCTTGGCCTGGCTGTTCCATCAGGATAATGATGTGTTTACCTGAGAAATACCGGCAGAATTGAAGAATGATAACTTTCTTTTTATTGATTGTTTGATTGATTGGGGAGAGGGAGAGCACAGCAGTGGGGAGAGGCAGAGGGAGAAGGAGAAGCAGACTCCCCACTGAGCAGGGAGCCCGATGTACTGGATCCGAGGAGCCTGGGATCATGAACTGAGCTGAAGGCAGATGTTTAACCGACTGAGCCACCCAGGCACCTGAATGCAACCTTTCTTTAACAATCCTGGGTATGGAAACTTATCTTTTGGAGTCCGCTAAGCAAGAAACAGTTGCATGCTCCCAGATGGAGCTCCACATGGCTTGTGGAGTCCCACACTGAGGTCTAAGTGCTGCCCCTCCTGACTGCTCAGGCAGAATCTGGGTATGAGCCTGCCTGCTTGGCAGGTCCAAGTAACTTGTACAAAATATACATCCCAGAGTTAAGTTCTCAGGCATGAGGACCAGGCTTCAGTTTGCCTGAGAGTTCTCACTGCAGCTCCAAAATCCAACACTGACCCCCAGAGAGTCTGATTGGTCATATTCATGGTCCTGTACCATAGGCTATCTTGGCCACACTGTCTAGAACAAATGCAGACCAAGATTCCAGCTCCTTCTTGGGCCCACAATGGCCAAACAAAATCACAGGCCTTCCCAGGCCCAGGAAGCAGCCCCTGATTCCAGCGGTTACATTTATAAGAGAAAAAGGAGGGAAACAACAGCTCCAGGTTCTTGTGGTTTGAGCTGCAATGAAAGAAGTCATATGGGACACCTGCGTGTTTCAATCAGTTAAGCGTCTGCCTTCTGTTCAGGTCATCATCCCAGGTTCCTAGGATTGAGTCTCGCATTGGACTCTTTGCTCAGCAGGGAGCCTGCTTTTTCCTCTGTCTGCTGCTCCCCCTGCTTGTGGGCTCTCTCTCTCTCAAATAAATAAATAAAATTTAAAAAGAAAGAAAGAAAGAAAGAGGCAACCATGAGTCTTTCATTTTACTCTTGCCTTTTGGTGATCAAGGTTCTCCACAATTAATGTTTAAGAAGATACCATTTATGGAACAAGGCTTTATACTGGGCCTGTGTTCAGCTCTCTCGATGCATTCTCACCAAGTCAGTACAATCCTCCCACTAAGTCAGCTTCCTGGCCGGGAAATTTGAGTCCCAACCTGACTGGTTGGCTTGCTTGAAATCATACAGTTAGTGAAAGCTCCAATCACACAGCGTTTTCTTGTGGGTTGGATTACTGTTTTCCATAAGTACCTGATGTCCCTCCCTATTGATACTCTTGCCCTCTTAAACTTTGGCCAGAGCATAGGACTTGCTTTGGCCAACGAAATACGAGCAGAGGTAGCATGCATGCCACATTGGGTAGAAGCTTTGGAGAGCTGGAGCAGGACTCGAATACTCTCTTCTCATTGCCTCTGCAGTTACAGAAACCTGTGCTGAGATGCGGCCTTTATCAGCCCAGGTCTCTGACAGACAACCTTGAGCAGAGACCACTAGTCGATACCAATGAGCATCAACTATGAACAAGGGGCTTCTTTTGTTGTTTTAAGTTACTGGGATATTCCCGGTTGTTTCTTACTGTAGCAGAACCTAGCCTGTTTTAACCGATCTCTCCCTCCTGTGCGCTCATAATAGAGAGGCTGGGCAGGAGCCTCTTGCCATGGGGGCCAAGACCCACTTAGCTTAAGCTCTGAGTTCCACTTACCTTCACAGACCAATACCCTCCCACCTGTCATGGTGTACCTCTTCTGTGCCCTTCCGGGCTTCACAAACCCACCTGACCTGGCACCCACTTCCCGATTTTTGTAACACGCTTCCTGCTCTTTTGCCACTCAGACCGCAATGTTGAGATGTGGTTTTCTAAAGAATTGGCTAAGCCCAAGCCATCTGAAGAGACTTTCAGCTACTGTTTTGAGGTCACTGCGGCCAAATGCTATTTCCATAAAAGCTGCCAGTATTCCAAGAAGATGATAGTGGTGACAAATGCACACTTGGTTGAGAAATGCTGCATCCTGGACACCGCCTGTGAGGAAATCCTTGTGGAATGAACCAGAAGTTCTGTTGGAAAATGATGATGTAGAACAGAGGGCACTGGGTTGGAAGTGCTCTTAGAATAATGTTTATTGAGCACCTACTATGCCTGGCAATCAGAACTCTGTTGCCCCTGTGGCAGGGGACTCAGGTGAGAGAGACAAGTGTGGGCAGAGGGTGGTGATGATACAGCATGATAAATTAGGCTGGCTGCCTCATCTAGTCATTTATTCATTTAGGACATATTTAGTGAGTTCTCCCAATATGCTGGGGACTAGGATTAAGTGCAAACCAGGCAGGGACCATCTTTGCCCTCCCAAAGTTTGTAGTCTAACAGCCCTGAGAGAAATAGACACAGAGTGCTAAGGGAGCATCTAGCGGAGGCAGATAACCTCATCTGGGGTGGGGATGGGGTTGTAGGATAAGTTTATTAAGGATGTGACTCCAGAATAGGGTCCTGAAGGATGAGCAGGAAGGAGGCAGCAAAGAAGGGGGAAGGGCATTCCAGGCAGAGGGAACCGTTGAAGCAAAGGCCTGGAAGCATGAATCAGCTTAGCACATTTGCTAAGTGTGAACAGTTTAGTATGACTAAAGCAGAGAGTTTAAACTAAAGAGGAACAACAGAGAAGGCGAGAGACCAGGCTGACAGAGGCTACATCTCCAAGGGTCTTGGGTGCTGGCTTTAGGTGCTTGGACTTAACTTGAAGACTGTAGGAGGCTTTGCAGGAGTTTTGAGCGGAGTGTTTATTAGTTAGGAAACAGGCTGAAGTACAGTAACAAAGACATTGAACTAACAACGGCTTAGACAAGATAGACGTTTGCTTCTTGCTTGTGTAAAAACAGATAGGCAAGCCAGAATGGGCACGGTGGTTCCACAATCACGAGGGACCCTGGTTCCTTCTGGTTTGTTGCTGTGACATCTTCAACACCAGCTTCCTTCTTGTGGTCTAAAGAGGGCAGCTCTGTCTCCCACCATCACATCTGCATTTCAGCCAGCGGGTAGAAGTATGAGGGATGTGGAAGACATACCCCTTCCCTTGAAAGGCATAACTCAGGACTTGCCCACATCACTTTCATTTACATTGTACTACCCAGAATTCAGTGTGGCCATGGTTAGGGGCCAGGTTGCTGGGAAATGTAGTTTCTATTCTGGGCAGACATGTGTTTATCTAAAAGGCAGAGGCTCTATTATTAAAGGAAGGATGGAAGCTGGGAAACAACCAGCTGTCTTCAACAGGGAGTGATGATCCTATTTGCTTTTTGGAAAGATCTCTCTCAGGAAAGGTGGAGGAAGTTCTGGGTGGTAAGGGATCAGAGCCAAGGAAGTCATCCAAAGGAGAGTTACGGAGGCCCGAACCAAGGTGGAGACATCTGGGGTAGAGGAAGTAGACAGAGGCTTAGGAGAGAGCTGGAGTTTGAACAGACCAGGATATGGTGACCAACTGGACTTAGACACACATCGAATTTACTGTACTTAGCACAGGGCTGTGACCAGCTTACAATAAGTGCTAGGAGATTGTGAATGTACGAGGGGAGACTAGGAGCCAAGGACAATGACAGTGATAATAATGGCTCCTGGAACTAGCTTGACTGAGGAATATCAACATTTAAAGATAAATATCGGGGTGCCCTGGGTGGCTCAGTTGGTTGGGTGTCTGCCTTCGGCTCAGGTCATGATCCCAGGGTCCTGGGATTGAGCCCCGCATTGGGTTCCCCACAGTGGGGAGCCTTCTCCCTCTGCCTCTGCCTGCTGCTCCCCCTGCTTATGCTCTCTGTCCAATAAATAAATAAAATCTTTCAAAAGAAGGTAAATATGGAATAATTTTTTTTTGAAGATTTTATTTATTAATTTGACAGAGAGAAATCACAAGTAGATGGAGAGGCAGCCAGAGAGAGAGAGAGAGGGAAGCAGGCTCTCTGCTGAGCAGAGAGCCCGATGCGGGACTCGATCTCAGGACTCTGAGATCATGACCTGAGCCGAAGGCAGCGGCTTAACCCACTGAGCCACCCAGGCGCCCTGGAATAATTTTTTTTAAGAAAAATAACTGCCACCCACTGGTCCTCCAGCTGGGAGGACATTCTGTCATTCTTAGTTATTAACGCAGTCTCTTGTTTTGGGCATTAGCCTGGTCTTTCTAATTCCTCCCTCCTCCTTCCTCCCCCCTCCCTCCTTCCCTCCCTCTTTCCTCTTCCTTCTCCTCCTCCTTCTCGCTCACTCCTTCCTCCTTTCTTTACCCTCTTTGTCTTTCTACTTTCAGATGTTGATCTCATGGTGGACTCCAAGTCCCAGCACGCAGGACCGGTGGTGGGAAGGGAGTTGACCATGGTCTGCCCTCTCCTGGTGGGGAGGAACAGAAGGAAAACAAGACCTGTCCCCTGCTGGCCCTTGGCAGGACCCTTCGTCACTGCTTATAAGCGGGCTGAGTTCCTGTTGTCACAGCTGCACAGCTGATGGTCTACAGCCACAGAGTGTGGGGCTGAGGGCCGCACAGGCCAGCCTGAGAAAGGACTTGGTGCTAAAGAGCACTCCTCTGCCGGCGGCCTCGGGCTTACCCCTTTGCCTCCAGCACGCCTGCTGCCCCCATCACATCTCCCCTCTGTGGCTCCAATCCCGGGACTGTGGACATGGGCAGAATCTGTCTTTCTTCTTCTCACCCACTGGCCACCCGGTCACACCCTCAGCCTTTTCTCTTGGGTGTCCTTTGCCCTACTTCAGTTAGCGCCAGGGCAGGTCACAAGTACAGTGGTTCAGCTGACACCCATGGGAATGCGAGGCCAGGCCCCTCCAGGGACACCCCAAACTCAATGAATAATTCTCTGGGCTCTGGTCCACTTGTCTAGTATCGTGTACTAGACTACCCCAAACTTCATGGCAGAAACAATTACAAATAGCATCCCCTCAGGTTCTGTGGGCCAGGAATTTGACAGGATGCCAGGGGCATGGCTGGACTCTGGTGGAGGTAGGCAGCCTCTGAGATGCTTCCCAGTACTCACGCCCTTGCATGTTAGTCTACCCCCCCTCTGTATCAAGGTGGGTCTGTGTGGCAGTCCAATATGGCACAAATGATCATATGTCACTTTTGAGGTGAGGTTATAAAATATATTGGGGTTCCTGCGGATCTGTCTTTTGGATCGCTTGGGGGAAGCCAGCTGCCATGCTGTTAGGACACATATTCATGGAGAGGCCCATCTGGAGAGGAATGGAGGCCTCCCGCCAGCAGCCATGTGAGGTAGCTTTGAAGTGGCTCCTCTGGCCCCAGAGAAGTTCTAAGATGACTGCAGCCCTTGGCCGACAGCTAGACAGCAACTTCATGAGAGAGTGGGAGTCAGAACCACTCAGGTGTGCTGCTCTAGGACTCCTGGCTATCAGAAACTGTGTCAGATGCTAACTGTTGTTTGAAGCTGTCACACTTTGGGATCATTTGTTATGCGGCATTAGGTAACTGATACACTGCTCCAGAATGTCTGGGTCCTTAGCTGAGAAGACTCACATGGCGGGGGTCTGGGATCCCCTGGAGGCTGCTTTACTTGGGGTGGGGAGATGGAGCCTTAGTGGGGATGGCCTGAAGGTTCTGTCGGCCTTCTCACCTGGAGGGCCGACATGTGGACTATCCATATGGTGTGGCTTCTCACAGCATAGTAGCTGGGCCACTAGAAGGAGTGTCTGTAGAGTGGGCTTTCTGAGAGAACATTTGGCCTTGTCCCCAAGTCGAGCAGGGTAATTTCTGCTGTATTCCGCTGTTACAGGTGAGTCACTAAGGCTAGTACAGATTCCAGAGGAAGGGATTTAACTGGTTCTCTTGATGGAGGAGTGATAAGGTCGCATTGCAGAAGAACAAGTGGGATGGGAGAAACAGCGGCCATCTTTGCAAAAGACAGTTGGAGCCCTGCGTTAGGGGGAGGAGCCAGTCCCTTGGTCCAGCCCTCAGGAAGGGAGGGATCCGTGGCTTTTTACCAGCGACACATCTCCAGTCCTTCCTATCAAGTCCTGGGAGGACTTGATCAAGATAGGAAATAGCCCTTCCTATCAAGTCCTGGGAGTCATCCTCCGAACTTGGAAGGCAGGGTAGTGCATACCTTTTCTTCTCAGCTCTGGATTCTGGGGATCGTTTCCCTTTCAGGATAAACAGGGAAGGTCCCACACGTCACCTTCTCCTGCCAAGTCCTGCCACCCTTTCCCTACAAGCCGCAGTGCTAACCTTTTTCCCTCAGTTAGTCTTGTACCCCTCTACTAGCTAGGAATTAAGACTCCCTGCCTTTTCAGAGCAGGAAGTAATCCAACCAAGGTCACATAGCCGGAAGTGGTAAGCGAAGACTCAGCACCCTGACCAGTAAGTCCAGGCTCTAGGGCCCTGGGATTCCAGAAAGCCTACCGGGCATTGGAGCCTTTCCCCTAGTCTCCTCAGGACCCTGCTGAGGGCAAGGCCAGTGTGAGCAGTGTGAGGGGAAGGGGCTGGACTCTGCCTGAGGGTTTGGGCTAGTTGTCAGGTGTGCTGCTGGGTGAACGGGCAGGAGAAACAAGAAAAGGAAAATCCATTTTTACTTTCTTTTCAGGCCTGTCCCCAGTCAGCAAATTTTTCAGCATCCAGAGGGTGACCTCCAGAGTACCAGACCTGGGCTCACTGCCCCTCTGCATTTGCTTGATGGAAACCCCTTCTCTGTCCCGGAGCCTCTGGTCAGAGAGCCGTCTGAGCTCCTGGGACCGGAGATGCTGGGTCTTGCGGTGATTTCTGGCCCCAGTGAACAGGTCTCTGGATGGTGTCCAGCCTGACCTGCCCCTCCTCTCCCTGTGTCCCCTACTTCCCAACACGCCACACCTCCAGATCCCAGGATGGGACATTTCCCAGCACCTACTGCCTGCTAGGCACTGAGCTCATGTTGGGGACCCAGAAATAAGGCAGATACAGCCTCCGTTCCCGAGCCAGTCGCAGTCTAATGGGAGGTGAAACGTGAGGTGTGAAGTGGTTGGTGTCAAGTCAAGGGCGTGTCGAATAAGGGTTTATAAAGCTCCAGGCCTGGTGAAACTATGATTATACAGAGATAGATTCAAGATCAGTAGTCATTTAGGGTGGGGGGGGCGGGACTGGGAAGAGGCAGGAGGTGGTGGCTCTTCTGTGGAGTGTTCTGAGGATGAGGAATGGTCTGCGGTGGGGAAAATAGCCTAAATCTTGATAGGAGTGTGAGTCACATGAGAATATTTGCTTGTTACAGCTGAGGGGTTCACCTAAGATCTGTGAATTTCATCATATGTAGATCATACCTGTGATGGGCAGCATTCAAAATAGGCCCCGGGACCCCTGCCTCCTGGTGTGCACGCCCGAGGGCAAACCCCATTCCTTGGATGGCGTCAGGTTGGTCTCCGTGGCCCATAGAATATGGCAGAAGGGATGGTGAGTCCCTGCTGAGATTAGGCTACAGAAGACGCTGCTGTTCCATCTTAGTCTCTCTCTCTCCTCATATGGCTTGTTTTAGAAGAGGCCCTGTGCTGAGCATCCCTATGGAGAAGGGCGTGTAGCAGAGGAACCGAAGCCGCCTGCCAAGAGCTGTGTGAGCGAGCTTGTGGTAAGTGGGTCCTTCAGTCCCAGTCAAAGCCTTCGGGCGTCTGCAGCCTTGGCTTGCTGCTTGACCACAAACTCATGAGAGACCTTGATCCAGGGTCCCCCAGCTAAGCAACCTTCCGATTCTGCCTCTCAGAAGTTGTGTGGGATGATAAATGCTTAGTGCTTTAAGCCATTACATTTTGGGAATTATTTGTTCGGGAGCTCTAAGTGATGCATACAATATTTCAGTAAACTGAACATGTGGGGAGAACAGCTTCTAAGTGCGCTTGGTCCAGCTGGCTTTCCAGAGGACCTCCAAGCGCTTTCTGTGACTCAGACTTCTGGGCTCAGTGTCTGGAACAGAGAGACGAGAGGCCTGGAGCTCTGTCTAGACATCAGGAATGGGTGTCTCCAACATAGCCACGGCATCTACCCCCGGCCCCAGCTCCGAAACAGCTGCACACGGCACCCAGCCTGCAACTGCTGTGGGGAGAAGACTCCAGAAATGTTCCTCCATCCCTCGCCCGCACCCCCCGGCCTCACGCCCAGGTCTACCTGCAGGAATCCACACAGGTCTCAGAAGCGAATCACAGCTACTATTTTTGGAACAATTCTTATGTGACAGGTGATATGCAAAGCGCCTGGCGTGCATCTTTTAATTTATTCTTCCCACCATATCAGATATTCCTGAATCTATTTTACAGTGGAGGAAACAGAGACCCTGAAGCCACCTGCCTTGGATCCTAGAGCTACTAGGGCGTGGCTGCTTTAGACTTCAATTTGGATTTGTCTAGTTCCCCCACTGAGAGGCCAGGAAGCAACCCTAGACCTGAAAATACTTTTCTTATCTGTTCTCTGCAAGAGAAATCCCCTGCGCATTCCTCCATCAGAGAAAAGGCCACAATCTCAACCCAGATTCCCCAGAGCGATGATATAAAGAGCTTGGGAGTGTGTGGGGGGTGATGGGAGGGGTGGTGGGGTGGTGATGGTCATATTCCAGAGCCAGGAATCTCAGAGATCACGGGAATCACAGAGAGCAGGGGACTGAGATCCAGAAAGGGAAGCGACTCTTCCAAGGACTCCAGCAGCCCAGGGCTCTTTCTACTGCACTGCCCTGCCTCTGTCACACAGAGGAGAATTGTCACCTTGTGGGAGAAGCATAACAGGGTAATGGCTTTGGGGGAGGGGAATGAGAGAGAAAGGGAAGTCAAAGGTAACAATGGCAAAATTGAGATCTGCTAATTTTGTCTTGGGTCAAGTCTACAATGGCCAGGGGCTATGGAACCAGCATCACAGATGGTCCCACTGAGAGCCTCAGCAGCCCCAGAGGACATCACAGAACATCTCTGAGAACAGCGCCTGGCTTGTGGCAGGACCTGCTGAAAAGCACTGTTACTCATTTGCTGTGACGTTAGGTTGCCCTAGTCATTCATTCATTCATTCATTCATTCTTTCATTTGTTAATTCCCTAAGTATTTATTGACGGTCTGCTATCTGCTAAGTACTGTTTTAGGAGCATGGGTTATTTCAGTGAACACAAGATCCTTGTCCTTATAAAGTTTACAATACATAGACAATATATAAATTCCAACTAACCTAGAAAGTGAAAGGTGTAAAAGAAGAAAAATTAAAGAGGGGCTAAGACCTGAGAATGAAAACTGCATATGGAGGGCGTGGGTTGATGTCTTTTCAAGGTGGATTGGGTCAGCCTACTTGAGGAGTATAGTGAGTACGAACCTTTAATAAATAAAGTGTAATAAATAAATGAATAAATAAATAAATAATATGTAGTAAGTGCAAACCCCTATTAAATGAAAAACAGGAACAAGTTGCAAACTAACCACATAACAAGTAAGCCTGGACCATATGCGTGTAGTGATAACAAACTAACCTCATAGCAAATACCACATAGCAAGTAAGCCTAGACCATATGCGTGTAGTGATAAGATTGGCGCGGAGTAACAAGTTGTAAATATTTTAACTTGTGCGAAATATCGTAGACCAAAACATGTTTACGACGTGTGTATGTTTTCGGTGTGTAAGCATAAGAAAAACAAGTGATGTAATATGTTTATGAAGGAGACTTAGCACAGTATATAAAGAGGCATCGGGTTGGACTGAGGTGAAGCAAGTTTCCTGTCAGGAGGACATCATTGCCGGTGCTACCGACGCCCCGACAGTTTCGTTGCCGACCACTCGCTGGTTCTCAGTCTCAACTTCTGCGGTGACCTCTCTGTCTAGATTGGGAGGTGACGTCTCCTTCTCCGTGACAACATCAGTGGACCGTGACCGGGCCACGATAGTGGTGCGGACCTCGTCCCAATAAAGATCAAGTGAGTTACATCATATCCATCTCTCTATCTCTTCTTTACACGTTGCGACCTCCTGGCGGGATGCAGGGGTTTTGCTCGCGACAAGGAGGTTTCTTTGGATCAAAGACTTGAAGAAGGTGAGGTGTGCCACATCCAAGTGAGTTATATGGACATCCGGACAAAGCACATTCCTGGCAAAACACACACTGATGTATTATGGGTAAAGGGAAATTATGTCTACAATTTACTCTCACACAGTTCAGAAAAAATAAATTACAGGGACACATAGATATAGATACACAATATGCATGTATATTCACACTTGTGAATGTACACATAGAAATGTACACATAGAAAAAGAAAGATACAAATAATGTCAAAATGTTAATATTTGGGGAATCTGGGTGAAGGGTATATATTATTTTTAGAAATTTTCTGTATGAATTTTCAAAATAAAATACTGTTTTGAAAAATTTCTATTCTTTTTTTTTCTTTTAAAAATTTCATTTTATTTATTTGCCTGAGAGAGAGAAAGAGAGAGAGCAGCAGAGGGAGAGAGAAGCAGGATCCTCGCTGAGCGGGGAGCCTGGTGGGGACTCCATCCCAGGACCTTGGGATCATAACCTGAGGCAAAGGCAGATGCTGAACTGACTGAGGCACCCAGGAGCCTTAAAGGATTTATATTCTTAAAAAAAGAAGAAGAAAAGCATCCTAGGAAGAGGGAGCAGCCAGTGGGAGGATCCTAAGGCAAGACTGCCCGAGGGGCACCCCGCTGGTTTTGTCAGTGGAGCGCCTGACTCTTGTTCTCTGGGTTGTGAGTTCAAGCTTCATGCTGGGTGTAGAGATTACTTAAAAATAACTTAATTACTTAAAAAAGAGAGAGAGAGAGAAAGTGCCCGAATGTGTGAAGTGAACAGAGTACCCACAAAGGGAGAAAGGGAGTGCACTGGTGGTTTTTACTGGCCTAGGATGCATCCCTCTTCTTCTTTTTTTTTTTTTAAAGATTTTATTTATTCATTTGACAGAGATCACAAGTAGGCAGAGAGGCAGGCAGAGAGAGAGAGAGGAAGGGAAGCAGGCTCCCTGCTGAGCAGAGAGCCCGATGCGGGGCTCGATCCCAGGACCCTGAGACCATGACCTGAGCCGAAGGCAGAGGCTTAACTCACTGAGCCACCCAGGCACCCCTGCATCCCTCTTCTTTAGGTAACAACACCCTATTTTTCCTTTGGGGAAGTACCCTCTCCCCAGTCTCCTTCCATATTGATTCCATCTCCTATCTGGGGGAGAGGGGTAGCTCTAGACCCAGGCCCGGCCAATCAGAGACAGAGCTGAGGAGACAGTTCTGGGGTCCAGGGCCGGTGGTGGGGTAAGAGCCCACCTGGGGAGGAAACCAGTCCTGAGGAAGGCAGAGCTGAGACCCAAAGCAAAGTCTGCACCTGAACGTTTTGCCCTCCAGTGGCTTCGGTGCATGAGGCAAAAAGAAATTTACTTTTTGCTTGAGCCGGTGTGAGTGGGATTTTTTCTTACTCTCAAAAACAAAAAAATGTGTTGACTGCTCCCAGGTGTCGGGCACAGCCTCTCTGAGGAAAGGACATTTATGCAGAAACCCGGAGGATGAGTAGCAATGGGGCAGGTGAAGAGGTGGGAAAGTGTTCCAGGCAGAGGGGCCAGCAAACACGAAGGCCCCAGGAAAGGAATGGGCGAAGCGGTTTGGAGGAGCTATGGGACAGTGGCCATGGTGGTGGCAGGGAGAGTGAGGAGCTGGGCAGAGAGGAGGCTGGAGCTGGGTCCCTCACGGAGGTCCTCGCAGGTGTTGTCAAGGATCGGGGACTTGATCCCACTAGCAACAGAGAAATCTGACCCTGACTTAATTTGCATTTTGACATTATTTGCATTTTAATAACATGCTGGGGGCTGTGTGGGGACTAGATTGACAGGAGGGAAGAGTAGTACAGGGGGATTACTTGGAAAATAATTGCAGACCTCCAGGCTAGAGATGACAAGCACGACTCAGAGTCAGGACAGTGGGCAGTACAGAGACTGGATGGCTTTTGGGGCAGCTAGGCTCCCAAGACAGCCCCGAGGAACCAGCCTCATCCCACGCTGAATCTGGGACAGCTCCATGACCCACTTTAGCCAACAGAATGCAGAGGAAGTGACACTGTGCCTTTCAAGGGCAAGAAGCCTGGTGTCCATGTCATCAAGGACTGCTATGTGACCTCTGTGAAGGAGCCTACCCAAAGGACCCAGAGTATCTCCCAGACTCGAGGTGTGAGTAGAAGCCTTTGGCTCCCTCTAGAGTAGATTCCATTGACCCTGACTCTGACCTATCACCTGAGCACAGTCTCCATGTCTCTGATTGGTGCGTTCACTGGAGGCCTAAGGATGTGGGGATGTTTAGTCAGCAGTGGGGGAGGGGAACAGAGCGCCCTGAAGTATGACATGGCCGCCTGGTTCCACTCTGCCTGGGGGTGAGTGAGCAGTTTTCCAGAGGAGAACATGACTACTACGGTAATTTAGAAAGAGGCCCAGCTTGCGTCAGGCTGGCATGATGGGCCTCGGTTCCAATTTCTTGGGCTGACTCACACTGGGCTGACTCTCCCTGAGCCTCTGACCCCTGGTGGGTGTCCCTTAGCCCATGTCCCCAGACAAAGCTCCCTGTGGAGCTGCTTCTCCCACGCTGCCCCAGCAGGGTCCTTCTGATACATTTCCAGATTTTCTCTTCTGACCTCCTGCACCCCTGGCTCGGGGTAATAATATTAATTGCTACCACTTAGAATGCATTTGTGAATGTATGTGCCAGGCACTAGGCAAAAGCTTTTACATCCTCGTGAATTCCTTACACCTGTTCTAGGAGGTAGGCATGCTTGTGCCCAGGTCACAGATGAATAAAGGGAGGGTTCACGCAGGATAAGTAAGTTTGCCAAGGTCACACAGCCAGGAAGTGGACCTAAGCTTATCCACCCCTGAAATGCGTTCTCTTGTTGTTTAGAGATGGTACAACCGTTCAGCCCAGGATGGTTTTTGCCCCATTCTACCGCTGGGGATGAGAACCTGATGCCCTTCTTTTAAGAGTACTCAGCCTTGGGCGCCTGGGTGGCTCAGTGGGTTAAGCCACTGCCTTCGGCTCAGGTCATGATCTCAGGGTCCTGGGATGGAGTCCCGTATCAGGCTCTCTGCTCAGCAGGGAGCCTGCTTCCCTTCCTCTCTCTCTGCCTGCTTCTCTGCCTACTTGTGATCTCTCTCTGTCAAATAAATAAATAAAATCTTAAAAAAAAAAAAAAGAAGAATATTCAGCTTTGACCTCTTTGCAGGCTGTGCCTCAAGTTCACTGAAGCAGGTGTTCTCAAAGTGTGGTCCCTGGGCCAGCAGCCTCAGTATGCCTTGGGAACTTGTCAGGAATACATATTGTCAAGCCTTCTCCTGACTTTCCGAAACTGAAACTCTGGGGTGAAGCTGAGGCATCTGCTCCTATCTGAGAGCCGCTGGAGAAGGTGGGAGAGGCCACAGCATTTTCCATCCCCTCCCAGTGGCTCCAGGGACGGCAGCTGGAGAAAGAATTTTCCCCTGAGTAGTTTTTATTTGGTTATTGTTGTTTTCCTATCACATTTGTCAGAAATGACTCAGGTCCGGCTTGAGAGAGGGTGTGTGAATTCCTTAATTGTCACACACTATTACTATTTTTTCACATTTCTGTTCAGCCTGAAAGAGAGTGAAAATAAACATAAAGAGATCCAAACTACCAAATTCAGCATCTCAGCACCTCATTCGTCTAGGGAAGGGGTGTGACGATAATCCCACAGGCAGTCACCACACTCGAACCTTGCCTCCTCAGTGCCTCGCCGTGGGCCTCTGTCCCACTTGCCTCTGTGTCAGGGGATACGGACACCTCACTCATAACTAGAATTCTGGGTTCCCACGGATGGGGGCCAACGTCTGCTCCCACATGACCCTGGGCTCCATGGTTCTAATTTCCTCACTGTAGAGCCTTGAGGTGGAGTCCAGACTCTGCCGTCTGCCTGCTGTGTGGTCTTGGGAAAATCACTTGGCCTCTCTGGGTTTCAAATTCCTCCACTGTGAAATGAGAGTAGTAATTCTCACTTTGCAGGCCTTATTGTGAGGATGGAGGAAATGTATGTAGCCTGGTGGTGCCTCATGCTCGTTTTGGGTCCTTGAGATTAGCCTCTCCTTCGTGTTGCCTCCCCTCTAATACCCACGGCACACACTGCATCAGGCGGCTGTGAGGTTAGGGGTTATATCCATCTTACAACAAGGCCACGTGATGGCAAGTACTCTGGCCTTGTTATCATTAATGCATACTACCATGCCTGGGGCCTGTAGTACGCTCAATCCATGGTGGCTACTGGTATTACTGGTTTCCATCCCGAACTTGAAGACAGTTCTGCTCTTGCGATGCCGAAGGCTGCTTCCAGCTTCTGGTTGCTTCAAAGTCTCCATCTCACTGATGCCTCCTGGGAATTTGCCATTCGTGTCCTTTCTGCCAGGTCAGCTTGCATCTGACTCTCAGTTCCAGACTTTCTTGGGTCTCCTGTCGTTTGCTCTTGACCTGGTCTTCATCTTCTTTGTTCTGGCTTCCTGCCCCATTCCCAGGGCCTGTCTTATAGGCATCAAGTTTGCCAGACCAGAGTTAAGTCCCAGCTCTATTACTCACTAGCTGTGTGACCTTAGACAAAGGATTTAACCCCAATTTTCTCATTTGTAAAATGGGATTAATAGGGACCCCTGTGCGGTCCAGTCAGTTAAGTATCTGCCTTCGGCTTAGGTCATGATCCCAGGGTCCTGGGATCCAGTCCATCAGGCTCCCTGCTCAGCCGGGGGGAGCCTGTGTCTCCCTCTTCCTCTGCCTCTCCCCTTGCCCTTCCTCCCTGCTGGTATTCTACCTCTTGCTCTGTTTCTTAAATAAATAAAATATTTTTAAATAAATAATAATAATAATAATAATAAATAATAATTATAAAATAATTTTTAAATAAAAAATATTTTATTTATCTTTTCATTTATTTGGGGGGGAGAAAAAGAGAGTTAGAGAGTGAGCATGGGGGGGGACGGGCAGAAAGAGAAGCAGATGCCCAGCTGGGCAGGGAGCCCAATGTGGGACTCCTTCCTAGGACTCTGGGATCACGACCTGAGTCAAAGGCAGACACTTAATCTACTCCACCCAGGTGCCCCAAATAAATAAAATCTTATTATTATTTTTTAAATGAAATCTTTAAAAAAAAAAAGAAAGAAAATAAGGTCTTTACATAAGTAAATCAAGTTAAAATGAGGTCATTTGGGTGGGTCCTTACCCAATATGACTGGAGTCCTTATTAAAACGGGAAATTTGGACACAGAATCAGATACAGACACAGGAAGATGGTGTGAAGAAGCACAGTGAGAAGACAGTTGTGCGAGCAGGGGAAGAGTCTCCCCTAGGACCATCAGAGAGAGAGCAGGGCACGGCCGATTTGGCACACCTTGATTTGGGACTTCCGGCCTCCAGAACTGTGACAACAAATGTCGGTTGTCTTAAGCCACCCAGTCTTTGGTACTTTGGTACAGCAGCCCTAGGAAGTTAACAAATGTGCGATTTGGTGACGGTGACCGGAGCTAGCTTTCCTGGTGACCGCACCATCCAGTGCTTGTCCTTAACGTTGGGAACAATCACAGGGAGATGGGCACCGATCAGTTGGTCTTACTGGTTAAATGTTAGCTCTGGCAATGCTCCTGCAGCCATTTTGGGCAATGAAGCCAGAAGCCAGGAGATGAGGATGGCAGAGTTAGAAGAGTGGAGGAGCCTTGGTTCCTGATGACCTTGTGGAGCTGCCACACCAGACTTGACTGCCCACCTCCAACGTTGTATAGCAGAACAGACCTGTGTTTGTTCATGGTCTCGAGAAATTTTTTTTAAAGATTTTATTTATTTCTTTGTCAGGAAGAGAGAGAGAGTGAGCACAAGCAGGGGGAGCAGCAGGCAGAGGGAGAAGCAGGCTCCTTGCTGAGCAGGGACCCCCCCCCCCCACCATGCTGAACTTGATCCCAGGACTCTGGGATCATGTCCTGAGCTGAAGGCAGATGCTTAACCGACTGAGCCACCCAGACTTCCTGCTTTGGGAGTTTTGTCCTCTTATTTTCCTCAGCTAAGCCTAAATTGAACTGATGTTCAATCCCGTGAAGCATTGGGAACCCTGAATAAAATGATGAACCAGAAAGTATTTTGTAAATTCTCCAGTTCTCGGCACATGTAAGGCATTTCTATTTCTGCTATGGTTGTGACTATAATTATGATTGGTTTAGGAGGAATGGGTTGAAATTGACTGACATGATCCTGGCCAGAGAAGAGAGGCTCTTTGTCCTGCTTCAGCAACATGTTTCTGAGGGCTGTGCAGGGATAATAGCGGTACAGGAGCCTGGCAGAAGAGGAGCAACCAGCCTCTCATCTGGATGCCAGCAGGATGACTGGGTGATGTTTGGTGACCTGGGGCCCAAATGCTCAGGCACTGGTTGGCAGGAAAGCATAAAGGCTGAATTGGGATGGATGGGTTTAAATCCCGGCTCCCCCTTTACTCGTGATGTAACCCTGGGCAGGTTACCGAACTTCTCTGAGTTTTCAGATTCGTCATCTATAAAATGCGAACAATTATAGTCCCTATGACATAGGGTTGTCATGGAGATTCAGTGACATCACATACCCAGGAGGGAAAAAGATAAATCTACAGCTTATCTGTATCCAGCCCAGGGATACAGATTTTTCTGCTCTGACAGATTTTTCTTCCCGTGACAAATTACAAATAGGGTGGATTCAGGCTTGTTCCTTCTTACCTTTTTTGATTCATTCAGTAAGAAGACTGAATGGGCCCACTGTGCACTTAACCATGTACCAGGTGATGACAAGAGCTAGTGAGGCAGACTTAGACCATGGCATCCAAATACAGCCAGCTCAATGAATAATTAAAACAAAATAGAGCCAGTTTGTTGGAGTGTCCGTACCCTTCTCTTGCTGTCACCTTTTCTTGAGGGCTCCTTTTGAGGTTTCTGCCATAGCTAAGTTGGATGCTTAGTTTCAGGAAGACCTCAGTCACTAATTCATCTTACGGTGCAAATGACTACAAATCTCTCAGAGCACAGACCTGCAAGGACCTGCCGATGACCCATCCTGTCAAGAGGAGTGCCCCTGAAAGGCTGCTGCAATGCATAGAGAGCAAGACGGTTCCAGGCAGAAGGGCCAAGAGAACTCACTCAGTCTGAACCCTCTCAGTTCACAGTGGGGTAACCAAGCTAGGCAGAGAGAACCTTGGTCGAAGCAGAATGACCCGACCAAGGATACTCAGCAGTCATGTGGTCAGGCTGGGTAGGGAGCAGAAAATGGCTCCTCCATACTCCCACGGTCTACACCATATGTATGCCTTCCAATTAGGGTGTGCATGATGCCCTAGGGAGGTACTGAAGCAGGACAAGAAGTGCCTCTGGCTTTCAAGAAGCCTACAGCCCGACAGAGAACATAAACACACGTATGTTAGACCAAAGAGCCCTTTGGCCCCACGGATTTGAAATGCTGCCATTACCTATCAGATTCTACAATCTGCATGAGACTGTTCTAGACTCCGTTCTGTTCTGCTGTCTCTTCCTGCACAGCAACACGTTTTAAAGACTATAGCTTATAAAATATTTTGATATCTGGTCTAAGAAGTCCTCTCTTTTTTTCTTTTCTTTTCCTTTTTTTCCTTACCTTTCCTTTTCTTTCCCTTCCTTCCTTCCTTCCTTTCTTCTTTTTTTTTTTTTTAAAGATTTTATTTATTTATTTGACAGACAGAGATCACATGTAGGCAGAGAGGCAGAGAGAGAGAGAGGAAGGGAAGCAGGCTCCCTGCTGAGCAGAGGGCCTGATGCAGGGCTCAATGCAGGGCTTGATCTCAGGACCCTTGGAACATGACCGGAGCTGAAGGCAGACGCTTTAAACCACTGAGCCACCCAGGTGCCCCCTTCTTTCCTTTTTAAGAATGTCCTGGCTATACTTGTACAATCACTGTTTCAGATGGACTTTGGAAGCAGTTTTTGAATAACACAGATACTGAATCGTCTTTGGCACGCTTGTTTACAGCAGGCACTGGATACTTTTTGAGGAGTCAGGCCCTCATTTCCTGCCCTTGGGAGATCACACAAGAGCTGGGAAGTGTAACCAAGCAAGAAGTGTAAAGCAACAATAGGATTCTCATGCTCTAGGTAACAAGAGCCAGATGAGTGAGGAGTGCACACAGATATAACCGCTGTGAGTTCCATTGTCCCTCCAGCCAAGGAAAGTCATGGATGCTCAACAGGGAAGGTCACATTATACTGTACTTTGATAGGTGAGCAGGAGTTTGCCAGGTGTAGAAGAGAAAAAAAAAATGCATTGAGTTGAGAGGAAGTCAGAGAATGCATCTTGGAGGAGACATTTTATTTGAAAGTGAGTAGGAGTTTGCCAGATTCAGAAGGTGGGATGAAGGGAGAGACTGCCCGGAGCTGGTAAAGTCACGTTTTTGAAGCTGGGTTTTGAGTTGGAGGAATCAGAGAAGATGCTGGGAGAGGTAATTAAGAAGGATTTTATTAGAAAAGTAACACAAGGAGATGACATTTGACCTAGGCTTTGAGGGATAAAATGAGGAGATCACCAAGAGGAGAGGAGAGAGGTACCCGCAGGAGGAGGTAGTCAGAGAAGATTTCCCAGAGCAAATAGATAACCTCCTGGCTTCCTGCCCGCTCGCTAAGATCCATGATCCAGGACCTAAGCTTCCCAGCGTGTAGGCGCTCCGGATTCTGAGGTGGCGGCTCTGCAGTTCCCACTTCCCAGTGTGGGGTAGCTGTGCAGCCCGGCTGGGAGGATTGACGCTTACTCAGGTTTGCGGAGCAGGGTAGCAGAGCTGAATGCTTTATGTCGGAATCGACCAATGGGATGGCGGCACCCGGTTGCCCGGGCTACGGAGGGGGCCGAGAGGGGCGGGGCCTGGGCGTCAGGGGCGGGGCTTGGGCGGGGCTTATATAAGCAGGCGGCAGGGGCAGGCGGGGCGTGGGGTCGGTGGCTGCTGGGCGGGCGGGGCGCAGGCCGCGGGGCCCGAGCCGGGGGGAGCGGGCGAGCGGAGGCGCCGAGGATCCGATTCACTCGCTGGGGAGACCTATGGGCCGAAGCCGTGTAAATGCGTTTTAAGGCGAGTGCGGGGAGTGGCTCGGGGAGCCTCCGGGGGCGGACGCCCTCGGCTCCAGTGCTGACCTGCCCCCGGCCCCCTTGCCTCCTCTCAGCAGGGGCCTCGGCTCCGCAACTGCCACTCCTCCTTGGGGTGTTGCACAAGTTTCGAGGTCACCGGCGACCCCCCCTAGCAGCGCGCCTGGCTCTGGCCCCCGCGAAGGAGGACGGGGCTTGGTAAGGTGATGTGGGGGGCGGGTCCTTGGCCCTGCACTCGGGAGGGCTCTCCCGGGCAGAACCTCAGGTTTCGGTTCCCGCCCGGGAGCCCGCGACCTCTACCCACCATGTGGCCCCATGCACGCTTAGAATCCTGGCAAGTCAGGACCTGCCCGCCAGCCGCCTCCCCCCATTTACAAACGGTGAAACTGAGGCTCGGAGAGGTGACAGGGCATAGCCAAGGTCACGGAGCTGAGGGGGGACTCGAACCTAAGCTCCTGTTCTGGGGCTGAGACTCCTTAGTGGGGCCACCCCCAGTCTCTTTAGTTGGGTGTAGTCAAAACTGGGGGTCCCTTGAAAACTTCCCCACCTGAGCTTCTTGGCTTTCCTGCTCCCTCTCCTTCTTTCCCTTTTGGCTAAAACCCGAATTTCATAACTGGAAAGCATCTCTAAAATGATCCATCTGTTTTGCAGATGGGAAAACTGAGGCTCGGAGAGGCAGTGACATCTAGGCATGTTATGCCTTGTCCCAGTCCGGGATTCCAGGTCGTCCCCACCCTTCCCAGGGGGCCTAAGCTCTCCAGACTTGAGCTGGTGGTGGGGTGTGACAGGACTGGGGCCCCCGGCTTGGGGAGGTCAGAGGGACAGTGGAGGGCAGCCCTCCAGCGAGCCCCCTCACTTTACTCCCTCTTCCCCTGCAGTGTGTTGCATACTTTCTAAGGCGGCGGGGCGGCGGGGCAGCGGCTCCATCCAGCCCGAAACGGCTCCTCCTCCTCGGCATGGCTGGCTACTTGAGCGAAACAGACTTTGTGATGGTGGAGGAGGGCTTCAGCACCGGAGACCTGTTGGAGGAGCTCACTCTGGGGGCCTCACAGGCCACCGCGGTGAGGGATGGGGAGTTGGGTTGGGTCTCTTATTCCCCATGCCGGCCCAGCTGCCTTTCCTGGAAGGACTCCTTGGGTCCTCATCTTCCTTCATATTTGGCATTCAGTCTTTGCTGTTGCCCGAGATGGGCTCATTTGACCCCCATTTCCTTGTTTTTGCCCCAAACTTTGTCCTTCCTGCCTGCCCTGCCCTGATGAACAGCACCACCACCATCTACCCCGCCCTCTAGGTCAGAAACCGGGGAGTCTGGCTCGCCCCCCTCCCCAGGGCACCACCAAGCTCATTATACCACCAGCCCGCCCCGGGGGTGCTCTGCTGGGCCCTGGCTTTGTAGTTCAGACCTCATCTCTTTAGGGGCCCACTAATCTCCTCCCTGCCTCCTCTCACTAGCCACCCCCCAACCCCATCACAGCCATGCTCAAACTCAGAATTGTCGGGCGGTCCCCAACTGCTTGCAAGGTTAAGCCAGAGTTCTGCCTTTGGAGCCCCGCACCCGCCCGCCTTTGCCCAGGGCGGATCATGCTTGATCCCAGCCGAACCACTGTTGCTTCCTGATGACACCGTGTGCTGTTATCGCCCCTCGGCCCAGGCTGTTCTCTCTGCCTGGAATGCCTTTCTCCCAGGCTGTCTCACTCTTACCTATTTCCGTCCTTCCTCATTACTCATCAGTGTCACTTTGTCCTAATCTCCTGGGCCGATTTTGTATTTCCTCTTCTCTGTGGCCTCCACCGCGTTGTGGAGAAGCTCCGGGAGAACATTTATTGAACGGACCTGTCATCGCTCAGAGGGTTGGTTGCCTTCAAGACCCAAGCGCCTTCAGGGCCAGAGCCCTGTCTGGTCACCTGTGTCCCTTAGCATCACGTCAGACACCAAGTGGGCTTCAGTAAAAAAGTGTAGTGTAAAAGGGAAACTGAGTTCCAGGGAGGGCTGAAGTAAATGCTTTCTCACCCCGAGCCTCGTACAGGTTTTGCCCTCAACAAATCTGTGGTGACCCATTGCTCAGAGGCAGGGGTCGCAGTGGAGGTGGGACTCATGCAAGGCTTCAGTGGGCACCTACATGTGGAAAGCCACGGGCTGCAGGCCGTAGCTTTGGCCTGCAAAGAATCTACCTTTTTCTGGAGAAAACGAATGTATATACAGCTCTGATACTTTGAAAGCATGTGTTACATGCAGCGAGAGCCCTAAAGTGGCGTTTTGTTTCGGGGGGGAAGTAGCCTGTGAGGGGAATCTTGAAGGTAGACTGGGAATTTGCCAGATCCAAGTGGGGGCGAGGGTATTCTGCACCAAGGGCATGATGGAAACGAGAGAGCTCGGAAGGTGTGGAGCTGGGGCTGGAGCTGCAGTGAGGGGAGAAGGGGACTTGAGCCAGATCCCAGAACCCCCAATGCAGTCGGCCTTCTCTGCAGAGACCGGAAGAGGTAGAGCTGGGCGGCTTGGTGGCCAGAGTGGGGCCTGGGTCAGGTTCCCCGGGAGGATGGCAGATGGCACGCACCAGGAGGGAGCTAAGCAGGGGGGTCTCACATTCACTCTTCTTGCGCAGGGTGATGTTGCTGCCTTCTTCGTGGCCGACCTGGGTGCTGTGGTGAGGAAGCACTTCTGCTTCCTGAAGTGCCTGCCCCGAGTCCGGCCCTTTTACACGGTCAAGTGCAACAGCAGCCCAGGTGTGCTGAAGGTCCTGGCTGAGCTGGGGCTGGGCTTCAGCTGTGCCAACAAGGTGAGCCCTTACCCACCCCCCCCACCCCTACTTACTGACCCTCGCTGCCTGCTCAGCACACAGGAGGCTGGAGTGCTGCCATGGGCCCCTACCCCCTGGGACAGGCCACCCACTTAGAAGAGGACTTGAAGGGATGAGGGAGGGAGAAACAAGCATGGAAGTTCTCAATGGGAACCCGTATGTGTGTGTGTGTGTGTGTGTGTAAGAGAGTCACCTTATTCATGGAGATTTTCAGGCTTCTTGGCTTAGAGCTCTGCATGGTATCCCTCTAATTAAAACAAGACAAAACAAAACAAAAATACCTTCTTGTCATCTTTTTTTTTCTTTTATAGTCTTAGTAATGTGTGGCAGTACCTTTTCTCAACTAGTCCTTTGAGAATTCTGTTGTGTTGCCAATTTTGCTGCCTTTCTAATGAGATGACTACTGTTGTCTGAATTCCCCGCCTGCTCTCTCTAGATTTACTCTGCTTACTTACTGTAGTTCTCTGTCATCGGGCTGCAGTGTGCGGGTCAGTGTGTAACTAGGGCCGGCAATCCAGTGTTGAGTAAGACAGGCTCTGTCGTCTGGGGGTTGAACTCTTTGCTCATCTCTTTTCTCCCTGTCCTTAGCTGATGACAGCCTTCAAGCGTATAAAGTTTCTCAGAGTACCACTCTGGACACATTTTGTCATTCAGCAAACCTTTTTTGAGCACCTACCAGAGGGCACATTTCAGGTGGGGATTTAGCAAGTGAACAAACCAAACCAAACAAAAACGGCCCTTTTTCATGGAACTTGCTTTCTAAAAAACAAACAAGTGAAACGATGAAAATCTATGTTGTTTTAGATGGTCATTGCTAGCGAGAAAGTTAAAGTGGGGAAGGGAAGTAGGGACTGTTAGGAAGGAAGATTGTACTTTCACGGAGCTTGGCCAGAGAAGGCTTTGCTGAAATTTAAATACGGACCCAAAGGAAGCAAAGGATCCAGCCAGGTGGATAACTAGGGGATGTGCTTCCAGGCAGAGGGAACAGCAAGTGTAAAGGCCCTGAGGTGAGAACAAACCTGGTGGGCGTTGCTTTGTGAGGTTGTCATTACTGTTATTTTTTTAATGGTTAGTATTGATTGTTTTGAGGGGAACTCGTTTGAAATCCTGGCTGGCAGTGTGGTTGGGTGTTAGGAGGAGGAGGATTCTAGAAAGGGACCCTGGAGGAGAAAGGAAGAGAGCTAGCCTGGGCAGGATGACAGGGGTGGAGGGATTCTGGGTGGGAAGGAGGTGTGCAGCATGGTGGGATGGTGAGAATAAGTCTTTTCTCAAAGACAATGTTAATGCTCTGAGTGATAGATGAGTCTCTCTCCCTATCGTCATCGCAAAACCTCTTGGCATTAGCTCTTCCTTTGCACACCTAGCTTCATGCGTGTCTTGCGCCAAGCTTGTGAGGAGAGTAGGAGAGAGATCACCATTCTACAGTGGAGGAGACTGGGGCCAACTGTGCGCAGCTTGCTGGTAGCAGAGCCCGGACGTCCCCCTGCAGGCCTGCCATGCCGGGGTTCAGCTCTGGGAGAAGAGGAAGGGGCTCCTTTCCAGGCTTCTTGGTCTAGGGGTGAAGAAAAGGAGCCAACCCCCCTGACAGGTCCTATGCATCTGGAAACCGAGAGGTGGGACACTGTGCTTGACCATCTGGCCTCAGAGCTGGCCTCCAAAGAGCAGAGTTAGAGGGGGTTAGGGCTTAGACTTTGAAGTCCACAGGGACGTTAAAAGTGCGTACTGTTGTTGAGGGCTTGTGTCCTGTCAGGCATTTTGCCAAGCGTTTTCTGTACGTTATCTCATTTTATTCTCGCAACAACCCTGTGAGGTAATTATTACTACCCTGATTCTGACAACAGCCCTGTGAGAAAGCAGTTAACAGACCAGGAAGGGGGCACAGGACGTGAGTGACTCACTAGGGAGTGGCCACGTGTGTAGTGTGGCCAGTGGCAGTGTGGGGTCTCCAGCTCTTGCTGTATCTATCCATGTCCTTGGGGAGGGGATGGCAGAGCTGGGCCCCAGCTGGTGAGGAGATTGCCTTTGCTAACCCCCAGGGCCGAGAGGGGCCATGGCTCCCTCCCTGCAGTTGAGATGATCCCACTTACTCAGAGGTGGCTCTGGGAAGCACAGCTTTTCTTGAAAGGCCAAGACTGCCCTCTTCTGGTTGGCCATCATTAGTGGCTACACTTAACATCACCATGCCCCTGGCCAGCATTGACCTAGGATCTGGAGTGAGCGGTGGGCTGGGTGTAATTATGCCATGGATAGGTCAATGGCACAGGCCATGCCTTGCATGGGGCTCTCCCCACCCACCCACCTTCCCAAGGACCTAATGTCATCTCCCCTGCCCCCATTCTGCCTTTTTCTGCTGTCTCTATCAGTATCCCCCCATCTTAAAAAGCCTTCCAGGGACTCTTCACCACCTCCTGTGCAGTCCCGTGCTCTCTCTCCATGGCCAAACAGAGCTGTCTACACCCGCTTGTGTGTGTGCACCTGGTTCTTTCCTCTAACCCCGACATCTGAGCCATGCGCCCCCATTTCCACTCTCACTACTCTGAGGAATCTCTTACCAACTTCCCCAGCGATCTCCCAAGACTCAGTAAGCACTTGATTTTAAACATGCCTTTTGAATTATTCGAAGAATACATTGATTCATTCACGCACACACGTAGGCCATCAGCTTTGTGTCTCTAGAGATAATCACCATTATCTCTGTTTGACTTTGGTGGGTATATGGTGTTTAAAAAATACCTACAAATATGATCCTTAGAAAAGATACAAAACATGAAAGATGTTTATGTGGTGGGGACTGTGTCTCAATAGCTTTAAGCTTGGCAGGTTGGAGATCTGTCCGTGTAGATGCATTTAGATCTTGTCAGGGGCACTCTTTGGTTCTCTTATTATCCAGACTCTCAGTAACATTCAACACAACGACTGTTCGTTTTTGGGGTAAGAACACTTAACGTGAGGGACTCCTGGATGGCTCAGTCGGTTAAGCATCTGCCTTCAGCTCAGGTCATGATCCCGGGGTCCTGGGGTCGAGCCCCATGTCAGGCTCTTTGCTCAGCGGGAAGTCTGCTTCTCCCTCTCCCTCTGCCTCTCCTCCTGCTTGTGTGAGCACATGTGCTCTCTCTCTTTCTCTTTCTTGCTCAAATAAATAAAATCGTAAAAAAAAAGAACACTTATCACGAGATCTACCCTCTTAACGCATTTTTAAGTGTACAGCACAGTATGGTTGATTGTAAACATGGTTCGGCAGATTTCTAGAACTTCCTTCATCTCGCAGGACAGGAACTTCATACGCACGAAGAGCTACTCTCCATTTGGGACAGATTCTTTTTAAAAACACTCAACAATAACCTATGTTCCTAGTTTAAAGACTTCAGAAGTAAATGAGAGGAATGAGAGTGCTGCTCCGCACCTGCCCTTCCCGCCCAACCCCCCCCTCCTCGCCCAACCCCCCCCCCCGCACCTGTGAGAGTTGACACCCTCCTTCTGTACGGATAGGAGTCACAAGATAAGGTTTGCCGTGACAAGACTATATAATCCAGGTGTTGTTCCCCTTCTGGATGAATCCTTGCTCCTCCCCTCTCTGCAGGTCCTGGGTGCCCGACTTCCCTCTCTCTCAATGGGAGAGTGCCTTTGGATTCTGTCTCGGGCTCCCTTTCTCTTGTAAACTCTCCTGCCTCTTAGGGAATTTCATCTCCTCCCACTGCTGTAGATACCATTAGTATGCCACCACCTCCCACTTTTCGATCTCCAGACCAGACCTTCTATACCCGGTGGCTGCCTGGACCCCACAGGTCACCTAGAACCCAGTGTGCTCCAACACCCTCACCATCTTCCCCTTGGAGAAGGGCTGCTGGGCCTGCTGGGCGTGGAGTCAGACAGCCCCACGAGCTAGCCACCACCACACTTGCCAGCCCTGCCCCTGGAATACCTCTCTCCCATCTGTTCCCTCACCTCGGGAGATTGCCACCAGTCCCCCACAGAATCCCGTCAGCCCTTCCTGAGTCTGTACTCACATGGTAGCCAGTGATGTGCATTTAAACCTTGCAGTTCAAGTGCAAATCTGACTGTGCCATTTCCCTCCTCGAAACCCTTCCAACAGATTCCCTTGAGTCGCAGGATAAAATATAAATCCACATCAGCCTTCTCGGTCTCCCTGTTGGCTCTGCCCACCTCCCTGACACCCTGTCTTCCCCCCCACAGTGCTCTACCTGCCCAGGCCACTCCAGGGTTCCCTGGTCCTCGACCAGGCTGAGCACATTCTGCCTCAGGGTCTCGGCAGGACCTTCTTCCTGCTACCAGAAAGTTCCTTCCTTCCCTCTGGGCCTGGACGAGGCCTCCTGTGGAGCTCAGCTTCACTTTCTGACCTTCAGAAAGGTT
Source organism: Mustela erminea (assembly GCF_009829155.1). NCBI lineage: Eukaryota > Metazoa > Chordata > Mammalia > Carnivora > Mustelidae > Mustela > Mustela erminea. Next base: position 85,097,474 of record NC_045623.1, on the reverse strand, counting down.
GTCCTTGACTCTTCACATCCAGGTCCCCCATTGGGCTATCTAGTATCCCGTGCCTTTTCCCCACGCTCTGCTCACGTTTGTAACTCCTTCATCATTCAGTGCTCATGTGTTCTTGCCTGCCCCCGCCCCAACCCAAGAAAGCTCCATGGGGTCAGAGATTTTCTGCTTCTCTCACCACTTGTTTTCTTTAGCATCTCAACTGATGCTCCAGGAACACTTGTCTGCTTTGAGGTTGAATTCTCCATTGCAGTACTGTGGTAAAGAGCTTGTTGTGCTGAAGTCTGACAGTCCTGGGTTAGAGTCCCAGCTTTGCCGCTTACCAGCTGGGTGACTTTGGACAAGTCACTTTACTTCTGAGCCTCTGCTTCCTGCCTCATAAAATTATTATGAGACTTAAATACAAATGAATATAAAATATTTAAGGCGATGGCTGGCCTGTGGAAATCCTTCAGTGAATAACAGTCGTTACTATGTGTTTATAGCTAAATCACAAGCCCCAGATTGCCACCGTGGCTTCCTCCTCATGTGGTGAAGTCAGGAGCAGAAACACATTTGCACGTCCACTCGGACTCAGGGTCTTTGGAAAACAGCTGTGAGGCCAGCAGTTCCAGCTCCGTCCTGCTCTCTTCCTTAGTGTTTCCGCAGGCACATGGGCTTCTCTGAGCTCCATGTGGTCCTCTGTAAAGTGTGGCCAATGCATATGTCTCAGGACAGTTACAGGTATCACGCGAGATAATGCACGATAGTACCCCATGTTGAAAAATTGCTACATTAAATTAGAGACTTATTATAAACTCAGAATGGCTAAAAATGGCCCTGGGTCTCCTACATTTTTTCGGAGCTGGCTTCCTCTTCTTTTCCTGCCTTCCGTCATGGAAAGTCAGACCTGAGTTTGAAAGCTGGCTCTGCCTCCTGTACACTGCGTCTCTCCGCTGAGTACCAGTTTCCTTCTCTCTAGAGTGGAGTTGGCCCCCCTCTGACGGGATTAGTGCAAGGAGTAGATAAAGCAGTGAATCCAAAGCAAGGGTTGGCCGATGATGGATGGTTATCAAAGCCAGGCCACTGCCTGATTCTGTCAGGTTCTGTCGGATCACAGCCATGCTCGTTCACTTGGACCCTCTCTCTGGCTGCTTTCGTGTTGAGCAGATGTCAGGGAACCTCTATGGCTGGGGCGCCTGGGTGGCTCAGTCCATTGGGCACCTGGTTCTTGGTTTTGGCTCAGGTCATGATCTCATGGTCATGAGATCCAGCTTGGCCTCAGGCTCTGTGCTTGGCCTGGAGTCTGCTTTGGATGCTCTCTTCCTGCCCCTCTGCCCCTCTGCCCCTCTGCCCAGCTGCCCCTTTCCCCGTCTGCTCCTCTCCCTGCTCATGGCTTGCCCATGAGCACACAGGTCCTCTTTCTCCCTCTCTCAAAATAAATAAAATCTTAAAAAGAAAAAAAAGGAACCTCTGTGGTTGACCAAACCTAAACTGTTTGTTCTCTGGCCCTTTTTCTGACATCTCATTCAGTGCCTGCTTGTGGTAGGTGCTCAGTGACAGTGGTTGCTCTCGTCATCAGCATTGTCTGTATCATTAATGCTGCAAGCTGGTGGAACTGTGTTCTGTAAAGGTGAGGAAGAGGAAGCCCCTCACGGAGAAGGGCTGACCAGAGTCACCCAGCAGAGCGCCATGCACACAGCGGGCCTTGGGATGTGGGATGACCTGTCAAAAGGACTCTTGGTCTGATGAACTTTCCAGTACATCAAGGAATATATTTTTTTAAGATTTTATTTATTTGAGAGAGAGGGCATGAGCACTTGAGCTTGCACAGGTTGGGGGAGGGGCAGACAGAGAGGGAGAAGCAGATTCCCCTCTGAGCAGGGACCCTGGGATCATGATTTGAGCTGAAGGCAGATGCTTAACCAACTGAGCCACCCAGGTCTCCCCACCAAGGAATACTCTTTAAATATTAAATCTGTCAGGAAAATGTATCATGCCTATTGTTAGGCCTATCATGACTCTATGTAATGTCTTTCAGTGAATTAGAATATATATATGATATATTATAATATATATATATGACTTTGTGAGACTAAGATGCTCTACTGCCAGGAAGTTATAATAACTATATAAATCTACCATGGATTCTCTGTGACTGGGACCTCCCTCACCTCGGTTGTACAGTGCACTACCTGCCCAGCTGTCTGTGGCAGCCTTGTCTGTCAAAGAATGGCGAACTGTCACGAGTCCTGATTTTCGCATATCTGTTGTGTAAAAATGCAGCCCACTTCTTAGGGACTTCCCCAGGCATGCTATGACTCTGCCCCTCATTTGTGCGTATTCGACTTCTGTGGGCCCAGTAGACTCTGAGCCTCCTCACCATCACCTTTGGGATCCCACAGGCAGAGATGGAGTTGGTCCAGCGTATTGGCGTCCCTGCCAGTAAGATCATCTACGCCAACCCCTGTAAGCAAATTGCACAGATCAAGTACGCCGCCAAGCACGGGGTCCGGCTGCTGAGCTTTGACAACGAGATGGAGCTGGCAAAGGTGGTAAAGGGCTACCCCAGTGCCAGGTAAGCTGAGGACCGCTCGTGGGGAGGGCTGGGCTGAGTGTGAGGGCAGAGGGGGAGGGAGGGGGAGCACTGGAGCTGAGCACCCTGAGCTGGCCTGGGCCATAGTTCCAGGAGTCTGGGGTGGGCGCGCCTGGGTCAGACCCAGCGAGCTGGGGCCTGATGAGGACCGGGGCAGAAATACCTGTGACGGCCTGGGCACAGCAAAGCTGCGGTATTCTGGAGGTCAAAGTCATAGGCCGAGGGAGCAAGAGGGGGTTGGTCAGGAAGGCAGCGCAAAGGAGGCGGCCTTCGAGGTGGGCCTGATCAACAATGTATGTGGGTGAACTGCTCAGCAAAGAATGCGAGGAAGTCAGAAGCAGCCCTTGGGTGTTTGAGGAATGAACAGAAATTTGGGGTGGCCAGAACAAACCCTGTGTGAGGGCAGAGGGCAGCTGTGAAGGCTGGTCGGTCACAGTCCCAGGGCAGAGACCTGATGCATGTGGGCTTTGGCGGGGGTCAGGGCTGGATGTTTTGCTCTGGCTTTGGCTTTCTCGTGGTCACCTGATGCCATAGGGGCTCCAGGGAGGGCCACCTTGGGGTGATGGGGGACCACTCTGGTTCACCCAAAGAATCTTCCACGTTGTTGATTTCACTTGATATCGGGGTTCTCAATAAGACTGTGTTTAAAAAACGGTTCCCCTCATACAAGAAAAGTTGGAAAAGCCTGGCTGGTGTCGAGGCTGATTTGGAGGAAGTGGAGCTGCCTGGGAGAGCTGGAGAGGTCAGGGCTAGGGCAGCGGCTGCGGGGCTGGGCCCAGGGAGGTTTAGGGAATGGACTGGACAGGCTCCAGAGGCTGACTGGCAGTGCAGGTACAGGAAGGGGTCAGGGCCCTGTGGGGTGGGTGGCTCTGAGCTTATGCCTCTGTTCTCTGAGAGGATATAATTGGGGTGGGGGGGTGGGTTCCCCCCGCAGAGGTGTGCTGCATGTCTCCTCAGGATGGTTCTGGGCATTGCTACTGATGACCGTCACTCCCTGAGCCCCCTGAGCTTCAAGTTCGGAGCGTCGCTGCAATCCTGCAGACACCTGCTTGAAAACGCCAAGAGGAGCCACGTGGAGGTAGTGGGGGTGAGGTGAGTGCCCAGAAACCCCACCCTCCCTGCCAGCCCCCTGCCTCTTTCCCAGAAATTAATCAGTTCTCTTATGAGATCCTCCTTCAGGGTCTGCAAGGAGGGCCTGTCCCCAGGCATAGAATCCTGCCATTGGACAATTTCCTCTCTTTGGAAAGAAAGTTCGGAGTGTCCCACTCACTCAACCCCATGGTCCCCAGATCTTGTCCCCAGAGGCCCCAGGAGGGACCTGGCTTGGCAGGAGCCATGCACCCCTTTGCTCTGACTCTTTGCATGCAGGGATATGGAAGAAGTCATGATAATGACCTAATAATATAGTTGTCATTTATTCTGTGCTTAAGATACACCAGGCACTGTGCTAAATGTGTCAGGTACATTATTGCACAGCCTTGTGGGATCTTAACTCCACTTTATAGCTGGGGAAACTACAGCACAGTGCTGGCTGGGAGGGACCTACGGACACGGCTGACTCTGAGCCCCGCTCCTCATCCCAGGGGACTCAGCCCCAGTGGCAGCATGAAGGGATGGGAGGGACACCAAGTGCCAAAGGACTTTGGATCTAGTCTCCTGTCCACACCTCACTTGCCCCATGACCTTTGGCAATGCATCTAACCTCTGGGGCCCTCAGTCACTGTATCTGCAGAATGGGCACGATGCCCATTGTGCTTGCCCAAGGCTGCTCCTGGCTTGGGCTGCAGCCATGGCACCTGGGGCCCTGCATGTAAGCCGAGGGTCTTCCTCCCTTCCCAGTTTTCACGTTGGCAGCGGCTGTCCTGACCTTCACGCCTACGCTCAGTCCATCGCAGACGCCCGGCTTGTGTTTGAGATGGGCGCTGAGCTGGGCCACAGGATGCATCTCCTGGACCTTGGTGGTGGCTTCCCTGGATTGGAGGGGGCCAAAGTGAGATTCGAAGAGGTAACCCTAGACTGTGTGGGAAGTGGGGATGGTGTGCCCAGGGCTGTTGAGTGGGTCCTACGTGCTGTATGCTGTGCTAGGTGCTTTTCCCAGATCATCTTATTATTAGCCCCATGTTACAGCCGAGCAAACTGAGGCTTCTCAAGGTCACTTTCTGGTGTACAGCAGAGCTGGCAACACACCCTACTCTCTCTGACACTAGTCCATGCGCATATTTGAAGTTAACCAGGCCTATGTGCGTAAGGCCTGGCCTGCTCTATTCTGTCTTAGGTGAGCTGATGAGAAATCAAACGGGAGGGCAGGGAAAAGAAAGGCCCACCTGTCTGCTCCTTTCCATGTGAGATGAAATCCAGAAAAATGTCCCCCAGCAATCCCCACTGCAACCACTAGGGGTCGCCTCTCCCTAGTAAGAGCCAAGTTCTGGGCGCGCACATGGGCACCGACCCTAAGAAAATAATCCCCCACCGGCACAAAGAGTTAGCCTCAAAGAGGAGCTTTGTAGCGTTGCTCATAACAAAAACCCAGTGGACTTTTGTGGTCCATCTAACACTCGAGAATTGGTTAAATGGTGGTACATTCATATGACCTCCTTGTGAGGTCATTCCCAGAGTCTGTTGCGTAAAACAGGTTATAAAACATGTATAGCCTTATCATATTTATAATAAAAAACTGTGTTTGTATAGAAAAAGAATTAAAGGAGCTACTCCAAAAAGCTAACAGTTATTAACAATCTGGATGATAGAATTAAGGGTGATTTTGATCTTTGTTCTTATACTTTCTGTGAAAAACGTGTCCTTTAACAAATTGGTCACTATGAAAGAAAGATATACATCAGGGCTTCTAGAACCTGAGTACCAACTATTACGTTAAGAACACCTCTTCCCGGGGCACCTGGGTGGATCAGTGGGTTGACCCTCTGCCTTCAGCTCAGGTCATGATCCCAGGGTCCTGGGATTGAGCCCTGCATCAGGCTCTCTGCTCAGCAGGGAGCCTGCTTCCCCCTCTCTCTCTGCCTGCCTCTCTGCCTACTTGTCATCTCTCTCTGTCAAATAAATAAATAAAATAAAAATTAAAAAAAAAAAGAACACCTTTTCCCAATTTGGGAGCGTTAAGGAAGCTGATTGACACAAGCGTAAGGGTCTTGACCCTGCTCCGTCTGCATCCTGCCTTCCCGGCCACCTGTCCGCAGTCACCAGTTGGGGCCTTAGCAGCTGCCAAATGCTTCTTTCTGAAATCAAAGAAGCTTTCAAGGGATAGACTTGAAGCTATAGCAAGTCCTCAGTATGTAAATCCCACATTTCACACATGTCATTGTTCCCCATCCCTGTCCCACCAGATTGCTTCTGTGATCAACTCAGCCTTGGACCTGTACTTCCCAGAGGGCTGTGGCGTGGACATCCTTGCCAGGCTGGGGCGCTACTACGTGACTTCGGCTTTCACCTTGGCTGTCAGCATCATCGCCAAGAAGGAGGTTCTTCTGGACCAGCCTGGAAGGGAGGGTAGGTTCCAGGTGGGCAGCAGAGCCCCATTTTTTCCCGAAGCTAGGGACAGTGGCTGGCTGAGCAAGATCTAGTTTTAGGGCTTGGAGAGTCTGGAGGATGGATCCTTGCCTTAGGGAAACTTATATCCACTCTTACCCCCTCAAGATACTTGGTGTCAGTTTTTCCTATGTATGTTTATACTTTATGAAGATTGAGGTCAAAACAACATTAGGGAGAACAGATAGTTTATTAACCAATTTGTACAGATGAGAAAACTGAGAGCCAAAGAGAATATAAGTGAATTGCTTAACAGTAAAAAGCAAAGCCTGCATTCGACCCCATGTCTGTCTGCTCTCTAAAGGACAGGTTCTTACTCATCCTACTGCTGCTCATAACATAAGGAAAATAATTAATGACAACCTATAATTGTCTAAGCCGACTTTATAGATGACAGAACATAGGCCTGGAGAGGTTGAGTCACTCGCCCAAAGTCACAGAGCTGGTAGAGTCAATGCCTGGATCCAAGTTCAGACCGGGCTGACTCAGGGTTCTCTGCCCACACTGCAACGTCGGCACTCTTTCCTGCCCTTCCAGAGAGATCAGTCCCTCCAGCAGCCCCTTGAGTGAGTGGGGTCAGAGGCTCTGATCTTGGGGCTTCGCCTTCTGCTCCGGGGTCCCAGGCAGGAGAGCTGAGGTCTGTGTGTCTTCCCCTGAGAATCCATTGGGAGGGGTTGTGGGCCCCAGGTAGAATGTCTTGTGTGTGTGTGTGTGTGCAGAGATGACATTCTTCTGGCTTCCTTTATAAATCTGGCTCATTACCCTATCTGGTCCAGCCAGGAGACCTGCTTTCTCATTTCTGCCCCATATCATATGCCTCTGAGTGAGCAGCTTAACCTCTTGGGGTCTCGAGCTTGGGTGGGCTGCTCTTTGGCCTTTGCTGGGGCGTCCAGGGGCTCAGCTGCAGGCCAGAAGTGTGTCTGTGCAGGGGTGCCCAGCTGTAGGGGTGAGGCTGCATCACATGAACCTTGTGTCTGTCATAGGAGGCAGTAGGACCCACCCCAGAGCTGAGGAAGGGGCAGCCTTTGGGCTTCAGTTACCCATCATCCTTGCTGAGCCACCCACTGTGCCAGCACCCCACTCCCGCCCCCTCACACTGCTGCCTGTGCTGCCCCTGACCCCTGCCCTCCCCACAGAGGAAAGTGGTTCCATCCCCAAGACCATCGTGTACCACCTCAGTGAGGGCGTGTATGGGATCTTCAACTCAGTCCTGTTTGACAACACCTGCCCTACCCCCATCCTGCAGAAGGTGAGCCTACCCCCACGTGGACCTGTTTTCAATTGTGTGTGTATGTGTGTGTTTAAATAACATTCTGGGGGGTGTTTTTATCTAATTTTTAAAAAGTAACACATATTCATTGTGGAAAATGGCAGGATGATGAAGATCACCCAATCCCATCATGTAGAGATAGACTCTTGGAACATTAGATTTCTTCTTAGTCTTTAAAAAAATGTACTCTGTTTTCAGAAATAAAGTTGGATTGTGTTCTTTTGTATTTCCACTCGTTATGGGGTATAGTTCTTTCCATGCCATTAGTTCACCTTTGACAACTTGCATTTTGAAGACTATGTAGTATTTTAACCCATCTAACCTATGGTGGGTTTGCTGTTTTGAGTGTTGTTGAGCATATCTTGACATCCATCTCTGGTCAAGCCCTAGAGTGAATTTCTAGAAGCAAAAAGAAACAGTTCATCATTGATGGGTTTTTCCAGGGTGACCAGGGAACAGGCATGGACAGAGAGGGGAAAGACTATCAGACACACTGTTGTATTTTCACATCTCCAGGCCTTTGTGTGGCCCTTTTTCTGGAAGGGAACTTCAGTGTCTAGAGGGACCTAGACCATCGTGAGCGCTCGGTGTGTTTTTGTTTGTCTCTCTTTTTCCATCCTGTCTCGTTTTTCAAGACCACTCAAGTGTCAGCTCCTCTGTGTAGCCTTTCCTGCCCCTTATCTGTCACACGCAGAAGGAGCCCCCGCACCCCAATGCCCACGTCCACGTGCCCATGCCACGACTTGAGTATATCCTCATTCCAGAGCTGGGTTGTTCAATGTGATTTCCTCTAGCTAGTCTGAGTAAGCCTCCCTGATTCAGTTTTCCCCCGTGATGTGCTAGCCCTGCCTGCATTCTTGTGGTTTCCCACATCCTACTGCACTGAGAAAGGACAAGACTGGCCTAGGCCAGCCACGCCCCAGGTCACACAGCAGGCAGCAGCTGCTTCCGAGGTCCTGACCCCCTCCAGACCCCATCTGCCTTCCAGTACCCCTCTTCCTGTTGCAAGCCATCCTTGACCCACGCCCCATTCCCTTCATCAGTAACTCAGATGAGCAGGACTGTGGGCCCAGCTCATTACCACACCCCCCGCCCCCATCCAGGGTCTCTATTTTGATGAATCTCTGGTTGGTATTCCTGCCTTGAGCCCCAGAATGTTACTGACCTGCTTTGTGATCAGTCCTGTTTTCCTCTGGATGCTACTGAAGTTTCTTCCTCGGGGCTTGTCAACCACTTACCAGGTCCAGCCCTGTGACCAGACCCAGGGTGGGGCCCCTGTCTGGTGGTGGAGACAGATGACCACACACACAGTAAATGAGCTACTGTTGTGTTGGGCGTGTGTCAGAGGGACCCGGCCTGCCTGCAGTGACATCTGCACCTCCTTCCCCAAGGAAGGTCCCCTTCATGAGTCTCGGTGGCAGGTCCGCATCCCTGCTCTTCGTTCCCCAGGACTTTGTGTTTGGAAGCCAGGCACAGAAAGTCCTCTTAAACATAATCAGTCCTTGGTTCAGAGTATACTTCTTATTGCTGGAGCCTACCTGGCTCTTTTTTGTTTGTTTTCTTTCTTTCTTTTTAAAAACTCAAGAAACATTTGAGTATTCTCGTTATGCAAAGCCCCTTCCTGAGGCCTGCACAGGACAGTAGGTGAGACAGAATTGTCTGCACTTTGAAAATGCTGTCCTGCTGGGTACGGGAGTGTGTGCCTGTGTGTGTGTGTGTGTCTGTTTGCGTGTGTGTGTGTGTGTTTTTGTGTTTGTGTCTGCGTGCAAGTGGTGAGCAGTATACAGGCTTCAACAGTGTTGTGAGAAAAGCACAGAAAGGTACAGAACAAGTGTTATTGGAATATTTTCAAAAAGATTTTAGTATATTGGGGTACCTGGGTGGCTCAGTGGGTTAAGCCTCTGCCTTCGACTCAGGTCATGATCTCAGGGTCCTGCGTTCGAGCCCCGCATTGGGCTCTCTGCTCAACAGGGAGCCTGCTTTCCCCTGCCCCCCACCTGCCTCTCTGCCTACTTGTTATTTCTCTTCCTCTCTGTTAAATAAATAAATAAATGAAAGATCTTTTAAAAAATTATTTTAATACATATCTTTAAAAGAAAAGAACTTTAGAAAAGTCATGATACCATTATCAAATTAAAAATAAACAATATCCGGGACACCTGGGTGGCTCAGTTGGTTAAGCAGCTGCCTTGGGCTCAGGTCATGATCCCGGCGTCCTGGGATCGAGTCCCACATCGGGCTCCTTGCTCGGCAGGGAGCCTGCTTCTCCCTCTGCCTCTGCCTGCCACTCTGTCTGCCTGTGCTCGCTCTCTCCCCCTCTCTCTCTCTGATAAATAAATAAAATCTTAAAAAAAAAAAAACAATATCCCCCATCATCCTGCCTCATAAATGGTTTTTCTAGTTGACTTGCTGAAAGCAGCAGCCAAAAAAAGTCCAAATACTGCATTTGGTCCAATGTCTCTCCTTAACCTATTGGTTTCCCCAAACTCATTCCTGGCTTGTTTGTTTGTTTTTTGTTTTAATTATTTGTTGATGAAACTGAGTTGTTGGTCCTAAAGTTTCCTGCATTCTGGATTTTCCTGATTGGTGGATTCCCTGGATTTCCCTCTGGTGTTATCGACTATGTTGTTCTGTGCCCTGTATTTATTTCTTTGAAACTAGGTAGTTCAATTTCATGGTTTCAGGTGGATTCCTAATCAGTTTTAGGGTAAAAACATTTCCTGGGAGGACTTGTCTTTCTTTTTAGTGAAATAACCATTCTTACATTATTTATTCTTTTTCTGCCGCATTCCTTTTGTCTCTTCCCATGGAAAGTACCCACTGTTTTGACTCAACTGCTACCATTTTTTCCATATGGCTTTTTTCTTTTTTGATACAGTTTTTTTTTCTATTGTGGTAAGAACATTTAACATAAAATCTCCTCTTGTAACAGACGGTTAAGTGTATGATGCGTTACTATTATCTGTAGGCACACGCGGTATAGCAGATCTCTAGAACTTGTTCATCTTGTGGAGCTGAGATTTTATGTCCATTGATTATCGACTTCCCAGTTCCCCCTTCCATCAGCCCCTGGCACCCACACTTCTAGTTTGACTGTTCAATACCTCAAATAAACCAAGTGTGCAGTGTGTGTCCTTCTGTGACTCGCTCATTTCAGTTAGCATCGCGTCCTCCATGTTCATTCACTGCAGCTGTGCATGCTGCAGTATTTCCTCCTTTGATAAGGCGGATAATATTCCATTGTAAGGATAGACTGCATTTTATCCATTGTAAGGATAGACTCCATTCATCCATCCTCAAACATTCAGGTCTTGGCAGCGGCTGACAGTGCAGCGATGAATATGGGACTGCTAATCCTAGAGATCCTGATTTCAGTTCTTCTGGATAAATACCCAGCAGTAGGGTGGCTTGATCATACTGAATTTTTTTTTTTAAAGATTTTATTTATTTATTTGACAGAGAACACAAGTAGGCAGAGAGGCAGGCAGAGAGAGAGGAGGAAGCAGGCTCCCTGCTGAGCAGAGAGCCCGATGCGGGACTCGATCCCAGGACCCTGAGATCATGACCTGAGCCGAAGGCAGCGGCTTAACCCACTGAGCCACCCAGGCGCCCCATACTGAATTTTTTGAGAAGCACCATCCTGTTTTCCAGGAAGCGTCCGCATCATGAGGCATTCCCTCCAGCGGCATAACAGCGTTCCAGTGTCTCCATGACCTTGTCAACACCAGTTGTCTTTTGTTTTTTGATAACAGCCTTCCTAACAGGTGTGAGGTGACATTTCATTGTGGTTTCGACTTGTGTTTCTTTTATGACTAATGACATCCAGGCTCTGGTCATGAGCTGGTTTGCCGTTCATCTGGCTTCTTTCACGTTTTGTCACATCAAAGCTTATTCCTCAACGTATTATAATTTATTTTATTTTATTTTATTTTATTTTACTTTGCAAAAAGGATGTTATGATGTATGCAACATTTTTGGACATCTTGAAAAGTGTACTGTCACAGTCTAAGCTGCGTCACTGCTGCTGTGTGTCCCTAAGGCCCACACCGCAGGTGAGCATGCTGCGGCCAGTCCGTTTGCTCTTCCTCTCCAGGCGCTGGACTGTTTCTAGGTCTTTGCTACTGTGAGATCTGCCACTCTGAATACTCTTGCTTGTGACTCTGTGGAGTTACTGGGCATAGATAGGGCACCTGATTGTTCTGCCATGAGATCATGCTGGGTGGTTTTCCAAAGTGGTGGTACTTCTTGGTGATCCCGCACCCCTGGTAGAGGCTGGGTAGATCCGCATTTTCCCCAGCGCTCGGCATCATCAGACTTTCAACATTCTCCCGGTGGAATGGATGTGAAATGGTTTCTCCTGTCTTGATGTGCATGTCCCTGATTACTAATGAAGTTGGATATCTCTTTGTGTATTTATTGGACACACATATTTTCTCTTCTGTCAGAGACTTTGTGACCTTCCCTTCAGTGGACTGCACTTGCTACCCTTGCTCCCTCGGCTCTCACTCCCTCTTCGAACCTTCCCAGTGGAATATAGATTGGGCAGCTGTACAGAAGATGCTCTTGAAAGTTCCTTGCACGTGGCCAGCCCAGGGGTGGCATTTCTGTCTTCAGCAGCTGATCTTTCTCCACCTTCTTGTTCTCGACTTTGCCTCCTCCTCGGTCATTCCCACCTTCTCTCTCTAGCACTTTCCCACACTCCCCTGAATGTTGACTCTCAGACCTCCATTCTCAATCTTCTTCTCTGCCTACATGAATTTCCTAGGTGAGTTCTTCCAGACTGAGGTTTTCAATATCTTCAATGGTCTCATCATTTTCAAATTTATATCTCTAGTCTGGACTGTTCCCCCGAGCTCCAGACTTGTGTATCCCTCTACCCACTTGCCATTTCTGCTGGATATTTCACAGGCACTCAAATTTAACTTGTTCGGAAATGAACTCTTGATATTCAACCCAAACTTCTTCCTTCCCAAAGTTTTCTCCTAGGAAACCACCGCCAGCCAACCAACTGTTCAAGTGGTAACACTTTGGTGGTATTCTTGATTCTTGCTTTCTTCTCTTCCCACAGGCAGTTCACCTGCAATTTTTCAGTCCAATTCCAAAATACACTTGGAATCCATCTAATTTCTTCCCCGCCACCAGGGCAGAGTGCAAGCTGCCATCACCCCACTTCCTAGGCTAGTGTAGCACTCACTCACTGGTCTTCTCACCCTGACTCCTGCTTCCTACTATCTAATTTCCACACTGTAGACAAAGTGATTTTTTAAAAGAAATTTTATTTATTTATTTGACACAGAGAGCAAGCAAGAGAGAGTGAGAAAACATGCACAAGTAGGCAGCAGCACGCAAAGGGAGAGGGAGAAGCAGGCTCCCCTCTGAGCAAAGAGCCTGACGCGGGACTTGATTCCAGGGCCCTGGGATCATGACCTGAGCTGAAGGCAGGCACTTAACCAACTGAGCCCCCTAGGTGTCCCCAATTTGATTTTTTTAGTACCCAAAGATCATCTCTCTTTTCTTCTTAAAACTTTTGGTGGCTCCCTGTTACTCTCAGAATAGAATCCAGGCTCCTCACCCTGGCTGGCAGGGCTCCTGCCCATGTCTTTAGCTGCATCAGTCCCCACTGAGCCCCTCACTCACCTGCTCCAGTCCCAGTGACTTCCTTTCTGCTCCTGGAACAACTAAGCTCCTTCAGACTTAGGAACCATTGTATTCACCTGCCTGAACACTCTTCCCCTTGCTCCTGAGATGACTTCCTTACTGTCCTCTGGTATGTCTCAGGTTGGATGTCACCTCTTTGGGGAAACCTTTCCTGATGGCTCATTCTCAAGGGCGTTTGCTCCTCACTATCAGATAATACTGTCACCTTTTTTATTATCTTCGTAATGCATCAGAATCTGTAATTATTCCTATTGGGTTTTGTTTCCTTGCTTATCATCTGCCTTCCCCGCTAGTGCACAGGCTCTGTGGGTGTGGCCACATTGTCTACTCGTTACCTTTGAATTCCTAGCACCTGGCGCAGTGCCTGGCACATAGTAGGTGTTCGATAACTACTTGTTGAATGAAGGATGAATGAATGCATCATTCACTATACTGGGAGCCCCTTGAGGGCAGAAATTGTTTCCACAGTACAGGGCCTGGCACATAGTAGATGCTCTATGTTGGAATGGAATCAGTCTTTAAAAATTATGGGAGTGGGGCGCCTGGGTGGCTCAGTCGGTTGGGCACTTGCCTTCGGCTCAGGTCATGGTCTCGGGGTCCTGGGATCGAGCCCCGCATTGGGGCCCCTGCTTGGTGGGAGTCTGCTTCTCCTTCTCCTCCCCACTCATGCCCTCTCTGTCTGTCTCTCTTTCAAATAAATAAAATCTTAAAAAAAAATTATGGGAGCAACTTAAATTTAAAGGAACAAAGGAGGGAGAAGCTCTGCGGTCCTCTACCCTAATTTATTCATAATGTCACCCCTCTTCCATGAGACACACCAAGTGGCATGTGGCTGTGAGCCTCACGCTTAGTGGTGGCGGCTGAAGCCACCATGCACTTCCTGTAGCACGTGCTGTACAAAGCACTTTACGTGGCGTTACCCATGTAATCTTTATAACACTTCTACATGGGGGATACTGTTATCAGACCCATTTTACAGGTGAGAAAACTGAGGCATGGGGGGTGAAGCAACTTACTCAAAGTCCCAGCTTTATAAAGGGTATTAATCACAGCTAATAAAGAGTAGAATTTTTATACTGCAGACTGTGAGGTGCCTGGGGGTAGGGTACATAGCCTCTTTGTTTTTGATTAGCTGGGTGTCACCAGAGAACAAGCTCTTCGCTACTTTCCTATGAAATTGTTGCCTCCAGATAAAATCTTCTCACCACCGGGCATTTGGACATTGCTGATTTTTTTTTGAAAATTTATTTATTTATTGGAGGGGGGAGTGGGAAGGGCAGAGGAAAAGGGGAAGGGAAGCAGACTCCCTGCTGGGTGCAGAGCCTGATGTGGGGTTCGATCCCACAACGCTGAGATCATGACCTGAGCTGAAACCCAGAGTTGGTCGCTCAGCTGACTGAGCCATTCAGGCGCTCCGGCCATTGCTAATTTTTGGTTATGTTCATTCATGTGTCCATGAGTCATACCTCTGCCTAGGATGCACTTTGTGAGTCTCTGTGTGGCTGATTCAAGTTACACACTGAAAGTGGGTTCCCTTTAAAAAACTGTTTTATGATGAGCCCCTAGAATAGGATTACCAGGTAAACAGATAGGAGCCTTTTTAGGTCTCTTGATACATATCGCCAGATTGTTTTCCTCAAAGCTTGGCCCAGTCTATACCGTTAGCAGCTGCACTCATTTCATAATAAGCTCACTATCCGTGCATGCTGTGACTTTTTCTGGTTGGCTAATTTATCTGAAATGGTATATATCTCAGTATTTCTTTCATTTCTGTCTTCTTGACAAGGATAAAGCATTTTATTGTTTTATTTCCTTTGTTGTCAATATCTTTTTATATTCTCCACTTACCTAATTTGGAGTTTTTTCTTACAAGTGAAGATGAGCTTGCATATGCATATGTGTGGGTTTTTCATATAGTATTTGACATAAGTAGCTTTTTCATCAGTCTGTTGGTTTTATTCGAGTTTTGTGATTCTTTGTTTTTCCTTCCTAGAAGTTTCAACATACTCTCATGTGTCTTAACTAAGTGCTCTGCAATTAATAGGGAGGGAATTTGTTCCTCTGCACCTTTTGTGCTCTGCGGGTTATAGACCGCCTTTATGTTATACATATGTTTTCCATTGTAGAAATAGAAAGTGTTGTGCTCGCTTTGGCAGCACATGTACTAGAATTGGAACGATACAGAGAAGATTAGCATGGCCCTGTGCAAGGAGGACATGCAGATCTGTCAAGTGTCCCTTCTC
Organism: Mustela erminea; assembly: GCF_009829155.1. Classification (NCBI taxonomy): domain Eukaryota; kingdom Metazoa; phylum Chordata; class Mammalia; order Carnivora; family Mustelidae; genus Mustela; species Mustela erminea. The sequence goes on along the minus strand of NC_045623.1, from coordinate 85,082,188 downwards.
TGGATCCCTTCTCTCTGTTGACAGGGTTGGGCTTTCTTAATTGCTATTGTATTTTATTCTAGTGATTTGTGGTTACAAAGTGTGACTCTGTCTTGTGTATTGTAATAGCATTTGTCAAGCGTGGATCTGGTTAGTTCTTAAGAATTCTTAAGAAATGATCTCTAATGCTTTTTGTTTTACTACTGCTTTGCCGTACTGTACACTAGTTTTATTTATTTCATCTCTTGTCTTTATCCTGTCCTTTTGATATATTTTTTTCTTTGTTCAGCCTATTCCATAGTGTTTTGGCAATAGCTTTGTGCTGTGTTTAGAAAACTGGTGGGGTGCCTTCTATTTCCAGCAATGTGGTGGTCCAGATACTCTGAACAGCCTCCCCACTGACAACAAAGAAAACTGCATCCTGACTTACAAGAAAGCGGGGGATCCTTCAGAGGTCAAAATTAAGTGAAAGCAGGCATCTCCACTTAGAGTAAAAGCCAGCCTATTCTCCACCCACTAGCCAGAGGGATTCTTTTAAAATGTAAGTCAAATCATATCAGGTTTTATTGAAACTGCCCCAAACCCTGTGCTGGCTCCCGTCTCACTCCAAATTAAAGCCAAAGTCCTCCAAGGGCTTCTAAGGCCCTTTGGGATCAGCCCCTGTCTCGTCTCAGATTCTCTCCCTCACCACAGTCCCTCCTGCTCATCCCATCACAGTCTTGGCAGCCTCCCTGCAATTCCTCGAGCTCCCCCAGGCACGATCCTGCCTTAGCACCTTTGTACCAGCTTTTCCTTCTGCCTGGATCACATTTCTTCCAGGTACCACTCAGGCTCACTCCTTGACCTCCTTTGCATCTTTGCCTGAAGGTCAACTTCTCAGTGAGGCTTTATGCTTTATTTAATCCTGCCACCTGCCCCTCCCCCTGCTCTTTTCTTTCTTTTATTCAATACCATTTATTATCTCCTAATTTACTATATAACTTACTTCTTTATTTTATTTACCTCCCTCCTGATGGACTGTAAATATGATGAGGACAAGGACTTTGTCTACTTTGTTCATTAGTGTATCCCACACATGTAAAATTATGACTATTCAAATATGTGGTAAATGAATTCTTTAACTCAGAGAGAAAACCTAACTCTGGAACTGGCTTTCTCTCTGGGAGTGTATGTTGAACCCTTGTGGCATTGATCTTTAGTTTTGATAGCTGCGTGGGTTCCTAGGGGCTCAGTCAGGATGGAGACTCTGATAGGATCCCTTGCAGTAAGCTGGGAACCACCCCCAAAGGTCCATCATCAGTGTAAGGATAAACCAGAAAAACACCTACCCCACAGAAGAGAACAGCAAAAAAACACATGTCTTTGGGATCTTGGTAGTGGTTGGAAGAGGGCACAAAACTGAGACTTTACAGCCCTAAGCTAATCTTTTCTTGGGTTTGTTGCCCAAATTTATATTAATTGTGTTGTCTGAAAAGCCTCAAGGCTAGAATGTATTATATCTTGCAGAAGCAAACACGTCCCTCTGGAGTGGAAATCTTTAGCCTAGACTTTTAAGAATTCTCACAAATAAAGTGCCAAAGTACATGAATTAGCAGTCAAAAATCACAAAACACAAAGAAACAGGTCACTGTTGAGGGAAAGCCAGCAGAAGTAATAAACAACAGAACCAGACCTGAAATTATTTCATGTATTCGAATTCTCAGATGTTAAAGATAAAATAGAATGTTTACAATGTTTAAAGAAATAAGGAATTGTGACAAAGGGATACTTGTGTGGCTTAGTTGGTTGGGCCTCCAACTCTTGATTTCAGTTTAGGTCATGATTTCAGGGTCATGGGATCAGCTCTTCATTGAGCTCTGCATTGGGCTCCACACCCAGTGTGGAGTCTGCTTAAAACTCTTTCCCCCTCTCCTTCTGCCCCTGCTCCCCCACTGTGCTCTCTCTTATTTTAGTATATGTGCTGCCGAAGCGAGCACGTGTGCTCTCTCTTAAAAGAAAGTTTGAACAAAGAATAAGCAAATATAAAAATATGAACTAGCAGATTTTTTTAAGTGGGCTCCATGCCAACCTGGGTCCTCAACTCATAACCCCGAGATCAAGACCTGAGCTGAGATCAAGAGTTGGCTGCTTAAATAGCTGAACTACCCAGGTGCCTCTCCAGTAGACTTTTTAAAAAAAGATTTTATTTATTTATTTATTTGTTTGTTTGTTTGTTTGTTTGTTTATTTATTTATTTGACAGAGAGAGACACACACACAATGAGAGAGGGAACACAAGCAGGAGGAGTGGGAGAGGGAGATGCAGTCTTCTCGCTGAGCAGGGACCCCAATGCAGGGCTCAATCCTGGACCCTGGGATCATGACCTGAGCTAAAGCAGATGCTTAACGACTGAGTACCCAGGTGCCCCACCAGCAAATTTTTAAAAGGATTAAATAGAACTAAAAATAAAAAAATATGAAAATTGAAATAGTGCACAGAGTAAGCAAGCTATTAGAGACAGTTAAAGAGAGAATTAGAGAATGGGAATATAGAGCTGAAGAACTGATGTCAGTGTAGCACAAAGACAAGGAGATAAAAAATAAGAAAGGCACAGGAAGTGGCAGACAGAATAAGCACACATCAGACACAATGTCTAATTCTAGTTTCAGGGGAGATTGCCTGAGGATACAGAAACCCTACCAGTAATCTGAACAGGATTTCAGTATAAAGAATTTCAGTATAAAGAATTGTCAACTTTAAAAATGGTTAATTACTAAAAGGGGCAAAAGCAGTTACTGCTGTTAGTAAGAGAGAGTGAACAAGGAAGCAATTTGGAGGAGGGCTCCTCCCTCCAAGGCTGAGGTTGAAACCTTTGAAGAAAGGCCATGACCATCACAGAGACACACAGCCTATCAGTGGCAAAGAAACTTGTCTAAGGGTGCCCACCACAACTGGATCATAGGGGTGGTTTGCTTCTGAGTGGAGGGGAAGCTTGCTGGAGGGTTCAAGGTTCAGTCCAAGGCTGAACTGAGGTGAAGGCTACCAGACTCTCCTATGCTGAGACATGGAGGCCACACAGAAAGCAGCAGGCTGAAGAGAGAAAGTCTCTTCTTCCTGATATGCCTTACGGTGTCCTTCTAGCAACCTCTGTTGACAAAGCCTAACACAGAGCTACCTGGCAAAGAATGTTCAGCTCTAGTACTACAAAGCAAGACAAAGAAGGGTGGATTGGGGACTGAGAGGCCAAAAGTTAGTAACTGGCAGAAAGTCAATAGAATGGGAGAGAGGAAGACATGTCTTCAGATTTAGGAAACCCAACAAATCCCACACTTAGACAAATAATAGTAAAACTGAATACTGAAGACAAAAAGAAAATCTTAAAACTAGTGAGGGAAATGAGACAGATAGACTACCTATCGAAGAATGACAGACTTAGAGCTTTTCTCTATAACAGTGGAAAGTGGGAGATACTGGAAGAGCAGCTTTAATATACCAACCTAGAATTTTGTATCCAGCAAAATCGTTTTTCAAGAATGAGTATGAAATGTAGGCATTTTCAGACAAGCAAAGAGCGAGAGACAAAACTTCACTAACAGAAATTCTAAAGGATATATTTCAGTCATAAGGAAAATGACTCCAGAAGGATGGTCTGTGTTGCAAGAAGAAATGGTGACCAAAGATAGCTAAATATGTGGGTGTATCCAAAGGATCATTGACTGTCACTACTTCCACCACCAATAACATTTAATTCGTGGGGTTAAAAACAGTATTCAGGGGCACCTGGGTGGCTCAGTCATTAAGTGTCTGCCTTTGGCTCAGGTCATGATCCTGGGATCCTGGGATCTGGCCCACGTTGGGCTCCTTGCTCAGTGGGGAGACTCCTTCCTCTTCCTCTTCCTGTGCCTGCCACTCCCCCAGCTTATGCTGTCTCTCAAATAAATAATAAATAGATAATATAATGGATAATAAATTTTATATATTAGAAATATATATCTATAGAAGTAGATGATATAATTGCCAACATTGAAGGTAATTAAAATGGTTTAGTTTAGACACCAGCATTTAAAAAATAGACAAGAAATATAGTTTAGAGCACAGGAAAGCCCCATATATATCTGGAAACTTGATTTTCAACAGGGCTTGCAAAACGGACCATTGGGGATTGTTTAATATATAATGTTGGGACACCTGATTGTCCAAATGCAAAAAATGAAATTGAATCCCCATCTCAATGCATGTGTGAATATAAATCCCAGAAATCCATATAGGAGAATATCTGTTTGACCCTGAAACAGGGAAGAAGAGTAAAGAATCTCTTACAAACCAAAAAAGGAAAAGACTGATATTTGTCTACATTAAAACAAAGCACTTCTGTTCACCTGTTAGTGAAAGGAAAGAGGCAATCAGACCCTGGGAGAAAATATGCAAACACATGTACAACTGGATAAGGAATCAGTACACAGAATTTATGAAGGATTCTCTTTTTTAAAAAATATTTTTTTTTATTTGAGAGGGAGAGCGCACACACACACAGGAGGAGAGTGCGAGGGAGGAGCAGACTCCCAGAAGAGCAGAAAGCCCGATGTGAGACTCGATCCCAGAACCCTGAGATCATGACCTGAGCCAAAAGCTCAGTTGCTCAACTGACTGAGCCACCCAGGCGCCCCTCTATGAAGGATTCTTACACAAGAATCTTAAGAAAAGAAAATAAGAAGAAAAGCAGTAAAAAATAGAAAGCAATAGAAACATAGACAAAAGGCTTTAATAGGCAGTTCACAGAAGAGGAAATCCAAATAGAAAATGAAAAAAGTGCTCAACCTCTTTGGTAATCAAGGAAACACAAATTCAAATGAAAAGGAGACATCATTTTCTACTGACTAGATTAGAAAAAAATTAAAGGCATGACAATATCAAGAGCTGGTGAGGGTATAGAGTAGTTGGATCTCTTAGACACTGACAGGTAGGAGCTGGTGTTTCTATTTTGGGAAACCAGTTAGCATTATTCATATAAAGTTAGACATGTGTGTACCCTACCTTCCAGCAATTTCTTAGATATGTTTTGTAAAGAAACTCTTGGCATGCGTATTTGAGGAAATACACAAGAGTGTTCACAGGAGAAATTTTTTTAGTATAAAACATTGGAGTCAACATTAACGTTTGTTGGCAGGGTAATAGATAAATAAATTACGGTGTATTCCATATAATGAATTTGATGCAGCATATTGTGAATTATGGCTACAGATTTCAGTTGGATGAATCTTGGGAATGTACGTTTCAACAGTAAAAAAAAGCAAATTGCAGAGATTACGTACTCTATGGTTTCATTTTACATAAATTTCAGAAGCGTACTAAATACTGTGCCAAACAGAACAGGAGAGTAACGAAAACAAAATCCAGGATAACAGGTACCTCTGGAAGGGTTAGGGAAGTAGCATGTCACTGGGGTGGGGTCACATGGGGGTTTCAAAGATCTTGGAAATTTTATATTTATTTAGCTGGTGGTGGGTACACAGATATTCTTTTTTTTTTTTTTTTAAGATTTTATTTATTTATTTGACAGACAGAGATCACAAGTAGGCAGAGAGGCAGGCAGAGAGAGGAGGAAGCAGGCTCCCTGCTGAGCAGAGAGCCTGATGCGGAACTCGATCCCAGGACGCTGGGATCATGACCTGAGCCCAAAGCAGACGCTTAACCCCCTGAGCCACCCACATTCCCTACACAGATATTCATTTGATTGTTATTCTTTATATCTTACATGTACAAAATTTTTTGTAGGAATTAAATATTTAACAAAAATTGAGTCTGTCATTATTACTTATTATATTCTTTGATAGGCTCACATTTATTCTTTTATCATGCCACTTCTAACATTCAGAAAAATATCTTGGGGATTTTAATTAGTGGTAGCCTACTTAATCTATTTATTAAATTGGGGAGCATTCTCTTTTTTGCTTTATTAACGTTTTCCAGCTAGGAGAGGTAGAGCTCTTGTATTTTATTTCTCTCATTAAGGTTATATTATTCTCTCTGAATAAGTTATTGTGGCTCAAGTACATCCAAGAATTTAATAACATAATGCTTTCATTACTATTGTGAGTGGAAACATTTCCCTGTGTTTCTGAGCTGAGACAATGACTTGCATGCTGAGACACTGATTTCCCCCCCAAACTACCCATTCCCTTTGGATTTTCCAGGTAGGCAAACAAGTCATCTGCATTTTATATATATTTTTTCACTTCCTATATATTATATTTTTTATTTCTTTTTCCCCCCCAGTAGCTATTGCCCAAAGAAACATGATATATAACGTAGGAATGGTGACAGAAAGCATCAGACTTGGGTCAGAAGTCTGGCTTGTCAAGTCAGAAGTCTTGACCAGAAGTCTGGCTCGAGTCCTGGCTTTTCCATATAGCAGCCGAGTAACTTTAGGCAAGTTAACTTAATCTCCCTGAACCTGTTTCTCCCGGTTCTTCATCAGGAAAATGAAAGGTTGAACTTAATTACTAAGGTTGGTTCTGGTTCTGAAATGAGGCCATTCTAATGAATTTCCATTAAGTTGGACTCGCTCTTTACCTTAAATAGTCTCTCTGCATTGCAGGGTTTGACTTTGTCTGTAGTTTTAATCAAGAATAGATGCTATAGGCTACAGAATATTACCTTCACACATACTGAGAAAATGAGATTTGAATTGTAGATTCCTCTTTTCCATATTATGATGAAGCCAGTGGTCGCCTGGCTCACATTGTCCCTGTCTTCCAGAGAGAGGTAAATTGTCTGTATTGTTCCACATAGAGGAAAATCACTGAAGGTGATTCTTTGGCTACAAGGGCAGATTGGGTTAGTTATGGTTTCATTTTAGATTTTCCTGTATGTTCACAAGTTAAATTCTGACCATATGTTTTTGTTCTTTTCCCCCCTTTGTATGTGCTGCCTTTGTTCATTCCATTTTTTTGTTTTTAAAATATTCTTGTGCTCTTTATGTAGAATAGAGATTATTGATTTATTCTTTAAAAGTTGGGGAGTTACTTAAGGACTCCATCAGGGCCAGAAGATATTTTAAATGTTTGGCCTTGTTTCTTGTGTGGATCCACTAATTTATTGGGCCTCTTTGAGGAGGGCACCCAGTTGGGTGCAGCTGGATGGCCCCTTGCCTGGGACCACTCGGAGTTCTGCTACTAACTCCCTCCAGAACCTATAACAGGTCACTTCCGTTCTCTGACTTTTCTCATCTGTAAAATGGGGACTGCAGCTGCCGCCCAGATGGGGTGTGAGGCAATGGTGGGGGTGCTCTGTAAACTCCCTGCCCTCTCTCTGGGAGGGGCCTGATAGATTGGGCAGCTTGTATTTTTACAGGTGTTTGTCCGTTTCCACTCAGTTTCCAGACTCATAAAAAGAGCTAAGACTTAACAAGCCTGTTGCCACATGCCTTTAGAATATTTATTTTGCAGATTTTTTTTTTTTGTTTCCTTTTTTCTTAAAGACAGGGGAGGGGGAGGAGACAAAGATGTATTTATTTATTTATGTCAGAGACAGAGTGCACACAAGCAGGGGGAGTGACAGGCAGAGGGAGAAGCAGGTTTCCCCCCCACCCGCCGAGTAAGGAGCCCAATAGGGGCTTGATCCCAGGACCCTGCGATCCAGACCTGAACTGAAGGCAGAAGTTTAACTGACTGAGCCATCCAGGCATCCCAAGGCGGGGCTTGAAGTAGCAAAAGGGAAGCTTTGCATTATTTCCTGTGAAGTTAAATTTTTTTTATTTATGTCACTAATAAGAAGAGAACTCTTATTGTAACACAAGGGTGTCTTTTCTCCTTTATTGTGAAAAAAACTTTGGAACCTCTTTTCTCAGGATCCTCATGGATTCATTTATATAGTATATCCTCCCAAAAGCTTTAAAAGTTAGCTTAATGCTTTTTAAGAAGTGGAGCTAAGGGAAATAATTCAGAGCAACTGAGATTAATTTTACTTAGTAACAGGAATCTCATAAACAAGAATGTTAAGTTATATGAACAAGGATATATTTGTTTCCCTTTTCTAGAATATATACTTCCTGGCTCCAAGATTGAAGCCTGGCACATAGTAGGTGCTCAAAAAGTATTTGTTGAATGACTCAATCAATGAATATGGATAGCTTGAATTTTTGACTTTAATATGTGCATGCTTTTCTTTACTAATGAGACTAATGGCTTATTAGCTTTTTATCATATACATGAATATTATTTCTGCTTATGCAACCTGTGGCTTTTCTTTCTCAATTTTACTCACTCCTGCGGCTGGCTATGGTATTGTAATACTTTTTGTTTTTCCCCTGTTGGTCTTCTCCACTACCTCCTTCTAGACTCTTCAGAGGGCTTCTATTAATCTCTTCTTCCTTTCTTCCTCCCTCCCTCCGTCCCTTTTTTTCTTTTTTTCTTCTGGTTCTTTTTCTCATCACCCATGTATTTCCTATTCATTCATTCATTCATTCATTTAAAAGGTATTATTCAAAAAAGCACCTACTCTATGCCAGACTGCTAGGGATGGGGGAGATGGGGGTGAACGAGATGGTCATGATCTTTGGGGTCATGGAATTTAGAGTCTGACAGGGAAGACAGGCCTGAACAGATACATTTCACAAATACCTAATTATAAATTATGACAAATGCTATGAAGGCTAAGCTTGTTGGTGGGGGGTGGGGCATGGAGCCTTAGGAAAGGCTTTCATGAAGCTGTTGTAGCTGAGATCTAAAGGAAAATTAGGAGTTGGCAGGGTTGGGGCCTCAGGGAAGAGCAGGGGGAGGGCTGGGGTTGGGGGAAGGGAAGCGAGGTTTCCCTAGGAGCCCAGAGCAACTGGCTTAATGGAACATGGTAGCGCAGCGGGGACGAGAGGACTCCAGGGCACAGTCAGGGCTTTCTCATATCCGTCTTTCAGTCAGGACTCCTCCTCTAGGACCTGCCTGGCAGAATCTCACACTGTGACAAATTGCACTGGTTGTCCGCAAATGGTCTGTGTTATAGATTGCTTTTCTGCATTTTTAAGTCATCTAAGAAAAAAAATTTTATGTAATTTGTAGTTCTGTCTTTGGGCAAGTCACATAACCTCTTAGAGCCTCGGTTTTCCTGAAATGGGAGGAATTTTGTCTACCCCTTGGGGTCCTCTGTGACCTCTGCTGGGTCACCCTGTGATTACCTGTTGGAGGCCCATCTTCCTCCCCAGACTGAGAGCTGAGGGTGGGAGAAGGTCTAACTCACCTGTGTTCTTCTGGCTCCCGCGACAGGGCCTAGCATGGAATGAGGGCATCTGGGAGGCCTTCACAGAAGAGGAAGCCCCAGGGCTGGGCCCGGAGGCCACGCTGAATTTGAGGGAGGGGGAAGGGCTGGAGAGATGTGGACAGACCCCAGGTCTGGAAGGTGGCAGATAGGTCAGTGAGGACCAAAGCAGAGAGGAAGTAATGATAACAACGATAATGATGGCGCTATCTCACTGGGCCCTTGTCGCGTGCCAGACACTGGTCTAAACGCCCTACACACACTCATTTATCCTTTCAGGGACCCGATGAGTTAGGTACTATAATTATTTCCATTTTACAAAGGAGCATACCGAGGTTCGGAGGGATTAAGTACCTTGCCCAAGATCACATACCTAGTAAGTGTTGGAGCCTGGATTGAAGACCAGGCATTGTGGCTTCAGAATGTAGGAGGCAATGAATGCAAAGGAGGAGGAGGGGCTTAAACGCCAGGCTAGAAGCCCCTTCAGTCTTTATTGTACTCGTTATGGGAGCCATGGAAAGCTTTTGAGGGAGGGAGTGCTCAGGCTGTGCTCAGGGTGCCGAGGAAAGCTGAACGTGACTGTGCCTCTCTCCTGCAGAAATCATCCGCGGATCAGCCCCTGTACAGCAGCAGCCTGTGGGGCCCTGTGGCCGACGGCCAGGACTGCGTGGCTGAGGGCCTGTGGCTGCCGCAACTACACGTAGGGGACTGGCTGGTCTTTGAGAACATGGGCGCCTACACCGTGGGCATGGCTTCCCTCCTTGGGGGGACCCAGACCTGCCGAGTCACCTATGCCATGTCCCGGGTGGCCTGGTAAGGGGGCCCTGCTGAGAAGGCAGTAGGGGAAGAGAAGGGAGCAGGTGGGGAATGAGAAATCTGAGATCTGAGACTGGTTTTCATGTAATCCAGTTTGACGAGTACTCTTGGCTATTGATTCCAAGTGAGGCCTGCGCTTGGCACCTGGCCTTGGCCATAAAAGAGACAGAGCTTCCCTTGAGCAGCTCAGCACCCTGTGAGAGACACAGAGCAGCAGACGGTCCTCCTGATAATACAGGGGCCGGGGGTGGGGGGCGCTGAGGTTGGGCTGTGGAACCGGAGAGCCCTCCCTGATGCCCAGACTGACCTCCCAGAGGAAGGAAGATATGGGAGTCAGCCGGCAGGAGGCAGTAGGGGGCTCCGGGCAGAAGGAGCACAGAGTGAGTACGCTGCCTTCAAGAAACCACCTGAAGTTGGTTGTGGCTGGAGAGGGAGCAGGGCTGGATCTGCGAAGGGCCTTGAAGGCCGAGTGAAGGGCTTTGAGTTGTGGGAATCATGGACTGATAGAAGCAAGGGACAGACGTGGTCTGGTTTGGATTTTAGAAAGGGCACTCTGGCTCCTGGGGGCAATAAGAGGGGACGGGGGCAGACGTGGATTGAGCAGACTAGTTGGGGGGCTGTTCTGTGGCCTGGGAAAGACTTGCCTGCTGACTGAGCCTCCTCAGGAAATGCACACCACACTCCCCCTGCTTGCCTGACTGGACCGGTGCTGGGATCCAGTGAGGCAAGAGGGGCACGAGCCCTACAGAAGTCACGTTTGTTGAACCCTCCCGTCAGGCCTCTCCTCTCCACTGCACAGAATCAGTGCTATCACAAAGAGGGAGGTGTGGTCAGTGGTGAGGGGACTGCTGTGGGGGTGGGGAGGGACAGAGCGGTCACAGGGCCTTCCATGCCGGGCCTCAGCCTGTGCTCTGGAGGACATGCTGGATGCTGGAGCACCCCACCCCCCAACAGTGTTACCAACCCCCAGCCCTCACGGGGCTCAGTCTCAATGGCACGTTTCATTCATCCAGTCAACAGACCTTTGTTGTATCTGCTCCCCCCAGGGACAGAGGTTTGGGCCAGTGCAGCTGTTGTGACATCAGGGGTATTGTGACAAGGTTTGAAAACTGAAAAAGCCAACCACACAGGGCTCCTTATCCCGTCCCTGCTCCTTCATAGCAAACACTGGGAGATGGGGTGCAGGAAATCCCTTTATTCACTGCTAGAAACAAAACATTTTTATGTATTAAACTGGCTGTGCCAGAAAGTATCAAAGGAGCCCTGCCCAGACATCCTGCTTTAGAGCCTGGCTCTGTGCCGAGTCCCAGGGCAGTGAGAGCACTCGAGCCGGCGTGGTGACCTGCGCACACAGACGCTGTTGCAGAAGCAGGAAGGTCACTTGGGAGCGAGGGACAGCAGGGTGGCGGGGTGGTCAGGGCTAGGAGTTAGCCAGGTGCAGGAAGGCAGATGGGGGGTTGGTGGTCCGGGCTGAGATGTGGGGGTTTGAGTCCAGTGCCGTCAAAGAACTGAGAATAGTTGCATGTGGCTGGAGTGGCCTGTGCAGAAGACTGGATGGCAAAGGACCCTGGAAGCCCAGGTTGGACTTGATCTCAAAGGCAGTAGGGAGTCTGTCATGGATGCCTTTTAAGAAACTGGACCAACCCATTCTGAGAAATAAGGAGATAGACAGAGGGGACTTGGCTGGGGAGCCTCCCACTGGAAAGAAGAGCCAGGCCACTGACTTCCTGTTGAAGTGAACATGTCAGCGTAGAGGGAGGCCTCCCTGCAGGTGGGAGACTGGGCTGGACAGGGCCTGAGAGCAGACCGGAGCTGCTGGTGGCTCAAGGGTGGGAATGAGCCTCCTGGAGAACTGAACTGTCTGGAGGTGGCAGGAGCAGACCGGCTAGAGATGGTGGTGGCCCTGGGAGGTGGGCACCCACCAGGAGGTTCAGAAGCTGGGCTCAGCAGGGATGGATTGGGCAAGGAACAAGATTCCGGACTTGCAGCTGAGCAGCTGGTCAGACGGTGGGGCCATTTATCAACCTGGGTAGGTAGGTTTGTAGGATTTTTTTGAGGGGGGCCGGAGATGATTTTTTTTTTTTTTAAAGTCCTAAGCCTGGGGTATAAAGAGTGTGGGCTTTGGACTGAGAGTTGTGTTGAAGTTCTCCCACTTTCTAGGGATGTGACCTTATGCAGGTCACTTCTCTCCCGGCCTCAATTTCCTCATTGGTAAAATGAGGATGATAATGCTGCCCCATTAATGATAATGATGATAATGCGGTTTGGGGGAGGACACAACTAGATGCTCTAAGAAAGGTGCCTGGCACACAATGTGTGGCCTGTAGTAAGTACCCAGTAAATGTGGGTCCCATTTCCCTTGTGGAGGTGGGCCACGGGGGAGAAGAGAGCGCTGGGGGAAGAAGTCAGCAGACCCACCCCCATTCCTGCCCGAGGCTGGGCTCTGGGGCCAGGGGGGAGCCCTATATACAGAGGGGGCTGGCTCTTTTGATGCCAGGGTCCTCTCAGGAGCTCCTGGCCTGGGGGGCCCCATGCTGGCTGCCTCCAGTGCCCCTCTCTCACCCACAGGGAAGCGCTTCGAGGGCAGCTGCTGCCTACAGAGCAGGACGAGGACACCGAGGGCATGTGCAAGCCTCTGTCCTGTGGCTGGGAGATCACAGACACCTTGTGCGTGGGCCCTGTCTTCACCCCGGCGAGCATCATGTGAGCGGACCCCGTTTCCCCCCTCCCCCCGGAGAACTCCAGCGGGGCCGCAGAGATGCCTCTGGGAGACGTGAGGAAAGCAGCAAGCAGGGACACCCTCTGGCCAGGACTCTGGTGCTCGTTCTGCTTCCCCCCACGCTCCGCCTGTAGTGTTTCTGCCCTGTAAATAGGACCAGTCTTACACTCGCTGTAGTTCAAGTATGCAACATAAATCCTGTCCCTTCCAGCTGTGTCTGCCTCCTCCGCAGCGCACGGGGCCTGGTCAGCCAGGTGTGGGGTGTTCTCGGGCTCTCCCTTGGTCTCCTTCCCACCTTTGTAAATATGAAGCAAATAAATTATTTAGGTTTTTTTTTTTTAATACTCCAGTGGAATCTAGCAGCTCAATTCACAAAGCACCCTGGGCGAGACCAGGGCCGAGACTTTCGCACCCAATACAGATGACCCCATGCCCTCTGCTTTAGTCCTGACCCAGCTGTGGTGTGGGCATCTCCCGTGGCACCCGGCTTCTCTGACTCACCTCTGTGCTCTGCAGCGGCTGCCATGCCTGGGGTCATGAGGAAGAGTGAGGTGTCAGGGCTTGAGGCGGGGGTCAGAGCTGCCGTCCTTCGGCCCTAGAGCTGTAGCTCCCTGCTGGTTGAGGGGCCTCTGTGGAACCCAAGACCCAGCCTAAGGCCTGGCCCAATGTGGGGGGCAAAGAGCAAAGAGATGGGTGTCAGAGACGTTCTGAAGACACACCCTGCACCCTTAACTATTCTTGCAGGTATGTAAGGCAGTAAGAGTAATGCAGAGATGGGGAGGCTGGTTTTGCTTATCCAGGCAATAACTACCAGAGCAGGGCTGGCCACAGAGCACTGCCACGTCCAGTGCTGAGGGGCCTGATACTGATGTCTCCTCAACTGGAAGTTCAATGTCACTGCTGGGGTCCGAGGCAATGCACCTGCGGGGAGTGAGCTGCTGAGCAAAGGAGATCAGATGTTAGAGCTCCCCTAGCTGCTACAGGGGCCCTGAAAGATTTTTCTTCTGTAATTAAGAAAAACTGCAATACAAAACTCACATGCCTTAAAACCCACCCTTTCCAAGTACAGAATTCATGGTTTTTAGTATACTGAATCTGTACAACCGTCACTACTGTCCAATCCCATGTTCATTACCTTGAAGGGGAAGCCTGTGCCCATTAGCATTCACGCCTCACTTCCCCCTTCCCCCAGGTCCTGGCAATCCCTACTCTACTGCCCACCGCTGTGGATTGGGCTGTTCTGGACAAATTATTATGAATGTTTTTATACCCTCACTTGAGTTTCTGTCTGGGTAAGCCTGGTACATGGGTTTTTTTCCCCACACTGCCAAGAAATTCTCCGACACCAGCTGGGTGTCCCTCAGTTCAACTGGATTCTGACACTATCTGCCCAGAGACAGCTTTAGATTCCACAGGTCAGGGGCTCAGTCCTACAAGACTGCCCTACTCTCCCCCTACTTCAGACCCTGATCTCCAAGCCCAGGTCGTGACCTCTGTTTGGACCAACGGGTTATAGATTGGAGGTTCCAATAACCCACTTCTTTGGGTTTAATGAATTTGCTAGAGTGACTCATGGAACTCAGGGTAACCCCTTCCTTACTATGTTCCTGTTTTATGATGAAAGGATGTAACTCAGAAGAGCCAGAGAAAGAGCTACAAGGGGTAAGCCCTGGTAATGGTGCAGAGCTCCAGTGCCCTCCCCAGGCGTCAGTCCCCCAGCATCCCCACGTGTTCACCAGCCTGGAGGCTCCCCAAACCCTATCCTGTGCAGCTTTTATAGAGGCTTCATTACCTCGGCAGGACTGATTAGATCATTGGCATCGGCGACTGAACTTGATCTCTGCCTCCTTCCCTCCCCAGAGTTGGAGGGTAGGATATAACAAAAGACACCTTTGTCACCTCGTCACTTAGGAAATTTTAGGATCTCCGTGCCAGGAATGGGGATGAAAACAAAGCACATGTCTGTTATTGAAAGTCACGATATCATACCTGGTGCACCAGTTCTAGCGTCTCAGCCGTCCTGGGTCCTGCGTTTAGCTCTGAGGTCCCCTCACGAGGCAACATGTTCTGAGTGAACTGGGTGCTTGTCAAAATCAGAGATGCCTTTTCTGGGCTGAGCCTAGTTTGTGGTACTTTGACAATAAGCAGGCTGAAAGGTCAGGACCCCAAGAGACACAGGGACCAAGCAGCCAGGGTCCCTGTATTGCCCGCTGGTTCTCAACGCACCACCAGGTTTTGCATCTTACCATGCCAGGCTCTGGCCTCGTGCGTGAGGCTGTTTTGAAGACTTCTCATGTTTTGATGCCTTTTTGATGCCAAGCAGATCAGGACCCGCTCATGCTTGTTTGGTGGAGAGGGAAGGGCAGACACAGGTTCTGCCGGAACTGGCCATCTGCTTCCAAAGGCAGCAGATGTGCTGCTAAGAGCGCTGGCTGCAGGGAGATCCAGGCATAACTCATTGCCTTGTCCACGACCAGTTCGCTGGGGAGAGGCTTCTGTGGCTTTTAAAGTGACAGCAGCTGGCACAGAGTTGGAACAGATTTCTCACTGGAGGCTTTCAAATGTTTCACGTTCCATTTGCAGCAAGAGTGTGAAATTTATACTTTTCTGAGAAACACAGAAGTTGCTGTAACTTGCTTGAGAATAATAAACAGTCATTTCAGTTGTTTTGGTTTGTCATTTCCATTTTTTTGTGAGAAGGGTATTAAACAGGTGGAGGATGTTAAGGCCCTCAGGACTCTATAGGGGAATCTGACCTGGGGTCCCTGGAGCCCAGGCTGCACAGGCATTTGCCTCCCTAAGCAGCCAGGCTGGCTGCCCCAGAGGTCACTTTCCTGTCGGCCTCTGCCAGACCCATCCTGCCCTGGGACCTCACCTAAGGGACAACCTCCTCTCAACACCTCCCCACAACCCATCTGTGCTTCCTGAGGCTGCTCCTGTGGACCCACCTGCTCACTCTGGGAGGTTCACGGACCTGCTCTGGCCACTTCCAGACCACGCTGCCACCCCTCTCACCCAGGGACTGGCCCCCTCCTGCCCCTCCACCGCCCACTCTGCTCAGAGATGGATCCAGTCGCCGCCAGGATTCCCATTTCATCGAGAGTAACATTTAAAGTCCTCATCCAACTACTTCTCCTCCCTCTCCTCCTCCCTTACTCACTCCTCCCCAGACATACCGGCCCCTCCATTCCTTGAACACGCCCTACATCGCCCCCATGCTGGGCCTGCACTTGCGGTCCCCTCTCTCTGACATGACCTTCTCAGGCTATCAGTGGGGCTCACTCCAAGATCTACTCAAATGTAGTCTCCAGGCGAAGGCTTCTCTGATCAGTCTTTAGAAAACAGCACTTTCCAGGCTCTCTCTCCTCTCGTAACTGGTTCTCTTCTTACCTATCTGCACTCACCACACTCTATTACATGTTCTTCTGTGCATCATTGGTCAGCCCCTCCAGAATGTGAGTTTGGCACCTGGAACTTTAGTTTTTTTCACTGCTAGGTCTTCATTACTCAGAACAGAGTAGGTGGTCCAAAAGCATCTATCAAATGGACAAGCGAATGAGTCTAGCATCTGACCTGTCTGAATCTGTTTCTTCCTTTGTAAAGTGGGGTTGCTAAATATATTCCCCTCAGAGGGCTATTGGCATAAAGTACTCAGCTCAGGGCCTGGAATATTATTAGATGCTAAGTAAATGATGATGAAAGGGAATTCCTTGAACATTTGCAGTGGCCGTGGCCTGTAGTAGACGCTGGTGATGCAGAGCTGAGTCCTCAAGGATCTCACAGTGCAGTGGGGTCAAAAAGGACCCTGAATGAGAATAAGGAGTCTGACCTTAATTCTGTAGGCAGCAGGGAGCCCCACAGGCTTCTGGAATAGAAACATGACACTATCTTTAAGAAGATAATTCGAAGTATATTCCAAAAGAGGCAGAAGGAGAAGAGCTGGTGGGCTGGTGATAGCATGTACTTCCTTCCCCCCACCCCAGCATGGTTAACGCAGGCCCTGCCGGGGAGCATTATGGACGTCCCAGCAATTCAAGTTGTCCTCTCTGTCTGTGCCTGTTCTGGAGGGACACTGTGGCTCGCTGGGTGTCATCCCTCCCTCTGGAAACCCACCTGCCCAGGCCAGCTCATGCAGTTGTAAAGGAACCACAGGGAAGGCAACAGGATGGGAGTTCCCACTCAACACTTTGCTCCAATGTAAATCCTCTTCCTGGCACTTCTGGGATGAGCAGCTAAGCCTGTGTAAATTCAACCAGCAAAATTATCCAATACAGCTTCCTAGCAGTCAGAGGGATCTTACTGAAACCTGACCCTGATCTTGTCAGTCCTCCGATGAAAGCCCTTCAGTTGATTCCCACTGTAATGCCAATAAAAGCGAAATTGCCTGAGACCTCTGCCCATCTTTCCAATCTCATCTGATGCCATTCTGCTCTCACCACGCTCCAGCCTAGTACCCTCTTTTCAGTTCCTCACATTTAGAGTTCTTTCCTGCCACTAGGCCTCTGCCCTTGCTTTCTCTCTGCTTCTCCTGGGCTGACTTCTCATTTTAAAGGGTCATCTTAAATCTCACTTTCTCAGGAAGGCCTCTTCTAAATACCCTTAACAAGGCAGCCCCCATCTATGTTAGGTGGAGTCACCTTTTATAGGAATTAGATCCTTGAAGGCATTGAGATAAGAAATGCATCAAGATTATCCCTGAAAGTCCTTAGAGACCCACATAGCTCCATGATCTCTCACTGTCACCCCTTCAGGTCTTTGCTCAAATGTCACCTTCTCAGTGAAGCCTTCCTGACCATCACTCTAAAACAAACACTCCCACCACAGCATTTTGTAACCCCTTTGTTCCTTTACTCTTCTCCCTCTGCCAACCCCCGCCCCATAGCTCACCATCTGACATACTATATATTTTATTTAGAATTAAGCTCTTAAAGGCAGAGGTTTGTTCACTGCCTGTCCTCAGTGCCTAGACTCTGCTCTATACATAGCTGTTCCGTAAGTAACTGTTGAGTGAAGGAATCCTGCATGTCTCAGCTTAGCTCTCTCCCTTTCGGCTAGGTAATGCTTCTTTTTTTTTTTTTTTTTTTTTTTTAAATATTTATTTATTTATTTGACAGAGAGAAATAACAAGTAGATGGAGAGGCAAGCAGAGAGACAGAGAGGGAAGCAGGCTCCCTGCTGAGCAGAGAGCCCGATGCGGGCCTCGATCCCAGGACCCTGAGATCATGACCTGAGCCGAAGGCAGCGGCTTAACCCACTGAGCCACCCAGGCGCCCTAGGTAATGCTTCTTTAAGCATTCACAGTCTCCTTTATCTACCCACCCCTATTAAAAAACTGTTGAGGGGCATCTGGGTGGCTTAGGCGGTTAAACGTCTGCCTTTCACTCAGGTCATGATCCCAAGGTCCTGGGATGGAGTTAGCCCCATCCAGCTCCTTGCTCAGCGGGGAGCCTGCTTTTCTTCCTTTCTCTGACAAATAAAATGATTTAAAAACCCCCAAGAAACAGAACTGCTGATCACAAGGTAATTTTTTCTGCATTTGTTAATCTCACAAAGATAGGGAGCTTCTCCTAACTGCCAGTGTCACCTGGAGCCTGGGTTTACGCTTGGTAGAGTAGGTGTTTAGTGTCTTTTGAATAAACTAGTCTTGGAGGGCGAGGGGAGAAGGTTGGGCATCTGGGCCCTTCAGCTCAGCTTCCTCGCAACAGCCTGGACCCCGCAGAGTGCCGACCACGGACGGGCACGGGCTGGGGTACCTGCAGGCCACCTCAGCATCGCACGCAGCCGGAGTGAGGGCGACACACGGGTGAGCCTTAGCAGGGAACGCATACAGGGTGCCTCCGTAGCTACGTCTACTCTTCCACTCAGCTGGGTGACCCTGGCCGAGGCCGGTCGGATAGATGCGGATTCAGACAAACGACGGACTTTTTTTTTTTTAAAGGGAACGTTATGTCCGGACAATATGTGGGCTATTCTTACAGAGTCGTTACTTGTGGTTTACCTGAAATTCAGCTCTTACTGGGCTTCCTGCATTGTATTTGCTAATGCGGCCTGTCTCTGGGTTTCGTTTTCCCCATCTGTGAAACGGGGCTATTTCTGCAAGACCGGCCTCGAGGGGCTCCCCAGGCGGAGCAACGGCCCCCCGACCGCCCCGCCCCCGGCGCCGTCCCTCTGCGGAGTCGCGTGTGAGCGCGCTGGTCTCGGGAGAGTTTCTCGCCCGAATGTGCAAGTGAGTACGTGCAAGGCCCTTCCGCCGGGAGCTCGGTTTTCTCACTGAACAAACGATGGGCGGAAACCATTCTCTCCGCCACGGCCTCATCAAACCGCAAATGCTCGGCTTCCAGCCGCTGCGGCCGCGGATTTCCGGTAGCGTGACGTCTCTTCCGTGCCAGAGAGCCTCCTCGGCTTCGAGCCCTGCGCTCTCGTGCTCTCTGCCGGCCCGGAGGACGAACTGGCTTTACCAAACGGAAGAGAGAGCGAACTCCATTGGTTGGAAGACCGACGCCGCTACCAGTCTCCACCAATGGAAAACCGAACTTTCGTCGTGGGCGGGGCTCCCACAGGAAAGGGGTCAGCCCGGGACGAAAGCGGCGTGGGAAGGCGGCGACCGGGTCTCCGCCGGGCGAGAAAGGGTCGAAGTGACACCGGAAGTAGGCTTGTTACCCACCCGCTACTTCCGCCTCCCTTACAAAGTGGGAGGATCCTAGAGGAAAGGACCGGATTGCTGTAGGGCTCTGGGATGCTGAGGTGTCCGCCCTGCCAATCCGTTTCATAGCTGAGAGACACCTGATGAGTTCACGCAGAAAACCAGGGACTTTGAACCCATACTTGACCTGGAGGACCAGCTGTTTTTACGTTTTAAAATAATAAAGATTTCTGAGTTCTGACCGTGTGACTTGCCCTGCTCTTCCCTCCGCCCCCCACTCGCTCTATTTCATTTAATCCGCACAAGCCTGTGAAGTTATTTTGACGGATCCCCACCCCTCACTGCCTGTATTGGAATCATGATTCTGTTGTTCTTGCCCGTTTCCTGGGGCAAGTTCAGATTTCTTGCCACGGTTTCTGCGTCTGTGAAATGGAATAGTTGCACTTATCTTATACGGTCGTTAACGAACATTTAAAGCACTTAAAATTCCATCTGACTTGCTAATATAGCAACTCCTTAGGTTACTTCAATTTACGACTTAGGAGACTAAGTCTTTGATTGTACAGAGCTTGGCCAGAACAGATAGTATTCCCTGAAGGAAGGCTGGGAAGCATCTCGGCCTGCCCTGGGGGAAACTCTCAATCCTATTCACCCAGCCCTGTGGAAGCTTGCGGGGAACACAATTGCTTTTACAGTAGCCTATGTATCTAGTAGGACCCTATTACCAAATTGCTGCTCTCTGGGCGTTTTAATAACGTCAATTAAGATGGTGAAGTTCAATAACTTGTTCTGTACATCTCCAATTAAGAGGGTGAATCTGCTAAATCCCATTAGTATGAAAATCAGCAGAAATGAACTTCTGGCAGGCCTGGGTGGCTAAATTGGTTAAGCCGCTGCCTTTGGCTCTGTTCATGACCTTGGGTTCCTGGGATTGAACCCCGCAGTGGGCTCCCTGCCAACTGGGAGTCTGCTTTTCCCTCTCCCTCTGTCCCTCCCTTTGCTTGCTCGTTCTCTTAAATAAAATAAAATAAAATAAAATAAAATAAAATAAAATAAAAATAATAATAAATAAATAACATCTTTTTAAAAAATGATCTTCTGGGGGCGCCTGGTTGGCTCAGTGGGTTAAGCCGCTGCCTTCGGCTAGGGCATGATCTCACGGTCCTGGGATGGAGTCCCGCATTGGGCTCTCTGCTCAGCAAGGAGCCTGCTTCCCTCTCTCTCTCTCTGCCTGCCTCTCCATCTATTTGTGATTTCTCTCTGTCAAATAAATAAATAAAATCTTAAAAAAAAATGATCTTCTGAACATGTTAAGTTTAAGATCATGTGAGATGTATGAATGGGGATAATAATGATTAGGTGTGGTAGGTGCTGTTAGTGGAAAGCACAGGATGCCCAGGGAGGTCTGATTAGGGATAGATGTAACTGCCTGCTAAGTTTAGGACAGAAGCAGTGGGCTGTGATGGATGAGTAGGAGCTGGCCAGATAGAAAAGTCAGGGGAGGTTGAGGGGAGCATTCCAGACCAGGGAAATGGTGTGTACAAAGGAATAACGGTGTGATAATTTAGAGTCCTTTCTTGGGATCTGGAGTACTGGATGGAGGATGAGAATGCAATGGAGGTCAGGGCATATTATGAAGCTTATGTCCTTGAGGTACCAGCAAGTCCACAGAAGTTTCTGAGCAGGAGACAGAAACGGTCAGCTATGTGCTTCACATGGCTCCCTAGGAGGCAGTGAAGAGGATGTGGTAGACAGTCTCTAAGATGTCACCAATGATCCTGAACTCCAGTATTCACACCCTGGTGAGATTCCCTTCTCTAAAGTATGGGCTGTGTTTATTGATTCCATGACTGTGTTTATTGATTCTATTCTATTCTAACGAATAAAATGGGTTAGAAGTGATGGATCATTATTTCTGAAATTAGATTACAAAAATTATGGCTTTTGTCTTGGGTACCCTCTCTTTTTCTCTCTTTCACTTGTTCTTAGGGAAGACATATATCATGGTATGAGCTGTCCTGTAGAGAGAGAGGTCTATGTATCAAAGAACTGATGTCTTTGTCCTATAGTTAGCAAGGAATTGAGGACTTCTAATAGTCATGTGAGTGATCTTGGAGGTGGATCTGCCCTCAGGCAGGCCTTGGAATGATTTTGGCCATGGCCAACACCTGATGGCATTCATGTGACAGACCCTGAGCCAGAGGTACCCATCTAAGCCACTACCAGGTGTCCAACCCAAAGAAACTGTGGGATAATATGCTTGTGGTTTTAAGTTTTAATGAAATTTTAAAGTAATTTGTTATGCAGCAATAGCTAACTAGATAATATAGAGAGATGAGGAGCAAGGAGAGAAAGCAGGGAGATTAGAAGGCGACTGTTGTTGTAGGCCAGGATGATGAGAATTGGAATCGGGACTGTGGCTGTGGGGTGGAAGAGCAGGGAACGAATTTGAGATATGTCTGGGAATAAATGAAGACATTTGGCAATGGAGTTGGATGTGGGAATGAGGGAGAAGGCAGAAGAGAGAACAGTGTCAGTGTTTGGTAATAACGTGGGGGATGGTATTAGCTAGAGTTGCTTGCATGCTGGCCATGAGGGTGAGTTTAAAAAGTAGTTCCTTAAGATTTCTGGCAACAACAAGGTAGATCAACAAGCAGACTCTGGGATGGACAAAGAGAAAACAACTACTGTGATCTGGGGAAGAAATGTTGGAGTAAAATAGAGTCCAAGAAGCAAGAACTGGAGGGAACTCTCTTCCCTGAGTTAGAGTTCATTGTTAGATTGTATGGGGTGCTACTCTCATCTTCATCATTCATTCGGCAAATATTTAGTAAGTGCCTTCTCTGTGGTAGGTACTGTTCCAGGCACTAGGGACACAAAAATGAGCACAAAAGTCCCTGCCTTCATGGCATTCATGTCTTGCTTGTGGGAAGAGAAACCATAGTTAGTTTCTGGCTGTCACTTTCTCCAACACGGCTTCTGTTTTATTCTTTGATGGTTTCAGTAGACACAGAGATGGTCCTTCCAACATTCTGTCCTCTCAGTTTCTTGCTTCAAAGATGTTGTCTTCTTTCCATCTCAGCCACTTATGCATTGTCATCCATTGACCTTGCCATGAATCTGATTTTCTAAGCAGCACATCATATCTTTCTGGTTATTCTCTCTCCTCTTCTGAATCCATCAATCCTTCAAGGCCAGGAACGGAAATCTAGTAATCCCATATTTTGCATTTCCTCTGTTTGTTGATGTTCTCTCTTCCAGCCACATCAGTCAGGATAGGCCAAGTGGTAATGGAGTACCAATCTCCAAATTTTAGGCTTACATTTAAGATTTACATTTTAAGCTTTAACTCAATAAAGGTTTATTTCTTGCTCATACACCTTGAACCTTGTGGGTTTACAGGGGGCTCTGCTTATTGTAGTCAGAAATCCAGGCTGACAGAAAAGCCAACATCTCAAGTCATGTTGGTCACTATGCCAGAGGGAAAACAGAACTCTGAGGGTTTTGTTGTCAATTATATGCTTCAGCTAGGGTCTCTTACTAATTGGCCAGAACTAGTCACATGGCCATGCCTAATGTCAAGTGAACAGGAAAGTGCAATTTTCCCATTTAAAAATGAGGTGAAGGGGTGGGGTTTGAGAATTGGAATATTTATGAACAGCACTTAAAGATTCCCGTGACAGCTTAAATCCCAGGGCCAAACTTTAGCATCATTCCCTTACAATCACCCTCAACAATCTTGTCTCGTCTCTTTTCTTTCTTTCTTTCTCTCTAAAATATTTTATTTATTTATTTGACACAGAGAGAAAGAGACAGTGAAAGAGTTAATACAAATAGGGGTCCTGGGAGGGGGAGAAGCAGGGTTTGCGGGGATCCTGTTGTGGGGCCTGATCCTGGGATACTGGGATCATGACCCGAGCTGAAGACAGACACCTAGTGACTGAGCCATCCAGGTGCCCTTTTTGTCTCTTTTCTGTTTGTTGTATTCTCTTGGCAAAACCATAACCCTGGTTTAATACAACTCTCTACCTTCACTCATACAGCTGAAATCACTGCACCTCTCGGAGTTGCCAACAATTCCCAGGAACCGGACCTTTAGCCTACCTAGCTGGGGGAGGGGGACTGATATTTCCGGCTTTCAACTATTTCATGGTTGGGGGTTGGGTGTGGGCAGGAGCATTCAGAGAAGGCTTTCTTTCTTTTTTCAGTATTTTTTTAAGTGAGCTTTACACCAAATGTGGGGCTTGAATTCATGAATCTGAGATCAATAGTCTCAGGCTCTACCAACTGAGTCATTCAAGCACCCCTGGAAAAGACTTTCTTGAGGGAGGAAGGAGACATTTGTTAATTGATTCCCTGCTGTGAGCCATTCTGCATGTGTAAGTAACATAGACTACAGCCTTAAAAATTGGGAGGATTTACTTCTTTGGTTGTCAGAGAGAAAAGGAGAAATATTTGGGATGGGGTGGTAGGGAGGAGATATGCAAAAGCGTGTGGGTAAGAAATTGCGCTTGTGTGTCAGGGTAACAGTGATGATGAGACATGTGTCTCTCTCCCAAGCATCTCTCGAATTCAGTTGTATCTCAGTATTTCTGCTGCTGCTCACAAAGCCTGTCATCATCATCTCTCATCTGGATGACTTTAACTCCTCCCAGCTGATCTCGCCAACGCTAGCCTTAGCTCCTGTCCAGTCTTTTCTTTAAGAGGAAGTCAGAATGATCTTCCTAAAATGAATCTGCTGGCTTGAATCTCTTTGGTTGATGCCCACTGCTTTCAGAATGAAGCCAGGACTTTTCAGCTGCCCCTCCATGGCCCTGAGGATCTAAATCTGTGCTGTCCATTATGTTAGCCTCCAACGTTGTGTGGCTGTGGAGTGCTCAAAATGTGGCTAGTCTGATTTGAGATGTGCTATAAATATAAGATACGCCCCAGATTTCAAAGATGTAATTCAAAGAGAATGTAAAGTATCTCATTGGCAGTTTTAAAATATTGGCTACACACTGAAATATTTGTATATATTGGGTGAAGTAAAATATATTATTAAAATTAATTTCAATCACTCATTTTTTTTAACCTTCTTCAGTGTGTCTACTAGGGAATGTGAAATTGCATATGTGGTTCATATTATACTTATATTGGACTATGCTGATTAAACCTACATACCCCTCCAGTTTCATCTTTCTCCACTCCCTGAATTTTAGTTAAAGTTATTAAAAATAACAGAAACTGACTTTGAAAAGAAACAAAAATTCAAAGCTTAGGGGAATTGATTGCAAGGGGCTTTTGACTCAAAGGAATTGTTGATTAACCAGTCTGGGGGCCATATCGGCAGAGGTTCACGACAATACTGTAACTTAGCTCCATTTCTGGGTCTTACATTCCACATTTCAAATTCCTAGGAAGAGAGAATCTGATTAGATCAGTTTATTTATTTATTTTTTAAAAGATCTGTTCATTCATTTGAAAGAGAGAGAGAGAGCAAGCATGAGTCGGGGAAGGGCAGAGGGAGAGGAAGGGAGACTCTCAAGCAGCTTCCCCACTGAGCATGGAGCCTGATGTCAGGCTGATCTCAGGATCCCAGCTGAAATCAAGAGCTGGAGGCTTAATAGACTGAGCCACGCAGGTGCCCCTGATTAGAACAGTTTAAATCAGATGTGTCTATTCCTAGTCAAACCATTAAGGACTCATTGTGAGCTGCTTATTGCACATTTCCTCCCTCTACCCTCTAGCCATTATGTTCCTAAAAGGCAGCTTGAGTTCTGCAACCTCTAGGAGTCACCAAACTTTTTCTGTTAACAGCCAGATAGTAAATATTTTATGTGTTGCAAGCCATAATATCTCTGTCACAACTATTTGTAGTCAACAACTATTTGTCACAACAAAAGTAGTCATAAAAACACAAGTGAATGGATATGATTGTGTTCCAATAAAACTTTATATAAAACCAGGAAGTGGGCCATATTTTGCCAACCCCTACATTGGGCTTTCTCTTCATGCTACCTTTTCCACCTTCTTTTCAACAATTTGCTAGTCATTCTTCAGTTCTTGGTTAAGATGCCACTTCTTGGAAATCTCAACTCTCCTTCCCTTCCTGGTTAATTGTCTCTCTTCTCTATGCTTCTACAAACTCCTGTACCCCATCCAAGCACTTCTCATTATTATTATTCTGCTCCAAGAACAGATCACTTGTCTGGGTCTCATTTGTCCATATGAACACAACACCCAACACACTTGGTTATCATTGAATGGGTGGAAAGAAGCCATGAACCTGTGCTGGGCAGAAAGAACAGATGTCTGAGATCTTAGGGCACTAGTGAGAATTCTGGGCTTTTGTGTTAGCTATGTGATACCTGCTTCCTCCCTTTGTTGCCCCTCAGAATCTAGAGATCAGGCAGTGGGTAAGGTAGAGGGGAGGCTCCAGGCTGGGCAGGGATTCAGAGTCCTGGTAATTTCCATGCCATCTAAGACTTGCCTGTCAGGGGCTTAGGGCCATGTTCTCCAGAAGAACCATGTAACAAGCAGAAACTCCATGACCTCAGGAAAGCAGAGGTGTTTTAAGATATGACAAGTGGTGGGGTGCCTGGGTAGCTCCGTTGGTTAAGCATCCACCTTCAGACCATGATCCCAAGGTCCTGGGATCAAGACCTTCATCAGGTTCCCTGCTCAATGGGGGAGCCTACTTCACTCTCTCCCACTCCCCGTGCATGTGCTTTCTCTCTCTCTGTCAAATAAATAAATAAAATCTTAAAAAAAATAAGATGACAGGTGGAAAATTCTAAGGACAGCAAGCCTTGGGTAATGTGATAAGCCCCAGCCCAGCTGGAGTGAAACTACATGCTCTCATCCGGTCCCTGGAGCAGGACTTCCTGTTCCTTGGTGAGGTTCCCTGTGGAGGTCCCACCAGGTCAGGGTAGGGAGATTTTCAGGGAGATAGGGGGCAGTGTATGGCCAAGGGCAACCTAGGTCTCATAGTCACCCAGAGTGA
Organism: Mustela erminea; assembly: GCF_009829155.1. Classification (NCBI taxonomy): domain Eukaryota; kingdom Metazoa; phylum Chordata; class Mammalia; order Carnivora; family Mustelidae; genus Mustela; species Mustela erminea. The sequence goes on along the minus strand of NC_045623.1, from coordinate 85,055,818 downwards.
CAGTTATAGTGGCTGCAGATGGGCTTCCTTGAGCCAAGAGTTTGTGAGTTATGTCCAACAGAACCTGGACAAGGGTACAGAGACTGTGAGGCCACACAACATGGCTGTGACCTCTGTGTGGCTTTATCTAGCTCATACATTATTGCTTATTACCTCAAGAGAGTAAAGGGGTTTCTTCTCTTGACTTAAGGGTCACATGTCACACATTTGGACAATACACACATGATAAGGCTTTTTTCTCCTTGTTGTGCACAAGGAGACTGAGAATAAAACAGAATGGAAGCTTTCCAGTCTTTCAGTCTTGAATGGCTTACCTGGGCTCCCGATGGGGATTGTGGGCTGGGGTGGGAAACCCAAGACCACTTGCAACACGTCTTCCATAATATGCAGCTGATGATCAGCAGAGTGGACAAGGACAACAGGGCGGGAATTTTGATCACTACAGCCTGTAAGCCACCAACATCTGGCCAAAGAGACTGAAGCATCAAAGCTATGCCCCTGCCCTCAGTAACTGTGCCCACACAAGGTTGGGATCCCAGGTCTGGAGGAGGCATGGTATAGGCAAGAACAGTCTTGGAGCCAGAAATTGAGTGCCTTTGGGCAAGTAGCCAATAGCCTCCCCCCCCCCACCCACCAGTGGCTGTCACTTAGAAGTTCATGGTACTTGGTCCATGTTTGTGGACTCCAAGTGAAAGAAGTGATGTTAATAACACCAGATGCTTTCTATGCGTTGTCTAATCCAACCTGGCAAACTGCCTGTGATATTCCCCTCTACCAGATGGAGAGGCTGAGATGCAGAGGCTGGCTTGTGGGAGACAGCAGGAATCACATTCTACGGGTTGTACTGGTGTGAGGAAGAATGTGGGACCTGCCAGCTTGCTCTACCTGTCCTCTCTGGGGCTCTTGAAATAAGGGAGTGAGGCTGAGCAATAGGACTCCAAAACAGCCCCCAGTGCTCCCAGGAAACTTCTCCCTTCTTCTGTCTTTCTCTCTACCCTGTGCTACAGCCTTACCAGTCTTCTCTGCCTCCAGTTTTGCTCTTTCCTGTTCAAATATGACCTCACCCTTGACCTGCTTAAAACCTTGTCATGGCTCCACAGTGCCCTCAGATGTCTCACAGCATGGTGTGGCCCAGCTCTGCTTTCCTCTCCAGTTGCATCGCTCTGCTGTCTGTGTCACATTAAACCCTCAGCCACATAATCCCATTTCTGGCCCCCTAACCCTTGCACATGCTGTTTCCTCTTCCTGGAATACTCTGCCTAGCTCTGACTCATCCTGCAGGCCTCAGCTTCAGCAGAACTTTCTCCTGCTGCCTCTTCTCTAGCCTCGCCTCTGTACATGCGCTGTGACTGCCTGGTCACCGTCAACTCTTGGATAGAGACCTGGGATGCACCTGTCATTGCTTATCTTGGTGGTAGCACATAGTAGGCACTTTATATGGTTTTTTTGGGTGAGTGATTGAATGAGAGAGAGTGGAGAGCACAGTGGGGCTATTTTGGAGGAGAATGGAGAAGGTTGCAGGGTGACCCTCTGGCCCAGCCCTCCCCCACTCCACAGGTAATGTCACCTTTTCTCCCTCTAAGACTTGCTCAAAGTCAACACTTCTCTGGACTGAGCTCAGGGAGGATGGACCCAGGCTGGGCTGAACAAACATGACCTTCCCCACCTGACCACCCCACCCCCATTCAGTTCTGGGCATTTGACTCCAGCTCAAAGGCTATGTCTGTTCATCAATTTTCCTCTTTGAAAATTAGCCAGTACTGGGCAGGAGGTGAAGGTAAGCTGGGAGGCACAAAGCCTGGATTCACCCAGTTCTGCCATGAACTTTCTGTATGACTTTGAGGAATTCATCTCTCTTCTCTGGCCTCAGTTTCCCCAGCTAGAGCAAGGGAAGTTGATCCCTCATATATCACAGGGTGGTATGGTAATGGCAAGATAATAAGGAGTATGGTATTGGGAGTCACACAGCCTTGAGTTCAAATCTGAACTCTACTGTTTAATTGGAACATCATCTTAACTCTCTAGACTTAGTGTTCTTATCTGTAAAATGGGGACAAAAGTAGTACCTCCTCTCAGGCTGGTACTAAGGATGAACTGAGATGAAATCTTTCAATAATTATTTTGTTAATGCTGCCTCAAACAAGGCCTTGTTAGGTTCAATACATCATAAGGTGTGCAGGGACTTGGAGAGAAAAGAGAACATTTGGAAACATGGCTTCATATTTAGTTATAGAATTCCAGAGTCGGGTAGGTGAGTGAGGAACCACATGGTATGTGGCGAGGACATAGACCTCTTCAGAGTGGAGAAGGGTCTTGCCCAAGATCACACTCAAGTCCTTGGTATTTGGCTGGAAAATTCCTGGGGCAGAACGTGGGGCCTGGGCAGGAAGTTGGGTATTTGTTTTGGGAAACGGAAAATGTTCAAGTGGCTCAGCTCCTTCCCCACCACCCGTGGCATGGGCTTGTGGCTGTTCCTTCCCCGGTCTCATAAGTCTGAGGGAAAGCTGGCTGAAGTGAAGCCCAAGGGTAAGGAGCATTTTTCGTCAACTCCCTCCCACCCCTGAAGCCCTCTTCTGTCTCAAAATCAGGACCACCCTGGCCCTCCATGCCCCATGATCAGAGGTGCCTGGTGTTCAAGAAAGTGGCAGAAAAAAGGGGCAGGGCTCTACTTACTACACCAGTGGGCACCATTTCTACTTACTGCACCACCTGGAGAAAGTTGCAGGCGGGCTCTGTGCCCATCAGTGAGGTGTCGGGGCCTCAGCTCAGGAGGAATGGAGATGGCAGGTACTCAAGGCCTTCCCAGGGCCTTCCCTTTCTGACAGGCAGGGGACAGACCAAGGTTAGATCCTGGAGCAGCTGCTGCAGCAGGCTCCCTACTCAGAAGGGGGGTTAGGAAAAGCAAGCTTCCAGGGGCTCTGAGATCAAACAACCCTTATGGTGTCAAACTGATGCTGTAGAAGACTATTGCGCGACATGGGAAAATGAACACAATCTACTATTAAGTGGGAAAAAATAGGCTATGGAGCAAAAAGAGATTGTGTTCTGACTTTTGTAAATTAACACACTCACATGGGAACAAAAAGACTGTAAATGTTATCACCAAGGAACTATCAGTGGTTATCTCTGAACAGTGGTGGACAGATGATTTTCACTTTGTGTGTCTCAACTGTATTTTCTCAATTTTCTTCTTCTTTTTTTTTTTTTTTTTAAGAAAGAGTTTATTTATTTATTTGGGAGAGAGTGAGAGAGAGAGAGAGAGAGAGCATGAGAGGGGAGAAGGTCAGAGGGAGAAGCAGACTTCCTGCCAAGCTGGGAGCCCAAGGGACACCTGAGTGGCTCAATGGGTTAAGCCTCAGCCTTTGGCTCAGGTCATGATCTGTGTGTCCTGGGACTGAGCCCCATATCAGGCTCTCTGCTCAGCAGGGAGCCTGCTTCCCAACCCCCCTGCCTGCCTCTCTGCCTACTTGTGATCTCTGTCTGTCAAATAAATAAATAAGCTCTTAAAAAAAAAAAAAAAAGCTGGAAGCCCGATGTGGGACTCAATCCCAGGACTCTGGAATCATGACCTGAGCCTAAGGTAGTGGCCTAACCCACTGAGCCACTCAGGTGTCCTCTCAATTTTCTATAATAAGCACGTTATAAGAAAAAAATTTACTCAGGAAAGCAACACACTTTAAGTGAGCAAGGCTTTTACCAACAATTCCATTTGTAGGAATTTATTCCACAGAACACATAGAAATATGAAGACTGGTCATGTTTTCGTAAAATAAAACTCTGTCTTTGTTTATACATAAACAAAAATGTCTGGAAGGGCCTGAACCAAACTGTTAACAGCTGTTGACTTCTGGGAGACAGATGAAGGGGTTTTCTGCTTTACAGTCTTACATTTATTTGAATTTTTTAAAAGATTTTATTTATTTATTTGACAGAAAGAGATCACAAGTAGGCAGAGAGGCAGGCAGAGAGAGAGAGAGAGAGAGAGAGAGAGAGAGAGAAGCAGGCTCCCCGCTGAGCAGAGAGCCAGATGTGGGACTCCATCCCAGGACCCTGAGATCACCACCCAAGCCGAAGGCAGCGGCTTAACCCACCGAGCCTCCCAGGCGCCCCATTTATTTGAATTTTTAAACAATGAGCAGAAATTAAAAGGGCAAATAATCAAGCAACATTCCTAGTCTTCGCTTGCTCTTTCCCGTTCTCCCTGCGCAGAATCTGGCTGAAGGGGGTGGGGTGGTCAGTGGGCTCACTCTGGGGGCTCAGTTTCCGATGGGCAGAACAGAATGTTATCCCTGCCTCAAGATGTTTGTGGCAGTGGGAGACCCACCGTGCTGCAGGGGCCCAGAGCATTGAGTTCTGCTGGGTCTGAAAGACTGGGACAGCTGCACCCTGAGTGGGACATGAAGGGTGGGCAAACAGGATATCAACAGGGAGAAAAAGGAAGACAAGGGTTTTCTAGGTAGGCAGACAAGTATTACCAAAGCAGAGGAGTTAAGGACCCGAATATGCTTACCATGCTCCATTTGGAATCCTTCTATCATTATATGCAGTCTTTTCCTCCTCTACAGGTAGCCCCTCGAAACAGAAAAGCCACATTGTGACAGAGTGTTGGTGAGGGGGAATGAGGGCTGAAGGCTTGGCCAGAGCAACAATTGCATTGGCCAGGTGCACGGGAGCCACCGCCATGTCTAGCTGGGTCTGTGCCCACATAGTAACAACGGCTCTTGTGCTGCCTGAATGGTCATAAGAAGACCCTTCCTTCTTCCTATACCCTTATAAACTTCCACCTACCTACTTGGTGTGATGCCTGAAGTCCCACCACTGGTCACTCTTTCAGAAATGGCTCCTGTTATGAATATGCATAGATTGGGAAGAGGACGGCATCTCAGGCCATAAGCCACTTACCCTGAGGAACACAGGAGGGTGTGTTTTGATGGAGGAAGGAAAGGGACAGAGGAGGACATTGCAGGAGTGTGACAGAGGAAGAGGGAGGGTGGAGGGGGTGGGCAATGTTGGGCAAACTCCACAAGGCTACCTCCTGCTAGAACCTTAGAACCAGGAGTCACCCCATTGCTCAGGGCCACCCATCCCTCTTGCGGAACCAGTGAGGAAGGGACACCCTGAAGGTGGAGATGAAGGGAGCTTGAGGGTCACTGGAGTGTCAGGGATGGAGCCAGGACCCACTCCAGATTTAGCAAGGTTCTCCCAGGTCTCAAACCTCAAACCCACACCTTTGATATGCACACATACCATGTGTCCAGCCTATCCTACATTTTCTGGGACCTCCTGGGGTCCTTATCCGCATCTCCCTTCTCCCGTGCCAAGAGCAGACTGCTGGGCCCCAGGACTTCATTCCTGGTTCATAGATCTGGTAGTTTGGGTGGGAGGGGCTTCTGTCTGGGGTTTATAGTAGGCAGAGAAAGCAGGTCCAGGGGTTCAGCCCACAGGGAGTGAGGGACAAAAAAGCCCCTTCTCTTGGAAAAAAGATTCCCAAACCTCCAAACCACTGAAGTCCCAGTGCTGACTCTAGTGCCATGGAATCAGGGGGCCCCCTTGGGCCATTGCCCCGATGCCCTCATTTATCTGGAACACTCCCCATGGCCCCAGCAGCTGCCTGGCTGGTGCTGGCTCTGGACTCTATTGCCAGTAAGGGAGGTGCCAGGTGTGGGCAGGCACCAACTGACTGCCCTGGAAGAGGGATGTTAGGGTGGAGGCCAACTGTCCCTTTTTGGGGAAGAGGATAGAAAAAGGCACTCGGCTCCTTGTGTCTGGGTCTGTGGGGGCCCTGGACACTCTCCTTTTTTTCTGCTCAGGCTCCAGGTTCCCAAGGGGTGGGAGGAGGCACCAGAATCCACTGGGGGGAGATTAAATGTTGCATGAAAAGAGCCAATGACTGGGAGGCGGGAGACCTAGGTTGGGCCTGGCTATGGTCCACAGGCTGGACCATATGTGTCTTCTCATTGGTCACAGTGTTCTTCTCTATAAAATGACATGGTTGAAGCCAGTGGTCTCTCAGCAGTTGTCCTGTGATGCTGACTGGCAGCTCAGTTGGGCTGTCTCCATCCCAGAGAGGATTTTCCAACCTTATGACCCCTTTGTTCTCTCCTCTTTTCTGAGAAGCACAGCAACTGACTCTGATGGTCCCCCTATACCCCCACTGACTGTTTTAGACAGTCAGTGGGGGTGGGATCCTTCTTGATCCTTCTTTTTTTTTTTAAAGATTTTATTTATTTATTTGACAGAGAGAAATCACAAGTAGATGGAGAGGCAGGCAGAGAGAGAGAGAGGGAAGCAGGCTCTCCGCTGAGCAGAGAGCCCGATGCGGGACTCGATCCCAGGACTCTGAGATCATGACCTGAGCCGAAGGCAGCGGCTTAACCCACTGAGCCACCCAGGCGCCCCTTCTTGATCCTTCTTGAATGCCTCCCTCCTCAGCCCTGCTCCTGGCCCCTTCCAGCTGGTCTTCTCAGCTCCTTTTCCTTGCCTGGGCAAGGCCCTCTTAGCTGACCATTCTCCCTTCTCTGTGTACTGACTGGGAACCAGAACATCTGGGCTTGGGTCTTGGCTCTGTCATGTGCTGTGTGCCCTTGAACTAGGAATCAACCCTCTCTGAGCCTCAGGCCCCACCAACATTCAGATTCGATCATACCCAGGTCCACAGTTTCTGGGAATTCACTGGGACCTGGGCATTGTGCCCCTGGCTTCAGCCTCTTGAAAGGTCTGCCTTGTTGTGACATCAGAGTAGGAAACCCCTGGGCCTCTGGTCCCAAGTGTCAATCCTTCCCATATTTCATCTAATTCCTAGGGCCTGTGGGGAGGGGGCATTTTGAAATAGTCAGAAATCTAACAGAACTATCAATTTTTTGAAAGAAAATAGAAGACTGTTCTATTCTGTACATAGGGTAAACACACACACACACACACATACACACACACACACACACACACACACACAGATATTTCATCCAGATACAAGGAAAAAACAAAGGAAAATGAACACATTTCAAAATAAAAGTCTCCCCTCCTCCAAAATTTTTGGAGGCTTTGTCTCCTGCCTGCATCTCTCTTTCTTTCTGTCTCTGCTTCTGTTCTGCTTCCCATCATACCATCTTCAGGGGTGGTTCAGGATTCCTGGAGACACAGAGGAGAATCATGGGCACCCCCGAGTGAGGAGAAATAACCACGCCCGGGTGGGCAATTATGATTCAGCACCTTGGCCAGCACCCACCACTCCACCAAACCCACTCCTCTTCAACCCCCTTCATTTAAGCCTGTGACATGACCCTTTGCAACTGACCTCCTGGTGGGGTGTTCGGGGATGGTGAACAGACTCAAGACCCAGACAGAATGAGAGGAAGCCAGGAATACTGCCCAGGTGTGAGCAGTCAGCCTCCGGAGATGACCTCTCCAGCTGAGCTCTGTGCTGCCAGGCCTTATCTCTGTTGTTTTCTATTCCTGCTGCCACCCCAGAGAGAAATATCCAGAGCTAATGGCCTTGTTATGTTCTGAGCAGGACAAATTCCACATTAGACTTAGAGAATCCTGGATAATCAGAGCCAGAACCTGGGCAATCAATTAACTGGGTCTCTAGCTCCTCCCCCAAAAGAGATGGGGAGGGACACTGAGGCCCAGGGAGAGACAGGTACCTACTTAGGGTCACACAGTAACTTCTTGAGTCTACTCTGACTCTGAGAGACACAGGAGTCTTGGCTCGAAGCTGAGATTTGACCCACAATTGCACAAATGCACAATGGTGTGGAGCAAGGGTTAAAGTCCCATTCTGAGTCCCAGGGGGATCCAGTTCAAGTGTCTGCTGCCTGTCACTGAAGGGGTGGTCCTCAAAGTTGAGAAACATTCTGAGGGAGGTCCAGTGACGAGTTTGACTCTAGCTTTGGATGGGCCTGGGTTTGATTTCCTGCCCTATTGAGTACTGGCTGTGGGTCCCCTGGGAGGTGATGTTTCTCCACTCAAACACTGAGAAAATGATACCAACCTCATGGGCTTGTCTTGGTGTTAGATAAGTATCAGTCCTTTGTCTGCTGACCACAAACTGGGATCCAAATAGGGATACATTTCTCTCGTGCTCTGGGTAAGACCTTCACTGATCCCTCCTTCTTCCCCAAGACTGGGATGCCTTTGCCTCCCCTCTCTGCTTGTCTGTGTTAAGTGGGGGATTCCTGGGATCAGCCAGACAACCCCAGATTCTTTCATTCAGGAATTCTGAAGGGAAGACTGGGATATGGCCAGCACTCCTTGGACCTTGCGCCAAGGCTGAGGGGGAGAGGGGTAGGAAGGACTGTGGAGGGGGTGTTTCTCCCCCCAGAAGACAGATACACTGAGCAAAGATGGAGGGGCATGGCTTTGGGGGAGCCACAGAGATTTGAGGGATTGGTTGGGGATACTCTAGTCTCAAAATCACCTCCCCCCAAAACTGGGTGCTCTCCATCAACCCATCAGAGACCTTTCTCTCTGCTAATTTCTCCAATCTTTGTTCATGCCCCTCCATCTAGAACCCCCCAAAATTCAATGACTGTTGTGGCTCCCTCTCTGCTCTCCCTAGATCCAGGTATAAGTGAAGATACCTCTGAGGCCTCAGGGGGCATCCAGTGTGACCTCTCTCATTTGCAGATAAGGAGACTGAGGAGAGGGGCTTCAGGGTACAGAAAGGGTCAGCACAGAACTAAGATGAGGCTTGGGACTCCTGTTTCCCAGGTTGCTGCACTGTGCAGCTGTGGGGCCCCAGGGCCTTGCCACCTACAGTGTCCACAGATCATCTGTCCATATTCAGGCCCCTGCCTGACTCCTGGCCAGTCAGAAGTAGGATAGACCTCCTTCTCTACAGCAGACCTGCAGACATCACCGACCAAGATGCTCCCATACTCCACAGGAAACCTAAGGAGGAAGATAGACTCCTGAGGGTCAGATTCCTTAGGGCACTGACTCTGGGAGGCAGCTGGAGTGAGAAGCAGAACTTCCCTAAGTGCACTGCACTTTGCAGCTTACCAATAAATCACGAGATGGGTGTTATTATCCTCAGTTTCCATAAAAGCCAAGGCGCAGAGAGCTTAAGTCATTTCTCTAAAGTCATACAGTAATGGAGCTTGGGTTTAAGCCCAGGTTTGTGGAATTCAGGAGACCTGACACTGTCTCATAAGCTCCCCTTTGCTCCCAAGACTATCACTAACCCCTCCTCCAGGCAGACTGCCTGTCTTCCCTGACTAGTAAGTTGTGATGTAAGTGCTGGCTTTAGAACTTAGGTCTAATCTGAGCTTTGCCCCTTACCAGCATGGGACAGGGGGCTGTGGGCATGTCACATCTTCTCTCTGAACCTCATTTTCTACTTCTGTAAAATGGGCATAATATTACATACCCAATAGGGTTGCTTTGTGGATTAGACATGTTAATATATGTATACTGCCTGGGCCTTTTTCAAAGTGAATGGAACTGACCACTGACATTCTGTAACTTTAATTTAATACAAATTCATCATAACTCACAAAATGGGCAATATTTAAAATAAAAATACTGCTGGGGGTGGCCCAGATTCTGGTAGATGTAGAGGTGGGGGGAGGTTGAGGATTCCTCCTGCCTGAGAGGGACGCCAATGGGCAGCAGTTGTGAGGGGAGCCCCCCCCAAAGTTCAGCCAGTCTGGCTCCTTTGGGATGAGTGTGGTCATGGACCCCACAAGCTCCAAATCTAGGCTCAGGATGAGAAAGCAAAGCTGAGGCTTGAGATATTCTGGCCACCCTTGGGCAGGGCCAGAGCCAGGGAGCAGGACAGCTGAGGCTCTGCTGCTTTAAAGCCAAGACCCGGAGGTGAACCCCTCTCTGTTTCTTTTGTGTCCTTTTAATGTGGTTGGGCCAGGAAAGAAGGATCTATTTCCCAAACACCCATGCAGCCAAAGTCTTGGCTTTGTGTTTGTGCTTCCCCAGCAGTGCCTCTCATCCAGATTGGGATTTGGGAATTAAATTGAGTGGGAGAGAGGCAGGCCCCAGGACGTCCCTCTGCTGGCATGGTCAGCAGCGGAGGGAGCACCGCTTTGCGGTCCGCGTCCTCCTGATTCGGTCGCTTACTGCAGATGGAAGCAATGTTTTTGATCACGACAGGCATGATGAATTTGGCGGCTGGGAATTACTCCTGGAAAACCAGCAGAGTCTGCTCCTCCAGTCTTTCCAATGATTCTGGAAAGCCATCCGGGATGTGGTCATAAATCCTGTCTCATTAAACTAGCCAAAGAAGCTCTTGTTAGCCGCACAGGATCTGAATGGAGAGAGATGCCAAGCCTGATGGGAGGTCCCAGCCAACAGCTTGTCCCAGTGCTCAGGTCCTGATGGAGACACTGCTCCCTGTACCCTGGCCTGGTCCCAGAGGCCCGTTTGGACCCTTAAGCTTCTGGGGACCTCCATCACCCAGTGATGCTTGTCCTGCAGCTGCGTTTAGGCTACTGGTCTCCGCCTTGGCCCCTGGCCGTGCCATCATCCTGCTTTTCTACCCGTGGGCTGGAAGGTGGTGGCACATGTAACATGTGGGCCCAATGACAGGTACCTCGCAAAGGCCACAGCATCATCTCTACCTGCAGGGCAGTGGGAAAAACAGGAACCACAAAGCTCTTGGTCTGGAGGTAGAAGACGTGGTTCTCGGACACCTTAGGATCAGCTACTGCTTGTGTCCACTGTGGGCTGGAGTCAAGGGTAACATGGCCCATAGTTCAGTGAGGGGCAAGTCTCTGACGTGGGGAGCATAAGAGGGTTCCTGTGTATCTTTCCAGCTGCCAACCACTGGCAACATTGCCACATCCTGAGATCAGGGAGTGTGGGCAGGAGGGAGACAGAGGGAGGTGGGCCCCTGCCCCCAGAGGATGGGGATGAGGACTGGGCAGGGGCTTCCCTGAGGAGAAGCCATGTCACATCCTTGGACCAAAGCTGCCTCTCCATCAAGGTCAGAACTACAGGACATCAATGCCGACAGAGTTTAGGAATCATGGAGCATGGAGGTCGAAGGGTAAACAAGCAGCCTGAGACCTCACCGTGGCCATGCAGGACCGGAATCCAGGCCTCTCCCGTCCCCTGTGGGGTGCTCTTGCGGGTGGCCGTGGCGCGGGTGGCACCTGGGCGCTCCCTCCGCCGCCCTAGATGCGCACAGTATTGATCCTCAAGGGCTGCACGTTCTTGCCATTGGCGTGGCTCTGCCCAGGGCTGAAGTAGGAGCAGAGCTTGCCCGGGAACTTCTCGCGGAAGGTGTAGAGCCAGGACATGTCGTCGGCGTTGTAGAAGATGAGCAGGCCTTGATCGTAGTCCAGGAACACGCCCACCTTGTCCAGCTTGTCGCGGACGTTGAGCCGGGTCCAGGGCTCGGTGCAGGCGCTGTACTGGTTGCCGTCGTGCATGACGATGCAGTAGAAGCCGCGGCTGGGCTGGATCTGGATGCTGCCTTTGCGGCTGGCTGCCTCGTGGGCCAGCCCGATCACCCACTGGGTCTTCTCCGCCACCACCACCTCCCAGTAGTGCACGCCGCTGCTGAAGGCCTCAGAGCCCAGCACCGACACCTCCACGTCGAAGCGCTTCGGCGAGTCCTGCAGCGGCTGCGGGTGCAGGTTGCCGTAGGCCACGATGGTGCAGTCGTCAGACAGGATCAGGCGCTGGTGGGCAGTGCCCGGGTCCAGGGTCAGGGCGGCGGGCACTGCAGGGGGCAGAGGAGGGGAGAGGAGGTGAGTGGAGAGAAGGCTGTGGACCCACTCTACTGCCCTACCTGGGGGTTGGCTTCAGGTTGGTCCCCAGGAAGCTGTGTGTTGCTGAAGGCTAGCCTACCCTCTCTGGTCCTCAGCTCCCTCCTCTGTCAAATGGAAGGGTGACGGCCAAGGTCCTTCCAGATTTAACCCTGGCTGCAGAGGATCAGGAGCTGTGCCTGCCTGGGGCAAGGAACACAGGGGGCCCCCTGCAAAAGTCTGTTGGGTAAACTATAATGAAACCCAGAATTACAGAACTTCAGAGCTGAGAGAGCGTCAGATTATCCAGGTCTTGGCAGTCACCCTGGTGGGGACAAGGACATGCGTGGGAATGTGTGGGTTTCTCAGTAGATGCGATCCATGCGTCCAAACGCCCTGAATGAAAGGCATAGGACATTCCCACGGCCCTCTTGCCACCCGTATGTTTTCAGATGCCCAACCAGACATTCATGTGGTTGAAAAACTTTTTTACAAAGACCTAAAATTACAACTTAACTCCATTTTATGTATGAACAGGATGTAATTTTTGTACAGTTTTAATATACTGAGTATTTTAGAACACTACTACCATGGAAACTGAGGGGAGACTGCATTTACATTGCTTAGAACTTCATTGAGAATTGTTCACTTTTTGGGACAATACATCTCTAAGAAGAATGCCACTGACTCACAGAATCTACCTGTTTCAGACCACATTTGAGGCAAAATGGTGTTGTACCTCTGGTAGGAGCACCTGACTACTTCATTATGTTTTCCAGTGTGGCTATAGTGAGCCCCTAGAGAGGACACGTGCAATATTTTCTTACAAGGAATTTCCTTGTATTTTTTCTTTATATCATCATCAGATTATGGATATACCATTTCAAGTATAGATACATTTAATATATATTTATATATTATATATAAAATTTACAGGGCGCCTGGGTGGCTCAGTGGGTTAAGCCGCTGCCTTCAGCTCAGGTCATGATCTCAGGGTCCTGGGATCGAGTCCCGCATCGGGCTCTCTGCTCAGCGGGAGTCTGCTTCCTCCTCTCCTCTCTCTGTCTGCCTCTCTGCCTACTTGTGATCTCTCTCTGTCAAATAAATAAATAAAAAATCTTTAAAAAATTTACATATATTATAATTTATATATTATACACATATATAAATTGTGAAAAGGTTAGATTATCTTTGAGACATTACAAATTATTTGTTAGGAAAGGTAGGTGACAGGTCTGAAAAAGCTGTAAACCATTCATTCTGAGCCAACTGTTCCATTTGATAGATGGGGAAAATGAGACCCAGAGAGGAGAGGGGACTAATCTCAGGTCACCCAGCACCTAGTGGCAGAATCAAGACTAATCAAGGCCATGTGCAACCCAGCCCCAGCCCTCTCCGTCAGCCTCCCTGGCACACGCCACCCCACCCCGCTCAGCCCCAAAGCCTCCACTCAGACTGTCCTCCACTGACTCCTCCCTGCTTCTTGTCGTCACCCCTGCGTGAGGCTCCCCACTCCAGGGCCCATCCTCTGGGAAGCCGTCTTAGTGGCCCAGCAGGTGGGCTCGCTCTTTCTTCGGAGATTCCTTAACTTCATGTCCTCTCCTGATTCTATAAGGGGTACGGTCTCCTGTGCCCACATCTTACACCCCCTTTGCACCAAGAGGGCAAGGGCTATGTACCACCCAACTAGGTTCTCCTTAGTGTGCCTGGTGCCCAGCACAGAGCCAGGCATAGTGAAGGTTTCCAGAAAGGCTCACCTAATCAAACTGACTCTGTTTGTGTTGCTCTCAGGCAGGCAGTACAGGCTGGGTCACCCTGCTCTGGGCTGGTCACACTGGCTTAGCAGGTCTGGTGCTCAGAGTCTCTGTTTACTCTCTCCTCCAGGAGGGAGGGAATGCTCAGCCAGAAGATGCGAGAACCTGGAAGTGGCCTGCCTGAGCTTGGATGACCATTTCTAGGCCAGAGCAAGACAGAGGCCAAGAAGAGTGAAGAGAAGGAATCTTGCCCCAGGTGCTGGGAGCAAAGGATTTCTTCACGCTGCTCTCTGGGGCTTCCCTTATCTGGGGGGAGGGTGGTGGGAGTGGGGGTCAGGACCAGGATTCCACCTGGCTGAAGCATTACCCCCTACTTCTGTCACCTCTGTTGGCTTCATGCGTGCGCAGAAATGAAGCACTTCAGTGGTGGCAACTGTCCCCAACAGGGACCAAGAGGCGGTTTTTGAACCGTGCTCCCGTGCACAAGGCCACCAGCAAAGCTCACCCTTGACTTCTATCAGGCTCCCTCCACGGCTCTGGTAGGAGTCAATTTCGTTTTGCATGTTACATTCTCCTTTCCTGTTCTTAGATCTCTGAGGGCTGAACGGAAACCATCAGCCCTGGGAACAGGGGGGTCAATGGAAACAGAACTCTCCATCCAGGGACACTGAAGAGGGGGAGCTCCAAGAAGGAAGACACTGAATCAGTGGCTGAATGTTCTACCCTGTCTTCCGAGGGTCACAGTGCAGCCTGTGGGAACCCGAAGCTCTTGCCCACATGGAATGTGGGAATCCCCACAGTGGCCTCAGGAGGTGAGAGCAGGAGGGAGGTGTAGGAAGTGTGTGTGAGGGGGAGGCTAAGGAAGCAAGAAGAATCTAATTAGACACAGATGGGCCACTCCTACAGGCTGTGGAATGTGGGTCACACTCAGGCGTCTGTAGCAGAGGGGGCAGAGCAGGCACAAAGCCAAGGTGTGGGCAGCCGCCATCCTCAGTGCCACGTGGGGACCTGTGGAGCTCAGGATGCCTGAGGAGGTCTGCAACAGGCAGAAAGTACCGCGCGGGGCCAAGGGACCAGGGCCGGAGCAGGGGGACGGGGGTTGGAGCCCCATACCAGCACAGGGGCCAGAGGGCTCAGCCCCAGATTCTTAAGCCTCATGGAGGGCCACATGGTCACTTCCACGGCCACCAATGAGTGCAGACGGCGCTGGAAGAGGCAGCCAAGTAGGCTCTCAGGGGCTCTGAGATTGGGCCATAGGGATGAAGCAGGAATCCAGAGGATATCCTGACTGCACTGAGCGCCAGCTCCTGGGTGTGGACCCTCACTGCTTTGAAGCCCCAGGGCACAGGGTAAGAGGCGGGCTGCCACTCATTGGGTGGGCTTGGGGGCAGGGTCTGCTGTTCGTTGGGCAGTGCTGGCAGCAGAGGCGGAACTGGGTGCTGGGCCCAACCTCCCAGGGGCAGGGCTAGGGGTTGAGCCCAGAATTCTTATTAGGCACAGGGTGTGGCCTGCTTCTTAATAGGCTTTGACACCCCCAAAGGGTAGGCTGGGGCTCACCTCCAGGGTCTCCCATTTCATCATAAACAGAGGTTCTGTCTCCCCAGGACTCCATCCCATCTTCTGTGAGGCTAGGTCTGGCAGGAGTAACAGCCTTCAGACCAGAGAGAGACCCAGAAGGGGCCATGGCAACCCCTTTTCCGTCTGAGATGTCAGTCCCTGGATGGGGAATGGCAATCCCTCCACCCATCCTTTATCCTTGGGAGAGCTGCCAGACCACAGTCCCCTGGGGCTCACTATGTTACAGGTCAGAGGTCTTTGCTACCTCCCGAGACGCTGTTTTAGAAAAACAGAAAGCAGGTGTTGAAGCAGCCCGTCTGGTCTCTGGGTGTTATTCCTGTCCATTTAAGACTGAGACCTCAACGTTCAAAGGCATTGAGGGAAGGACATGGACTGTGGAGGCCCCAGGAAATGTCTGCTGGCCATCGTCCACCCCCCTCCCCACTCCATGACCCAGGGAGCAGAGAAACCTCCTAGTCCAGCACCATGGCTTGGCAGTGGGTGACTGATGCCCCTCTGTTCCCAAGGACAGTGGCTCGACCCTTCGGAAGCCTGACAGGATGGCTCTTTCCTCAGGCCTTTACAAAATCTGCCGCCTCGGGCTTCCCACCTACTTAGACCCTCCAGGGCATCGTGCCAGCATTCGAGAAACACACTCATACCCACTAGCTTGCTGGAATGCTGCGGCAGCCCCAGAAGAGCAAATCATGGTACCATTTGTCAGAAGAGGAAACTGAGGCTCCAAAGACACTTCTGAGAGTTAACCGGCCTGTGTGAGCTATCCCTCAGGGTGCAAGTACAGTTGGAACTTGAGCTAAGCTCTTTTCACACCATGTTCTTTCCTTTATGTGGCCCCAGAAAGCCTGCTCAGAAAGACTGAGGAACCATCCGATGAGACCCGATCACCATCGTAATAAACAGGTATCACATACTTACTGAGTTCCAGGATTATTATCACAACTAGATAATTTTATTTCATTCTTATACCTACCCTGGGAGATCAATCACATCTGCCCCATCCCTGTTTTACAGAGGAGAAAACTGGCTCAGAGAGGGCAATGATCTGCCCTGGGGCACACAGCTAGGTGGTGACGAAATGACTGGACTGAGGTGAGCAGGGGGAAGGAGCGAGGCCCAGGGGAGGGAGGTGGCAGAAGCACAGAAGGCAGCGTCTGGTGTCCTTTGCTCTGGCCGGGGAGGAAGTTTGTATTGGGGAGTTGGAACAATCAGACCTGGTGGTTGGGGGAGGGTTTCTAATGTCAGCTGAAGGGTGGGACAGGAGGTGGGTGGTGGTAGAGACTGGAGGTTCCAAAGCAAGGGGAGTGACCAGTGCTAAATGGAGTTCTCAGGTGACCCAGTAGGAAGCCTGAGCTGGAAGCAGGAGAGGCAGGAAGCTGCTAGAATCCAGGGGCTAGGTCCCTGGGGGTGCCTGTCCCTCCCATCTGGACAAAAAGGGCCTTGGTGCTGCCAGAGGAACCAGAGTGACTTCACAGGGCCTACGGACAAAGGAAGGGGACTGGCTAAGCAGGTCACTGTTCTCTGAATTCCCCAGGGACCTCTGTCCTTGGCTGGATACTCAGGGCACACACTACCGCTCCCTCAGCCCCTCTTCCATAGTTTTCTCTGGGTCAGTGGTTCTCAACTGGGGCTATTTGCCTCGCAGGGTTCATCTGGTAATGTCTGGAGACATTCTGGGTTGTCAAAACTGGGGAGGGGGGCCTTTCGTTGAGCAGAGACGAGGAATGCTGCTAGCCAACCCACCATGCGCAGGACAGCCCTCTATAACAAGGAATTATCCAGCCTCAAAGGCTGGGGCAACCAGTAAGTTCCCCCATCCGTGTGCTCACTTGTGAGGGGGTTGAGAAGGGACTAGCATCCTGATTTCTTAGAGGAGGAAACTGAGACTCAGAGGAGAAAGTGACTTTTTCAAGGATGTGTGTGGCAAGTTCCATTCAAAAATATTTACTGAGTACCTACTTTATGGCACTATTCTAGTAGCAGAACTGAGCCTAGGGCTCATTCATTTCTTTATCTACTTATCAACAAACATTTCCTGTGTGGGCTTCTAGGGATATAGAGTGATGAATTAGATCCAGTCCTGACCCCTCAGAGCTCATGATCTAGTGAGACAGACAGCTACACAGACATTGACAAAACAGTGAGACCAGGAAAGCCCAGGGCGACCTGAAGAAATCAAGGAAGGCTTCTCAGAGGAGGTGTTTATAAACTGGATGTGAAGGGGAGAAGTTAGTCATCAAAGACTGAGGTTTGTAGAGAGGGTTCTAGGCAGAGACGGATCAGTGTTGCTGAATATTATGGGGGTGGGAGGGGGGAGGATGTGAGAACGGCAGGGCCTAGGTCTTGTAGGGCCTTGACCGTCAGGCTGAGGTGCCTGGAGTGCCTCTCTGAGCTGTGACAAGGATGCAGCAGGTGGCAGCCAAGACAAAGAGAGCTCCTGAGACCATCTGCCCAAAGGCGTCCCTGGGTCAGCCGCTGGGGATGGGCTTGTTTCCTCCTTGAGTTATTCTGCTTCGCCCACATGTGGCCCTTCCCCTCCTGGGTCACCAGGTGGAGGTCCCTCCGAGTCTAGGAGCACCCAAGGAGGCTAGGAGTACCCCCCAAGAAGACAGCCCAGAGTCCCACCTAGTCTGCTGGGCCCTTCCCCAGACTACTGCCCCTTTTGGCAACGAGGGTACAGATCCAGATTTATGAGTACTAGGCACTGTCCCTTCGCTTCTGGGGAATTAGAAATGATATATCAGATGTGGCCTTCAGTCACTTATGGGGGCTCCCCACCTCTGTCCAGCGTTCAAGCTCTCAGGCTCTTCGGCCTTCTCCCTCCTTCCCTGGAAGGGCCCATCACGAGCATCCTGGGATCATTCATGCTCCTGCCCTCCCCACTGCCTTTGCCGGTGCAGTTCCACACCGGGGACAGTCTGGAGGCCCCGCCAGGCCCCACCTTTCCCTGTATGGCCAAAGCCTCAGCCTTCAGTGCTCAGTTCAAACATCATCAGCTCATTCCTTCTCCTGGTCCCACCAGAACCTTCTGTTTCCCCTTGGGGTTTCCACAGAACTGCATGAGTTGCTTGTCATAGCTTATCCCACTGGGCTGTGGGGTCTGGGAGGGTCTCTTTGCCCATCTGTATCTCCTGACCCCTGAAAATGCCTGGAGGCACTTTCAGTGTCTGTAGGTCAAAAGAATGAATCCAGCACGGGGCCAGCGCTCTGACTGCTGTGTGACCATGGGAAATCAGCGAGCCTCTCTGAGCCTCCGTCTCCCACCCAGGCTTCCTGGGTTGGTGTGAGGCCAGAGGATGCCTGGCTGGCTTAGAAGGTAAGGGCACAGGCTCTGGGCTCTGGCAGGTCTGAGGGCGAATCCTGACTGTAACACTTCTGGATTGTGTTCACGGACAAGGTCTTAGCAATTCTCTTTCCTCAACTGAAAAAGATGAGGACAGTAATACTGCCTACCTCTTCGAGAGAATTCCCCTTCATATCCTTGTCTCACCTTGAAAGGACATGGTGCCTTTGTAGGTTATATGATTTTGGGTCCCAGGGTCGACTCCCTCCACTAGAAGCCTGTTAAAACTTTCTCCTCTCTCTGCAAACCTCCCATTACCTCCTCCCCCCTCTCTTCATCGCGGGCGGCAACCTTGCTTCCTCCCTCAGTGGGAAAGGGGAGGCCATCAGAAGAGAGACCTCTCAAGCTTCCACCACTGCCCATTCATTCCCCCTCCTCTGGGCTCCCGAAGATGAGCTGTCTGGGCTCCCAGCAGAGGCGGCGGCAGAACCCCCCACCATCCACCCCGCTCCTGGACATCTCCCCGGCCACTCTCTTGGCCCTTCCCCCTCAGCTCTGCCCTCCTTCCGCTGGGTCTTTCCCATCACCCACAAAGA
This sequence comes from Mustela erminea, assembly GCF_009829155.1. Lineage (NCBI taxonomy): Eukaryota > Metazoa > Chordata > Mammalia > Carnivora > Mustelidae > Mustela > Mustela erminea. The sequence continues at coordinate 85,036,908 of NC_045623.1, read as the reverse complement.
GGCCATTACTTCTTTCCCCTTCAACAGCCTCTGCCACCTTCTCTGTCTGTCCCTTAAATCAAATGCCTGACTTAGAAATAGAAAGCATCGTCTCCACTCAGTCTCCACTCACTCTCTCCTCCCACTCGCCCTTGGATGGCCTCCTATCCAGCTTATGCCCCTGCGGCTCCAAAAAATCCCCATGCTGCTGGACAACAGTCAGTTCGGGGTTCTCCCACCTGGCCTAGTGGCCTTCGCTGCCATCAGCCGCTCTCCCCACTTGGCTTCCAGGACAAACCTGGGTTTCAACCCCCACCCCCTTCTCTGGCTGCTCCTTCCTGGTCCCTTTGGCTGGGTCTCCCTCCTGTCCCTACGATCTGGGAGTGCCCTGGAGCTTCAGAGTTGAGAGTAGCTCTGTCTCTCTTCTTTCACTTCCTAGGTGATGTCATCCAGGCTCATTAAGTACTGTCCACATGCCGATATCGCCGGCGCTGACCCTTGTCCTATATAGTACTTGTCATTCCAGATGCCTTCTGGCACCGGTGCTTAGAATCTCATCCATATGGCAAACGTCACGTGCTGATAGCTCTGTCCTTCCAGGAAGCTTGGCCTGCAGCGTTGCAGTTCCCTTGTCTTTTCTCTCTCATACCCGAGATCGGATTCATTGGCAAATCCTATTGGCTCTCCCTTCAAAGTAGATCCCAAATCTGATCACTTCTCTCCACCTCCACTGCAATTACCCTGCTCCAAGCCACCACCGCTGGCCTGGAGTATTGTGGAAATCTCCTAACCAGTCTCCCGACCTCCACTCTTCACCCCCTTCAGTCTATTCTCAGCCTGGGAGTAAGAGGGAGCCTCAAGGAACTTAAGCACATCCCACTGCATGTCCCCAAGCCCTCCAGGGGCTCCCACCTCACTCAGCAGGAAGTCTGAAGTTCTCACACTGGCCCTCAGGCCCTCAGGGTCTGGCTACTGCCACCTCCCTGACCTCCTCACCTTTACTCCCTTCCACTCTAGCCATGCCAGCCTCCTCGTTCCTTGAATATGCCAGGCTACTCCTGCCTCAGGGCCTTTGCACTTGCTATCCCCACTGTCAGGAACACTCTTCCCTCAGAAAACTGCATGATCACTCTCCTTCTTCCTTCAGGGCTTTATTTCTATGTTTCCTCCCTGGTGAGGACTTCTAACTGGACCTTCTACTTATTATCTGACCTAAAATCCCCTAGTTCCCTTCCTTATCTTTTATCCTTCTCTAATGAACTATGGATTTTACTTATTTACTTTCACTTTCTCTCTCCCTATGATATAAGATCCACGAGGGCAGGGAATTTGCCTGTTTTTTTCACTGCTATGTCTCCAGTACCTAGAAGAGTGCGTTGTGTGATATGTGCTGTAGGATGGATAAATGAACTCCCAAGGCCTCAGTCTCTTCATCTGGAGAATGGATATATTAATGGCCTCATAATGGCCATATGAGGATTCACTGAGCTGAGTGATAGTGCGGGTACCCAGCACAGGCCCTGGTACAGAGCACGTGCTCAGCAAGAAATTCTCCTCCCTCTGCCTTGCCCCCATGCTATGTTCAGAGTGCGTGGCCAGGCTGGGACGTATACCCTCACTCCTGCCCGTGCTAACCCTTACCTCTTCCTGGGTGCTCTCTGGGGCTGGCAGGAAGGGCCTTACCTGGGTGGATATCCTGGAACAGAGACTTCCAGATGGTGTATTGCAGGGGGCCCGTGTACTTGGAGGTCGGGAAGTCTTCGTAAGTCAGATTGGTCTCATGGATTTTCCCTTTAAGCCTGGAAGGAAAACAAGAGAATAGGCTGCATTGGGGGCTGGATTTTGGTCCCAACCCTGGGGACCCTACAGCCTCCTTCAGGGCGACTGACAAAGGGCAAGGTCATGTATGTCAGGTCTGCCAGCATCAGAGTCAAGTGCCTGTTTATGCCACTTCCTACTTCTCCAGCCTCAGTTACTTCATCTTTAAAATGGGTACCAAGATAGCACCTGCCTTCCAGGATTGTTGCGAGTAGAATATGGCGTAATATATATAAAATGCTTACCACAGTGCTTGGTTCACGGTCAACACCGAATACATGATGTTAGCTATCAGAATTGATCATCAACAGACTAATAACGAAGTGTTATTATTATAAAAAGGGGCTATGAGACCAGAGAGACGTGCATTTGAATCCTGGCTCTGCCATATACTAGACCAAGTGATCTAGCTTCTCTGTGCCTGTTCCCACATGTATGAAATGGGGGTGGCAGCTGTCGCTATCTCCAAGGGAGCTTATAGGATTATAATAATATAAATACTATGTATTACCTATAATATCTATATTATAAACAACAGAACATGTATTTGTTATATAAATAATGTTGCTCTCTAAGTAATACTCTATATGATTCTGCTTATTACATAAATAACAATATAAACACAGAAAACCTTTTTGGCCCAGGCTCTGGCACATAACAGATGTCCCGTACCCCTCTGATGAAGACGGGAATGAATGAGTTCTCTGCTAACCAGCCCCTGTGCCTCGGGGCCCACCTCCCCACTACCTGTCCGGGGAAGGTGGCTGCCGGTGGGCCCTTACCGCTCAGAGAGTGAGGCCACCCCGGCCAGGAAGGTGTGGCGGTCGGTCTCGGCCAGCCGCTCCTGCAGGATCTGGGCCCCCTCCTGCACCTTGCGCAGCTGCTGGCTGTAACGCTGGACTTTCTGCTCGATGTCTGTCAGCGTGCGCGCCGTGTCGGCCTCCAGCTCCTCCAGCATCGCCTTCTGCCGCTCCCGCAGCAGCCGGTGCAGCCGCTCAAATGCCTCCCCGATGGTGGTCCGCAAGCTTTTGGTGGAAGACTGTGGGGACAGGCATCAGGGGTGAGGCCAGGGGGAGCGGAAGGGGATGACTCCTGGGAGAGAGGTGGAAGCGGACAGCCTTGCCGCGGGGAGTGGAAAGGGTGGTGGAAGGGCAAGTGGAAAAGCTGCGGTGGCAGGATAGGGCCGGCAGAGCCAGGGACAGCACAGGATTCCACGTGCCCCTTCCACTCACTGAGGCTTGAACTAGTGGAGCGGCAGAGGCCTGAAAGACATCTGGGGGCAGCCTCCCCATGCCAGGTGGGCTGGCAGGAGAGATTTGGGAGAGAAAGGTGTGAGGATGATGCCCAGCTTTCTGGCTTGGGGGTGGGAGGGACAGAGAAGCTGGGGGAGAGGTGGTGGGCGGGGAGAAGAGGCTGAAGTCAGTCTAGGATACAGTGAGGTCTTTATTTGTTAAAAAAAAAAAAAAATCACTCATGGGGCTCAAGCCAAGAAGACAAGGAGATCACAGATATCACAAGGGCAAACTTGGGTGGTCACTCGCCCTGTCCAGCTACCCTTGTGAGCTCCTAGCCAAGAAACTGGACCAGGAGGTTAAAGTCATGATCACAGAGGCAAGCCTGGACTTGCCCACTTCTCTGCTCCCGTGGGCACTGCCAGGCCCAGGAGGGGCTTGTGTGGGGATGGGCACAGGCTTCGGTGCGCAACAGCCCGGGTGAGAATCTTAGCTCGGGTCTCTAGCTGGGCCAACCTCAGTTGCCTAATGTCTCTGAGCCTATCTTCTTATCTGTGAGAGGAATGACACAACCACAGCGCAGGGGTCTGGGAAGATCGAGTGAGGGAATGTTCGCCAAGTGCACGGCCTTGTTTGAGGTTCAGAGAAAGAGCCTGATGATTGAGAGATGGCTTCTGAGCTGGGGCCTGTAGGACAGGCTACAAGTCAACGGCGGGGGTGCGGGGGAAGCAGCACACGGCAGGACAACACGGGGTACAGAAGTGTGGCCAGGCTGTAGTGCCAGTGTGGGACCTGCCTCTGCAATTTCACTTTGTGGGATTCTGGCTGGGAGTTCACAGAGTCAGAGACCCCGCTGTGTTCTGTGCCCGGGGCTCTGTGGGAGGCTTGACAAAGGCTCAATTAGGGCCAGTTCCCTCCTGTCGCGGCAGCAGGAAGAACTGCTGGCAGTGGGCCAGCCTCCCTGCGCATGCCCACCCAGAGCGCCAGGCAGACAAAGGGGGCGGAGGGGAGGCTGGGGATGAGCAGCTGCCCGTGGCCTCCCTGAGCCCCTCCCCGAAACCTGAGGCTTCTGTGCAGCTCCCGTGGAGAAGATGGGGCCTACCCTCCCTACAACCATCTGCCTCTGCCCCCCCAAGGACTCCCAGATCCCACAGCCACCCCTTCCGGCTCCTTCTCAGCCCCTCCATAGCAGTGTCTGGCGCCCTGGCCACCCTCTGCTGGCTGCATGTTCTGGTTTGCCTCCCACCTTGGTGGCTGCTCCCTCTGGGCCAGCTCCTTCCGTTCTCACCTACGCACCCCCCTGGATGGTCTACCTCCACTGCTTTGAGGATGGTTCCCGTAACCTCATCCGTGGCCTTGCACATCTCCTGAGCTCCACATTCATCTTTCCACCTGCCTCAAGCAGACTCCTGGGATCCCACAGGCCATCTAACTCTCTTGGTCAACTCTGTGTCTTTGGCAACAAACTCATGGCCACAGTGACCCTTCTAATGTGCAAAGTGGGTCAAAGCCAATGCTCCTTAGGAGTCTTTCTGGGCTTCTCGATAACTAGTAAAACACTAAATTCCTTAGCCCGGCATTCTAAGTCCTCAATCTGATCCCAGCTTACTTCTCTAGTGCCATTGTGCTGCAATTCCACTGCCTAGAATAGACCCCCACCCCCACCCACACACACACACTCTTTATTGGACAGGCAAACTCCTACTCAATCTGCAAGGCCCAGCTTGAAAGCTACCTCCTCTGTGACAGCCTCCCTCACTTTTTCAGGCAGTGAAATAGTTAAATGTCTCCAGAGCATTTTGGAAATACTCCTAGTACACAGTCTCACATTTTATGTGACTCCAGCTAGCGGACAATCCCCAGGGGTAAGAATGACATCTTTCCCAGCCATGCACTTCCTGTGCCCATCCCAGGGCTAGGCACAAAGCTGATAGTCAGAATCTGCTTGGGAGATGAAGAAGGGAAGAGTCTTGCCAAAAATTACTCTGCAGAGGTGAGTGCAGACTCCATCTTCTTTTTAGGATGGGGGCCTAGTGTCTCCAGGACAAAAGAGAATGAGTAGGAAAAAGGGCAGAGGCAGGGAGAGGGTAGCTCAAAAGTGACAGCCAATCCCGGGTGCTTTAAGTATGTTCCTGAAAGGTCTTCCCAACCTACTTGTCTTGCTGGCCACAGAGCCACAGATCTGGCTGCGGACCTCCCAGCACAGGGCTAGGATAGGCATTAGGTTCTGACAAAATTGGACAGTAAGCTCCCAATGAACCACTCACTCACTATGGGACCTTAGGCTAGTTCCTCAACCTCTCTGTGCCTCAGTTTCCTTGCCAATAAAATGAAGATAACATTCCTACTTCTGAAAGAGTCCCCCTCACACCATACACACACTCATCTGTTCTATAATATTTATTGTACGGAGGCACTGTGCTAGCTTCTGGGGAGTCCAGTTGTCACAGAGGTGACATTCTGTGGGGTTCAGTTTCAGTGAGACAATGAACAGGAAACGTAATTACCAGCCCAGAGAAAGAGGTTCAGCTCAACTGGCATGCCCCATTTATTCTAGTTTTTTCTAGGGCAGAGCCATCCCCTCCTCCACCCAGCCCCCAATCCCTTTGGTGCTGTGGCTGGGAAAGCAGCCCCTACCCCAGCCCACCACATCCCTGGGAATACAGAGGGCTCAGAGGAACTGGGGCTGCTTCAGAGAAACACCCTGCCAAGAATGCATCACTTGGTCAGGACCGACCAAGGAAAACATTGGGCCCAGGGAGGGAGATCAGACAGGCCCTCGGGCCGGGCCATTGGAGGGGCAGGCGCTGCAGGAAAGCCGAGTCAGGCACCAGGTGAAATATGACCTCCAAAGCATCCATAGGCATTTCTTGTATAAACACCCCAGTCCAGACAGGAAGTGGGGATGGGGGAACTAGAGGGGGAGGTGGCCCCACAGGACCCCCCAGAGGTAGACAGATGGACAGGAAAGCAGGGGAGAAAAAGGTCAGTGGAGAAAAACAATGGGGAGTGGAAAGAAGAGAATGCTAGGGAAAATACTAGACCATAATATTCTGCTTTCATTCAAATAGAGAATTTCATTTGCTTCTCTTCACCCGAGGGTGCAGAATCACCAGGCAGATGGAGAAACTGAGGCTGTGCCAGGCAAATAGGCTAGCGTCTTCTGTTTCTCATCTATTGCCTGCTGAGGGTCCTGCCCACAGGCATTCCAGAATGTTCTCTAAAGAAATGTTTGTCATGACCTCCTTGAGACCCCACACGGGTTGGAGACCAAGCTGGGGCACATATCTGGATCTGCAATGGCCTCTCCAGGCCCCCGGGTGACCTCAGAGGTCCGGAGCATTCCTAAGGCTCTAGTTCAGCTACTGCTGGCAGCTGCACCTCTGCTAGTGAGTGGGGCCAGATTGAAATCACCGCAGAGCTTAGCAGCTGGGCTGGGGTCCCCAGTTCGTGGTCCCAGAAAGGGCAGAAATCAAAGCAAGCCTTGTCCAGTTGGTGAGACATCGGTGGGGGAACTCAGAGGGAGGCCCTGGAATCCAGAACTTTAGGGCTGGAAGGAGTCTGGCAGGGTCTCTGGTGTATAGATGGGGAGACTGGGGGCCAGGAAAGTATGGTCTACCCAAAGTCACACAGCGAAGTAGTGACTGGATCAGAATCCAGGGCCTCCCTCTCAGGTCCAGGTTTCTTTTCAAACCATTGCAGCCAGAGACTATAGGGACTGGCCTTACTTTGCAGTAGAGTCCATAACCACACAGTCCGCGTTTAAGAGAGTGATACCAAGCCTGGGCCACAAATCACTGGGAGGGCTCCGAGGGGAACAGGCTCAGGTTGGCTCCCCCCGGCTTGCTCCCCGGTCCCACCTCACCTTCCACCAAAGGGCCCCACCCTTAAACCCAAGAACCAGCCCAAATCCTTGCCCTCAATCCTAGGAGTGGGTCCTGTCACATTTACCTTCAGGGAAGCCCCAGACTCCGTTCCACCCGCGTCCCCATCCCAGCTCTGTCCCTCTCATAGTAAGTTTGGCACCTTAAGACCCCGCCCCTCTTCCCAGAGGGCCCCGCCCCTCGACGCCCCGCCCCCACCCAGGCCGGGCTCACCTTGGTCTCAGCCAACTGTCGCTTGAGCAGCTGCAGCGCCTCGGTGTGCTCCCGCTCGCTGTCCTGAAGGGCCTGAAGCTGCTCCTTCAGCTCCCTCTGGAACAACACAAGGCCTAGATGCGGTCAGACCGCCGCCGCTCTCCCGCGACCTCCCCCAAGACCACCCTCCCCGCACAGTTCAACAACCCCAAGTCTCCCAGATATACCGGCTGCTTTCATCTTTCCATCTTTCATCGGGAGTTTTGCAACACCCTCCTCTCTAGCCATCCTAGATGCTTGTGGTCTCCCTGTCCGTTCCGCCTCCACATGACTTTCTGCCCCCGCCTGATTTGCTGGCGGAGACTCCTGGCTTGGAATCCTCGGAAGGGTACCGAGGCCATATAGCACTGTGCTCCGCTAGGACTCGCGCGTCGGGTGGGCTTGGCGCTGTTCTCAGGCCTTTGCTTGGATGGGGTCATTTAATATCTCAGTAACACAGAGGAAGGCACTATTATTACCTCCGTTTTCCATCGGAAAAATTGGTACAGAGAGTTTGTGAAACTGGCCCAAAAGCATGCAGCCAAGCAAGTAAGAGTAAAACCATAATTGCACCATGATTTTGACGTCAGGTGACATATCTTCTGCAGTGGTGACACCCATGACAGACAGCGACAAAAATCCACTATATACAACAGATAGAATATGGCCACGATTAGTATTACTGATTTTTCCTTTCCCTCGGGTTCCAGTAGGGCTCAGTATGACTCTGCTATCAATTTTGTTTTGATTTAAAAATTTTGATATTTTGTTCATCATGGGTTTTCTTTTTGTTTTGTTTTAATATTGATTTTTAAAAATTGCATTAAGTATTACCCACCTCAACCCCTGAGTTTTGGGGTGCCTACTTCATTGTTGCACCTCAGCCTCCCACACCTGTCTCCACCATCCTCCTGCCCTTACTCCCCTGCAGCCGAAGTGGCCTTCTTCCCGTTGCTCCGTCATGGGCTCGTCTCACCCTCATGATTTTGCCCTTGCTGCTTCCTCTGGCCAGTGCACTCCACTCAGATTTTCTCCCAATGATTCCTTGGTGTCATTAACCTATCAGCTCCAATGCCACCTGGTCAGGGAGGTCTCGCTCACGTACGGCTTCATCGACACCCTCAGTCCCACATCCTGTTTCAAGGTCTTCCTAGCACCTTCTGCTGTCCAAGACGCTCTTGCTCGCTTGTTAGACAGTGTGTTTCCGGCTCATGGCCTCCACTAGACAGTGACTATCACAAGGGCGGGGGTCTTGTCTGGCTTGTTCACTGTTGGATCCCCAGTGTTTAGAATAGTGCTCAGCACACAGTAGGGCCTCAATGAACATTTGTCAAATGAATGAATGTGGTGTTGAGGTGGGTACCCTGGTGACAGGGCCCACTGTCTGCATGAATTGGGTGTTTGGCTCATTGTAACTAGTGCTCCTGTCTGTCCCTAGTGTCCCGCCTTCCCATCCCCCATGAGCCCATGAGTCCTATGGGGATGGGCCCTTACCATTCCCTGCTCTCTATCCCCCATACCTGTCAACAGCCTGACACTAAGATGGGGCTCAAGGAGGTTTGCTTTGTGGATGAATTTCTGCGGAAACAGCCTCTGGGCAGGACCTGGGTTTTCCAGTCAGCCTGGGCTATGAGAGATGCCAAGAAGCTGACTTACCTGTTCACCCCTACCTCCCTCCTACTCACCCAGCTCATCAGGGCAGGGAGGACCCTTGGAAAACATCTGGTCCAACTAATTTTACAGACGAGGCAGCAACATGGGAAGATGGTCATGATGACGTGCTAAGGGAAGCATGCAGAAATTATCTTTGCTTACTATCCCTTAGCCATGCAACAAATATTTACTAAGTAAGTATGTACCAGGCACCACTGAGGCTCTGGGGATACAGCAGAGAGCGAGACAGACAGTCCATGGCCACAGGAACTGTCCAGGGTGGTGGGGAAGGGAGAGAATGAGCAAAGAGAGTCACAGCTCCAGCCTGTGCTCTAGAGAAAATAAAGCGGTGTGGGATGGGGGTGAGTTTGGGGGAGGGTGGACAGGGAAGGATCCTCTTCCCTGAGCTGTCACCTGAGATGACACGGCAGCAGGGCGGGGAGGAGCCGGCCTCGGAAACAGGAGTTAGATGGGACACTGGGGACCCCTTGTGCTGTGAGAGCAGAGAGCTCCCACAGACAGGATGGCTACCACATTGGCGAGTGCCTCGGGGCTATGAGGCAGCTATAAAGATGGGAGGCACAAGCTGAAGCCAGTGGGGTAGGAGGAGGCAGGAGACTGGGTCCTTGATGATGGATTGTGGCTCAGTGATGAGCTAGGAAGCTGGCCCTCAAGAAAAAAAAAAAGAGAGAGAGAGAGAGAAGCCCTGATTATTGGCGTTTGCCAATTTCTGTGGTGTAAATGCTCCCACCAGAGCTGATTATCAAGCAATGCCCGTGAGGTCAGGGGTTGGGGATACCTGGCACAGTCAGCTGGCAGGAACTGGAGCGAGGCGGCTCCAGCACACCCCTGCCTGGGGGCCTTTCCTACAGGCCTGCTGTACCGGGGAGAGAAAGACACATCATCTCCTCACGGCTGCCCGGCCAGGTGTCTGGTACTGACAGCCAACAGTCATTCCTAACAGGTTCATGTGCATCTGAGTTGTTGGAGCAGACAAATGTCATTCCCCTGAAGAGTACAGATCGACTGCTTGTCAGGCTTCCCCTGACGGCCCTGGGGCTACCCAGCTTGGGACCTGGCTGAGGGATGAGCTGAGTGTGACAGTCGTCCCTCCTGGTGTCCTCACAGGTTCACATAAGACTCAGCCCCCCAGGTGGCTCCTCAGAGTCTCTGAGAAAACAACCCCAGAGGCAGAGTTCCTCACAGCACTGAGGGCACCCAAGAGGCCTGGACAAATCCCTCCCTGCTTCCAGGGCCAAGGAACGAGAAACAAGGGGAGAAGGCCTGCCTCTTCCTCTTGGGCCCTGGGAGACACAGAACCTTCCTTTGCCCATTCCATGGACATATGCAGAGGTCTCCTTGGGTCCACACGGTGCTGCGTCAGCAACAGGCAGAGGGATGCTTCAGGAGGGGTGTACATGAGTTGAGCTGGGGGGGAACACAGGGACACATGCGTTGACATGACAGGGAATGCTGGAATTGGGTTAGGGGACACAACACTTGCTGCTTTTCTCAGGTCCCCATCTCAGCGAGGGCACCCCTACCCCTACGGCCATCCAGGCGAGAACTCTGGGAGTCACTCCTGACGCTGCCCGCCCACAAGGGCAATCAGTCATCAGGTTTGTCTCGCCGGTTGTCTCCTGTCTACACCCACTGCCCCTGGTTCGGTTTTCAGCCCTGGTTTTCTGGACTGTGACCCTAGGCTCCCCTCTGCCCCTGTGCTCTCCAAGTAGAGTGTCTTGTCTCTAGGACAGATCTGTCCATGCTTTTTCCCTGTGCCCCATGGCAGGATCTCCATGGTGTCTGAGAAGATGGCCATGAAGCTTGAGTGTGGCACTCAAGGCCTTTACCCCTGGCCCCAAACTTCTTCTCCAGCCCTGTCTCTTGGTCCAGACCTGCACTGTTCAAGGCAGCAGCCACCAGCCACATGCGGCTACTAAGGTTAATATGCTTTGAAATGAAATAAAACTGAAACTCTGTTCCTCAGTGGCCCTGAGGTGCTGGGTTACGCATCTGAATTGGTCAAGAGCCACACAGGACGGGTGGCCAGTGTCTCAGACAGCACAGATGCAGAGCCCCAGGAACCGTGTGGTCAAACCCTCTGGATCTAACAGGAAACTGAGGTCCACCGAAAGGGACTGACTAGCCAGTGGCCACATGGCTTGACAAAGGAGAACCAACTGGAAAACATGGTGCCGGCAGAAGTGAGACACGAAACAGGAAGCTCTGAGCGGCAAAGCTGGTGCAGAGGAAGGGCAGTGGCGGGGTCTGGGTTCACAGATGCGTGTCATGCAATTCTCACAGCCATCTCACGGAGGGGGAAATAGAGGCTCAGAGAGATCAGACAGCTGGCCCAAGGTCACACAGCTCCGTTTCCAAATCTGTAAAGAGCAGCTAATAGCAGTGTTGGGTCTGTGGTTGTGAGGATCCAATGACTTAATTTGCGACCTGACATGATGCCCAGAGTGACACTCAGTCACTCTTGGCTGCTGTCATGGTCATCATCATCATCTCAATGACATGTGAAACAGGGAGTCAGAACCGGTTGAGGCTTCCAGGAGAGACATTATTCCTGATGGAAAGCCCGGGGAAGATGGCTGGAGGATGCACTGGAAGGAGTCCTTCAGGGATCCTGGGTGGGGCCAGAGCATCTCAGGTGGAGAGACTAGTTGGGCAGGGGCACACCTGGTGTGTGCAGGAAGTGGGGGGTGGCTGGGGGTGAGGGGAGCCAGGTCTGGGCAGGTGGGTGGAGTCAAGCTGGAAGGGCCGGTGGGGCTAGCTGGGGTGAGAGCAGGAGGTGGACGAGGCCTTGAAGGTCCTCATGGGGGGCTGGACTCTGGCAGCCCCATCAGAGCAGGAGCCTATCAGGAGGAGGGGAGTCCCTCGGAAGGCGGGGCCACAGCTCTGTAGGCCTCCCTTTGGAGAGGGAGCAGACCTGAGCAGACAATTATGCAAATGTCAGCTGACAGGCTCTGGGGCTCCCCTGCAGGTTTGGAGAGGCCCAGACCAGGGCAGCAGCCTTGGGGGAGGACAGAGAGCCAGGTCTCTCACACTCCCAAGGTCAGACTGCCCCTCCTGTGGGGCCACCCCTCTCCCATCCTATAGGCCAAAGCTGCTGCAGGAAACCGTCTCCTGAAGGCTTCAGGGACCCTTCTCCCAACCCTGTCACCAAGCAGTGCTGCCCATTGGAGATAATGTGAACTCTGGCCTCAGAAAAACCTGGGTTCGAATCCCAGATGTATGACCGTGGGCAGATCACCTCTTCCCCTCTCAGGGCTCACCTCTTGGAGGAGCCTCATCTGTAAAATGGGCATCAGAGCCACCCTTGGGGTTGGGCTGGGACTAAATAAGGCTACCTCCCCTTCTCTGTGTACCTGTACTGTTCTCTGTCCTGCTCTGACCCAAGGACGCCAGAAGTCTTGACATGGCAAGCTGAACTTGCCCCACATTCTTCCTCTCCATCCCTCTCCCACGCCCAGAACCCCTGATGCTCCTGCTCCCCCAACAGGCCTGAACACTTGCATGTCCTCTCTCTCTTTGAGCCCCACCTCTCCTGGACCACCAGCAATCTCTCGAAAGGCCTCCTGGCTGCTCCCCTGGCCCCCAGACTCTCCCAGACTTCCAGCTGCCCATTGCCCATCATGCAGACCTGGCCTGGCCCAGGTCTCAAACCTGTCCTTGGCTCCCCAGCATCTCTAGGAACAAATCCAAGCTCCTTGGGATGGGGGGGGGGGTGTTCAAGGCCCTTTCTCAGCCGGGGCAACCTCACTCTCCCATTCCTGCCTGAACCCCGATGCCCTCCCCTCCAGCCACAACTACCCACCCGCTCATCTCCATGCCTGTCGCTCGGCTGACAGCCTGAGTTCCAGTTCTAGCAACACTTCCTGGTGCCATGGCAGTGGGTACAGATTCTGAGCCTCAGTTTCCTCACATGTAACACACAGCAAGGTGCCCCACCTTTCAGGTGTGCCGTGAGGATTCAGTGAGCGTCCCCACCAAAGCGCTGTCCCTGCCACTGCCCTTGCCCCTGCACCCGGGCGATGAGGGCTGAGGCTCTGTTAGCTCCTTGTGTCCACAATGTCTTCCCTCTCTGGCATCATCCCACACCCACTCCATCCTGGGCAAGTTACAGAACCTCTCAGCCTCACTGTCTTCCTCTGTGAAATGGTGCTGGTGCGAGTCCCACGCAAGGGACTGGGAAAGGAGAGGGGATTTAATGCCCAGAACAGCACCTAGCTCACTGCCTCGTGTTTCCTTAGAGTTGTTCTTCTTTCTGTTGTTGTCACTGCCTACCTGATCCTACGCTTCCTATGAAATAAACGTCCCGAGGCCACCCAAATTCAAGTTCCTACGCCGTGGCTGGTGCTTAGCTAAGGTGTCCTGGATGAACATTCCTGGCAGCCACGGACACCTGTGAGGCGGGAAGTGGAAATGCCAAGAGCCAGCCCCGAGCTTGACTCCCCGCCAGCCTCGCCTCCGTGGAGGCTGCTCTTGGCACAGACATCCTGTCCTCTGCTGGGAGAAGTAACAGCAGAGGCTGCTTCCTTGGAAAACAAAAAACCCTGGCTGCTTCCCTGTCGGTGGCACCAAATAAGGCGGCTCCGCGACTGCTCTCCATTTGGAGAGGCAGCAAGTCTCTCTCCCTCTTTACACATCAAGTGGACAGTCTTGTTGTTACTTGTCTCTCCCACACGGGGAAAGGGTGAGAGGAGGCAGTGCCTTCTGCTCAGCTGGAAGAAGCTAGAGGTGGGATCTGAACCCAGCCCCCTCACCCCACTCTTTCCCCACATGGCTGTCTCGGTGTCTCTGGGTCACCACGCCCAGCTTGGCAGGGCTCCCACCCAAGGCCAGTATAGTACCGTCTCCCGCGGCAGGACAGAGGCCTTGGGAAAGGCTCCAGGGGTCACGTGAGGCCCGGAGGGGGTGGGTGGGAATGAGCATGATCCCTTCTCTGGAGGCCTGGAAGCTGAGGTCTCAGGCCAGAGAGCCGGCTGCATGTCTGACCAAGAGGACATCCAACCACCTGCCCTCGGAGCATCAGGTAGCACAGAAGGTGTCCTTGGCCTGACCCTGTGTTGAGTACTTGAAATATAAAGACAGGCAGCGTGGGGGTTGGGGGGACGTAGGGGCCAACCACCTGGGCCTCAGAGGCAGCAAGGAGGCGGGGAGTGGCTCGGTCTGACTGGCCTCTGATCCTGCCTCTGGCATCTCCCAGCCGGGTGACCAAACCAGGCACTCCATTCCTCTGAGCCTCTTTCTTTGCCTGGAAAAGGAGCAAATGACAGGACCACTTGACAGGGTTTTATGAAGATTAAATGAGGTAATACAAGGAAAGTGCTTAGTCTAGTCCCAGGCAAAGCGCCAGGGCCCAGTAGGTATTGACTGAGAAGCCCCAAACTTCTGAGAGGGGGCTCCCTCCCTCCCTTTGGTTCTGTGGTCCAGTGCTCAGCAGTGAAAAAGAAAGGGGTGTGTGTGGCGGGGGAAGGCATGAAAGCACACACACATGCACACACATCTGTACACAAAAATTCTAGAATTTTTAGGAAAATCTAGAAGCAATTCTAACCATGTCTTTCTATGGGGTGAGATTATGGCGGGGAGTACTTTTAACTTATGTAGCTCTGTTGATTATGTTAATTTTAGAGTCAGAAACAATAAGGATACTTAAACATTGTGTGCGACTCAGTGCCGGGCACAGTATCAGGCACTTTTGATACCATAACCCTGACCCTTAGAACATCCTTCCCAGGGAGGTCATATTATCCCCATGTTATAGATAAGCAGGTGGAGGCTTGGTGTAGTGAAATGACCTGACCAAGGACACACAGCTCATCAGTGATGATGCCAGGATCTGACCCCAGTATTGGAATCAAGTTCAAAGCAATTCTGCCTGGCAGGCCAGGGAAAGCTTCCCGGAGAAGGTGATAATTGAGCTGAGCCTAGAAAGCTGTTTAGAGCTTCTTTAGGACAAGGGTCTCAACCAGGGGTGACTCTGACCCCAGGGGACATGGGATGAAGACTGGAGATGTTTTGGGTTGTCACAGCTTAGTGGGATGGGAGGGTGGGGGAGTGAGAGGGGGTGGTGGGAAATGCTGCTGGTTAGTTTTTAGGGGCCAAGGATACTCCTAAACATTCTAGAATGCACAAGACTGCCTTGCACACCAATGTCAATAGGGTACAGTATGATATCATTCTAGAACTGTCATTTACTGAGTGCTTACTAGGTGCGGAGTGCGGTACTGAGTTCTTGCAAATATCATCTTATTTCATCCACCCCCACTGCTGTCAGTGAGGGACTCGAAGCTCAGAGACGGAAGTGACTCTTCTAAGGCCACATCGCCAAGAAGTGGCAGCACTGGGATTGAAGCTGCCCAGTACGAAGTGGGAGTTCTTCACCTTTCTGCTCTGCTGCCTTCAGGATTTATAATAAATCTAAAAGCTGCAGGCCAAGCACTAGGTGGGAAGGGAGGAGACTCCAGCTGAGCCCAGGCACAGCCCTCCCAGGGCCTCGGGCCTGGGGCAAGGTCCGCTTTGTCCTCCTCTGCCATTGCGCGCCACCTGTCAAGTGAGGGTTGAACCAGAAGATCTCCAAGGCTCTGCCAGCTCTGAGTCTGTTCTTCTCCCAGAGACGGGCCCAAGCCCAGGCTCTCGCAGCCCTGGGGACAGAACCACCAGCAGCCAGGAGAGAAGCGGGGGCAGTGCTCAGCCTCATTCCCAGTGCACACATAGTGAGTGAGCCCTGCTCTGTTGATTCTGTTACCCCACAAGGAAAGAGAGGCAGGTGGGGTGGGGAGTGGCTTGAACCTCTCCCAGGAGCTCCCCTCTTGAGTGCGGAAGGCATGTTTCTCTGCCACCTTCTTGCCAAGCCCAGAGGAGGCGCCAGAGCAAGGCCTCCTCTCAGGCAAGAGAGGCAGGTCTGGGCATTCGCCCAGCTGGGCGCATGAGGTCTCACAGGTAGAAGGACAAGGGATGGGAGTGCGTGCTGACCCAGCCCCTTCCCTGCGCCAAGCATCTCAAACAGCAGGTTCATCTCAGGTCCGTCTCCTGAAATCCTGGTAGGAAAGAACCATTTTGACCCCAGCCTACAGACCAGAGAGCATCAAGGCTTCCATGAAGGGACTTGGCGAGTCACACAGACAGGAAGGTCTGGAACCCAAGAGTACCTGACCGCAGGATACTGCCCTAGAGGGTAGGTAGGTGGCCATCTTGTTCTTTTCACCGAGGAGTAGAAGCGTGTCAATAACATTTAGAGAAAATACACATTTAATTCCTCCAGCATTCCCCTAGGACGTGGAATGGATTGCAAAGAACTGAGTATTCTGATTTCCCGGTTTGCAGACAGGGGAACCCAGGCTCAGAAGGCAGAGGCCTCTCTAGCTAGAAGGTCAGACAGGGAGAGGAGGGGAGGGGCTAAGTGGCAGAGGAGGGATATGGCCTGGGGTAGGTGGAGCTTCCTGGTACTCTCATAGTCGCTTGGTGTGGCTTTGGGGGAGTCATTTCACCTCTCCGGCTCTCAGTCATCTATATTAAGAAGAGGTTGGACAGATGGTTGCAGCAGAGTCCCTTCA
Source organism: Mustela erminea (assembly GCF_009829155.1). Classification (NCBI taxonomy): domain Eukaryota; kingdom Metazoa; phylum Chordata; class Mammalia; order Carnivora; family Mustelidae; genus Mustela; species Mustela erminea. The sequence goes on along the minus strand of NC_045623.1, from coordinate 85,020,543 downwards.
AAGCCTCACAATCTGCACCCAGCCATGTCAAAGGTTCTCCCCTCCCTGTTTATGTGACTTCACAAATAGAGAGATGGGGAATACCAGAGCTTGCTACAAAATGCTCTGGGGATAGAAGGCCCATGCCAGCCTGTGCAAGCTCCCAGAGCCCCCAGTTCTTGCTCCCTATCCTCAAAAAGCCAGACTGGGAAGGAGTCAGTCATGGTTTGGGGATGAAAGGGGCAGGGAGGGAGATATGGTGAACATGGGGTCATTTCTCCCGGGCCATGGGTCATCCACAGGCATCTGCTAAGTGCACGCTGACTCGCAGAGACTCAGGGTGTGGGGGGGGGATACCTCTTACAACATAAGGGAAAGTAGTTATTTAGCTCCTGCTTAAGAGTCCCAAGGGCCAGGGAGCTCACTACATGCCAAATTAATCCACTGCATATTCAAGAAATGAGTGAAAAATCTGCTTCCAAAGGCTCCACAGTCTGGGCCAGCTCAGGCCAGAATTGGTCCTTCACTCATTCATTATTCAAACTTCACTGAGGAGCACGGATATGCCAGGCTTTAGGGCTATAGATACGATGAATCAGAGACTGTTTCTGCTTTTTGGGAATTGTGTGCTAGATTGATATCCCCAGGCCAAAGACACAGGACTGGTGGATTGAAATGGTTTAGGTGGAGGAAAAGATTCTAGACTTCCACGTTGAAATAAGCTTGGGTGCCATTTTAGTAAACACATTCAACGGATCTCTTTGCCAAAAGATTTCTCCAAGCTTTTAATATGTAAAATGTACATGCAGAATCCCCCAAGGGACTATCGAGAATATACTCTTATTTCCCCAATATAGCTGATCTTGGAATACTACTTTTTAGAACAGCATACTTATTAACAGAGGATATTTGAGGAAATGCAGCTCTAATGCTTTTTTTTTTCTTCCCTCTTTTTTGGCCAGGGCAGATTGGGGATGCTTACACCCAAAGGACATTTGAGCAGGGCTTTGAGAACTGAGTAGGAGTTGGTCAGTGAAGATGGGAAGGTGTAAGGGAGATCATTTATAGTCCTAGGTTCACTATGCTCAGGTTACCCTGCATATACTGTTTCATTTAGTCTTCAAAGGTCTTGAGTAGGGTAACAGAGCCAAGGAGGTCATCGAAAGCCTCTGGAGACTCCCAGAGATCCACCCCCTCCCTTTTCTTGAATCACCTCACTTCAGGGCCTTTATTCTCCAAATCTTGAATCTTAAGTCCTGTTCCCACAGTCATCCTGGCCTCTCCTCTGGTTTAAACCAAAATAGTTCTTAGGGTACCTGGACTTGATCTTCCCTTTAACCCGTCACACACCCTGGCCTACCTAGGCCTTGGCAACCAAACTCACGCTCTCTGCAGTTTGGATGGCCATAACTTAGGCTCTCTCAGATTTCACCCTGGCCTGCCCCCACAAAATCTAGCCCTGCTACAGTTCCCTAGGTCCCGATGCACGCCAGATGGAGTCCCGCCCCATCGGCCCCAAGCCTGCCGGTCAGCGACTCCAGTCCTAACCTATTCCCCGACGGCGGCCCCGCCCCCTGTGTAGCCCTGATTGTGTTCCCCTTCCCATCAGTGTTTTGCCGCAACTCTGTCCTGAACCGTTCATTTGTGGACCCTGCCTTCAGGTCCAGGCCCCTGACCCCAGACAGTGGCCCTCCAGCTCTGATTCGTGCCTGTCCCCAACCCTGCCCCAAGCCCGTACCTGGGCCATCTCTGATCTCACTGGTGCCGGCCGTCTCACTCCATGGCTGACCCCTCCCCAAGGACCCACCCCTACTTCGGGTCCGTCTCGGATCCGCCAGGTGCAGAGGGCCGTAGGCCCCGCCCCATCCCTGTCCCGTACGAATTCTGATAGGGCCCTGACCCTGCCGGCGGCCCCGCCCCGTGGCAATTCGGACTTGGCCCAGCCCACGGTTCAGCTCTGACCCCGCCCCCGGCCCCGCCCCCGGCCGGCCCAGCAGCTCACCTGCAACTCCTCGAAGGCATCGTCGATGCCGGTGACCTGGTGCTGCTCATGCAGCGCGGGCTCATCGCAGAAGAAGCAGAGCAGCGCGCGGTCCGTGAGGCAGAAGAGCTTGACCTTGTCGTGCGCCTGGCAGGGTCGCGCGGCGCGGCGCGCGTTGAGGATGGCGTCCAGCGGGAAGGCGCTATAGCGCTCCACGATGTTGGCTAGCTTGAGGCTGGGCGCGAGCGCGGGCTCGGCGAACGTGCGCCGGCACTCGGGGCAGTCGCGGGCGCCCTGCGCCTCCTGCCTCACCCAGTGCTCTGTGATGCAGCGGCGGCAGAAGTAGTGCTCGCAGCCCAGGCTCACCGGGTCCTGGTAGATGCTCAGACAGATGGAGCAGAGCAGCTCGTCCTTGAGGCTGCACGCCATGGCGCTGGGGGCGGAGAGAGGGGGCCCTGAGATTCAGGGGGGAGGCTGAGCGAGCGCGGCGCTGTTGGGGGCCGCAACCGAGAGATGTGTTCGGGGAGCAGACGGGGAGAGGCAGGAGTAGGAGCTACAGAAGGAAGGGGGGGTCTATCCGGGAGGGAAGGGGGGAACGCGAGGAAGAGGTGCAGGGCAGAGACTAGCCGGGATGCGAGTCCAGGAAGGTGGTCTCTAGGTAGTGGGTGACTTGAAGCGATGGGGGCTGGAGGGAGGGGGCCCTGGTGTCAGAGGGAAGGGGCTCCGGGCAAGGAGCTTCTAGAGGAAGGGACAGTCTTAAGGGATGGGTACTGGGAGAAGAGGATCCAGGAGGGGGGCGGAGGCCTTAGGGGAGCTGAAATCCCGGGATGGGTGCAGTGGGGGGAGGGGGAGAAGCTGGGGATGGGGAATTCTGGGGAAGGGGAAAGCCAAGCGGAGCTGCGCCGCGGCCGTGCGTGGCAGAGGAGAGGAGGGGTGCGAGCAGCTCAGCTGCCTAATCTCGGCTCCAAGACCCCGCCCGGCGTGGCCCCTTACCCCTGCCGGCTCAGCGGCCACTGCTCCGGTCCGAGCGCAGCCTCTCAACCCGGAACCAGCCGAGCGCAAGCTCTCGGCTACAGTGACTCCCTCCCCGCCCCCGCGGGCCGGGCCCAGGCGACTCCGCCCCTGCGGCGGGCGGGGGAGAGGAGAGGCGGGGCCAGGCCTCCAGCCTGCGGACCCCCTCGCTGCCCCCACCGTTCCCGTACTCCCCGGGGACCGAAGCCCCAGCTCTTCCTTCAGGATCTGCACACAGAACAACCTGAGCGTCTCGCTTAGGGTCCCTGCGGCGGGTGAGGACAGCTAATTTAAGAGGATAACGAGTAAACAAGGAGCATCTCTCTGGATGATCGACGTGAAGATTTGGGGAAAATAGTATTTTTTTGTTAAAACAAGCAATGATGCGTGCTGTAATGTGTATAAAATACAACCTTTGCATAAAATGCAAAGATAGACTCGAGAAAATGCCCTGCTTGCTTGCAGCAAGTTCAGGGTTTCCTCTTCACTTTCTTAAGGAGTGCTTGGGGGAGAAGTTTAGAAAGACCTGTCTGACCCAAGGAGTGGCCTCTATTCAGCAAACATTCCGGAGTGCTATTTTCTGTGTGTGTGTGTGGGGGGGGGGGTGGGCGCGGGTTGGAAGGTTGGAGCAGGAGAGAAGGAGAGAGTAATAGGAGACCTTATCTCCTATGCCAGATGGAGAGGGGATAAGGGATTTCTAGATGGAGGGGACAGCCGGTGCAGAAGCACAGAGGCGTGAAAGGGGAGGGCACTTTGAGGGAAGTGCAAGTAGTTCTGTACTGTTGGGGGTGGGGTGGGGAAGGCTTGGCGAGGAGGGTATTGTGGGTCACGGTAAAGGATTTCCTGGAGGCACTGGGCTTTCAAGCGGAAAAATGACTTGGTCTGGTGTGGGTTTTAGGGAGTCAGGGAGATGCTCATTATACCATCAGCAAGGTAAAGGCAGGAATCCTTTCTGATACATCTGCATATGGGCAGTGCTTGGTACACATTAAACTGTGTACTGAGTAACAGCAGCAAAGCTGTAGACCTGGGAAGAGAGACTTAGATCACTGTTGTCAGAGACCTTGAACATGTCTCCCTAGTTTCTGCCTTCTCCAGACATGTCTTCACTGGAGTTAGACTTTTTTGAGGTACAATTTAAGAAACAGTTCAAAGTTCACTTCTCTGCTGTTTACGTCCCCTTCACATCATCACGTGGTCCCCTGCCGTGATCTCCAGAAACAAGTTGGTAACTCATGCCACAACCATTCTTCCACTTTTCCTTGCAGTCAGAGCCTGATTTTGTTCAGGCAGGTCCCTTCCCCATGTGACCAACAGAATGTTGACCCCAGCCCAGTCTAGGAGTTCAAGTGCATGGTGGAGTTCTAGGAGTTCAAGTCCCTTTTGGTTCAAGTCCATGGTGGTGGATGCATTCTTCTTGCCAGTGAGAGTTTGGGCTTGGACATGTGATACAGGTTTGGCCTGAAAAAAACAGAGGTCAAGACTCTGGTGGGGAAGCAACTTCTGCTAAAGATCTCTTCCCTTTCCCAAACTCTGGCCCCTTTCCTGATTGGGATGTGTTTGGTGGTGATGGTTGGAACTGCAGCAGCTAACTTGCTCCCAGTCTTAGGAAGCTGCCAGCACATGACTGAGGCTACAAGAGAGAGTCGTAGGGAAAAAGGGCTGGTGCTTTGACGCAGAGCCCAGAATTTGGATATATGACGTGGCCCACCTTATTGCTTAAGCAAGTTTAATAGCAGCACTGTGCTGTCACTTGGCAACCAAAAGAATCCCAAATAACACACCGATTTGCGTCCCCAATATATTTTTTTGTGTAAGGAGAGGAAGGTCTAAATTATTTAAGGATTTGAAGCGAAATGGAAAAAGGCACGATGATGGATGGACGGGCTTCGTTTGTTCAACCTGTCCTCTATCCTCCCATTCTTTAGCAGTAGAGTAGCCGGCCAAGTGGCCGGTCTGCTGGAGACCACACTTCCTAGGTGCTCTTGTTACTGAATGTGGCTTTGTGACTAAGTCCCTTCTAATAGAACGTAAATAGAAACAGTCCTTAAGGCATGGGGCTTTTGCTCTGCCATGCTCCATTTCCTCTTCCCTCAAGCTGGAACACAGATGTGGCAGGGACCAAGCTTCAATAATGCTTCAAAGGGGCTGACAGAGCAAAGATAAGGAGGGGACCTGAGCTCTGAATGGCGACATGGAGTGGAATCATGCGGACTAGAGACAGAGAAATAAATGTCCATTTTCGGTAAGCCACTGTATTTTGGGTCTCTTTCTTGCAGCAGCTTGGCGTGCCCCATGCCATCCCACGGCTGTTTTTAGAAGAAGCTCCGTTACTGCTATGCTATTGTCTGAATCCTTTCAAATAGCTGGGCTCCCCTTGTTCTGTAGCCCAGCCCCTTCCCAAGTGTATGGACTATGTTTTTCTCTGGCTGTAAGTCAGTCTCTTGACCTTTTGCTAGGTTTTCTGCTTTTAGTCTCGGTCCTTTGGCTGACCTTACTTACACCATCTCAGTTAAATGCGGAACACGACATGCACTCAGACTGCGGGTGATAGTTAAGTTTGGCAAGCCATTGCTCTTTCTGGATCATTGCTTCCCCAACTTGCTGCGGTCAAGGGGTCTGAAATGAGACTGGGAGGTCCTGACCACACTGCATCCCGACTGCTTCCATCCATACTCTAAAATATAACTTCAGGATTTTTTTTTTTTTGAAAACTATCAAAGAGATCTTATTGGATGGAAAACACACACACACACAGACACTCGGACACAGACACACAGTCGCACATATGCACACAGGCATTCTCTGCCTAGCAGAGATCTGCAGAACTCTATAGTCGTTCTGACAGTGTTTATCTGAGTGTGTATCTAGGATTATGGAGGGGACTGCATCTTTTACATTATTATTTAATTTTATAATCAGAAAAAATACAGTCAGATGTCACTATTCATGGATTCCGTGTTTGCAAATGCACCTACTTGAAAAAGTTGTTTTCTCTTTAGAGAGGGGGAGGGGGGAGGTGTAGAGGGAGAGGAAAAGAGAGAAGCTTACGCAGGCTCCCCACCCAGTTTGGAGCCAGACGTGGGGCTTGAAATCACAATCCTGAGATCATGGACCTGAACCGAAACCAAGAGTGTGATGCTTAACCCACTGAGCCACCCAGGCGCCCTTCAGCTACTTGTAAATCGATTGTAACCCCAAATCGATCCTTGAGGAACTTCTGCAGTCGCCCAGGGACCCATGCCTGCACGGAGTCATGAAGATTTAGAGTCGACTGATGTACATGTTCCCAGCTGAGGTCCAACGAGGCAACGCTCTTGTAAACAAGTGTCATACCATAAACAAGTGTCTTTTTCAAGGTCTATTCAGTGCCACATTTTTCTTGTTTGGGGGCTTTTTGCTGGTGATGTTGCTGTTTAAACGGGCCCCCGAGGGAAGAATGGAAGAGCGGTCCAGTTTCTGAGCGCAGGGGGGTTGGGATGAGCCTCGGGGAGAAAACCTGTGAGGTCGATGAGCGTGACTTATGGTGTTCTTGGCGTGACTTACGGTGCTCTTGGCCGAGTTTAATGCTGATGAATCAACAATATATATTAGCTAAGGTGTCTTTAAACAGAAACTCACGTAAAACAAGGTTATGTATTGATTGGTTGATGAAAGTGTGGCCAGAGGCTCACAGGAACGCTGTATTTCTTCAAGAGGCAGTGATTCAGGATTCCCTATTTCCGTCTTTGTGGCAACTCTATAGAACACAGCTGCTGTGAGTAACACGTGGACTGTATTTAAGATTGCTGTTGTATCCAACTGCATCCACTACTACAAGGTACCCACGGCCGTGTCCCTCTCCATCCAGGGTCCATGGGCTCAAATTTGCTCCGAAGGGGAGGGGCAGGAAGGAGTACTAAGCCTGTCCTGTGTACCAGGCACTGTGCTAGGTGCTTCGTGACATGGTTTTACTTAATCCACACGACCACCCTCCAGACTTGCTGTTTTTCTGCCCATGTGCAGATCAGGACCCTGTAGTTTGGAAGGTGAATGACTCGCCTGGCATCAGACCAAGGAGGAGGCCGAGGCTTCCCCACCCTGAGCCGCTGGAGAAGATTGCGCCGTGGGCAGCTTGGAGCTGGGCCAGATCCATCCAATGGTCTCTGTCCCTCCGCATTCCAAACCTTTGCCTGTCTCCTCAAGCCCCATGGACACACCCCTGTTCCTTTCTCGGTGGGGGACTTGCCTCCCACTCCATGAAGAAAGGAAACCCCCCCCCCCTTCTCAGGGGGACTTCTTAACTTCCAGTCCCCTTCAACCTATCAACTTCGCTATAGAAAGACCTCAGGTCCTTTGTGAAATGAGGCAGAGTGTAATATAAACAAATGGAGGAAGTCAACGCAGTTATAACTTTATTCATCCTCACTTCCTTTCCGGGAGCCCGAGGGTGAAGTGTGCCTTCTGCCCAGAATGAATTCCTCCACCTGGGCCCTGGTCTAATCCCCTCAGACCTCCTCTGGGACCCATGTCCTTCGGTGGTCCCCCTCTCCACTGTCTTTGTGTCTCCTCTCTCAGCATTGGCTCCTTTCCCTCAGCCTGCGAGTATGCTCACGCTTCTGCAAACAGCCCCTCTCCTCTGGCTCCCCCCTCATTTCTTGCCTCTCCCCACCCCCGCCTTTTGAAAGCGTGCCCTGCTCACCCTCCCCGCGGCTCATCAACCCCGGCAGGCTGGCTCTGCTCCCTGCCACTCGCTGGAGTCACTAATAATCTCCTAATTGCCAATTAAAGAGAGCTGCTAATATACACAGTCACTGCGGCAGAAAAACAAAATACAGAAAAAAAAAATTAAAAGGAAACTTGAAATATTCATGATTGCACCACCCAGAAAGAACTATTGTTAATACTTGTTTCTATCCTTATAGAGCTTTTCACATTATACATGCTTGTGTGCATGCACACACACAAGGGAGGAGGGCGCAGAGAGAGAGAGAGAGAGGGAGATTAAAAAAAAAAATGAGTTCACTCTCTAAACCATTGCTAATCAAAATGTGGTCCTTGAGTTACATGTGTCTTAGCATAGGTTATTCTAAGAGCTGATCTTGAGATAAAGAACAGAGCGAAAATAGTTTAATTTGGGAAGTATAAGCAACACGACTGAGTGGGAAAGTAATTCAGGGAAGGGGAAGCCGTGCCCTAAGGCTGCACTGTTAAGCCAGCCAGCACAGAGGGCAGCTGAAGATTCACTGTGCCCTCTGGTAGCAGTGTTCTCCCCCTACCCTCTGAGGACTATGATCTTTATAGTCTAGCAGAGCTAAAGTAGAAAGCACAAATTCACCAAGCAGGACACTGAGAGCCACTTCCTTTGTTCCCAGACCTGTATATCCCACGGAGCCAGGATATAACGTATATACAATAGCTGTTGGCTCAAGGTATAGAAATATATCTTCAGGCAGGTAGCACATGAATGCTCTCTTCAGGCTGATGCCTTAGCTATGCCTTCGAGTGATTATTCCAACATCTTTTAGTATGGCTGCTTCTGGTGGGTAATGGTACACGGTGGGACCAGGGAATAATATGGTCATGTGCCCACTTCTGCCATGGTCATGAGGGGGGAACCCCATGACGATAAATTATGCACTCTGGGAGCCCTCAGAGCGTAATGCTAGCCATGACGTTGGGGACGAGGAAGGCAAGCTATATAAATCTCATGACGTCACCGAAGAATCGTGGCCATTCTGTGATGGCTGGGTTCATTGTAAGGCACCTGACAGCCTGTGAGTGTGTGCTCTCCTTGAGGCATGGTACCACCATCGAGAGCTCCCATCAGTCTTGCTCTAACAGGTGGGCCACTTAATAGCAGTAACACCTGGATCTGCTTTAGTGCAGGAGAGCTGGGGCTGCTGGACCCTGTATGGCTTCCATCCTTGCCGGCGCGGCCTCTCTGTTCACAGATCCATTGCGCATGCTCTGAAGTGGAGGACGTGAGACTAACGCTCAATTAGATCATAGACGAATCATTGTACCTACCTGGTGGTTCAGTGGCTCGTCTACAACGGGCATTCTTGGGGAGACATTGAACTGAGAGACCCCCACACGTTTTGTATCTTCTCTCAGAGGTCAATACACAACACTCTTCCTCAGACTTCCTGAATTTCAGTTTTTCAGTGTTTCCCTTTGTAGTTTCCTGATGAATCAGCCAAACTGTTCACCACTGCCTGGAGTCCTTTTCTCAGGCCACTACCCCTTTGGAAGCATGTCAACGCACTGCTTGAAGTTCTGCCTCCTGGGACAATCTGCCCTTTGCACTCTCCTGCAGGATCTGCCTGAGCGGGGCTGCAGTGCGGGGAAAGTTTCTTTCGTTTTTGTCTCCTACCAGTCTATTGTGCTAACCTGTCCATAAAGCAGGCCCAAGCTTTCTCCTCCTCCACAGCTGGCCATAAGCAATCCCCCAGGAGGTGTAGCCGTGAGCGGAGGGAGAGGCTCCAGCGAGAATATGGTGACCAGACCGTATGGTCTGCTTGTGCGATCCGTCTGTGACTTCCAGGCCTGCTCAGGCCTGGTCTTGAATGTTCCACTTCCATCCCATGACGGCTTGCTGTTGCAATCGTCTGACTTTATGACATAGTGCTCTGACAGCTGGCAACTTACAATGGGGTGCTCCGGCCACATGGTCAGTGGGTCTCCCACAGTCACTGCTCAGTCTCTGTTAGAACCCAGTAGCAGGAGCGCCTGGGTGGCTCAGTCGGATGGGCATCCGCCTTTGGCTCAGGTCACGATCTCTGAGTCCTGGGATTGAACCCTGCATTGTGGGAGAGGAACCCTGCTCAACAGGGAGTTAGCTTCTGTCTTTCCCTCTGCCCTGTCCCCCTGCTTGGGCTCTCTCTCTCTCTCTCTCAAATAAATAAATAATTCTAAAAACAAAACAAAACAAAACAAAAAACCCAGTAGCATGCCAGGTGTTGGTTTTCAGATACTGAAGAAAGCATATTCTCGCTCCAGATTCCTAGAGGTCTGCGCTGAAGCCTCCTACAGGGCTTGCGGAAGGCTCCGAATGTGTCCTTCCCTAGATATGAATGCTTCTATCAGCATGACATCCGATAAATGGCTTGGAGCAGTATTCCCAAAGGAGATAAATGTTGTCCCCCAAATCCAGAGGTCCACCGAGTGCCTCTTTATTGGTGGTAAGACAAACAAGGTACAATTACTTGTCTGTTACTTTGAAGGGCATGTCTCCGCATGTCCTAGATCTCTGACCCACTAAAACTTCTACTGTTGTATCTGATCCCTTTATCTTGGTATTTTCCACCCTCTTGCACATGTATCTTAGAAGGCATCCAGGAGACTCACCACTTCCTCTTCTCTCACATCTGATTAATATGATCTCATCAACATAGTACTTCCCAGAACCAGTATGAGGCTCTGAGGAAGGACAGGTAGTAAGTATATTGTGACTGAGTAGGAGAGTTAAGATAGCCCCGGGGCACAGCCATGACCGTGTGCTGCTGTCATTCCAAGTGAATGCAAATTTTTTCTGATCTTCCTTCCTGAAAATGACTGGGGTGGGGAAGGAAAAGGCATTTGCCAGGACAGTTGCTTCATGCCAAGTGCTGGAATTTACCTTGGTCTATTTTAGTAAAGTTTGCACATCTGGCATGAAAACTACAATTGGAGTCTGCCGTGGAGTCTATGGTAGTTCACCATCACCCACCATGATTTGCTGGTTTTGTTTTAATTTTTATTTTTGTGGTGGTAGGTCTGAATTAAATGGAAATACCATGGGGACTGCTACTCCTTTGTTCTTTAAACCTTTGAGGGCAATGCCATTTAACCACAGAGTGCACATTAACTATCTTGTCTGGGGCTATATATGTAACTTCCGATGTTTCCACTTGACCTTCCTACCATTATAGACCTTTCTGTACAGATCAAGAAACCAATGTGAGGTTTCTACCAGCTACTAGGTGTATTCTCCCCAATTTTCAGGGATGGGGAAACGATCACAGGAGGGTCTGCAGACCCAAAGGATCCACTGTGAGATGGGCTTCAGCCAAGACTCGATTGGTCCTCTTGTTTCCAAATCCCTATTTTAACAGAAGGGCCACAGTGGCATTTTGGGGGTCCTGGTATTAGTGTCATCCCAGACCCTGTATCCTTAAACCATAGAAACATCTGGGTATTCTTCACTCCCTGGTATACAGTTACTTTGGATAAATGGCCATAGGGCCCTTTGGGGAAAGAGTAGGGAAATCAGTTCTGCACATACTTACTTGGCATTATATGGTCCTTTCCCAAAACAACCAAGTCTTTCCTGAAAACAATGGGTCCTTGGTCTAAGGATGAGCTTCAGCATTGGAAATGGGTGAGAGATAGCAATTTTCCATTGTGATGGCTCACATCAGACTTCGGATCCCATGCTCTCAATATGCTTTGATTACATGGGTCAATAATGCCATAGTTGGTTGTCCATTGATCTCACCCTTTGGAATGCTAAGAGCTAGCCCTCAGATCCGTGTGGGGAAGGGTCCCTGGGTAGACTTTCCATCCACCTTGCCTCTGAAATCCCGTCATCACCATGAACACACACCGAGAAGTCCATTCCCCGAGCAGACTCCCCTACTGTCCATTTAGCTTCGAAAGAACCAGCACCCCTGAGCTGCTCCGGGATGCCAACACCACTTTCACAGCTCCTTTCTTACCACTTCAGTGAAAGGAGCAGACTGGGAACAGACTCAGCTGGAGGGTCCTTCGGTTTTTGATAATACGTTTCTTCTAGTGGGCACCACCTCCGTGGACCGTCCTGCTACTTCTCCGGTTCTAGCAGTTCACGCATTTCTACATTGTTCGTTGTAGCTGTTCTTTCTGTCACCTGTTGAGCTAGGGCCTCTTAGCACCAAAGCCACCCTTCCATTGCCTGTTGTTTAGTGCTGGAGCCGGGACTCAGAAAATCACATCTTAGGATCACCAGTTGTTCTGGTTAGGTCTTGCCCGTAAGGAGTGCAAGAGGGAGCTGACAAAAGACCGAAGCAGGCAGGAGGGATACACCCTTCCCCTTGGCTTCCCGGGGTGTCCTGTTTCTGCGGAGACATCCCCCCCCACCACCACCCCCCCGCCCCTGGCAAAGCTGCTTTGCCCTGCGGTCCATCGGTGGTGCCTTCCTTTAGCAGCAGCTGAATCCAGTATGTGGGTTTTCCCAACGCTCTGGTGCCCCTCCTCTGAGGTCTGAGCTTTGGTTTCTTGGAAGCCCTCCTCGAAATTTTTCAGTTTTGGCAACCTTACCCTCTTACCTTATTCCACCAGCCCTGGGCATGGCATCTGCTCCGTCATTGCTACCTTTGTGATAACTTAGTGTTTCTCTGTTTACCTTTTCACTTACCTGGTTAATAACATTACACCTACTTCTGGATACTATACATTCCATTCACTCTATTTAAATTAGTGCTGTGGTTTCTGTCTCCTGATTGGACTCTGATCTTTTTTTTTTCCTCCGCCGAAGTTTCAGGGAGCTGTCCCAGCTCCAGAAGTCCCTCCCGGGAGGACAGATCCAGAGGCCCAGGGCATGCATCTGTATCAACAAAGTCTTCCCCAACGCAACCCTAGATTCCCTTTCCCCTCCCAAGTTAATACCCCCATATCCATTCCCAGGCATGTTCTCTGGATCTCTCTTGGCACCTGTTAGCCAGATCCTGTGGTTCTTTTCATAAAAATCCCATTTCTCCAGGGAGAGTGGTGCCATGCTGACCCCTGGTCCTAGTGATTGGTCTAGAAGTCACAAGAGAACGTGAGAGCAGGTCTTGAAAAGGGCAAGTATGCTTTTGACCGTTGTCTGCCTGAGGTGACGCTTCGGTCACAGAGGTTTTCTGGCTTTCATGCCATGCCCTAGACTGGTAGTAGCTGGCTTGTCTGAGCTCATCATTTTCTTCTTTCATCACATCCGTGGGACTTATCAACCAGCAAACTCTACCGGTTCTTTTAATTCCCGTTGCCCGCACTCCTCCCAAGCGCTGGGGAGACTGTATAAACCATTATATCCCCTTACCCTGGCAGCCCAGCCTCCAAGTCACCACAAGTGAGACTTCTTGTAATGGGGCTTCTACATGTCAAGGTCTACCAACAACAGGGGTCTTAATGCCGTGGACTGGCAAGTGATCCAGTTCTAGAATTTTGTCCTAAGGACCTGCTTTCGAACACCACTTCTGGTACAAGCCGTCCTAGCTCAGGAGACCTCATGACAATGACTCGAGCTAAATACACTTATTTGGAGAAGCATCCACAGTGAGAGAGAAGTGGGAAGTGGGAGACTGAGAGAAGAGCACACTGTGAAGCCCCGCTACCTACGGAGCTGGTTCTTGGAGCTTGCTTATCCCAGCAGGGGAGCCCCAGACAATGGTACAAAACATATAATCCATGTGGGCGGTGGGGGAGCTGGGGTGCGAGTCTCTGCTTAGGGGCAGATGCTAACAGTTGGCAAGAAAGGTCCAGGGGGAATGATGGGGAGCTGGCCCCCCTGCAACAACAACCTCCTTGCTGACAATACAGACTCGGGCCCGGCTGGGAGAAAGTGACAAGGGGACGGGCGACTTCCCAGCAGCTTCCTGAGGATCTCCACGTATTTCAAAATAAAAAGTTAAAAAAAAAATAGGTAGGATAACCAAGGAAACCAATCACACGGAAATAGCGTTAACAGAATATATGTCCTTAATGTGGATTCTTGGGCTTCTTCCAGCAAGCACACGTACTCCAGTGAGGACAGAAGCCCCTTTCAGCTCCCACTCTAAATGGAAATGATGGATAAACTCTAACAGCAAACCATACTTATATGGCTACCTGAATGCAAAATCTGTAGGTGGGAAGAATCACCTGGGAGTAAGTGCAGCCCCCAGCCGGCACTGATGTTGGTGCAAGGACTCAGTTTGCATTAATGATGCAATGGGGGTGGTGATAACTGGGGGAAACCCTGCCAAGAAATGGAAATAACATTTGTCAGTGGGACTCGTTAAACGAATGGAGCTTCTTGCCAAGCTCCCCATGGCACTCTTCCGCGATCTGGGGCGCAGGGGACTTCCATAGAAAACAACTCCCACGAGCAAAACATTACAAAGTACGAGAAGAGAGAGTCTTCCAGGAGACAAGGTCAGAAGACGAAACAGCTCGGGGAATTCCCACGCCTTATTAGTGAGGCAGGATGTCAAAGTAGGGGTGGAGCTGGGAGTGCAAGGGGTTCGTTGAGGGGTGGTGCCTGCAGAGGAGGAAGGGGTGGGCAGGCAGAAGCTCAGCTGAGATGCAGGTCTGACAAAGTCTTGGCTGACCCAAAGGGCAATGACAAAGCAAACTGTGGCCCGTAGAAGAGTTCTAGGTTGAGAAGAAGTGGCGAGAGGGGCGCCTGGCTGGCTCAGTCAAACGTTGGACTCTTGATTTCGGCTCAGCTCAGGTCATGATCTTGGGGTCATGAGCTCGAACCCCGTGTGGGGCTCTGTGCTCAGCAGGGAGGCTGCTTCTTTCCCTCTCCTTTCCCCACATTTACACTCTCTCTCAAATAAATAAGTAAATCTTGAAAGAAAGGAAAAAAGAAATGCCAAGACTCCAGCGCCCCATTCATCCTCAGTCACTGCTTGGGGTCTGCCAAGGAAGATTGAGCTGAGGCCAACCCGGAAGGCATGAAGCCCAAGGTTGTCAGTGAGCTGCACCCTTTGTGGCCAAGGGGCAAGTTTGTATCGAAGGGAGATGTGAGTGATGCACAGGCCATAAAGCTTTGGTCCTAGAACAATCGGAAAGTATACTTCAAAAAGATACACTGAAGACCAGAAGGTGTAAGGCAGGAAGAGGAGATGGGTGGCAGAAGAGGCAAACCTGAAATGTCCCCCTCTAATGGGTCCGTGATTAAAGGAGCGAGACTGATACAAAGCGAAGGTCAAGCAAAGCTTTATTCCGTGCCAAGCATCAGGAATCAAACCAACCGGCCAGGGCCCCACGTCTTACAGAAAGCGGGACCCCTCTCTGCCCCACAGACTAGCCTTTAAGGGCAAAGGTCGCGTGGTTGGGCCTGGCCACGCACAGGTGGCCAATGAGATTGTAACACAGAGAAAGCTACACAGCCATGCTAGGTCACTCATAAGTGACTAATTGAATTACAATTTACCCTATAGTAGACATTTGAACTAGCCTATCACCTTGGTCAGAACTGGCGCCCAAAAGGCGGGACCCATACTCCTTGGTAGCTAGGGAGACAGTATATGCACCCCCCCCCCCCCCCCCCCCCCCCACTGATTGGATGTCTCCACCTGGCCTGACCCACCCTTGTATTTGGGCTTTGTTACCTGGGACTGGTTTCTGGGACTTGTTTTTACGTAAGTCCCCTGGGGGGAAGGGGGGCTGGGATAGTTTAATTTTTACTGCATAAACAACAAAATGACTGTTTAATCCAAGATGGAATCGCTCTGGCTAAATAGGCCCTTACAAACCGAGTAGAAATGAACTGCCCGAAACACAACCCGTGTATTGAAAAGTAGGCGAGATGCAGGCTGGAGAGGAAATCAGTCAAGTCAAATGGATCTGAAGGAACCACCCAGGATGCAGCCCAGGAAGCAGAGAAAAGGATGGAAGCAGGATGGATAGACGGTGCAGAATATGAGCGGAGGGCTCAGGCTCTGAAACCGCCCACGTGGAAGACGTTTTAGCTCGGCTGCGTACCAGGTGTGAGGTCTCAGGCTCGTTTGTAAAGCTCTCTGTGTCTCTATTCTCTCGTCAATAAAAGGGAAGGACCTCAGTCCCTACCTCATGCCTGCTATTAGGGTTAAATGAATATAGTTCTTATCAACAAGTTATAGTTCTTATGGCCCATAGGAAGGGCTCAGTAAATGTCAGCTAATACAAGAGAGGAAGGGAAGCTATGAAAGACAAATTATAAGTCAGGATGGGGGAAATGAGAGGTTCTGACATTTATCTGAGAGTAGTTCCAGAAGGGAAAATCGGAAAGAAGCAGCATCGGAAGAACTCACGATGGAGAATTTTTTTTACTTGGAGAAAAATGAGCCCCTAAACTGAAAAACACTGAGCTCTGAGGAGGATTTAACAATTCCATTCCTGGACCTGTTGCAGAGAAATTAAAACACAATAAAGAAAAAAGTCTGCAAAGCTACTGAGGAGCAAAGGAAAGAGGAGGAAACGGATTATCTACAAATGAATGACATTCTCCCTGAAGCCAGTTTGTCATCAGCCCCCAGTAGATGTCAATGGAATAATAGTTTTAGAAGGATCAGAAAAACAATTAGAATCCTACCTTCGGCTAACCTGCCTTTAAGGGTGAATGTGAAATGGAGAGATTCTCAGATACTCGTGGAGTGAGAGAGAAGGCAATCTGACCTTGGACTTTTGTTCAAACAGTTTATGAAGGATGAGCTTTGGCAGGAAGAAAATCAAACTCGGAAGGGAAAGACCTCTGTCAGCTGAGCTGGAATAACAAGAGCCAGATGTACCCTCCTATGGAGGGGGAACCTAGGCAGACCCAGAGGCCTTCCTAAAATAAGGAGGCAGCTGGAGTCCAAGCAGGCCAAAGAAGTAAAAGTTTGCAGGACAAAGTACCAGAGGAGAGAGCCATACAGTAGTGGGTACTGATCAGCGCATGTACAAGAGGATATGATCCAAAGCTGGGAAATCGTCTCCCAGAAGGATTAGAGGGAAATATTCTCAGAGTTCACATGTAGCTACGAATAATGCCATTCCCACCAGCCAGAGTAGAAAACACAATTCTTGGGGCACTGATTAGATTATTTCTTTATACTGACAAAGGATCATCATCAGAAACTCGAAACATCATTTGCAGTAGCATAAAATGTATGAAGTAATAGGGATAAATCAGACAGAAGATGTGTAAGACCTGTGCTTTGAAAGTTACGGAGCCTTGCTTAGAGAAATGAAAGAAGGACCTAATGAAATGGGAAGATATACAGTGTTCTTAGATTAGAGGATCAATGTTGTTATGATGTCAATTCTCCCAAAATTCATCCACGGATTCGACAGAATCTTAATGAAGACCCCCCAGTTGGCTTGTGTGTGTGTGTGTGTGTGTGTATAGAAACCGACAAGCTAATTCTAAAATGTATTAAAAAATGCAGAGGTTCTAAAATGGCGAAAACAACTTGAAAAAAAAAAAGAGGAAATTTGAAGGACTTCTACTACTTGACTTTAAGACTTAGGATAGATCTCCAGGAAACAGGAGAGTTTGGCATTGGCTGCAAGAGAGACAGATCAATGGACAGAATAGAGATTCCAGAAATAGATCCACACTTAGTTGACTGATCTTTGAAAAAATGTGAAAGTGATTCAGTTGAGAAAGGATAATCTTTTCAAGATATAGTACTAGAGCAATTAGATATCCATAGGCACAACACAAAACCAAAGATAGGACCTGAAGTGAATCATAGGCTTAAATGTACAACGGAGAACTATAAAAACTTCAGGAGAAAGCATAGAAGAAATTCTTTGCTGGCTTTGGGTTAAGCAAAGATTTCTTGGATACACTACAGAAATGAGAAAAAAAAAAGTTGGATAAAATGCACAAGAGAAAAATAGATAAATTATGTATTTCATAAAAATTAAGAGAGATCTATTCTTTGAAAGATGCTATTACAAAAATAGAAAGACAAGTGGCAGAAAATATTTGCAAATCACATATATCCAGAAGAAATAAAGAACCCTGAAAACTCAGTAATAAGAAAACACATGGCTCTCCTCCCCCACAAATGGGCAAAAGATTTGCACAGACCCTTCCCCCAAGTAGATAGGTGGATGACAAATAAGCAAATAAAAAGATGTTTGACCTTATTAGTCATCATTAAAACAAATGAAAACCACAGGAAGATACTCCTATGGACCCACGGTATGACTAAGACCCTGCCAAGTGTTGGCAAGGATGGGGGAGCAAAAAAATCTCCCTCACATTGCTGGTGGAAATGTCAAGCGTATAACCATTTTGGAAAAACAGTTAAGCAGTTTGTAAAGTTAAACATACACCCACTGTACAACGCAGCCATTCCACTCCCAGATGCTCGAGAGAAAAGAAAGCATCTGCCGTATACAAATTTGCACGCACACATTCATTCCTGCTTTATTTATAATACAGCCCACACTGGAAATAACTCAAATGTCCCCAGTTGGCAGATAAATGGGTATATGAAAGGTGAGACATCCACACAATGGAATACTTCTCAGCAATAAGAAGAATAAACTATGCATGCAACCACATGATAAATCTTCAAATAATTGTGCTGAGTGAAAGAAGACAGACAAAAAAATAGCACATACTGTGTGCTTCCCTTCATGGAAGATTCTAGAAAATGAAACTAATCCCGAGCCACAGAAAGCAGATTGGTGGTTGCCTGAGCAGGGGGTGAGGCAGGGAGTGGAGGGAGGGAGAGATTGTGAATCACCAGGAAACTTCTGAGGGTGATGCTCATTGTCTTGAAGGTGGTGATGATTTCATGGGTGCATCTGTATGCCCAAACTTTTCAAAACTGCTCACTTTAAATAGGTGCAGTTTATTATATGACAATTACACCTCAATAGAGGTGCTAGAAAAAAAATCCCAGAAGCGAAGTGTGAGAAGCAATAGGTGAGAGTGAACAAAGAAACTGGCAAATTGTTAGTGAATCTAAATAAGTAGCGGTTCTTCTAATAATGATAATAATTATGAGATAGAATGAAAACATTTGATTTGGTATTGGTTGGAAGAAAGAAGGTGAGGGATTTTTATTCGACTTGATTTTTAAGTGTGTGTTACGCATAGTTAACATGCTAGCTGAGGGAACAAAGGAAAAGGATTTGTGGAAAGGCATTTGTTAAAAAAAAAAAAATCAGTTCCAAAGAAGATGTGAAATAAGAAAAATGAAGCGAAGAAAAAGCATGTGGTAATTGAAGTCATGGGGAAGCGTGCAACAATAGTCAAATGCAGCACCTTAAAAATTCCAAGGGGAATCAAGGGAGGCTTCCTGGAGGAAGGGGACACTTATTTAAGATCATTTTAAAGAATGAGCAGAGGTACCCTCCTAGAGAAGGCAGGGATGTTATAATAGACAGAGGGGGTTGCATGAGCAAAGGTCAGCATATGGGATGTGACCCCAGCACGGGACTGGAGGGTAGGGATGATAGTTCGGGGCCGCGTCACTGAGGGCCTTGAATGAGGGCAGTGGAGAACGAAAGAAAGCTTTTCCAAGCAGAGGTGACAGGGTGGGAGTGGCGTTTTGGGTGCATCTCTGCGGACTGTGTAGAGAATGGGTCACTGCGTCAGTACTGGAGGCAGGGAGAGGAGGGCTGAGGGGAGGCATGTGGTCATGGAGAGGAGGCCGCCCCCTTTCCCCCGCACCTCAGCTTTCTGGTGAGCGTCAGTGAAGGTCTGTGACAACGCTGGGACTTCCTGGCTAGGAGATGAGGAAACGGAGTCAGAGAGACCTGTTCTCACAGCAAATCGGTGGTAATACCGTGCCTGTGGAAACATACTATTTAAGTGACCTCACTTTTTTTTTTTAAATAAAGATTTTATTTATTCATTTGAGAGCAAGAGGAGAGAGAGCTCATGCACACGGAAAGGGAGAGGGAGAAGCAGAATCTTCACTGAGCAGAGAGCCTGACGCGGGCTCGATCCCAGGACCTTGGGATCATGACCTGAGCCGATGGCAGATGCTTAAGGACTGAGCCACCTGGGGGCCCCAAAAGTGACCTCACTTCTGATCTTCAGATCCACCTTATGAAGTGCCAGCAGCGAGGAAAGAACCCTAGACTTGGGTTGGGAGGCCTGGGTACTTGTGCCTGATGCAGCACTGGCTCGCTGTGTAACCTAGACCGAGTCCCTAGCCCTCTCTGAGCCACCGTCCACTCTATCCCTCCTGCCTCAAAGTGAGGTGTTAGACGAGCAGTTCCTGCCCACCCCTCTTGTCTCTGCTGGTTCAGGACTAGCACCAGACAACTCTTCTCAATGGATGAGCAGATCCAGCCAAGCTCCTAGTGTCCCCCTTAACCTCCCAACCCACTAGCACATCTTCCTCATAAGGTCATTGCTGCATCCCCACCAGTAGGCTCCATCACCTGGGAAAGCAGGAACCTCTGATTGCTTTCTTCTCTCGAAGTGAAAAAAGCTTTATTGTTCTCATTATAGAAATAATATGGGCTTATTATTAAAAATTTAAACAGTTGAGAAGTATAAAGGAGAAAGTGAAATTCCAGGTTAATCCTATTATACAAAGGTAGCCACCATTAGGATTTGGGCAGTAGTCTTTGCCGTAACTCCCTATGATCTCACACACACACACACACACACACACACACACACACTTTAGACACCCTCACATTTTGTGTAAATGGGATCATAGTATTTTAAATGCATTGTAATCTAAGTTTTTCACCCAGTAATATGTTGTGAAGATCTATGTAAAAAATATTTACTTCGTTATTTAAAAAAATCTTAATTTTGATTACTTACTCACATAAAAATATACCATTTACATAAATGGGTAAATGTGGCCCCCAGCCACATGACCAAATCCTTGCTACCGTCGTATACTCAGCGGCTCCCTATTTTCCTCTATAAATGAAAGAACTGTAAATACTGCAGCAGTGAGCATCTTTAAACCTCTATCCTTTTGCAATTTTAGGATAAATTTCCAGATATGAAATTGCTGGGTCAAAAATGTGAATATTAAAATGTTTTATACAGACAACTTTTTCCTCTGAAAAGTTAGGACCAGTTCTCACTTCTTTTTTTTTTTTTTTTTTAAGATTTTATTTTTTGATTTGACAAAGAGACCACAAGTAGGCAGAGCAGCAGGCAGAGCGAGAGGGGGAAGCAGACTCCCTGCTTCACAGAGAGCCCGATGTGGGGCTTGATCCCAGAATCCTGGGATCATGACCTGAGCCAAAGGCAGAGGCTTAACCCACTGAGCCACCCAGGAGCACCCAGTTCTCACTTCTACCAACAATATGAGTGCCAACATCTCAACACTCTTGCTAATAGAGGGCTTTTGCAATTTCTAATCTGAAAGGCGAGCATGTCATCTCATTGTTTTTATTTTCATTTCTTTGGTTTTTTTTTTATGAGATTATCTGCTTATCGACCATTTGGATATTTTGTGAAATGGCCTATTTATATCCTGTGTCTACTTACCTTTTGGGTACGTTTGCCTGCTGCTTATTGCTTTTTAAGAGCTCTTTGTATATTAGGGATTTAACCTCAGACCATCTGGTTTCTCAGGGTCCCTAGAGTTGGACAACGGGGTCCCTTGTGAAATTAGAGTCCCAAGAGACAGGAGCAGTTCTGCCTCTGGTCAGCGGAGGGCAGCAGTGGGCAAGATTCGCATTCTAGCCCAACACAGGCCTGCGCAGAGCTGGACACACACCCACACTACACCCTAACAAAGACCCTTCAAGAGAGCTTCTCAGATTCTCAGGAAACTACTTGGTTCACTGATTCAGGCTCCCCAACACAGAATGATTTCCCCCTAGTCTCTAGAGACAGCTGAACAGTGAAGAGAACCAGACTCTGAAGCCAGAATAGAATTTGATATCCAACTCTGTCTGCAAAGCTGGGTGCAACCGTCATGCTCTCCCGAACTCTCAGTTTCCTCATCTGTAAAATGGGTCCACCGATACCCACCTTCACAGGGCATGGTGAAGGAGAGGTGAACCAAGGATGATGTAGTCCGCTGTAGTTGGGAGCTCAGGGATCGTGAACCCACTCCCTAAGTCCTGTCCTCCACTCACTCATTGGCTGACCAGAGAGCACTGGTTCCTGCTGTCATGGCTGGGTTTGCTCCTTCCCGGGCTTGTCCCCACGCTTGACCAGCGCTGTGGCTAAGGAAGATCCCCTTTGGGCTGGCTGTGTGGGGGTCGCTGATGAGGACCCACACCAGGGGGTGAGGAAGGACCCGTGTGTGGGAGGGACCAGCAAGAACCATGCTGAAAGGGCTGGTGCCTGACAACTAAAGAGATGCGCTGGCTAGGTTTTCTCCCTGGAGGGACTTCGTGGGCAGCCAGGGGAGGTGCAGAAGAAAAGTCCTGCTCATGTTGGTCTGAGTTTGAGATGTTAGAGACTTCCAGAACCCTCCCAGCAGTGGGAAATCGTGGCTCTAGCCTGACCTCTCCATTACACCCTGACCCCCGCCCCCACCCACCAAATACTAGGTCCATCCCTGCCCCAAGGATCAGAACTGCTCCAGACCTAATTCAGGCCCAAAGAGGGAACTGTCTCCTTCCTTTCTTCCTCTCTGATCTTCCCTCTTGCCTCCCAGGTCCCCCTAGGTTCCAGGTCTGGAGAGGGGCAAAGAGGGGAAGACTGATTTTCCACTCAGGGCTCCTACCCCTCCTTTAGTTAGGCTAAGGAGCAAGGTAAAGCCCAGGAGGCCCCACGCTCAGAAGGGGAAACCAGAAAAATGCATTTCTGATGGGCATGACAATGGCCTGGGGGCAGGATGAATCATCTAAAGCAGCAGACAGACGGACAGACAGACGGGGAGCAGAAGGAGAGGGCTGGACCCAGGCTCCCAGGCTGTGAGCTTTGCGGGGAGACGAGGTGTGTAGGTAAGAGGGAAGGGGTCCTGGGGCTCCACAAGTGGGGGGCGGGTGGGTGTATCTCTGATTTTTCTTCCATAGCCAACCTGGTCCCGGGGCTAAGGCAGGATTACAGACTTTTTATTCCTGTCTCTATTATGGACGACAGCAGTAAGAGCTCCTTTATTGACCGCTTTCTCTCTGGCCAGCCTCCTGTTAAACTCTTTATAAGCATTCTTCTGTATAATCCTCACTCCCCTATTGTCAATCTCCATCTTACAGCTGAGGTCATAAGAAGCTCAGAGAAGTTACACCACTCACCCCAGGTCGCACTGAGGAGTCAGGGAGTCCTGTGCTTGCCCCCAGAGGCGAAGAACTCCCCTCCCTCTTCTCCACGCCCCACCCCCGGTCATGGTTGGACCATGTCCTGTGTCCTGCACCCAGCAAGACCAGTGGGTTTCCACCCAGCATCCCAGGCACCCAGAGGCCTGGGAGTTCTAACCAAGGTGAAGAAGGGTGACAGGGATGTTCATCCACTGCTAGGTCACTCTAGGCATGGTTTCCCTAATGCCAGAGGATTCTGAACATGGTTTAAAATTTGTGGGTCTTATGGGGAGGAAAGGAATGAAGCCGGTAGGTGCTTGGTGGGAATGGGGTAGGGACCCCACCAAAGTGGCAGAGCCAGGGTCAGCTGAAGTCCCCACGTGCTGGGAACTCTTTGGGGTTCCTTAAAGCTCTGTTGCTATAGGGTTCTGTGAGAAAGGGACAGGGGCATGCATATTTGAGAAAGGGACAAAGGCGAAGGCCGGGGCCCCCCCTCATCCAGTCTGAAGCAGGCAGTGGGTGGTGGGTGCGGCTTGCAGAATATTATCAATCCCTCAGGAATGTATGTGGCTTTGGTAAACCCCAGCCGCAGGCAGAGGAGTGGGGTACAGGCCAGGGCCCGTCCTGGCTGTGGGTGGGAACACTGGGCAGGGCCCCCCACCCCGGCAGGCTTGGGCTGAGGCCAGGTTTGGGGTGGGGCTGGTCAAGGAAACCCTACAGCACGTGTCAGTCAGGGCTGGCCCCTGCCACCCCACTGTCAGGCTGCTCTCCAGCTTCACACCTCCCCACCCATTTCTTCGAGATCCAATGGGGGGGGGTACTATAGTCTTCAGAATAGCCTCATTTATCAAAACATGGAGTACCAAAGCTATACCAAGTATGTCTCTTCAAGATCTTATTTAATCCTAAGAACCCACCCAATGATATATTTCTAATCACTAGTTTCTAGATGAGGAAAAATCAGTCTCAGAGTAGTTAAGTGATTTGCCCAATGCCACACTGCTTCCAAAGGTCAGAGCCTGGTGGAATCCCAAAGTCCGTCTGGGATTGTGACTCCAAAGTTAATTCATTCTTCATTTCACTAAGCTAGGGGTCCAGAGGGGGTAAGATCTGAACCTTACCCTTCAGGGGTGTCTGGGCTGTTCTAGAGGGGTAAAAAGATAAGTAGATAATCTCACCCAGCATGAGAGCAAGAGCAAAACGGTAGTGGTAGGAGCAGTGGCTGTATGATGATGGCTGCCTTTCCTCCTGTGGTAGACAGTTTCTTGGTAAGGAGGTCATGGCTGCAGTCATACCAGGCTTAAATCATCCCAGCAAAGGAGGAGAAGGAAGAGGCGAAGGAAGAGAGAGAGAGGTAGTGAAGTGTGTATGTTCTGATGACAGAGTACCTGGATCCAGCTGTCCCTGAACCTGTATTTCCGAAGAGAGCCTACCAATAATTTCCCATTTTTGCTTAAGCCAGTTTGATATTTGCAACCAAAAGACACAAAATCAATGCCACTTGCATAGTATATAAATGGCTTCAAAGTAGAACTCAATTTTTAAAAATTTTTTATAAACATATATTTTTATCCCCAGGGGTACAGGTCCTAGATGTCCATCAACAGATGAATGGATCAAGAAGATGTGGTATATATACACAATGGAATACTATGCAGCCATCAAAAGAAATGAAATCTTGCCATTTACGATAAGAGAATTTTTATCTCCCAAACCTATGCCTTTCTATATTCTCCATCTTGATACATAGCTCCACCGTCCACCCAATTGTTCAAGCCCTCCTCACCCCATACGTAGCCAGCAAAAAGTCCTGTCAGTCTTACCTCCAAAATACATCTCATATCCATTGATTTTTCCTCATTTGCACCTGCCACCTTGGTCCAGGCCATTATCATTGCTCACCTGGACTTCTACATATAGTCTTACCAATGGTCTCTGTAGTTTGATTCTTGCCCCCCCCTTAAATATTTACTCTCATAGCAGCCAGAGTAATTTTTCAAAAATCTGAACCAGACCATGTCACTCTGTTATGTAAAATTCTTCAATAATTTCCTGCTGCACTTGCAATGAAATTTATACCCTTGCCAGGGCTTATAAGACCTGACTCTTATCAACCTTGTAATGTCATTCTGTCTTCTTTTTATTCCACAAAGCTGCCAAGCTCATTTATCCCTTAGGGCACTGGCATTTACTGCTTGCTCTGTCTGGAAGAAACTATACCTTCCCATGGCTCTTTGTTTCTCATCATTCATGTCAGGTCTCAAGTGTCATCTTGCACAGAGGTCTTCCTTGAACACTCTACCTCAGAGAGCATCCACTGCTCATTTCCAACCCGAAGTATTCTTTCTTCTCTCATTCTGTTTACCCCCTTCACAGAACTTTTCGTTGTTTGTAATTTTGAGTGAATCGTAAATAGTCTAGCCATCTTAAACACCGAAAACCAGCTCAATCTCTGACTGCATTAAAGTGATCGGTTTCTACTATCCATCAAAAGTAAAAGTATATCTTTTCTTGAGGGAGAGAACATGAGCCAGAGCCTCAAATTTTCTCTAATTTCTCTTACACAATATCAAAATTTAATCAAAAGTTAGCAAACACGCACAGAGACAAGAACTGGCGTCCCCAAAATAAATAAATAAGAGAAAACATAGACAGATATACAGTAGAAAGAGACCCACAGGGACCCTTCTATCGGCATTAGCAGAGTTTTCAATAGTAGTGATCAACATGATCAACAAATTAAATGAAAACATCAAGAATTTTGGCAGAGAACTGGAAACTAAGAAATTATTAAAAAGTAATTCTATAACTTAAAAACACGAGACTTAAAATTAAGAACTCAGTAGATGAGTTTGATAGCAGATTAGATGCAACTGAAGAGAGACTTAGTGGACTGGAAATAAGCCAAAAGAAAACATCCATACCAAAGTTAGGGGAAACTAAAGGATGAAAAAATACAAAAAAGAATATAAGAGACAAATGAAACAAGGTGAAAATGTCCAAATTAAATGTAATGGGAATATCAGGGTGAAAGGAAAGAGAAAGTAGGACAGATGCAATACTCAAAAAGAAGACAGTTGAGAATTTCCAAAACCAAAGAAAGACATCAAGTCATGGATGTCTGAAGCACTATGAACCTTAGACAGAGTGAATACAAAGAAAACCAGACTCGGATATATAATAGCTAAACTTCTGAAAATGAAAGACAGAGAGAAAATCTTAAAAGCAGCCAGTGGTGGCAGGGTTGTGGGGTAAAGATATTTTATCTTCATAAAATATACAGTAGGGCTGGGAGCAACTTCTACACAGAAACCATGGAGACTAGAAGACAATGGGATGAACGATAATCTCAAATCGCTGAAAGAAAAAACTGCCAATCTAGAATTTTGTATCATTCACTGTATCCTTTACCTCATCCTCTACTCTTCCCTTCACTTATTTAGTTCCAGTCATCTGCTCTGTCATTCCTTATACATTCCAGACATACTGACTCCTTGCACTGGCTGTTTCCTATACTTGATTCATTTTTCTCTTAAATATTCATATAGCTATTTCCCTCATCGCTTTCAAGTCTTTTCTCAAATGTCACCATTTCAGTGAGGCCTACCTTGAACATCCTATTTAAAATTGTATCCACTTCTTAAAAAAAATATTTTATTTATTTATTTGACAGACAGAGATCACAAGTAAACAGAGAGGCAGGCAGAGAGAGAGGGGGAAGCAGGCTCCCTGCTGAGCAGAGAGCCCAATGTGGGGCTCGATCCCAGGACCCTGGGATCATGACCTGAGCCAAAGGCAGAGGCTTTAAACCACTGAGCCACCCAGGTGTCCCAAATTGTATTCACTTTTGAGCTCTCTTCCCTAAATTATTTTTTTACAAAGCTTTTAATTAATTTATTAATTAATTTTATTTTTCAAGAGAGAGAGCAAGTGGAAGTGGGGGGGCGGTATGGACAGAGGGAGGGGGGAGAGAAATCTTAAGCAGGCCCCATGCCCTGCACAAAGTCCTATGCATGGCTTGATCTCATGACCCTGAGGTCATGACCTGAGCTGAAATCAGCAGTCAGTTGCTTAGCTGACTGAGTCACCCAAGTACTCCTTTCCCAAGTTATTTTTCATTACACATTGCTACCTTCTAACATATCATATCCTTTATTTATTTATGATTGTGTTTTAAAATTTTTTTGGTCTCCCTTAACTTATATAAATTTAAGCAGATTGATTCAATTAAGACTACTTATTTAAACTAACGCTAGCTCGTTTTTTTTTTTTTAAAGAAGATTTTATTTATTTTAGAGAGAGAGATAGAGTATGAGAAGGGGGAGGTTTAGAGAGAGAAGCAGACTCCCCGTTGAGTGGGACTCAATCCCGGGACTCCAGAATTATGACTTGAGCTGAAGGCAGTTGCCCAATTGACCAAGCCACCAAGGTGCCCAGCTCTAGCTGTTTTTACCAGGAAGGCTATTAAGGGTACTTAATACACCATGATGTCAGAGACAGAAGTCCCCCTTCATTCATCAATTCCCTTGTTTAACCTCATTCTCATTTTTTTCCTCTGTCTTTTCTTTTAAAAATAGTCTAATTCTCTCTGAAAGTAGATGGGAGGTAGATAGATAGAATCTGATATATGTTTAAGTATGGATGTTCCTGCAAGTTACAGGAAACCCAACCACAAGTGACTTAAAGAATAAGGATATTTATTATCTCACATAAGGAGTCATCCAGAGTGAGGGCATCTCCAGTGGTAGCTCACCGCTGACATCTATTTGCTTTCCATTTTCACATTTATCACACTCTGCAGGCTGATTGCTGTACATTTTCACAAGAAGACGTGACAATATGTTGCTAAAGAGGGAGAGCTGCTTTTTCTGCATCTCTTGTTTAAGGGCGAAGAAACTCACTTTCTGCAGTACTCCCAGCAGAACTCCTTCTTGTCTCATTCACCAGGACTGTATCACTGGGCCATTTCAAGAACATTTATAGGAGAGGACGATGGATTACCGTGATTGGTTTAGCTTAGACTGATCATGATTTGTCTGGTATAGTGGAAGGGGTCCAGACCCATGAGACAGATGGTTTCTTCATGCTTGACCAAAATTAGGGTTCTGTTCCTGAGAAAAGGGGCGTGGTTGGGTGGCCGACCCGAAGTCCCTTTTACATAGCATCTGTCAGATATCATTCTGAAAGTCACTTCACCTCCTTGAGCTCATGTGACCTTACGTATTCAGGAGTATTTTATCATTCTATTTTGCAGAGGAAGCTCAGCAATGTTGAGTAATATCCTGAAGGTCGTAGAGCTAGGACATGTTAAGATCCCGTTGGGGGCCCACTATCCCTGGGTGTCCTGTCCGTGGATCAATGGTGGTTTAAAAAACCGGCTGCAAAACTTGTCCGTGAATGTTCACAGCAGCATTACACTCAAGAGTTAAAAGGTAGAAACAACCTAAAGGTCCATCCACTGGTGAATGAATAAACAAAATACGGCACATCCATGTAATTTAATTATGATTTGGTCATAAAAAGAAATGAAGTTCTGACACGGGCTTCGGCATGGATGAACCTGGAGAACATGATGCTAAGTAAAAGAAACTAATCACAAAAGACTACATACATGATTGCATTTATATGAAACGTGCAGAGAAATCAAATCTATGGAGACTGAAAGTAGATGGGTGTTTTTCAGGGGCTGGATGGAGGGGCGGGGACAGTGATAACTAGGGGTTTTGGGGTACCTGGGTGGCTCAGTGGGTTAAGACTCTGCCTTTGGCTGAGGTCATGATCTTGGGGTCCCGGGATCAAGCTCCACATTGGGCTCTCTGCTCAGTGGGGAGCCTGCTTCCCTCTCTCTCTCTGCCTGCCTCTCTGCCTGCTTGTGATCTCTCGCTCTCTGTTAAATAAATAAATGAATAAAATCTTTTTAAAAAAGGATACAGGATGGGGCGCCTGGGTGGCTCAGTGGGTTAAAGTCTCTGCCTTCAGCTCATGTCATGATCCCAAGGTCCTGGGATCGAGCCCCGCATCAGACTCTCTGCTTTGCAAAGAGCCTGCTTCTTCCTCTCTGTGCCTGCCTCTCTGCCTACTTGTGATCTCTGTCAAATAAATAAATAATAAAATTTTTAAGATAAATAAATAAATAAATAAGGATACAGCATTTCTTTTCAGGATGATGAAAATGTTCTAAAATTGAGTATGGTGACAGGTTGCACAATTTCGTGAAAATACTAAAAAGTATTCAATTATATATTTTAAATGAGTGAATCAGGTGATATGTAAACTATATATTACTAAAACTTACTTAAAAATGGCTGCAAATGATTTTAAAAGTGCTACTATGGAAAGCTGGGTCTAGGTCCCCAGCCCTTGAATCTGAATTGCTTTGACCGCTCTGACCAACAGTGTATGTTGGAAGGGACAGTATGTGACAATATGTGACTTCTGAGTCTGGGCATTTTAGCAGCTTCTGCCTGGCTTTCTCTAGACACAGGTTCTTGGGTCTGTTCTCAGGACTGTGTTCTCACTCAGTGCTGTTAAGAAGGCCAAGTCATGGGGCGCCTGGGTGGCTCAGTGGGTTAAGCCGCTGCCTTCGGCTCAGGTCATGATCTCGGGGTCCTGGGATCGAGTCCCGCATCGGGCTCTCTGCTCAGCAGGGAACCTGCTTCCTCCTCTCTCTCTCTCTCTGCCTCTCTGCCTACTTGTGATCTCTCTCTGTGAAATAAATAAAATAAAATCTTTAAAAAAAAAAAAAAAAGAAGGCCAAGTCATACCGAAAGGCCACATAGAAGTGGGACAGGGGACACTTGCAGTTAAACCTGGCCTTCAGCCATTCAAGACCAGGAGCCAGAAATGCGAGAAAAGGAGCCTCCAGATGATTCCAGTCTCCAGCTCTCATAGTCTCCCTTCTTAAGGCCTCAGACATCGTAGAGCAGATACAAACCACTTCTTTGTGCCCTGTCCAAATTCCTGGCCCCTGGAAGACATTAGCATAATAAAAAATGTTGTTTTATATTACCAGTTATGAGTGGCTTGTTGTGCAGAAACAGATAAGCAGAGTCACCTTCCTACCCCCAGTTGTGCAACCAACATCTCTGTTCCATCTGTTCTCCCAGGTGCTGTAGGAGTCCTTCATCCAGGTGCCCTGGAGAGACAGATGGTTCTCAGAACTGGGGAAGGCTGACTTTCTTTTCCCCTTCACCCCATTCTTCTCTGAGGGTGTTTCCCTCACATTACACACGGTTGAAGATTTCACCTGCAGGTTCAAATTCCTAGTTTAATCCCTGGAACACCTGCATTGACACCTGTTTGCCCCGACTCTGGGAATTGGAAAAAGGGCTCAGCTTTGTGTAGATTTGCATTTCTTTTACATACATTTGCTGGAAGCTCAGTTACCCTCTGTCTTCTATCTCTCCCTCTCTTGCCCAGACCACTCTCTGAACTTATGGTCTCTAGACCAAACTGGCTGCCAAGCCACTCCCTGCCACTCTGTGACATCCTAAAGTACCTTGAAATCTGGTGTCCACAAGCAAACACTTCTCCTTCCCTTTAAAACCAGCTCCTCCTCCCATGTCCTCCATCGCCAAAGAAGGAAAACCATCCTTCCAGTAACCAGAGCCAGAAACCTAGGTATCATTCTTCTCTTCCTGTACTCACGCCTGGATCTTCTCATCCATTTCTTGGGTTTGAAATACCATCTGGATTCTGATGACTCCTAATTTTTGTCTTTGGCCCTGACCTCTTCTCTGAACTTCTTTCCAGTATGTCCTACCTGCCTAGTGGACACCCACATGGGCATCTGAAAGGTATCTTGAACCCAACATGACCCACTTCCACTCCTGGTCGCCTTCCACGAATCTGGTTCCCAGGAGGCCTTCGCCTTCTCAGAAAATGTCGACTCTGTTCTGCTGGCACAGGCCACAGATTTTGGACTCACTCTTGACTCCTCTTGCTGACTCCTCCTTTCAAAGTACATTCAGAATCCTGCTCAGTGTGACTCTACTCCGAAACCACTGTCATCTCTCTGCCAGATTATTGCAAAGGCCTCCTAACTGGTCCCCTGCTTTCAAGTTTGCCTGTATCTATCTCTCACACAGCAGCCTCAGCGATCCCTTTAAAATGAAGGTCAAGCCTGTCACTTGCTTGAAACCTCTGACGGCTTCCCATCTCACTCAGAACAACAGTCCCAGTCCTGACAGTGGCCGACTTTCTTTGGCCCCCTTGCCTCCCTAATCCCATCCACCGCTGGTTCCCCTCCCTCCCTCTCTGCAGCCCCCCTGGCCTCCTTGCTCTTCTTTGACACCCAGGATGTCTTGTCACAAAGTCTTTGTGACGGCGCTTTCCTGTGCGAGGAGTGGTTTTGCTCAAGATACACACACAGCTGCTTCTCTCGTTTCCTTCCAACTCTGCTCAACTGTTTCCAAAGGACGGGGTCTTCTGTAGTCGCCCTCCACCCAATTCTGGTGCTCTCTATCCCCTCATCTGGCTCTGCTTTTCTGTCCAACGCTTAACACCTAACTCATCAGGCACTGGTGAGTTTATCATCCAGTCTCTTCCCAGTGGAAAGGAAGCTCTCCAAGGTTGGGGACTGACCTTGGTTCCCAGAACAGCTCCAGCAACATGGGCCCGTACCTTAACAGTCATCTGTGGAATGAAGGAGTGAACGGATCCTCCTTCACATACATTCAATCAGTCACAAAGTCATTTCTGTGCTTGTCCATACCACTCCCCCCTCCCCACCCCATCAACACCCTGGTTCAGACCTCACCTTCTCCCCCCTTGACCACTGCAACTGTTGACTGAGCTGACCTGCATCCCTGCCGCAGCTTCTCATCCATCTAGGCACTTGCCACAGTTATTTAAAACTTAATTTGGTTTATTTTCCCCCAATGCCAAAGTAATACATGTTGCTAATGGAAAACTTAGAAGACACAGATCAATGAAAAAGCAGGGGGGAAAAAATCCCCACTCATATTCCTCCCATCTAGAGAATGTGTTTTCCCGCTGGACTTTTCTCCTGTGCACTAGCTTTTTTTTTTTTTTTTTTTTTAAATGTTTAAAAGATTATTTATTTATTTATTTGACAGAGAGTGAGATAGCAAGAGAGGGAACACAAGCAAGGGGAGTGGGAGAGAGGAAGAAGCAGGCTTCCCGCTAAGCAGGGAGCCAGATGCAGGGCTCGATCCCAGAACCCTGGGATCCTAACCTGAGCTGGAGGGCAGACACTTAATGACTGAGCCACCCAGGTGCCCTGTGCACTAGCTATTCTGTTTGTTTGTTTGTTTACAGATAGCCGTGCTTCTGCGCACTCTCCAGATGAACACCGACTTTGGAAAAAACCGACAAGCAGAGCAGCTAAGGTTCAAATTTGCTGGCTAACTGAAAGCATCCGGTTTAACCTACGCCCTTAGGTGCCCCACCTGTAAAATGGGAATGATATCAATGCCTCCCTGGCTGGTAGGTGGCCAGGATTAAATCTAGAAAGTGAATCTGCTAGATGCTCAGCGTTAGCCGCCCCTCTTGCGGGTGCTGTATTGGCTGCGGAGTGCTTCTGCCTTTCCAGGCACCACTCCGAAGACCGAGACGCCAAGCCGCGCGTGTCACATGCGCTAACTCCTGGAATCCTCCCCACCTCCCCCGGAGGTAGGTGTGGTTCTAACTTAGCACCGCGAGCTAAAGAAGCCTCGGTGGTTTTACAAAGGGAAGGGAAAGCAGAGGGGGAGGGAGGGGGGGTGGCTGGCTCCCTCCGCTTACAGTCCCATGCTCCAGCCATCTAGGGCGATAGGTGATATTAAAAAGAGTCGCTAGTGCTCCCCACGCCCGTACTGTCCGTTGGGCCCGGTGGGCCCGGTGCTAAGTGTTTGCACGCGCAGGCATTCCTCCCACAGCGCGGGTTTTCAGAACCAGCTCGGTGCAGAGCTTGATGGATCAATTAGGCAACGCAATTTGCATCCTGCGGCTTGCGATTGGTTAGACAGTCCTGCAAGGAGAAAGAGCCTGGAAGCGGAGGCTGCAGCGGCTGGCTGGGTCTCGCTTTGTTTATCCTAACAATGGTCGCTCCTCAAGGTGTGTTACGGATAGAAATGGGAAGGCTGGTACTCCGGAGGAAAATCTAGGTGCCATCAAGCTCGGGGGCTCTCAGGGACGTTTAACATTCCTGGCCATACACGTATTGCGATGACAAACACCTTTATTATTGAAATAGCATAGAGAAGAACGGCTCTGCAGTCGCCAGCCTGAAGATCCCGAGCCACATTTTCATGTGTGTGTTTATGTTTCATTGCAAAACAACAAGCCGATAATAATAACAGCGCTCACTCACATTTCTGGGGCTTACATTTGTGGCAGGCCTGTGCTGAGAGCTTTGTAGTTAAGCTTTACCACGACTCTATTTGTTATTGGCTCCATTTTGCAGATGGGGAAACCAAGGCACAAAGAGAGGATGCCATTGCTCATTGTCCCACAGCCAGAAGGAGCTGGAGCCGGTTCCCAGCAAGTGAACTCTGGCTCCAGCCAGAAACCTCAGCGGCTGTGCTGTGCTGGATTATGGAGAGCTAGAGGTTTCTCAACTACTGTAGGATGGTCCAAAAGGCCACCTTCTCTCATTTTGTCATCCTACCAATCCCAGGGGACAGGTACCATTGTTTTTGCTGGTTTCCAATGACAGCAGGGCATAGAGATGTCAAGCAAATTGCCTTTGAAGAGTCACACAGCCAGTAAATGGCTGAGCCTGGGCTCAAAGTGACACTACCCAAGTCCAAAGCCCTTCACCTCCCTGCCTGGGTCAAGTTTCCCTGCTATGTCCTCTCATGGCATCAATGCCAGTCCGTCTACGACCGATCACGGATATTGCTGTGCACACACACCTGTCTGGTTATCCCATTGGCTCTGCAGTTAGGGGGTAAGCTCTGTGACGGCAGGGTCCATGTCAAGTTCTGCCCATTGTTTGTCCCCACTACAAAGTCGGTGCCCAATTAATATTCATGGATCAATAAGTGAACGATGGATCCTGCTGGAGGCACTGGGCTAGACCCAGGGGATACAGGACATGTAGCCCAGCTCCCCCAGCCCTACTGAGGCGGTTTCTAAGGCACAGGGCATTGGGCTCAGTCTGTCCTGATCTCAGGGGTCATAGAACGATCTTAGGACCTGAATCCAAGCAGATAGGGAAATGAGATTATCCTTATTGCCCAGAGCTAGGGCCCAGATCCTTGGAGTCACAAATAATGCTAATGGTCTGGCCAAGTCTCTTTCCTTTTCTTCCTTGCTGGAAAGGGTTATTTTATTTGGGTCCTGTCATACTGAGGCCCCTTCTCAGCCCTGGCTTAAGCCAATCACGATGATTACATTCCCTTTGCCAGGATTGGTTTAGTGAAAAGTATGTGATTTAATCCTGGCCAATGGGACCTGAGAGGAAGTCTGATAGGGAGGCTTTCACTAAAAGTTTTCTACCTTTGAAGATGCATAGGGCGTGGGACACCTGGGTGGCTCAGTCCGTCAAGCTGCTTCCTTTAGCTCAGGTCATGATCCCAGCGTCCTGGGATAGAGTCCCGCATTGGGCTCCTTGCTCGGCAGGGAGCTTGCTTCTCACTCTTCTTCTGCCTACCGCTCTGCTTGCTTGTGCACTCACAAGTGCTCACTCTCTCTCTCTGACAAATAAATAAATAAATAAATAAAATCATTAAAGGTGCATAGGAGGAAATGCCTTCTTCAGTAAATATTATCATGTCTATGCGTGATGGCAGGCCCTGCTGCATCCATCTTGTGACTACGAGGCAAGGCATTGTCAATGCAGTAAGGAGGCTGACACCTCTTTGAAGACATCATTGAGCCACTGAATTTCCAAACTGTAGAACTTCTCTCTATTGTTAAGTTTGAAAATTGACCCTTTATGGATTAAATCATATTTAGTTGGAGTTTCTTCTGTTCCTTGCTGCTCAAAGCCTCCTGATTGGCATACAGGGAGCCTCTGGCTCCCGTGGCATTTGTCTAGTTGTTCAGCTGCAAATCCACATTTTGGCTCCTAACTTGAGGGTTGGTAGAGACTGGAAACTAACATTTGTGAGGTACCTACTACAAATGCATTGTTTCATCTCTTCTAGTAGGTTATTTTACTCACAGTTTATGGCTAGGGAAACTGAAGTGCAGTCAGGTAAAGTGACTTGTCCAAGGCTATGCACCTTGGCTTCCATTGCCCATTGGATAAAACCCAAACTTGTTGCAGCGTTCAGTGCCCTTCAGGATCCTTGGTCCTTCTACCCTCTTCCTCCCCACCAGACTCCAAGCTCTAGTCAGACTGAACTTCCTTCAGTCTCCCCGCTGTGCCCATCTGCCTGGGACCTATTTCCCTTTGGCCTGACTCGTCACTCCTTAAGCACTGGGCTGGCTGTCACATTCTCCCAGAGGCCTTCTTGATCACTCAAGCCGGCTCACCCTTCCGCAGCACACCTTCAGTGCCCTGCACTTCCCTTACCCGTGCCCTTTCACACTTTATAGTAATTGCCTGGATTCATGTCTGTCTTCCCGAGAAACTGGGAATTTCAGGAGGTTTAACCTGGCAGTGTGGACCAATGGTCAAAAGCATGGACTCTGGCAGCTTGACTCCCAGCTCCATCACTTCCTAGCTATGCGACTAGAGTGCACCGCTTTTTATTTATTTATTTTAAAAGATTTTATTTATTTATTTGACAGAGAGAGAGAGAGAGTGAGAGCAGCAACACAAGCAAGGGGAGTGGGAGAGGAAGAAGCAGGCTTTCCGAGCAGGGAGCCCAACGCAGGGCTTGATCCCAGGACTCTGGGATCATGACCCGAGCCAAAGGCAGACACCTAATGACTGAGTCCCCCCAGGCACCCCTATTTTTTTAAAGATTTTATTTCTTTTTTTTTCCTTAAGATTTTATTTATTTATTTGACAGACAGAGATCATAATTAGGCAGAGAGGCAGGCAGAGAGAGGAAGGGAAGCAGGCTCTCTGCTCAGCAGAGAGCCCGATGCAGGGTTCGATCCCAGGACCCTGGGATCATGACCTGAGCCGAAGGCAGAGGCTTTAACCCACTGAGCCACGCAGGCACCGTAAGATTTTATTTCTTTATTTGACACAGAGAGAGAGAGTACAAGCAGGAGGAGCAGCAGGAAGAAGGAAAGAGAGAAGCAGACTCCCCACTGAGCAAAAGCCCTAAGTGCACCGCTTTTAAAAAAGATTTTATTTATTTATTTGAGAGAATGAGAAAGAGAACAAGTTGGGGGAGGGGCCCAGAGGGAATTGGGACTCCATCCCAGGTCCCCGGGGATCATAACCTGAGCCAAAGGCAGATGTTTAACCGACAGAGCCACCCAGATGTCCCTATGATGCATCCTTTTCTCTCTCTGTGCCTTTGTCACTCCCCATAAGATAGAGAATATTCAACAGGTCCTATCTTGTATGATCGTTGTGAGGACTAAGTGAGTTCATTCATGTAAAATATTTAGAAGAGTGCCTGGCACATAGCAAGTCTGACTAGATCCTGTCTATTTGTATTATCTGTGTACCCAAAGCACTTGGCACCTACCGGACATTTAGCAAGTATTTGTTGAATAAAGGAATGGAGTGGTTGTGATGGTTAATGTTGAACTTGACTGGGCCGCAGGATACCCAGAGATGTAGCTAATATTACTTCTGAGTGTGGCTGTAAAGGTGTTTCTGGAAGAGATGAGCATGTGAGTTGGTAGACTGAGTAAAGCAGATTGTCCTCCCCAGGGTGGGTGGGCATCATTGAACCAGTGGAGGATCTGGATAGAACAAAAAGGTGGAGGAAGGGCGAACTCACTGTCTGCCTGAAGGCTTGGGTGGGAGCTTTGGTCTTCTCCGGCACCCACAAGGGGACTGGCACCAGCAGCTGGCCTGGGTCTTGGGCTTTTGGATTTGGACTTTCATGGGTCTCCATAATGAGCCAACTCCTATAATAAATTACCTGTCTGTTTGTCTATCATTGGTTCTGTTTCTATGGAAAACCCTAATACAGAACTGAGACTACCCAGAACACAACCCCTGGGGCACCGATGTGGCCTGAAGTTATGTGCTGCTAAGGCTCTTGAATCAGACACACCTGGGCTCAGATCCTGGCTGTGTGACCTTGAACAGGTTACTTCACCTCACTGTGCTCCAATTCCTCATCTGTAAAATGAGGAGACCAATCTCAACCATGGGAGATAGTTAATGTCTGTGAAAGATTCACTTGGCACAGAGCCTAGCATATAGTAGGGGCTCAAATACCTCAGTTTCCTTGCCCTCACCCCATGTTATAATTTTTGCCAAGGGCCACATCAGAAGAAAGGACGTTAAGAAATTGGCTTCTGTCCACTTAAAATCTCGAAAGATAAAGTAGTCTTTGTGATTTAAAGACCCATTCTCTGCCCTGTGCTGTCCAGGCCCCTCCCCCACCATTCCAGGGGCCTTTGAACTTACTTAGCTCTGACAGGAAACGGACCCCCCACAGCAGAGAGATCGGAAGGAGCAGGCCCTCCCTGCCTGCTTCCCGCAGAGTCAGAGGAAGCAGGAGCAACACTGATGAGTGGAGGAAGTCCCGGGTAAGTGAGCACCGTGGCCCTCACGCTCATCCCAAATTGCCCCTCTCTTCCCCCACCCCAAGCTACCTGTGTGACCTTGACCAGGGGCTCCTCCTCTCAGGTCTCCAGCAGACCCATCTGTCCAATGAGGTTGGGCTCCATGACCTCTGCGGTCCCTTCCGGAGCAGGCATTCCGGGATGCAGGAAGTGGGACCCCTTGGCTGCTAGGGAGATCAAAGGGTGGCTTCCCAGAGGAGGCCCCACAGCTGCCTGCCCTCCAGAGCAGCTCCTGGCTTCCTGCTCTGCACGGAGCCTGCTATGCAGCCCTGGGAACTGCGGAGGCCCCAGCCAAGGTCCAAGGTCGGATATTAGGCTTCCTCAGCCGCCTCCCACTCCCATCCCCAGGCTGAAGTCATAGGCTTGAGATACTTGACTCCATTTTCCTGTCAGCCACCTGGGACCGAGGGACCATGCTGTGTATTGCTCAAATTTAATTCACAGGAAATGCTGGTGTGTGCCTTAGGACCCTGGGAGCTTCTTTCTTCCCTCTTCTGGAACCCCTCAGGACCATGCAGGGATCCTAGTGCAGGGATCCTAGTCACGCTTCTCATCTGGACTTTGAGGCTCATCATAGTTTCTCTGCCTGGTGGCCCAGCCTCTAGTTCCGGCTGGCTGATCCCTCCTTGCTCTGCTCAGTGCCACCTCTATGCCTTTATAGGTGCTGTCCCCGCCCTGCACACCCCCTTCCTGCCCGCACTCCCCCCTACCCCCTGCACTACCCCCCCCCCCGCCGTACTCATAGCCTAACCTAGGACAGGTGCTTTCCTAGGTCATGTCACTTCTTCCCGGCAAAAGCATCTGAAGGGGACAGCCTTGCTGCCTTCATTTTCCAGGAGAAGGAGACAGACTGGGAAAGGGGAGGTGCCCCGCTGAAGGTCTCTGGGCAGCTCCAGGCTGAGCCCAGTCTAGAAGCTGGCCTCCTTCCTCCACCTCCTATGCCCAGCCCACCCTCTCTCTGCCCTGCTTCCAGTGGCTAGGACTCATGGGTTTGCATAGCACAGATATCCAACCTGAAGAAGCTGAAGCCAAAAGGGAAGTTACTGATTTCTTAGAAAGATACCAGGGTCGACTTTAGTGCAGGACTCAGGAGCCCAACTGTGGGCAGTAAACACTGACAGTGCTACTTCCCATCGTGCAAGTGAGGACACCTCTTAGGGCTTTGGTCTTCCTGTCTACACAACAAAGTTCTAATGACACCTCCTTCACCGGGTTGCTGGGAAGGGTCCGTGAGTGAGGACAGGGACTGTAACCCACAATCAGAAAGCTATTTCATATCATGACCCAGTACACGCATAATATAAAACAGAAGCCACAGAACCATATTTGCCCTTACCGTGTGTGGTAGACTCTGATCATTTCGTTTGCAGTATAGTCTAGTCGCTTCTGTTTATTATAAAATATTGGTACCAACTTCTTAAAATGATTTCACGGCCCTTCCCTCTACGGTGGGTTGTGGCTGGAGTTTGAAAATTGTTAGTGTCTATTAAGAGCTTAGCAAGGCATCTGGCACAGAACGTTAGCTACTCTTCTCATGGTTGTTATTAATTGCAGACCGACCAAGACTAGAGAAGGACAGGTTTGATTGTAGCAGGTAGCTGAGTGCCATCAGGAAGAGGTCTCTCTTTCCGGGCCTCTGTCTCTCTTTTCCTCCTGTGTCAGCGTCTCTTCCATACGCTTGGCCTTCGCCACTCATCGGTGCCGGGCTGCTCTCAGATGACGTCAAGATAGCTCTCCCACCAGAAAGAAGAAGAGTGTTTTCCTCTTCCCCACCTCTAGCTTCACGAAGGATCACAGCTAACATTTACTGAGCGCTAAGGAGGGCCAGACACTCTTTTAAATCTTGACATGATTCTCTAACTCAGTCCTCAGGACAGCCTGGAGTCCATGGCAGAGATCGGAGGGATGTTCATTAGATCTTTTTCCTCTCCCTGGACCCACAGATGAATTGCATTTCCCCGTCCCTGTGCCTCTGGGTGGGGCCACAGGACTGGCTCTTGCCAATGGATTGGGAGTAGAAATGATCTACGGTTCTAGGCAGCGTGGCCTTCACCGTGCTCTCTATCTTTAAGCTGCCAGTGAGCTGAGGACAGGGCCACCCTGAAGCCAGGTGTCAAAGATGATGGAAGCACATGAGGAGTGGTCTCTGCATGACCTCACAGAGTGGAACCGAGGGAGTACCCCTGGCCTCTGACCATCAGCGGTGGAGCAACATCAACACAAGAAATAACTTTTTGAGGGCACCTGGGTGGCTCAGTGGGTTAAAGCCTCTGCTTTCGGCTTAGGTCATGATCCCAGGGTCCTGGGATCGAGCCCTACATCGGGTTCTCTGCTCAGCAGGGAGCCTGCTTCCTCTCTCTCTCTTTGCCTGCCTCTCTGACTACTTTGTGATCTCTGTCTGTCAAATAATTAATAAAATCTTAAAAAAAAAAGAAATAACTTTTTGTTGCGCTAAAGCCAATGAGATAGTGGAGCTGTTTGTTACAGCAGCTAGCATCGCCCAGCCTGATGAATACAAAATTACCTGTTTGTCCTTATTTTACAGATAAGGAAATGGAGGCATCGAGAAGTTAAATGATATACATTTTGTGGCAAAGCTAGCAGGCAAGGAAGCCAGGATTTGAAAGGGAACCATGTTATGAACCCGCATTCATTTTTCTTTCTGTGCAGTAGATTGGGGTTTCACAAGCTTGACCTGCCACAGGCCAAATCCAGTACTAGTCCTTTATGTGTCATCTTTGGCTGTGTTCACCTGCAAGGGCAGAATTTAGCACAGAATTGATCATTGTGAAAGAGATTCTATCTCCCTTCCCCACCAAAGTGGAAAATATTTACTATTTAGTTTTTTATTAAAAAAAAAAATTGGGGGCACCTGGGTGGCTCAGTGGGTTAAGGCCTCTGCCTTTCCCTCAGGTCATGATCCCAGGGTCCTGGGATTGAGCCCCACAACAGGCTCTCTGCTCAGCAGGGAGCCTGCTTCCCGCCCCCTCTCTGCCTGCCTCTCTGCCTATTTGTGATGTGTCTGTCAAATAAATAAATAAAATCTTAAAAAAAAATTTGGAACCCGTACTCTAAATTGAAAAATAACTTCTCTTCTGAAGCCAGTTTGAGTCATGGGTCGTTGTGTGGACTAATCAACATAGCTGGGGTCAGGGAGGTGCTATGATTGGCCAAGTTAAGGTCAGGTGCTTGCCCTTTGGCCCCTCAGTGCAGCCAGGAAGACAGTCCTGTACAAATATACATGGGGCACCTGGGTGGCTCAGGCGGTTAAAGTGTCTGACTTTGGCTTGGGTCATGGTCTCAGGCAGCTGGAATTGAGCCCCATGTCTGGCTTCCTGTTCAGCGGGGAGTCTGCTTGTCCCTCTGCCCCTGCTTCTGCCCCTCCCTTCAGCTAGTGTGCACTCTCTCTCTTTAATAAATAAATAAAATATTTTTAAAAAATGCTGGTGCCTGGGAGACTCAGTCAGTTGAGTGTCTGCCTTGGGCTCAGGTGATCCCATGGTCTTGGGATTGAGCCCCGCATCAGGCTCCTTGCAAAAGCAGGGAGCCTGCTTCTCCCTCTCCCTCTGCTATTCCCCCTGCTTGTGCTCTCTCTCTTCCTCACCCTCTCTCTCTGTTAAATAAATAAATAAAATATTTTAAAAAATATTTTAAAAATATATAGAGCCAGAACAAAAGGAGAATGTTATAGACTGAATTGTGCCCCGTTAAAATTCTTGGGTTGAAACTCTAACCCCCAATATGACTACATTTGGAGATAGGGCTTTTGAGGAGGTGATTAAATAATAAGGTTATAAGGTCATATAAGGTCACCAGAGTCTTTATAAGAAGAGGATGAGACAGCAGAATTTACTCTGTCCATGTGCACACAGAGATGAGGCTGTGTGCAGAGAATGAGAAAGTGCTCTCTGCGAGCTGAGTAGAGGGTCCTCGCCAGGAACCAACCCTTCCTGGCCCCTTGGCTTTGGACTTCTAGCTTCCAGAACATGAGAGAATAAATTTTTGCTCGTTAAGCCACCCAGTCTGTAGTGTGAGTAGATGAAGACAGGAGGGCTGGCTATCCAAATGGTGTGTGTTGGTTGAGGGCATGGGGAACACAGACATGTGAATTCAAACCGAAACAACCTCTATGAGCCCCGTAATGCCCACTCTATTCTCCAATCTGTGCTGCTGTGCCATTATCAAATACTATTAACATAGTATCTGGTGGGGAGTGGCAGCCAAAACCCAAAATAGGTCCCAGATTTGCTCTCTCCCGCTCCAATATCCTTGGCAAGACCCCACACATGGACCGTAAGGAGGGGTCCCCTGGATCATTCTCCTGGTACTCTTCTACATATTGGTATACAGACACATAAACCGGTGTGTGTTATACATTTGGGCACACACCAGAAAGCAAGGAAGTGCTCAAAGAATGATGGGGGTGGGGCGCCTGGGTGGCTCAGTGGTTTGGGCTGCTGCCTTCGGCTCGGGTCATGATCTCAGGGTCCTGGGATCAAGCCCCGCATCAGGCTCCCTGCTCCGCAGGAAGCCTGCTTCCCTCTCTCTCTCTCTGCCTGCCTCTCTGCCTACTTGTGATCTCTGTCTGTCAAATAAATAAATAAAATCTTTAAAAAAAAAAAAGGAATGATGGGGGCATATCAAAAGACACAGGACCTAACTTAAAGAGGCTCCCCCAGGCCAAATCCGGGACAATCTGAAAGTCAAAATAATAAATGATAATAGTGGATTATAACCTGTTGAATAAAATAATCCATGAGTCTGTACGGAAGGATGTAAGGAGTCTGTAAGAAGGATGGAAGGGAAGAAAGATGCTTTTTCCTTGTGGTTGTATGTCATCTACTAAATACAGAAGGAAAGAGAATTAGAAAATCACAGCGACCGACTCCTCTGGGGTGAAGCCCCCCACCAGAAGCATGGAGGCAAGGAGGCCCCAAAATGCAGAATAAAAATGCTAAGTTCGGATTATCATCAGAGGTTGGTAGAACTAGTGGGTAAAGTCCCAGGAAGGACAGCATACTAGCGTGGTCTCAGAGTATCTCTCCCATGCTACTTGTAAGTTACAAAGCGAAACATGGGAACTTTACTAGGGCTTCTACTTTCACGGAGCAAGCAAAGCAAACGCCCCCAGCACTGGGAAGAGTTCACCGGTGTGCTTCCTGACTCAATGGGCTGCACTAGTGGCCTACCACAGGTGTGGCTGTGTGGTGGGGAGTCCCTGCCCTGGGTGCAGCCAGTGAGGCGGCAAATTGTGTTCTAAAATTTTAAAATAGTGGAACAAACTAAAATCGATTTCTTTTTTATTATCACCACGTGCCAGCAATTGGGGGATGAAGCAATCCCCTTTGAAATCATCCAAGCGATCTCTGCCATGACTGAGTTTTAACTGTATATCTAATCATGTATTTGGTATATATTTAATTATGTGTGTGTCTATGTAAACATATACATGCGTATGCATTTCAAGGGAGCATATTTTAATCACTTCTCATCCGATAAACGTTGGGTTTGAAGTGGAGTTTGTTTGGCGAATTCCCAGTTACACAGCTGGCCCTGGTGGATGTGGGCTCTGCAGAATGTGTTTCTTTTTTCAGAGGGAGATAATTTCAGTTTGCAACCGTTCAAGCTAACTTTGGTGTGGTTTGTGCTTCCAAGCCCTGTGGAGCTGCCCATCCCGTGTTTAAGTGGTAGATTCAAAATAAGCAATGGCAGCAGAGGGATGGCAAAGAAACGAAACGTGAGTCAGTTTAATTCCGACATTCGGTGTGATTAGCTAGAGTCTTTTTCCCAAGTGTGACATTTTGGGGGGAACTTTAGAAAAAATGGAGTCGTTCTTTTCAGCCTGGCTTCATTGATGGGAAATGCTGCAGAAGGAAGCACAGGGAAAAGGCTTTCCCAGACAAAATGATTGCACCGCATGAAGTCCTGTGTGCAGGGCAGATGATCTGGAAAGTGAACCTCAGCCTTTGAAGAACTGTGGGATCCAAAGGGGGATCCGTTCAGATGTTGCTCTCTGCTGTATGTGTCTATTTTTTCCCGAGTTATCTTTTATCAGGTGTGAAGTTTTAGGTGAGGTCA
This sequence comes from Mustela erminea, assembly GCF_009829155.1. Lineage (NCBI taxonomy): Eukaryota > Metazoa > Chordata > Mammalia > Carnivora > Mustelidae > Mustela > Mustela erminea. Next base: position 84,977,063 of record NC_045623.1, on the reverse strand, counting down.
ATCAGACACAGAAATATTTGAATCCTCCAGGACCAGCCTTGATCACGGAACAGTAAAGCATCCAGACAGAAATGGCGGAGAAGTTCATTAACTATGCAACAACACATGTAAGGAAGTGGACATTCACTGAGAAAAAATAATCAAATTTCCAAGAAGAGAGCGGGGAGGAGCCGCAGAAGATGCTGGTCTTACTCTGCCAGAAGAAATAAAAGGGAAATGCTTGGATGCTGCAATCGTTTTCAGCAAGAATTGGATACACTTGAAAGACAATGGATCAAACAATGTTAGTTTTCAGCCATTTTGTCTGTTTTTGCAAAAGAAGAAAAACTTTGGGAGTTTTTTTTTTTAAACCAAGTATAATAGAAATATTTGATGAATTTTCTGGTGAATATGTTCTAGTGGAAATTTTTTTGACGGTAGAGATGTTTGAATCAGTATCAGTCCCAAACAAACAAAGCCATGAGCTGCATGGCAATTTCTGGGTTTTATTATGAAAGAGATTTTTATGAGTCTCTTCCAAACTTACTTCTGTGTTTAATACTTTTTTATAACTATCTGTGTATCTGTTGATTTGTGTGAAATAAACTTTTTAAAAAAAAAGATTTATTTATTCATCTTAGGGAGAGAGGGCAGGTGGGAGGAACAGAGTGGGAGACAGAATCCCCAAGCAGACCCCCCACCAAGTGTGAAGCCCAACTTGGAAATTGATCCTAAGACCTTGAGATCATGACCTGAGCAGAAATCAAGACCTGGTCGCTTACAAGACTGAGCCACCCAGGCGCCCCTGAAAGAAACTTTTCTAAATAATTAAAATTAATTAAAAGTATTTGATCAACTGTGAATAGACAGATTTACAAACCTGGCTACATTTTCTATTGGACATGAACATATGAATCAGATCAATTCTGATGAAGTCATGAGAAATTTACAGCAGTTAAAGCACAAAAACCAACTGTACGGCTGTTATGCATTTCTGGGACAGATCCGTATGTAGTATATATTTTTCCTCCCTTCTTCTAAAATTTCATTAATGTAACTAAATATCATTAAGCCATTAATGTTTTCTTTTTGTGTTTTATAATATTTTATGTTCTCATAAAAGTGGCATTTTTGTGTTTCTTTTCTGGGCCATTATTCTCATTCATATCATTTCATGATTATTTCTGAAAATAATTGAGTCATATGGAAGAGGGGAGTGTTCATTAAAAAAAAAAAAAGATCTGTTCTGGTGGTCAAATGTCCTAGGTCAGATGCTGGGATGGGTACAACCTTCAACGGGATTCCTACCAAAAATATATGATCTGATTCTGGTCGTGAGGAAACACCAGGCAAACCAAAACTGGAAGACATCTTACAAAATAACTTAGCCATGGACTGTTCAAAAATGTCAAGGACAAAAAGACAAAGGCCCAGGAATTGTTTCACATGAAGGGAGACTAAAGAGCTAGGGAAGGGGCGCTTGGGTGGCTCAGTGGGTTAAAGCCTCTCTGCCTTCAGCTTGGGTTGTGATCTCAGCGTTCTGGGATCGAGCCCCCCATCGGGCTCTCTGCTCAGCGGGGAGCCTGCTCCCCACCTCCCCACCACCGCCTGACTCTCTGCCTACTTGTGACCTTTGTCTGTCAAATAAATAAAACCTTTAAAAGAAAGAAAGAAAACAAACGAACGAACGAACTAGGGAAGTTAAGCGCAATGTGTCATCTTGGATTGGATCCTGATTAGGAAAAAAAATAATTATACAGACTATTATTGGAATAATTGACAAAAATTTGAACATGGATTGTGGGTTAGACGAGACGATTTTATTAATGCTAAATTTCCTTTGCTTGATGATTGTATTACTGCTCTTTAAGAGACCACTTTTGTTCTTAGGAAATATACTCTGAAACATTTAGTGGAAAGAGGCAGGATGTCTTCATATGAATGTGTATTGTGTATATGTGAAGATACATATACAGGTAGAGTTAGAAAAACAGTGAATGAGGCAAAATGTATACACATGGTGAACTTGAGTAAAGGATATTTGGGAGTTCTTTTGTGCTATTACTGTAACTTTTCTGTAAATTTGAAATTATTGTGAAATGGAAATTTACAAAAAAAAAAAAAAATCCAGGCAGGTGAAGCTGGACCCAGTGGTATGTGGGGTAAAGGCAAGGGAAGAGCTGAGAACTACAATTAGTCACCGATTGTGGGTGAATGGGCGAGAGAGGGAGGGGAGAGAAGGAGAGACACTGAGAAAGACAGAGAGAATGAGAATATACCAGCCTAGCAAGATGAGGAGGCTGTGGACAAGTGGACTCTCAGATTCCTGAGGGATGATCAGGAGAGGATCCAGCACACCACTAGGTATGTGGTCCTGGTGTTCGAAGGACAGATCAGGGAGGGAGAACTAACCTTGTACACATCATAGGAGGGATGGAAGAAATTACACAAAGAAGAGAGAACCAAGGATGAACCCTAGGGAGACTAAGAGTTAAGAGCTACCCAGGGTGCCTGAGTGGCTGATCAGTGAAGCTTCCAAATCTTAATTTCAGCTCAGGTCATGATCTCAGGGCTGTGAGATGGAACCCCATGTCCAGCTCTGTGCTCAGGGGGGAGTCTGCTTCTCTCTTTCTTTTTTCGCCTCTCCCTCTGCCTCTCCTCTGGCTTGTGTTCTCTCGCTCTCTAAAATAAATAAATAAATCTTTTTTTAAAAAAAGATTTTATTTATTTTACAGAGAGAGACACAGCAGGAGAGGGAATACAAGTTGGGGCAGTGGGAGAGGGAGAAGCAGGTTTCCTGCTGAGCAGGGAGTCGATCATGTGGGGCTCCATCCCAGGACCCTGGGATCATGACCTGAGCCGAAGGCAGATGCTTAACGACTGAGCCACCCACGCACCCCTAAATAAATAAAACTTAAAAAAAAAACAAAAACAAAACCCCCAAAACTAGTGAAGGAGTGCCTGACTGGCTCAGTTGGTAGAGTATGTGACTCTTGATCTCAGACTGTGAGTTTTCGAGCCCCACATTGGGTGTAGAGATTACTTAAAAATAAAATATTGGAATAAACAGGGAAAATAAAAGAGCTAGCCGAGGAAGAGAAGTCAGCAAAACCAACAGGAGGAATCAGAGAGGCAAAAGGATGGTTAGGGACGCCTGGGTGGCTCAGTTGGTTGGGCGGCTGCCTTCGGCTCAGGTCATGATCCCAGCGTCGTGGGATCGAGTCCCACATCGGGCTCCTTGCTCTGTGGGGAGCCTGCTTCTCCCTCTGACTCTGCCTGCCACTCTGTCTGCCTGTGCTCGCGGTCTCTCTCTCTGACAAATAAATAAATAAAATCTTAAAAAAAAAAAAAAAGGACGGTTAAATGACAGTGGTGTCACAGAAGTCTGGGGAGGTGAGAATTTCCCCAGAAGGACATGGTCAGTGGGGACAAATGCCATGAAAACTCAAAGAGGATAAGGATAAGACTTTAAAAATTGGATTCTGTGAGCAGCTAGAGGTATACCCCCAAACATACCTACAAAGACTTGGAAAAAGACAAAAATTCATTAGACATGGAAAATCAGCCCATGCTTATATAATCAGGGCTTCCCACTGATCAGAAGGTGATGGAGGTAGATTGAGAAGTGGAATTGGCAAAGCACCTGTGATATTTGATAAGAAAGTGCAAGATGTAAATAGTCCATTTCCCCTACTCTCTGCCCACGGTCAGAAACAGAAGGATGTCGCAACCAGTAAAATGACAGCCGTGTTTGTAAGACACGGTCGCTGTTTGGAGGAAGCTGGAGTGTTGCCTCCCTTCCTCCACATCAGTCCTTTAAAAAAAAAAAAAATCCACACAGGGGCCCTTGGCTGGCTCAGTCAGTTTAGTGTCCAACTCTTGATCTCGGCTCAGGTCTCAGTGTCAGGGTCCTAAGTTCAAGCCCCAAATTGGGCTCTACACTGGGCATGGAGGCTACTTAAAAAAAAAAAAAAATCCACATGAAAACTGCAGATCCTGGAAAACAACTGAGAAAGACGTGGAGGGATGGACCTGGGGGTACATCCTGGTTTGGGGGGTGGGGGATTCTGGTTAATACGTTTCCCCTCCCCTCTTTCTTTATGTACTAAGTTTATTCATGTATTATAATATGAGAGATATTAAAAACAATTATGTATAAGTTTGTGCATTACCAAATGATCACATTTGGTTAAAAAAAAAAAAATGCGTTGGTGAAAATACCTGACCAAAAAAAAAAGATTGGAAGGGATTACATCAAAATATTAGTTATCTCTGGGTGATGGGCCCAGAGGACAGCTTTTCCCCCTCTTCCTTCAACCTTTTGGTATTTTCAACTGGTTCTATCATGAGCATGCACTGGAAAAAATAAAGGTAATTTTTTTAAAAAGGAAAAGGGAGATGAAAAAGAGTCCATGGGCTTGGAGATTAGAGCAAGAACTGTCCGCAGAGGGCTGGGATGGGGGAGGCAGGATTGCAGCTCCCTTGATCATCGCTAACATTTATAGAGCACTTTCTTGTTTTGCAAAGTGCTTTTACAAACATTGTCTCCTCTTGCAGACTTGGCCAGCTGGACCAGACCCAGGGTCATGAACTCCAACTCTGCAGCACCTGGGAGACCTCTGCACTCCATTGGGCTCCAAGCCTCAGCAAGGCCCCCCCCCCCACCCCCGGTCCCCAGCGGCCCCAGCCCCTCCCAGCCTGCTCCACTCCCTGTCTGGGCAGTGGTGGCCCGGAGGCGGTGTCAGGTATGTCTGCCTAGACAAACCTGGAGGTATTTCCTCCTCCCGCGTGTGCAGAGCACCAGGTACTCGGCTGCACACGTGCCTCAGTTCTCAGATCCCAAGACCCACCTGGGGCTCCCATCTCTGGCGCCCTTGAACATTCCAAGCTTTGTTCTTGCCTCCTCTGCGATGCTCCTTTTGCCTTGCCTATGCCCCGGGGCGATGGGTGGGAAGGGGTGTCCTCTCCACGTCTCAGGGATTATCACGTCTTCTCCTAAGTCTTTGGTCTTATGTCTGGGTGTAGGGTTTTGACAGGAGAAAGTGTGGGATGTGAGCCCTTTGTTATCTGGGCGGTCCGTCACCCGCTCCCAGGGACGCTAATTGCAGGAACGCCCTCACTACCTGAATTAGTCTTTCCAGCACGTATTTATGGAGTGTCATCTATGTGCCTGGGCACTGTTGTAGCCACAAGGGGTACAGCTGTGCCTCAGATAGTCTGATGGAGGAACCATGGCAGGTACAGGGCATTTTGTGTGTGCGGGGGGGGGGCTCCTCAGATAAATGTTATCTCACTGGGCTTCTAAATACCCTGATGTCACTGCCCACAGGCAGGAGACACTCAGGGGTAGTTAGCTTTTGCTGTAGCGAGTAGTGATTATTTTGCCTCCCCTACCTCTTCGGGGCCTTTTTCTCATTCCTCCATCCCAACAGTCCCGTGCGGGTATGGATGATGGACCCTGTGCTCCTAGCTGTTAGTGTGGCTGTTGGTGCACTCTGTAACAAGGCAGGGAAAGAATGAAGTTGGTATTTGAGGGAGGGAGGAAGGAGACCTGACATGTCCGGGTGCCCGGCTCAGTTGTTCCCCAGACCTCTGCTTCTTAGCACAACTTGAGTTCCGTGAGCCACGACTAGCCCTGTTTTTTCTACTGATTTGCTACCATGAAATGGATTTCTGTCTCTTGCAACCCGAAGACTGCAAAAAGAACGCCTCGGTATTTTTTTTTTAAAGATGTATTTATTTTAGAGAATGAGAGAGTGAGAAAGGGGGTAGGAGCAGAGAGAGAGAGAGAGAGAGAGAGAGAATGTCAAGCAGACTCCATCCGGAGCTTGATCCCAAGACCCTGAGATCACATCCTGAGCTGAAACCAAGAGTCTGGGGCTTAACCGACTGCGCCCCCCCAGGTGCCACAAGAATTCCTCAGTATTATATATGAATGGAGTAAAGCCCAGAACAATAGGCTTGTGTCAGGTCAAGTGTTGGTTCCATCTCATTTTACATGAGGGAAAACAGAAGCCTGGCACCTGGAAAGGAACCACCCACAGCCACGCAGCTTGTGAGTAATGGGGCTAGGACCCCAAAACACAGGCCCCCAGTTGTCTGCCTCTCCGAGTCACCGCTTTAAGGACCTTTCATCACCCTGACACCCTGACTGGCATATGACAGAGGGTGGCTGGCCTTTTTTCTCTCTTTGCCTCAATTTCCCCATCCTGTCCCTGTGGGCACACAATTCCTGGCAGAAGGGAAGGGAACCAGATGTTATCCATGTGGGCTGTTTTGAGTTCTCAGGGCCTACAAAAGGCTATTATTATTTAATTACTGCAAATGGTAATTATAAGGGAAGGTAATTGTCTGCCCTTTCATTATGGCACTTTTGCCCTTTTCCTCTGGCAGCCCCGGGCCAGTCGTAAAAGACAACTGGGTCCAGATCTGCTGTGAAGCCCCCTCACTGGAGGATTGTTGAGAGCCGTGGGGGTTGGGGGGAGCTGTAAATAGTTACTGCCGTCATTTTCTGAAGGTGATTTGTGGATAATACAGCCTTTTCATACCCACAGACTCCTTAGATCCTATAGGAAATGGGGAATTAACACTCCCTGAGAAGTGGCCAGGTCCTGGGCACTGTGCCTTCCCTAAGTGAGATCATGCCCATAAAAAGCCCAGCAAGATGCCTCACTTCGAGCGAATGCTTGGTAAATGGTGGTGTATACAGTCTCTAATCCCGACACACTGCCCTGTGAAATAAGGATTATTATTTTTCTTTTCTAAATGAGAAGACTTGAGATGCCCTCAGGTCCTCTAGCTAGTGAGAGTGAGTATTCGAAATGTGTGTGCCCAATCTGAAAGCACTCACGCTTTTCACCTACAATTTGCCACAGATACTACTGGCCCATTTCACAGCTGAAGAAATGGAGGCCCAGTCTTGCGAGGTGGCTTGCTTCAGCTCACTGAGGGATTTGCCAGAGTCAGGACCTGGATCCACATGTCCTGCCCCGCCGAGCTGGGGCTCAGACTTGCTGCTGGCTCTGCCGTACCCCCTACCCTTCCCCTGTCACCTGGCCACATCCCACAAGCCCCAGCTCACAACTAATGGTAGAGACACAAATGATGAGTAAGATATAGTCTTTACCTACTTGCTGAGCAAATGCTAAGCCGAATGGTAGATCTGGGGACTCCAGTCTAGGTAACCGGCTGTCACTGCCCATGATGGACATTGCTAATCAGTCACAACATTCTCCGTGTTGAGAGCCCAGATTTTGAGTCTTTTGAGATTTAAATAAAAATTTGCTAGAATTGTCTCCCTTACATTTTGTGGAAATCTGATGATGTCCCCAAGATTTCTTCAAGTTCCAGTGACTTAGGAAGTTCTGGTCATTTACTGCTCCTTCTACTTCCAGGGCACCTTCAGTGTCTCCTCTGCCTGTCTGTCCTCTCTGCTTAGGACCAATCTGGGCATCCCAGTCCCAAGGAAACATTCATCATGCAGCTCATTTTACTGAAGGTTTAAGGAAACCAAGTTGGGGGGGGCGGTGTCATGGCAACGCAAAGGGCAGAGAATAGAGTAATAATATCTGTTTGATAAGTTCTGCAGCCACCTGTCCACTGGCACCCCTCTCCTTTAGCTAACCCATGTCACTGATCACCTCCACATTTCAGGACAATGCTCACATATTTCAGCTTGTTCGCTTTTGGAGCCCCCTCACCTTCAAAAATTCAACCCTTGTCATTTTTTTTTATTCGGTTGAATGAATCAACAAAGAAGTATTGAGCTTACAGTCTGATGTCAAATCACGAGATTAGAAATCTGAATGCAGGGGGTGCCTGGGTGGCTCAGAGGGTTAAGCCTCTGCCTTCAGCTCAGGTCATGATCTCAGGGTCCTGGGATCAAGTCCCACATTGGGCTCTCTGCTCAGCAGGGAACCTGCTCCCCACCCCCCTGCCCTGCTAGCCTCTCTGCCTACTTGTGATCTCTCTCTCCGAGTCAAATAAATAAAATCTTAAAAGAAAAGAAAGAAAGAAATCTGAATGCAGAATTACAGCTGGGATAAGTGTACCAAAAAGGGAGACGTCCATGGAGTTATGAGGGCATCCTGAAGATAACAGAAGGCCACCCTCAGCATGTGGCTATGAGCTATGGTGTGCTGGGTGAGTAGGCGTCCATTAGGTGAGGGGGGGACATGGTGGGTGTGGTTAGGTAGGGAGCACCCGCTAAGAGAAGGATACTGCAAAGGCCGTGTGACAACAGGAATGAGAATGCCTTCCATGAGCTCAAAAGAGGCCTGCATGGCCTTTTGTGCACAGTGGCCAAGGGCAAAAGTAGTCCTGATTGAGCATGGAGGCTTTTGGAGGGGTCAGACCATGAACACTTCGGGACCACAGTCACTGTCATTTCATCATGTAGAGCAATTTAGGTCTCCCTCTCTCTCTCAGCTCCTGGACAACGTTGGTGTATCTGAACCTTCATTAATAGCTCTGCTCATTAATAACCTCCAAATACTCCGAGTCTCTCTGGAGGGAGCAGAAGTTTTTCCTTCCTCATTCCACATCCTCCCACCCCAAATGGAATGGACGGCACAGAGAAATGTGGCTTCACAGCAGTGTGAGTTATAATACGACCTTAACAAGGCGGAGGGTCCAGTTTGGGATTTAAACAAGCCTTTTCCTTGTGATACCTTGGACAGTACAGACGAAGGTCTTGAGAATTGTGGACTCGTGTTCTCAGGGAAGATTTCCCAGGGGAGGTGGGGTCAGGGTGGGTCCCCAATGTACAGGTAGCCACAATGCCATGGTCTCACCCGTGATCTCCTATATACTTGGCCTGTGAAGTAGGTGTCATCATGTTGTTTGCACAGGAGAAAAGGGAGGCTCAGAAAGAGGAAGAAACTTGCCTGAAATTAGCAGCTGGTAAGTGAGAAGCCGAGGTTCAACCCTGCTCCGACTGGACTCTAGAACCTAACCTATAGTCTCAAACTCCATGGCCTCCTGAAGGAGGCAAAATGAACAAAGATGAAGAGGGTGAATAAGCAGAGAGCTCACATACTTACTCAATCAGTCTCTCAGCTAACAGCCCATAGCACTCACCATGCACCAGGGGCTCTGGACCCTGGTTTGGAAGATCTCAGCCTAGGCCAGGCCCCAAGACCTAGCCAACGATTTTCCTTCCCGTGCCTCAGTTTTTCCCCCTGTGAAATGGGGGATAACAACTCTGTTGGCCTCCCAGGGCTCCTATTAGAGAGTGCTTGCGTTGATGTTTGAGGTTGGTTTCGTTTTGATGGGAGGTATACCCCATGGGGAGGATGAGGAGGTGACTAGCTTGAGTAGAGGGCAAAGAGAGAAAGATGGAAATCTCTTGGCATTAAGGTCCCACTGTGAGCAAGCTGGGGATGTAATGTTAGGAAACCTGTCTTGTGCTTCGCTTGACAGGAGTTACGGGGCCCGGGAGTTGCCTGGACATCCCCTGCTTTGTAACTCCCTACATCAGCCACCAAGTCCCTAACATGTCCCACACTTGTCCACTTCTTTCCACTTCTGCAAAGGCCACCACCACTGTTTACCTGGGAGACCCTGAAAATCTCCCTGCTGGCCTCCCTGGTATTCTGCTTTGCCCATTCCAGCCCATTCTTTCCCCAGCCGCACATCAACGCTTTGAAATGAAATGTGGTCACATCACCTCTCTGCCTAATGCCTGTCTTCTCATGACCTCCTCTTGTTCTCAAGCTAAATTCTTGCCAAGGAGCCCCTGGGACATCCAGCCCAGAGGGTCACTTCACAAGTTCCCCCCTATTTCAATCCCGTTCCATGGTCCTTTATGGCCCTTCAATACAGTCCCAGAACCTCCACACACAGTTCTCTCCACCAGAAATGCTCTTGTCCCATCTCTTCCCTGGTCTGGGCTTCCACGTCCTTTCCTCTGAGAAGCTCCCCGCCGATCTTCTCTTACCCACTCCCCAGACATCTCAAAGCTCTCTTTTGTAGTTCTTGTGAGACCAATTATTATCTGAGTGCCTATTTGTTAAATTCTGTCTCCTGAAATTAACACCCACTTCTCTTCTTTCAGAGAATGCTGCCCTTCCCCGCCTCCCTTGTGGTTGGGCAGGACCACGTGACTCGTCTTGGCCAATAGTGAGGAGAGGTGGTACTCTGTCCCCCTCCCCGCTGAAGCGGCCTAATACGGTGCCAGGATTTTGCAGTCTCCATTCTGCGGTGGGAACTAAAAAGGGCACGCATTTCCTTCGGTGGGTGCAGCTTCAAGATGGTAGGAACTCCTCAGCCAAGCTCTTTAAGCCACTAGAGTAGAGGACCCAGGATGGGCATGTGGCACAAGAGAGAAAGAAACAGTAAGACTCTCGTGTTATGTGTCTGAGGTTCCAGAGCTTTTTGTTTCTGCAGAATCTGATTTATGTTGACTAATTCACAGTCCTAACATGCTCCATCAGAGTGGGGACTGGATCTAATTCACTGCCTCTCTGGTGTCTGTGACGCAGAAGATGCGCTTTGTAAATACTTGTTGAATGAGTGAATGAGTGAAAATACAGAACATGGAAGACATGGTTTCTTCCTCAAAGAATTTATTCTCATTCGAGGGACAGATACTTACACATACAACAGTTAGAGTATAACCAGGGGCTAAACTGTAGAAGTTAAAGAAGATGGAGGGAGCTTATTGGTTGGAGCAGTCACAGAGGGCTTCCTGGAAAAGAATGAGGACTTGAAGAATTGGAGAGGATGAGCGCGGACTTGTAGTCTACACCATTATTTGTCCATCCATTCAGCAAACATTTACTCTAATGCATCATGGCCATGGCATCATGGCCAGAGGACCATGGTGTTTTGGGAACCTGCAGAAAGTGCCTCTTGTAGAGGCATTCATGTAGAGGATCTAAAACAGCTTCAGGGAGGAAGTGATGTTTGAGCCAAGCCTTGACAAGTGGGTGTTCTACAGAGACTTAAGAGATGGGGAGAAAAGGACCGAAGGTCCCAGGCAGACGTGAATAGCAGCATGTGCAAAGTCCTTAGAAGGGAGATGGCCAGGTCCATGATGGCACCCCACCTTGATTGGCTGGAGCATAGCTTTCCAGCTGTTTAGACAGGAGGTTAGTGAGGCAGAGATGGACCACACTGTGGTACCTTCTGCCCATAATCCCTTATAAAGACCCCAGCTCAGCAATCAAAGCCTTCAGGATTCTGTCTCCCATCACCCTCTCCACTCTAAACGCCAGTGCTTTTACATGTATTATTCCAAGCACCTATAATTACAGTGATGGTGATAGTAGTAACATAATAACATTTGTTGGGCCCTTAGAATGTGCTAGATGCTGAGTCAAGCATCATTTCATTGTACAACAACATCAACAATGATGTGGGTTAGTATACTTTTTAAGGATTATTTTTCTTAGTAGTAGACTTTATTGGAACAGTTTTAGATTGACAGAAAAAAGGAGCAGATACTACAGAGAATCCCCAAATATCCCTCCCCCAGTTTTCCCTATTGGTAGCATCTTAAGTTAGTGCATTTGTTATATTTTGTTATAATTACTGATGAATATTTTATTGATGCATTAACTAAAATCTGTAGTTTATTAAGATTTCCTTAGTTTTTACCTAATGTCTTTTTTTCTGATCCAAGATCCTACCTAGGCTACCACAGTATATTTAGCTGTTCTGTCTCTGTAGGCTCCTCTGGGCTTTCACAGGGTCTCAGACTTACTTTGTGATGACCTCAACAGTTTTGATGAGTATTGGTTGAACATTCTTTAAGTTGTTCCACCATGAGTTGGTCTGATGTTTTTCTCATGACAAGACTGGTGTTGTAGATTATTGGGAGAAAGACAGTAGAGGTAAAGTGCCACTTTTATCACATAATATCAATTCACATAATATCAATATCACATAATATCAGGTACCTACTGAAAATGTGGTTTGTGACTGTTAGTGTTAGCCTTGATCCCCCAGCTAAGGTAGTAGCTGTCAGGTTCCCGCCTGTGAAGTTACTCTTTTTGCCCTCCCTTTCTGTACTGTACACTTGGGAAGAAAGTCATTAGGTGCAGCCCATGCCTAAAGAGCCTAGAGTTTGCTCCCCCTCCTTGAATATCTCCGTAAATTATTTTGAATTCTTTTGCAAGAAAGATTTGTCTCCTTTCCCATTTATTTTTATCTCAGTGAGCTCCTCAACAGGGGGTTAATACTTTTCCCATCCCCTAGAAACTGGAGGGGAAACTTCCTCCCCTGGCTCACCCCAGATCCAATTTCCAAAGCCCTTCTCCACCCCCAGAGAAGAGTGGCCTCCTCTGTGTCCTCCCCGCCCCATCCCCTCCCTGCCCCTTCTCGTACTTTGTAATGCCAACTAATTCCGGCCACACTACGATTTGTGCCCTGCTCTGTGCTGGCGCTGTGCTTGGGGCTTGAAAGCAAATGGCCTAAGTAGGCTCTTTCTTCCAGTTGCTCTTAGTCTCGACGTCCTGTGCGAGACTGGACTCCCCTTGGGGGCAGGAACTTCGTGCAACTTGTTCATAGCTGGGTTTTCAGCCAATCAGCACAGCGTGGGATCGTAGGTCCTCGATCACTATTTACCCAATTGGGGAATGCTTCCGGGAGGACCAGCAAACACTGGCAGGTGATTATGTGTGTGTGTGTGTGTGTGTGTGTGTGTGTGTGTGTCTCCTTCCCTGGGGACTGGGAACTCCCTGAGGGTAAGGCCAGCCTGGATTCTTCTGGCCTAGAGGTTGGGTGGCAGTGAGTGACACAGAAGTCTGAGTCGGTGAAAGGACCCAGGGCCGGGCCGTCTCCTCAGGTAGAAGTGAAGTTTGGAAGCGGACACAGCCCGGGAGGCCGAAACCGAAGGACTTGGTGACTGATTGGCTGGGGAGGGTGAGGCGGGAGGAGGAGTCACACGCAGATGGCTCTGAGGTCTGGAGCTGGGGACAGCCGGTGCCACCTCTGATAGACTCTGGAGAGGAGCCGCTGACAGTCTTGGGCGGCTCCACCCTTTAGGGGCTCGGGCCTAGGGCCAGGGACGCCCGGAGCCTACAGAGGGAGGGGTGGCCTGGCCTGTACAAACTTCTGCCCCCATCTCCATGTCCTCGCCTTAACAACAACAACAAAAATCTCAGCCTGGATTTTGAGCACGGTCGTTGGTTACCAGGTGTGGGGACCCATTCCGGGGGTCCCCTCCTGTCTGCCATCTGCGCAGGAGACCCCCCCACCCCAAGGGCAGCCTGGTCCCGCTGGACCCGGGTCCCCAGCCCGCCATCGCCGCGAGGAGGGGGCGGCGAGGCGGCGGCCCGGCCTGGGCGGGACAATGGCCGCAGCCGCCGGGGCCCCGGGAGCCCCCGCGCTGGGGAAGGGGCTGGCCTAGGGCCCGGCGCCGGTGCCCTCCCCACGCGGCTCGGGCGGGCGGAGGGGGGCGAGGAGTTCCTTTGTGGCTCTGCCTCGGGCGCGGCGCGGGCGGGGGGCGCGGCGCAACTTTGCCAGGCGGCGGCGGCGGCGGCTGCGGCGGCGGCGGCAAGCGCGAGACGAGGCCCCGGGGCCCAAGCGGGGCCCCCAGCGCGCGGCCCGCCCCCGCCCCCCGCCCCGCGCCCGGCCCCCTCCCCTCGCGCGCCGTCGCCCGCGCCCGGCGCTGCCCACTCGCGGGAGCCCCCGGGGCCGGACGGGCTGCGCAGCCGGAGAGGCGGGGGCCCGACGCGGCCCCCCCTCTCCCCCGGAGCCGGGCGCCTGGCGCGGGGGCTCGCCGAGCGCACGGGGGGCCGCGCGGCGCTGCAGACCCAGCCTCCCGCCGCCGCCGCCGCCGCCGCAGCCGCCGCCGCCTCGGCGCTTGCAGAACCCAGAAGTGAACAGCAGGCGACCCGGAAGGTTTGCGCGCGGCTCCGCACCGAGCCGGAGCCCGAGCCGGAGCCCGGAGCCGGAGCCCCAGCCCGGCCCTGCAAGGGCCGCCGGGCGCGGGGCTGCGGCCGCGTCCCGGAGCCGCCGCCAGCACAGCCAGGTCCGTGCGGGCCCGGGGCGCGCGGGGAGCGGGCCCGGCGGCGGCGGCGGGCGCCCGCCCGAGCGCCCGCCCGCGGGAAAGTTGCGCCGAGTTTCGGGCGGGGGCGCGGGCCGGGCGCGGGCGCTGTCAGCGCGGGCCGGGGCGCTCCGAGGGCCCGGGGCCGCCTGCGCCTCGGGCCCGGCCGGGAGCAGCAGCGGCGGCGGCGGCGGCGGCGGCGGCGACGGCGCGCGGGTAGGAAGTGTCTCCGGCGGCGTGTCTAGGTCTGCTCTCCGAGTGTGTGCGTGTGCGTGTGTGTGTGTGTCTGTGTGCGTGTGTGTGTCTCTCTGTGTGTTTTCTTAAGCCGGGCTATTCAAACCTGCTGCAATTCTCCGGTAAACAATGATTCATGGGGCTTAATGCAAATAAACGGATTGCAAACGGCGCGGTTCGCGCACTTTGCAGCCGGCCCGGTGGAGCGGCCAGTGCCGGATTTCTCCCCTTTTTTGCAGATCTGCAGAATATGGCGTCCCTGTCCTGTTTTAAAAATAAGCCAGGCTGCCATTTTTGTTTTTCTTTTGTCTGAAAATTTTAATAAAACTGTCTGAGAATGTGGGAGAGGCGGCTGGAAGCAGAGGGGGCACCCGAAGGGTTGGCTTTTTTTCCTTTTCTTTGGCGAGAGCCGCGAGCCTTTCGGGGAGGTGAGACACAATGCAATTGCACTTTAAAGAAAAAAAAAAAAGGAAGCCGCTGGGTGATTTGGGGGGGAGGGTTGGGAATTTAAAGTTAACTCCAAAAGTTTTCTTTTCTTTTTTTTTTTAAGCTCTTTTTTTTTCTTTTTTCTTTTTCTTTTTTTCTTTTTTTCTTTTTTTTTTTGGAAGGCGGTGAAATGCCGCGAAAGGATCTCGGGGCCCATTTCTCCCCCCAGCCAGCCGCCTTTGCAGGATTTTTGGGAAAAGTTAACTGCCGGTTTCCTCAGAGCTGCGGGGGGCACGTGGAGGGCTGGCGATGGGGACTTGGGGGGATCAGGAAATGTCTTTTGGAAAAGGCTCTATAAAAATGGCATTGTAAGGAACTAGATCCCCAGATTTGGGAGAGAGGGCTGGCAGTAGGGGCTCTGAGCGGGCCCATGGTTTTCAGCTCAGACCCCGGGCATGAGGAAATAATTCTGCTCTCCCCTGCCCTGCCCTGGAGCAGTGTGTGTGTGGGGAGGGGGGGTGCTGTTTCCTTCATGGGTGGCCGGGGTAGGGGGGTGGCCCCTGTAGGCGGGAATCATGCTCTGGGCCTTGGGGTGGCTTCTGGAGCCCTCAGGCAAATGTGTGTGTGTGTTTGGCGGTTGGTAGTTGGAGAGACCCTTCTTTGATCTGGTGGGCCTCCTGCCCTCTGGAGGTGGCATCTGGTGGCGGATGCCCCTGGGTGGTGGGCTTTTGTCAGGGTGCAGGCTGGGGGCCCCAGTGGGTCTTGTCTGAGGGGAGGGGTAAGAGAAGGTTGGGGGGAGGTGCGGGTTTGCTAGTCTGAGCCTCTCCCTAGTGGTGCCCTTCTACCCTTTTTTACTACTCCTGCCGGCATCCTGAAGGTTCCTCTGTTGGAGGCAGTTTGTACTTGGGTGAAGTTATTGACGTATCTTGCGGACGGGTCAGAGCCTGCTGGCTTTGAAGGCTGCAGGAGGGTCTTAAGACCAGGTCCAAAGGTCTGGAGTGGCAGGCGCTGTCCAAGGCACCAGGCAGTTGGGCCTGGTCTTTACCTCTTTGGGAAGGTTTGTCCTGGGAGGACCCTGAGCCCTTCTAGCCCCTGTCCCAGCATCTCCTGGAAGGGAGACCCTCTTGTCTCACTCCTGGTTTGTATCCTGGCTCCAAAGGACAATGTGAGCTTCCTGAGAGCAGAGTCAGGGATTGAAGGGTGGGCTGTAGGGGTTCAGGGCTGCAGAACTTGGCGTGCCTGGGCCAGAGGGTACCAAGCTAGGTATTTTTCAGATGCAGAAACAGGTCCAGAGAGGGGAAGTGATTTGCCTAAAGTCACACTGCTCGTTAGAAGGAGAGCTAAGCTAGGGACTCTGATGTTCAGACTCCTACTTCTGGGCTCTCTCCACTGTTCTCTGTGGAGGCCCTGACTCCTAGAAGAGTCTTTCTGGACAGAAGTGGACTGGAATGGGATAGCATGTCCCCCTTCACTGCTCCCACCCCGGCCAGCATAATCCTTCCTTGTGAATGGAATACAGTTTGCCTGTTGGAGTGTGTGCTTATTACCCCATTAGCCTCCCCCAGACACTTGTTTGTGGTGAAATTGTTGAGGTGGGGATATCTAACTCCATTTGAAAATTTAGGAAACTGAGGTTTGGAGAGGTTAAGCAGTGGCAGAAGAAGACTTAAACACAAGCCCCTTAACTCCTTGTCCAGGCCTTTCTCTAGGTGGACTTTGATGCTTGTAGATAGGGCTTTTCCCCACCTTCGGGTGTTTGGTCTCTCTAATTCTTCTGCTGACCCAGGCACTGTGTAAAAATCTAGAGGTCCCAACCCTGTAGAATGCCTGAACTGAAAAGGCCCTGAGAGGTCATCTGGGCTCAGAGAGGGGAAGCCACTGGCTTGAAGTCACCCAGCAGTTTGGGTCCCAGCTAGGACCAGAGCCCTGGTCTCCTGTGTCCCTTCCGCTACAAGAAACTCAGAGGTCTGAGAGTGAACCACTCTGCCCTCCGCTAGGCTCCACTGGACCCTGGGGAGCAGTGATTGCTGCTGCTGCTGGTGATTGGTGATGGCTTAGTGGGTGCTACAGTGACCAACACCTCACAGAGACATGAGTTTGTCTGAGACACTGAGAAATAGGCTATCTGCAGGCTTGGGATATGGAGGCAAGATGGCCCTAGGTGGAGAGGAAGCTGGTGTGTGGGTGAGGTTCCTTCCTTCCTTCCTTCCTTCCTTCCTCCCTTTCTTCTTCTAACTAGCCATCAGTTATTCATTCATTGGCTTTCTAGATCATTCCCTTATTCTTTTCATTGTCCATTTGTTAGTTGAGTGGTTAGCCATTTCAGTCATCCATCCCTCTGTCCTTCCATCCATCCAGTCTCCAGCTCACCCAGCACCGGGCTGGACAGCCACGTGAGATCCAAGGACAGTCCTCCTGGGCTCTGAAGCCAGCAGGGAAAAAGACTGCAGGTAGGAGGAACACAGCCAGGGCAGTATTTGTGGGTGCCTGCATGAGTCACAGGGGAGGTCTCTTGGTTTGAAAATACTAGAGAGTTAGTTCCACAGACAGTCATGGTGGTAGATCTGGGTCCCGGGACCAAGTCGCATTTGTGGATCGGACTTCACAGTTTGCACCGGGTGGTACATGGCTTATATCACTTTGGGCACGTTCTTCCCTTTTTTGAACCTCAGTTTCTTGATCTTTAAAATGGGCACACTGCAGATCTCTTGTGGGCTCTGGGGTTGATAACAAGAGTACGTGGGATAACAAGAGCCCTGGCCAGGCTTGTGGTAGGAGCTCAGAATATACCAACTGAATGATAAGGAATGTTGGTCACCGCCCCAACCCCCACCTTGAGTTTTGAAAACCATCATAATATTTTCAGGGTGAGCCAAGTGATCCGGGGACCCTAGAAGCCTTGCCCTTGCTTGTCATTCCCCTGCTAAAATTCTTCATATGTTTCCAGGACATTTCGAGGAACAAAAACCCGAAGTCCTTTGTGGAGCCTACAGGGGCCCCTCATGGTCCAGCTGGGCCTACCTGCCCCTCCGCTCCCCTGCCTGTGCCCCCAGGCTCACCACCTCCAGCTCCAGCAACCGCTTTCTGCACCTTGAATGTACGGATTGTTGGGGGGCCCTTGCATATCCCCTACCTGGAGCTCTCTCCCTCTAGATATGTGCATGGCTAGCACGTTCTTGTTTCACCAGTTTCTACTTAGGTCGCCTCCACCGGCGGTGGGTAGGTGGGTGGGGACTTCCCTGACCACTTGCCCTGGGATAGCTTCCCGCTCTTGTGACCTGGTCACATCAGTGCCCTTTCTACTTTGCCTTGCGGCTCTTATCGGTATCCAGAGCTTTCTCATCGATTTGTTTATTTGCATTTCGTGCCTGTCTACACTGCTGAACGCGCTTCCACCTCACGTGGGCGAGAGGGCAGGTGGTTCCGGCTCCGCCTGGCGAGGGCTTTCATGGAGCTGGGGTGGCACTGACCCTGGCTGCAGGGCAGTGCCTGGGAGATGAAGGGACCGTGAGCTCTGTCCTCTCCTCCTCTGGGAGGCTATCGTTAGGAAATAACGAGATGATTAAATCATGGCCTTTAAGAATCACAGTCTCTTCCAATCTCAGACCCTTAGCATCTGAAGGGCTTTCTACCTCAGGACCTTTGACGCTTGGAGTCTTCGTGTGGTCTGATCTAGGATTTAGAAGCTTACAGAGGGACCAGCACTGAGTACTTTGTGTCAGGCCATGTTCCAAAAGACTTTATAAACGTTAACATACTGAATTCTCGTTGTTTTCATCCCCCTTCCATTTTGCAGATGAGGAAATTGAGGCACTGCCTCAGTTCACAGAGCTCATCAGGGGCATTGCAGGACTCGAACCCGGCACTCTGGGACTCCTTCTTAGAATCCCACAGCCTCGGAGGGGAAGCCCAACCTCAGCCGACTCCTGCACAGAGAAGGAATCCCCTTCCCACATGCTTGACAAAAGGGCCTCTGATCTCAGCCAGGGTGGTGGGGAGTTCCCTCCTCCCCAGGCTCCCCGCCTGTCTTCTTGTCAGACAGTTGTCATTGTCAGAAAGATTTTCTTCACAAAGTGTAAAGTGCCGCACTTGCCCTGTGAATAACATTTAGGGAATGATGTTCGTAGATTCCCGGTGCTTTTGACCTTGTGGTTTCATGGCTTCCGTAGCCTTTTTCTCCCCACTGGGTCGTGAGCCGCTCGAAGGGCAGGCAGCCTTGGTGCGTGGCGCCGAACGTGTGAGTCAGTCAGTGAATATGTGTGTGTCCAGAGCACGCTCCCCGCTCCTCCAATCCCCCGAGCCCTGTGCTGGGTGCTCGCTCGGTGCCGGAGCACTTGGGGACAGAGGACCGTCCTCCCTCCGTGGAGCCCCGGGAAAGCCTGTCTCTGTTGGTAGGGCTCAGAGATGATCTAGGCAAACCTCAGTCTGTCCACTGGGGGAATAAAGCAGGAGGGGAGAGGAGCAGGGCTTGTCCAAGGCCACACACACCTTACAGTGCCCATGTCCATGCACACTCACCGTGCACGCCTGCTTTCTTGTCTGCACGCAGGCACACGTGTGCACATGCATGCCTTACACGGGAGTTACAACTTACATACACACATTCGTTTCCACCCACGAGGACGTAGCCTCCCATCCTGGGCCTCACGCATGATCCCTCACGTCTGCCCTTGCACTCGTGTGTGTGTCCACACCCGGCCGGAGCTCTGCTTCTCACCTGCTTTCGATGGTATTTCCAGAGCATTTACTCTGTATCGGGCCGCGGGCTTGGGGCTGCAGACAGAGGTGAGAAAGTTGATATAGCCCCTACCCTCATCCCGGAGACAGACGTTCCACAGAGGAGCCCACGAATGATGACTGATTGCAGGTTTGGGTCAGTGCGAGGAAGGAGAAACTTTTCTGTGATGAGGGCTTCCATATAGCTTCTTGGTGTTGGGTTTACCCTAACGAGTAGGGATCGAGGTGCATGTAGGGCTGGGGTGCTTCTGGGAGGAACTGATGACGAACTGTGACATTTTCCAGGTGAAGGACCATCTGGGCAGAGGGTATGGCCCGGGCAAAGAGAGTGAGGCAGGAAATCAAGAAACATGGACAAAGTGATAACCCCGAGACCTGGGGGAGGGGAAGGTGGGTCTGGTCTGGCCAGGCCAGGCCACTGGTAGGTCTTCTGTGACCTGTTTTTACTCCCCACATGTGCACCCCAGGCCCTCCCCACTCCTCTCTCTGACCAGCCCAACCTTCCTGTTGCTGACTTGCCCTGCTCAGGGCCCACTCTGTCTGCCAGCCTCCACCCCGGTCCTCAGCTCTGTCTGACCTACCCTGCAGGCTGCCTGCCTGCTCCCCTCACTCACCCCCGCCAGGGTTCTGAGGTGCATACAGCGTGAGAACCGGCTATGACCACCTGCCAGGGGTTCCCAGCCCGGGACCTTTAGGACCTGTCTAAAAAGCTCCTGGGGGCCAGGCCAGAGCCGGAGTTTGACAGTTGGCTCTCCCTTTTGGACTTATCCCAGACTTGGCTCTCTAGCAGTCAGGGAGCAGCCCCTGTGGGTCCTGAAAGCCTCCCGGAGCTGCTGAGTCTCCCCCCCCCCGCCCCCGCACCGCCCCAGCCCAGTTAACCTCCCTGTTGGCCGGATTTCCCTGTGGATCTTTGGAATGTTGGGAAGGGCTCCCTCATGCCTGAGAGAACCTTCTAACAGAACAGCAGCTAAGGCTTCCAGAGTCCTTCCTACACCAGGCACTGCTCTCCAGACTTGACTTATTTACTCCAAAAGGCAGTGCTGTGGGGACAGCATTGCTGTCCTCTGTTGGGGAACAGTCCCAAGGGCCTGAATTGGGGCTTTGACCTGGACTCTCTTTTACAGAAACTGTACTTTTAACCCCGATTTGCCACTTTGTTCCTCAGAGGGTCCAGGAGCCCAGGCTGTGTTTGAGCTGCAACTGTTTTTTGTTTGTTTGTTTGTTTCTTTTTTTTTTTTTAAGATTTTATTTATTTATTTGACAGAGAGTGTGCGTGAGCACAAGCAGGGGGAGTGGCAGACGGAGAGGGAGAAGGGGAGAAGCAGACTCCTGGCTCGGGAGCCCATCATGGGGCTCAGTCCCCATGACCTGAGCCAGAGGCAGATGCTTAACCCACTGAGCCACCCAGGTGCCCTAGTTGCAGCTGGTTTAGGGGAAGAAGCAGGTGCCTGGGTGGCTCAGTCGGTTAAACATCTGGCTCTTGGTCTCACCTCGGGTCTTGATCTCAGGGTCATGAGTTCAAGCCCCGCCTTGGGGGGGGGGGCTCTGCACTAGGTGTGGAGCCTGCCTTAAAAAAAAAAAGAAGAAGAAAGAAAGAAACTATAGAGGAAGGAGCAATGGCCCAGAGAGGAAATGGACTTGCTAAAGGTCACACAGCAAGCTGGTGGCAGTGGGTTTGAGTTTCCTCTGCCCTCACCAGCTGCCGTGACTGGGCGTGAGCCTCTTTCCTGACTCCAAACAAGGAAGAGATTAGGGAAGAAACCAGGAGAGTGGGACCCTCAGGGGCTGGCAGAAGGGGCATCGGGTAAGGGCTTCTTGGGTTCCTGGATCTGTATTTCCTAAGTCATTAAGCCGTTCGTTTATGTTCTTAGCATCTTTCTGAATGTGTTCTGTATTTGGAAGTGCTCCCCACGGTGCCTGGCATGAACCGAGTACTCTGTTCCTCTTCTTGTCCGTTCATGCCGGCAGAAGGACTTGCCTGTGAGGATGGGAGCTGGGGGTCCCCAGGGGAAATGGAAGTAGAGAAGTAGAGAAGGGCTTGTGTTCAAAGCCTGCAGAACATTCTCTCAGTCTGAAAAGGGTAACCCGGCCCATTCTCTAAATGAGAGCCCTGTGGCTCTCGGAGAGGGTGGTGTCTCTGGGTGGCTGGTGTGGGGGAAAGGGAGGGACGGAGAGGCGAATGGCAGCATCCTAGCTTCCACTGACCAGGGCACGGGTAGCAGCCCTGCTCTTTGCAATTAGTCCCTCCCTCACAATGAGAACTGCCCTTCCAACTCAGCCAGGCTGCGGAAACCCAGCCTAACTGGATCCAGGACCCTCGGGAGGCTCTGTCCTCACAGGAAGTTCCCAGGAGCAAGCTCCCGAGGCTGGCCTGGGTCCTGGGGATGGGGTGGGGCCCAGCAGCTGGGGCTCGGCCCTCTGGGCCGCATGGAGTAGGGACATGTGGAGGGCAGAGGGATCGTGAGAGGCAGACTTGGAGCACATGGGTGTCTTACAAGCTGGGAAGATGGGGAACCTCAGCTTCTCCCCTTTAGACCATCTCCTGCCTGTCACTTCCAGGCTGTCCTTCTGGTCACATATTGTCCTGTCTACTGAAAACCTTGACTGTGGCCTTCCCGTGCTCAGAGACCTTCCATGGCCCCCCACGGCCTTTTATCCAAGCACCATAGCCTGGAACTCTGGCCCTTTGTCAACTTCCCCAGCCACTCTTCCCTCCATCTTCTGCAAATCCCTGCACTATATCCACACCCGACCAAACGTGATGCTTTGTGCATTCCTGCCACTGGACCTTGGCACATGAACTTTTTACCCCCTGGCCTGCCCTTCTCTGGCATCTCTTGACCTCTCTGCTTTCCTCATTAGTAAGTCCCACCTTTGTGAAAGCTTCATGCATCCCTCAGTGGGATGAGCTCATCTTTCCAGGAACGCCCCTACCCCATAGCTCAGCTGAGCCCCAGCAGCAATTTGTCACTCTGGGGCAGGGACCATGGTTGAGAACCCTCAGCTACCCTAGGAAGCTAGCAGTTTGCTGTGTCTTTGCACACACTGCCCCTCTGCTGGGGATGTTGTCCCTCTACCCTTGGCTCTCCTGGCAAACTTCTCAGTCTGTAAGGTGCACGTGGACAGACCCCCTCCTCTCTCAGGGTCAGCCCTTCCCTCTTAGTGAATGTTTATTGAGCACCTGGCATGAAGTAGGCATCTGAGCACTTACTACCTGGCCAGAGCTTGGCCCTGGGGCCGCATTGGTGGCCCTGTCCTTGTGGGTCACGACTGGAGGGATTATCTGGAGGCATGATAGAGAGGCAGCAGAGAAAGCAGGGGGCCGTGGGTGTGCACGACAGGGCAGTCCATTGCGTGCTGGAAGAGAATTTGAAGGTGCCCTTTAGCTGAAACCTAGGGAAGAGCCGGGTGAGCTGTGGGGCCAAGTCGGGGTGTGGGATTGTCACTAAGAACCAGACCCAACCCTGGTCTCAGGGTGCTCACAGTTACGTGGGGGACTGGGTGGACAAGGAAGCGGGCAGTCCTAGCAGAGTGGAATCAGGGCTGGGGTGGAGGAGATCCAGGAAGCTGGGGGTGCTCAGGGGAAGAGGCCGCAAATACAGCTGTGGAGGGGCTGGTGAGCAAGGAGGCCTCCCCAGGGCTGTGACGCCTGTGCATGGTGGCATGAAAGTGCAACTTGTTTTGGGGGACCTATGGGGGATAGGGTGGGGGAGGCTGTGGGGATGTACTTGCTGGGGATACATGTGGCCTGCAGAGCCTCATTGGCAGAGGCCTCTGGGTGCTGTGCTGGGGATTTGGAACTGTACCCCCAAACTGATGCGAACCCAAGAGAGATTTCAAGGAGGCATGAGTGACCTGGGCAGCCTTTGACCTGGTCCTCCCCTCTGAAGCCCCTTCCTGACTCTGTGCTCCTGGCTGGAGTCTGGGGTGGGGCTGGAGGGCTCATGGTGGGACCTAGCAAGCCCCCCACTCTCTCCAAGCTCTTCTCTCCTTCTGGTAAAACTGCAGGGCCTGAGACCAGAATCCTCGTGGATCTGTGGGCAGGGGCTGGGCTGTCCTGCTTGGCTTAAGCTTGCTGAACCTTTAGTTTCATGAAAAATATGCCTTAAGGAAGTCACATAACTACCCTGCAGAAAAGTCAGAGACTAGGGAAGTGAGGTAAACCCAAACCTGCCATTTCTGCCCTCACCCCAAGCCTGAGGCACCATCACTGCTAGCCTTCTGGTTTTTCCTTCCCTCCTCTCAGTAAATGATGTTTATATAGATGTCATTGCCCTGTCTACACATACAATTTTTAAAAATCTGCTCCCCTCCCCCATCTCCCTGACAACTGCTATATCATGAGTATTTTCTTTTTTTAAGATTTTATTTATTTATTTGACAGAGAGGGAGATCACAAGTAGGCAGAGAGGCAGGCAGAGAGAGAGGGGGAAGCAGGCTCCGCCCCAAGTAGAGAGCCCTATGTTGGGGTTGATCCAGGATCCTGAGATCATGACCTGAGCCGAAGGCAGAGGCTTAACCCACTGAGCCACCCAGGCGCCCCTCACGAGTATTTTCTACGTGACTTCAGGGTTGTTCCAATACTTCCTTCTAACAGATCCAGTGTCAGGTGGAAAGCATGGGCTCTGGAGCCTCACTTTCTGGGTTCCCATTGTACATGCTTGGCTTTGGGCAAGTTACCGAATTTCTCCTTGCTTCAGTTCCGGGTAAGGTTGATATGAGTGTTGAATGAGTCATGACAGTGCCAGTAAACATTGGCTATTAATGATTGCAGACCACGTTTCTGTGTACCATGACTTACAGAGCCATCCTCCTATTTAAAATTTTGGCTCTTTCGTTTTTCGTTATTGTAAAAAAAACCAAAAAACAAAACAAAACAAAAAACCAAAAAGACAAAAACAAAAAACCTCACTGAAGCAAACCACTCTGTACATAAAACTCTGTCTATATTTGGGTTATTTTCTAGGGATAGATGACCAAGAATGGGATCACGAGGCCAGGAGGTCTGAACATTTTTTTTTTTTTTTTTTAAGTTCTTGACACATTACTACCAGACTGTTTTCAGAAGTGATTGTGTGGTGTCTGGCTGGCGCAGAAGGTAGAGCATGTGACTCTTGATCTCAGGGCTGTGGGTTCAAGCCCCGTATTGGGTGGAGAGGTTACTTAGAAATAAAATCTTGGTGGGGGGCGGGGGAAGAAACCTTTGTTCCAGCTTACAGTCCCACCAATGGCTAGCAGTGTCAGTTTCATCTTACATTCACTAGCATTGGGTATTGTCATTTTCTTCTTTCTTTTTGCTATTTTAAGAGGTGAAGCTCATTTAATTTTCACTGCCTGGGAAGCACAGCCATTTTCTGTGTTGATTAGCTGTTAACATCCTTTTTGGTCTGCTCGTCCTTATGGAGCACATATAGCCCCTTCTCAGCTCACTTAGGAAGGTAGGGCTTAGATCTAGGAAATAAGGAACAGAGCGACACCGGGGACAGTATAGTGCCAGGATGAGGGAGAGGACTTTCCTCTATCCAGGCCATGACCCTTTCAGTTCCCTCCATCTAGTGCATTCATTCATTCATTCAAACATTTATCAGGTACTGTGCAGGGCTTAAAAGACAAATTACTCAGCCGTGAGTGTGCCTGACAATAGAGATGGGCAAGAAAACAGACAGAAAATAGGGGGATCCGTGCTCTGATGATGGATGTGCAGGGCACAGAGGGAACAGAGGAGAGGCAACTGACACAGCCTAGGAGGGTGGAGGTGGAGCAGCCCTGGAAGGCTTTCAGGAGGAAGTGGTTCATACGCTGGAGCTTGAAGATAATTTGGCGTTAGTCAGTGAAGTGGGGAGGATAGAGGGTTCCAGGGAGAGGAGGTAGTCTGAGTAAAGTTTAGGAAATAAGAAAGGAAGTAAAACCCTGGGGGAGCTCTCTGGCTGGCTGGGCAGAGTGTAAGGTGGGAAGAATCACTGACGCCACAGAGGTCAGTCCGGGCCTTGTCTGGAGAGAAGTAGGGAGCCATGGAAGGTTTTAAGGAGGTGAATATCGTGATCTGCTTTTGTATTTTAGAAATCTCACAGCAACTGCAATAGGAGAATGAAACGGAGGCTGTGAGTACAGGCAGGGAAACCAGTAAAGGGACTCTTGGAGTAGCCAAAGGGGGCTTGGACCAGGGCAAAGAAGGTGGTGGAGACCTTTCCCCACCTTCAAACAGCTCCAAAGTGCACGCCGAATGTTCCATCTGCCAGGTAGCCTTTGCTGACACCCCCTGCCGCCTAGCTGGGTTGTACGAACCCAGAGGATGGGGGGCGTGCGGGGCCTGGCAGCCAGCGGTCAGTTGAGTGCCCACCGTCAGCTGACCCTGGCTTCCACCTGCGCCGCCATGCCTCCAAGACCCTCCATCTGTTCCCCCTCTGCCCTTGGGCTACCAGCAATTTTCTGTCTTTTCTTTGAGAATAAATTTATTGTTTTCATTATAAAAGCAACCGAACGACATTACAGAGAATCGAAATCAGACAAACAAAGACAAAAACCGGATCAGCTCCGGCCACCTCTCCCAGCCCTCCCCCTGGGTGTGGTTCCCTGCAGCTTGCTTTTTCTGACGCAGGTTTTTATTTTTGCCTTCTCGTAATCATAGTGTCCAGACAGTTTTGGGTCCTGCTCTCTCCCATTTGCTTCGTTGGGAGCTCATTCCTCTGTGGCCATGGGGTCTGGGCAAATCTCAGTTTTTAATGCCTGTGAGATGGTCTGGGGACGGGGGTGGGAAAGAGTTGCTGACCCGCATCCTGCCGTCCTCCCCCTGGGCTGCCTGTCCTCTTTGTGTCTGTCTGTTTGTACTGTACCTGGACCTCCCAGGGGCCAGGGCCTGCCACCTGCTGTGCACCTTCCTCGGTGACCCCTCTCGTACCCTTCCGTGGAGCTTACAAGGCTGCCCTCGGGCCATCTTCCTGGGAAAGGGTCATGGGCAGATCTGGGTTCAAATCTAGACTTGGCTCTGGGACCTCAGGCACATTACTTAACCTCTCTGGGCCTCAGTTTCCTCATCTGTATCATAGGTCTATTTCAGTAGTAAAGTAATGGCTGTAAAATCGCCTTAGACAGTTCCTGGCCCGCTGTGAGTGCTCAAGAAAAGGGAGTCGATATTATTTTATTTTTTTATTCTCCAGAGAGTTTCTGAGACCATGTTGGGTTAGGTGCTGGAATGGCAAAGGTGAACGAGCACTAGTTGTAACTGTGAGGAACTCACAGTCTCTCGGGGAAGTCATCCAGGGAAACAGATAGCCACACCAGGTGTGATGGCCCTGTAGTACTGCACCAGATCTGGGTGGTGTCCTAACTCCATTACTTGCTAGCTGTGTGACTTTGGGCAAGTTGGTCAACCTCTCTGAGCTGCAGTTTCCTCTTCTGTTAAATGCACATCTCACAGGGGCATCGGAAAGACTCAGTGACGTGATGCATATGACTTACTCAGCACAGTGTCTGGCACGTAGTGGGTGTTGAAATTGACGGTAGCTGCCATTTTATTATTATTGTTATTGTTATTCCCATATACAAGGTGCTGTTGGGAACACAGAGGAAGTGACTGACTGGGGGTTCAGGGAAAGCTCCGTAGAAGAGGGAACACTTGAGCTGGGTCTTGAAGGATGAGTAGAAGTTCACCAAGTGGGAAAGGACACTCTAGGTAAGGAGCCTGTGATTCCAGGTTGAAATCTGTCAATGAGGGGTTTGTTCTTTGGGGGGGACTAAGGCATTATGTTCATCCCAACTTCCTCACGTGCCCTCCCTGCTTCCTTCTGGGTCTGTCCCTGAGGACTAACCCTCCTGCAACAGCGCCCACCTGTGACTCCGTGTCCTGGTGGCTGTGGGTTCCTGCTCTGTGTCCCCATCTGTCCATGTTTGGGACCATAAGTCTGTGTCTGTCACGTGTGTCCGAGTGTGGGGCCGTCTGCATGTTCCTGTGACTGTGTCTACGGGGGGATTCCGAGGTCCTCCTGGGCCACACGGTGCGGGGGGTTGGGGGGGGTGGGATGCATGCTTCCTTGGCCTCCAGCTCCAACTGGATAGCCAGGCCTCTTTGATCACTTTCCTCCGAGTCCCAGCTCAGGTCCTCCCTGCCTCTCCCCTCCGTCCCCTTCTCCAGGGGCCTCCTAATGGGTGTCTCCTGCCTCTTCCCCTGGTCTCTCCGGTCCTGTCCACACTCATTAGTCAGTGGAGTCTTTCTAAACCACAGATTCTGCCCCATCACCCACCGCTTTGAGTCCAGACTCCAGGCCTAGGATGTTGTCAGCTTTCCCTGGCTGCTGGCTCCAGCCCCATGTCCCCTCTCCCAGTCCACACTGGAACGCTTAGCTCCTTGCACACGGCGTGTCGCTTCTCACCTCTGGGCCTTTGCTCAGGCTCCTGCTTATGCCAGCCATGCTCCCCCCTCCTTTGTTGCCTGGCTCACTCCCGCTCATCCTTTAAGACCCAAAGCAGGCATCACCTCCACTGGGAAGTCCCCCTGATCCTTTTCTCCATCCTGGGTCAGGCCTCTGGCTCTGGGTTGCTCATCCCTTAACTTGGGGGGCAGGAGCAACTGATTTGCCCCAGATCACACAGCTGGTGAGTTGGAGCCGAGATTTGAACCCAGGTGCATTGGGCTCTAAACAAAGCAGGCTGTTCCATGGTCCAGGTGAGGTGATCATAGCTAGGACTCGTGGAGAGGAGTGGGTGGATTTGAGGGAGAATTTGGAAATCCAGTCCTGGGGCAGTGGCTGGTGGTGGATCTGAGCTGGGCAGGGAGGGTTGGGAGGTATAGGGACACGTGTGTCTGTGGCAGGAGCATCTGGCAGATGGGGGTACCCACTCACAGTCAGGAATGGCTCCAGGGGGCACAAGTCTTGGGGGAAGACCCAGTGCAGCTTAGGCTTGCTGAGTCCAAGCGGCCCACCAGACAGGCGAAGGGAGGTAGCTGGAAGGTGGGCCTGGAGCTCCAGGGACAGGCCCCGTCTGAGGGCGGGGACTTGGGACTTGGACTGTATTTAGAGTCCTAGAGCGGGTGGGCCAGCCACGGATGAGGTGGGTGGGACACAGGAGCGTAGCTTGTAGGGGGGAGTTCTGAGAGACACCGAGATAAGGAGCCAGGGTCACAGTTTCACGGAGGGTCCAGGCAGCACGAGGCCATGAGGAGGTGGTCTGGAGGGTCCTTGGTGGCATGTAGCAGGGCTCAGGCGAAAGTTCTTTCATGCAGAAGCTTGTGGGTCACAAGTCTGTTTCCTCCACTTAGCTGGGAGCTCCTGGACAGCAGGGTGCCCCCTTTTGCCTCAGGTCCCCCAGCTCTCAACCCCGTACGGCCCAGAGGATGTATCCAGAGCGAATGGATGGGCGGATGGTGGATGGGCCCACCGTTTTCAGAAGCAGCACTAGGTGTTTTGTTCATCCAACTTTCTGACTTCACCTTGTGGAGCAAGAAAAACGAAACGGTAGTGCGCTTGCCCCGCCGTGAGCGTCCCGGCTGTGTGTCTCTCGGCTCACAGCAGTCTCGCCTTCCCTCGGGGGCTTGAAGACCAGTGGACACATCCCGCCCAGCCAGCAGCCTGTCCTGCCTGTCCCCACAGGACCTTACAGGCACAGCCCACTTTGCTCCTCCGCCCCTGCCTCGGCCTGGCCCTCAGGCTGCTGCTCCCTTTGACCTCAGTCCCCCTTGACTCCAGAGCTTCTGTTGCCTTCTCCCCACCAGCATTCCGGCCCAGCCCCTTGGCAGGCCTTTAGCACCCTGCTGGCTGGCCAGTCCCTCACTACCTCCCCTCTCTGGCTCTCTCTTTGGTGCCTGAAGGTGACGGGCTCATGGACCCAAACCTGCCTCGTACTTGCACACATCCGCGCCTCTGCTCGGGCTGTGGCCTCCTGCCCTGTCCACCTGTCCCAAACACACACCTGACCAGTCTCCTGCTTCAGACCCCTCCTTTCTGACAAGGTCGGAGCAGCTTCACCCAGTCCTCACCACCCTAACTGCTCACCTCTGGCGATGGCCCGTCACGTCGTGCAGGCCCCCAGGTTGCCCAAGGGGCCCCCCACCCCACGGGCTGGCTGGGAGCCTCCCTGCAGATCCTCCTGAGCTGTACCTGGCAGTGGGCCTGACACCCAACAAATGGTCAACCCCCGCCCACCTTCCTCACCTTTGATGCACAGGAGGTATGTGCCAAGGCCAGGGGCACAGACTGAATCATGAAATTGCGACCAGCCAGAGAAGGACATGGAGAAATTAGGCGGAGACCGTGGGGATCAGGTTAAGTGGCCCAGGGCAGACCATTGGCTTCTGTGAGCCTGTTTGTCCAGCAGGGGCGAGGGGCCATCCCTGCCCGCCCAGGGACCTGATGAGTGGCAGAGAGGATGCTTGACCCCAGCCATGGGACCCTAGGCCGGCCACCTTCCCGGTATCTCCCTGACCAGGCTGGGCCTTTGGGAAGCCTGAACTTGGCATTGAGCTGAAGAGGAGGAGGAGAGGGTAGCCTCCGCAGAACTCCGAGGAACAGCTGGAGCAGTAGGCAGAGCCCTGGGCTGGGTCAGGCCTGAGGCAGAGTGGCCTGTTTCACCCCATTTCACAGATGAGGAGCATTGAGTCTCTGAGAGCTGAGGCTCAGCATCGCAATGCCGTGCTCCCTTTGGTCTCCCCTAACCTTGTGGCCTGGAGCAGAGTGCTTCCCTCTGCAAAATGGGGGTGAAACTATTCCCTGCTTCCTGGGGGCTCTGGGGAGAATGCCAGTGGACACAGAAGAGCTTTGTAAACTGCCACATTGTGTGTGGTTGTCCTGAATTCTGATGATCATTCCTTCATTTATTCACTCTGTCATGCAACTCATGTTGTGGGTCACCTCTCGGCGTGGCTGCCGGGGATACTGAGATGGGTGAGACAGGTGTATCCAGTTCCCGGCTTCCCTTCCCCCCAGCCTGGAGTCTCTTCTCCCTGGCTCTCCAGCTCCGTTCCCTTCACACTTTCCCTGGTGGACAGCAGGTCCTGAGGCCGCTGGATGAGTGAATGCCTGCCCCCGGGCAGTGCCCTTTGTATCCTAAGACAAGGCATGTTCACGAGCTTGCGGTCAGGATGCCTTGCCTTTCTCCTGAACAGCTAAGGGACCAATCAGCTGGACTTTGGAGTTAGGCAGATTAGAGCAGGGATCTCAGCTCTGCTTCCATGCTGTGTGACCTTGACCAAGTCACTCTACCTCTCTGAACTTGAGTTTCAGTTATAAAATGGGATGACGAGAGTACCTGTCTTTGAGTGTTGATGTGCCTGGCACAGAGAGGCAGTTGATAAGTGGCAGCCTCCTCCCTGTCATTATTGTGTTGAGGTCTTTCTGAGAAAGGGGTCTGGAACAGTCAGGGAGAACTCTAGGCAGGAAGGGCTTATTTAGCCTTGGGCTGTAAGGGAAGGACAGCTTGATGTCTGTGGGTAGAGGGAGCAGGAGAGCCCTTAGAGGCCAGGGGCTGTCTGACCCTCAGCCTGGCCAGGCTCAGACCTCAAGCGGCCCCCAGGCTGGGAGGGAAAGGCAGAGATGGTTTTGTGTAGGTATCCAGCCATTTGCATGTGGTTTATTGGCTCAACCAGGGACTGGGGTTTGCAAAGCAAATTCCCCAGAGGAAAAGGCTTGAGCAAATCCGATTTCTAGTTTGACTCTGGCACCCAGCCCTGTCGTCTAGGACGGGTCCTTCCCCCTCTCTCCAAGCCTCAGTTTCTTCACTTATAAAATGGCATAATAATACCTCCTATGCCTATTTCTCAAGTAAAGATTATAAGGGTAATCTGTATCAAAAGTCTTTATTAAGAGTGTTGAGATTAGATTGTATTGAGAGTTTTCTCCTAAAACCCTCTGCCTGCAATTCCACTAGTTGCTCCTTGGGCTTCTAGGACCAGGAAAAGAGGTCGAAGGCACTTCACTTTGGCCTTTCCTGTCAAAATAAACAGTTTCACTTAAGCACCAATACTGGTAGGTATTTAGGCTAGTAATTTCTGTTTAGGGAGAGAGCGATAGGAGAATTTTGGTGGAGAACAGGTTGGTTCAGAATGGTCCTGTAAGTCACTTTTCTTTTTTTTTTTTTAAAGATTTTGTTTATTTATCAGAGAGAGAGAGAGAGAGAGCATGCGCACAAGCAGGGGGAGTGGCAAGCAAGGCAGGGAGAGGGAGAAGCAGGCTCCCCGCCGAGCAAGGAGCCCCATGTGGGACTTAAGCCCAGGACTCGGGGATCATGACCTGAGCCAAAGGTAGAGGCTTAACTGGCTGAGCCACCCAGGTATCCCTGTAAGTCACTTCTTGACTTACTCTCGGGTTGCAGGAAGATTGGAACCCTCTGGAAGAGTAAAATAGCTCTGAAGGCCCATCCTTCATGCTGCCCTGGTTGAATGGCCTAATTGCCCGGGCCTGCCATGGAACTTGGAGAGGTGAGGGTCATCAGTAGACTGTCACGTAATTCTAGTGAAGAGCCCCAAACTGTCCTAGCTGCAGGCCTCCCCAAGTCGCTCCTTTAGCAGAGTGTGCTGACACATCCTTGTAGGTAAAATGTTGCACGTGTCCATGCGTGTTTCTTAGAGGCAGCTTTCCAGAGGTAACAATTTTTGGGGTTAAAGGGCAGTAATCACTTGGGTCTCTGTAAACCATAGTACCAGATTGCCCTTCAGAGTGGCCATATCTGATGACCCAGGCTACCCTCTTGTTCTGATGAAGATGTCTGCCCTCAAGGGAACAGCGGTCAGAAGGGCCAGGATCTGGGTTGGGCAGTTGCCTCTGTTCTGTGGCCGTTTACAAAGTTGCTCCAAGACTCCCCAGTGTGTCTCTGTCTGGCGGGAGTGGGGGTGGGGTGGGGTGGGGGCTTCTGTGTGAAATCCATGGGTCCATGGGGTGGGCTCTACAGCCTTGGGCCCTTTCTGGGGATGGGAATTGGTCTGCGGCATCAGGGTGATGGGGGGACTGGGAACATAGCTGGTCTGTCTCTGACCTTTGCCCTCTGGGGCCCACGGAGGGAGACACTGAATTCTTGACTTTTCAGCCTAGGGACGTGGTTGCCTGGGCCTGGGAGGGGGCCTGCCCTGCTGCAGGGTGAGTGTCCCACGAGGGTGGGGGTCCCAGACACTGGGCCAGACTTGAGTGGGCATGGCTGATGGGAGCTCACCCCAGGCGGGTGGGGAGGGTCCCCGTGACAGTCGCTCTCTCCCCGCAGGATGGCCGAGCCTCGATTTAACAACCCCTACTTCTGGCCCCCTCCTCCCACCATGCCCAGCCAGGTAAGACGAGCGCGTTGTCCTCTGGCGGCCCAACCCCTCTCGGAGCCGCTCTGCTTTGCCTGGGGCTTCGGTCTGGCCTGTGGGGTGGTTCACGAGGCTTCCGGCTCGCGGGGGACCCGCGGCCTGGGGAAGGGGTCCGGATGCGGCCCCAGCCCCCTCAGGGCGTCTCCTCTCCCGCCCACAGCTGGACAACCTGGTCCTGATTAACAAGATCAAGGAGCAGCTGATGGCGGAGAAGATCCGGCCGCCCCACCTGCCGCCTACGTCGGCCTCCTCGCAGCAGCCGCTGCTGGTGCCGCCGGCCCCGGCCGAGAGCAGCCAGGCCGTCATGTCGCTGCCCAAGCTGCAGCAGGTGCCGGGGCTGCACCCGCAGGCTGTGCCGCAGCCCGACGTGGCGCTGCACGCGCGCCCGGCCACCAGCACCGTCACAGGTATGGCGGGCTGGGAGGGGGCGGGGCGCAGGCCAGGGGGAGGGGGGCTTGTCCTGGGAGGACCCCCGCCCCCTAAATCCACACAAGAGCCCTGACCAGACTTGTGGGTGAGGGAAGGGGCCGGTGTGCGGGGAAAGGTTGGCTGTTCATGAGGGAAGTGGGTCAGGAGGAGGGAACAGCATATGCTAAG
Source organism: Mustela erminea (assembly GCF_009829155.1). Classification (NCBI taxonomy): domain Eukaryota; kingdom Metazoa; phylum Chordata; class Mammalia; order Carnivora; family Mustelidae; genus Mustela; species Mustela erminea. The sequence continues at coordinate 84,943,827 of NC_045623.1, read as the reverse complement.
CGGGTGTGTGGGTGGGAAGCAGAAGGTCAGCCGGGGTGGGAGGGCCAAACCATGATGAGGATGGTGTTTACGCTTGTAATATGGCAGCAGGTTCCAGGTGAGCGCCTGTGTGTGCCCAGCAGTGGTCACTTACTACTCCCAGCAGCCTGTGCGGTGGGCACTGACAGTATTAGGTTGAACCCTCGACCGTATTTGACTTAGGAAACAACCATTCAGTTCTCACCGTGAGGTCTCCACTTAACAGATGAGGAAACCGAGGCAGAGTTGCAGGGTCAGTAGGAGGCAGAGGCAGGCAGTGTGGTTCGAGCCCGGGTGTTAATGACCCTTGGCTTTAGCTGGTCTCTAGAGGGGAAGCAGACCAGATGTGAAGGGCCCTGTGGGCCAGGCTGGGCAGTTTGGACTTGACCCTCGGGCAGTGCAGAGCCGTTGAAGATTTTTAAGTAGGGGAGGGAATTGCTCAGATTCGGGTTAGAAAGCTGGGTCTGGGTGCCAGGTGGGGGACTGGCTTGCTGGGAGAGGGAAGGAGTCAGGGAGATCTGTAGGAGAGTGGTGGCCTGGATCAGGCAGTGGCAGTGGGCACGGGGAGAAGGGGACAGATCTGAGAGTTGTGGAGGGGAATGGACAGAGCTCGGTGCTGGGCTGGCCGCAGGGGTAAAGAGAGGGAAGACCTGAGGGAAGAGCCCAGGCACGGTTGGGGGGAGGGCAGGAATCACAGGAGGAAGCACGGGGTAGGGAAGGAGGTGAGCTCAGTCCTGAGGGGTGTCACGAGGCCGGGGCTGCCTGACGTCTACCTCAGAGCCTGGTGGACAGGCTTTCTCTGGAGGCCACGGCAGCCGGGCCTTTGTTCCTCCTCTGGCTCACCCCTGCCTTTGGTCGGGCGCCTCTGCCTTTCTCCTCATTCCCTGCTTCTCTCAGAGACGCCCAGGAATTATGGGACCCAGTGAGCCTCCCTGAGGCCCCAGCCACACTCTGCACAACCCCCCTTATTATGATTTTATTAAATTTATTTTTTTCATTATAAAAGTAATATTAAAAAAGTAATATAAGCATATTAAGGGAAATTTGGGGGAAAAAAAAGAGAAACTAAGGGAAAAAAACGCACTCATAATCCCCAGCTCCTAACCCAGCAGTTAAGGAAAGCCTTTTGGTTCATTTCCTTCCTTTTCCACCTTTTTTGTTTATTTTTTAATATGTGTGTGTGTGTTTTGCTGAGCTTGTAGAAGGGCTATACCCATGACTTCAACTCACTTTTCCTACTCAACCATTCTACCGTGAGCATTTTTAATGCTTTTTTTGATTATAAGGGTAATTTGTAGTCCTTATAGAAAATGTAAAGATTGCAGACAAGCTGAAAAGAGAGAAAATTAGCTTTCGTCCTACTATTGTTAGCGTTTTCATATGTTTTCTCTATAATTTATTTTGTTTTATCCTTTAATCACAGATCTAAAAAATGGATGAATTCACCAGGTAAAAATTCAAATAATATAGAAGCAGCTAGACGCAGTATGAAAATCTCCTTTTACCAGAAAATTCTTTTCTCCCTAGAGAGAACCACAATCTAGACACAAATTTAGTTGGGTGTGTCTTCTCAGAGCTATTTCTGTGCATTAATGCACACATCTGTATTGCCTGTTACCTACTTAGGAAGCTTAGGTGTGTGTGGTTTTTTTTAAATAGATGGGTTCCTACCATCTGCGATTTGCTTTTTTTCACCTGACGACGGCACATTTGGGCGTTCTCTCTCCATCACTGCACAGAACCTTTCTTGTTTTTGTGGCTGCTCAGTCCTTCATAGTGAAGATGGACCACATCTCTTTACAATGCCCCTGCTGAGGACAAACGGGTTGTGTCCAGTTTGGTTGTATGGAAGATCCATATACACAGATCTTGTGCTCGGGGGCAGATATTTCTTTATGGGCAATTTCTAGAAGCCACGTTGCTTCGTCAGAAGTCATGTACATTTGACGTATTAATGGCTTCTGCCAGTCAGCCCTCCATTGAGGGTTATAAATGCAGCGGCGGACATGAATGCTTGTCCATCTCTGGATCTTACCTTTCTCAATGGTGAGATTTTTGGTTTCTTTTTAAAAGAAGCCTTCTTTTAGTCACATGAAAGGTACCATTTTCAGCTTTTTGTTGGCTTCACCTGATACCGTAAACGTTTCTAGTCCCCTCGTTTTTAAAAGAATGACTTTTATTACAGAAGTTTATTTTATTTTTGTTTCCTTTTCCCTTTTGTAAAGGCTTTCATTTATTTTCAGTAATCTCAACACCCAAGTAGAGCTTGAACCCACAACCCCGAGATCAAGGGTCAAACACTGCCCCTCCAACTGAGCCAGCCAGGCGCCCCTATATTACAGAAGTTTTTTTTTTTAAAGTTCGTTGTCAAAGAATCAAAGTACAGTTAAGTCGAAATGCTTTAAAAAAAATTACTTCTAGCTGTACCATCCACATCACTTTAGGTATATCTTCTTCTCCTACTTACCTTTTCTATGCATACATGTGCTGGTTTTGTTTGTTTGTTTTGTGTGTGTGTGTTTTGTTTTACAAGCATAATTTTTTAGACGGCAGTTAATGTTCAGTGGAGAAGACTGATCACGATGTATGGACCCCTTCCCTAATGTTCCATATTTCAGTTCCTCTAGTTTTTTGCTATTGCAAATAACACAGTAGTGAACATCTTTGTGCTTTTTTCCTGTGGTTTGGAGTATTTCCAAAGTGCCTCTGTTACCAAACCAATTTAGTTCTTCGGTGTGTCAGGCCTCTTATACATACATGGGCCTCTCATGTAGTTAACCTGGGTAATTTATGAAGGGAAGGGGAGGCTTGGAAAGGCCTCTGCAGCTGCCTCCCCTCCATGTCTTCTGCAGGTCTGGGGCTCTCCTCCCGAACCCCGGCTGTGAGCACGTCGGAGTCGAGTGCGGGCACGGGTACCAGCACCCCGTCCACACCCACCACCACCAGCCAGAGCCGCCTCATCGCCTCGTCCCCCACCCTCATCTCAGGGATCACCAGCCCCCCCCTCCTGGACTCCATCAAGACAATCCAGGGCCACGGCCTGCTTGGCCCCCCTAAGTCCGAGCGCGGCCGCAAAAAGATCAAGGCAGAGAACCCAGGGGGGCCGCCTGTCCTCGTAGTTCCCTACCCCATCCTGGCCTCGGGCGAGACTGCCAAGGAGGGCAAGACATACAGGTGGGGGTCTTGGTGGAAAGGGGTCCACCAAGGGGTCCACCATGGGCTTGGGGGGCTGCCCTTGGAGCCCAACAGCTGGGGCTGGAAGGGGACCCCAGGGGCTGAGGGCAGGTGGGTGCCAGGTCCTGAGGAGCGGGGTTCTCTGCCAAGCCCCAACCTCAGCCCCTTCACAGGTGAGTGGGGCGGTCCTCCCCCTGCTTATGCGGGGCTGCTGGGGGCCCAGCTCACCACAGCCTGCAGCAGGGGGAATCCATTCGTCCTCCCTGCAAGCAGTGTCCTCAGCCCTCAAGTTAGAATCATCTGGGGAGCGCTCAGAAAATGCCAGTCCCAGGAACGGACCTCCAGAAATTCTGATTTAATTTGTCAGGGGTGGGTGGGGAACATGCCAAGGGCCAGTCAGCCCTTTTTGAAAGCTCCCCAGATGCTTCTGATGGGCACCTAGGAGAACTTCTTACTCTGAGTGTTAAGGACTGTGGCCCCGGGCATACCTCCTCAAGATTGCTGGACCTCTCTCCTCTGGGAAATGTCAAGCAGTCCCCTGCTGCTGTGACTAGAGTCCCCCTTGGGAAGAGCCTTGGCCTCTAGATTGAAGGTTTTCCAGGCTGGGAGCCTGCCCCCTGACTTTCCCTGGTGGGCCTGTGCCCCCGGGGTTCCTCGCTATGCGGGGTAGAAGTTCTATGGGTGCAGGAGGCCCCCTGTGCTTCCGGACAGAGGGTGGGGGTCTTCCCAGCTGTGAAAGTGCCTCTTGCCCCGCAGGTGTAAGGTGTGCCCGCTGACCTTTTTCACCAAGTCTGAGATGCAGATTCACTCCAAGTCGCACACCGAGGCCAAGCCCCACAAGTGCCCGCACTGCTCCAAGTCCTTTGCCAACGCCTCCTACCTGGCCCAGCACTTGCGCATTCACCTGGGCGTGAAGCCCTACCACTGCTCCTACTGTGATAAGTCCTTCCGACAGCTCTCCCACCTCCAGCAGCACACCAGGTAAGGGGCCTGCCTGCTGCTGCCCTCCCACCAACCCCCTTGCCCCCGGCAGTCAGTCTCGGCTCATGTGCTGGGTGCATGGACCTGGTGTGGGAGGGGCGAGGACCTGCTTGCTCTAGGTGCCCACTGCCCCGGCAGTCAAGACCAAACTCCTTTACTTGGCATATGAGGCCTTTGATGATATGACCTTTGTAGACCTCACTGGCCTCTGCTGTCACTACTGTGCCACCCTTCCCCCCGTTTCTCATCTGCTGTGTCCTTTGCCTAAAACACTCTCCCTCTTCTTTATCCTGTTTCTCTGGCCCTCTCCTAGCCATCTCCTTTCAGCTTCCTCCCGGAAGTCCTCCTGGGGCCCACAGGCCCCGTGCGTCCCCATCAGATCAGTGGCAGGCTGCCTTGTATGTGTCACATTCTCTGTCTGCCACCTAAAATATATTGGGAGCTCTTGAAGACGAGGGCTTGGCCCCATATCCCCAGCGTGTGGCACGTAATAAGCATCTGGGCGTTTGTGGGATATCTGTGGCATAAGTAGAACTGTCTTTTATAGAACATATGATTCATCCGTTTAACAAATATTTACAGAGCCTCTGCTCCAAGACAGGCATGGTTCTAGGTGCTGGGAACACAGCAATGAACAAAACACAAAAATCCCTGTTTTTTCAAAAATCCCTATAGAATAGGCATTCTATCTAGTGGAGTGCGTGAAAGAGAGATTCAGAAACACAAATGCTTTAACAAAAGACAGATTTTTGCAGGGGAGTATAGACATCAGAAAGGCTGACTCGCCACTTGCCAAATAAAAATACCACAGGTATTTAAAGAAGCAAACCAAAGGTTACCAAGATTACAGTAGTTCAGCTCCTCAGAGGGGAAGGAACACAGCCCTCCCTGCCCCCACCCCCAACGACGATCATGTATATCTGCAAGCGTTGCTGTGTGTTGGCCAGTACCAGTTTGGGAAAGTCAGGGGTGCAGTAGGTTTTGCTACAGAGCTTGTAACTTGAAGGAAGTGATCAAGTTTTCTCTCTTTGGGGCACTGATGTGAGACAGACCCTCATTTTTGCTTTTAGCGTTTTTTAAAATTGTCGTTACTGTTGTGATTTATTCCGCTATGTCTGCTGTCTTTGTAGGCTTTATCACGGGGCTCAGAAACGCCTTGTTGGTCTAGTTCTTGGACTTGGAGGTGTAATGTGTAGGTTTGGTAGTAAGATAGCAATGGGGGAGTGCCAGCAGGACGAGGCCTCTGTCCGTTCCTGCTGCTCCTGTGCCTCCTAAGGCATAAGGTTTGGACCACAGTGGTTTGTCCTGGTAATTTTCTCATGTTTGTCATTACTTTGATTTTTTTTAAAAGTTTGGTCAGTTTTCTGGACACAGGCCATTGTAACGAGGTGATGATTAATAAGCAAAGTCTCGCTGGGTGTATGGCTGTTAAGATCAGAGCATATGATGCCAAGGCTTTAGAGCTAACTTCTGTCAGGAGGCTTCGTGGAACCTCTGGGTCATTATTTGAATCGGTGGGTGTGAAAAAATTTCTCAGGGTATTATCTAAGATCAGAAACCTCGAACCATGCTCGTCAGCCTTGTCAAGTAGTGCCTGTACAGCCGGTAACGATAGGGGTGACTTCCTTTTGCAGAATCCCCGTTTGTCAGTGTTTTGGGCTGATAGGAAGTAACTTTTTCTGTAACCTTAAATGCTGGATGGGAATCCGCAAGCCAGGAAGCAGGTCCTGGGCAGCTTCCCGGGGAGGCCACATCCCACATGGGAAGGACGGTCCATGTGTTTTACTCTCAGGCTTGTCATGCCTAATATAATGAAATTTGTCATTAAGTGTGACATTTCTGGCACGGTCATGGTTACAAATTTGATTTACCCAATTATATCCTGTTGGGAAGGAGGATAGATTCTTACTGACCTTGCATACCGAACTAATGGCCATGAAGAGAAAGTGGTCCCAGGGAAGACACTGTGGGCAATTATTCTGAGCAGTTTTATAGTTTGGGGCCTATAACATGCTGTTTTCAACAGAACTGTTATTTTATTTTATTATTATTATTTTTTAGATATTTATTGATTTATTTTAGAGAGAGGGAAAGAGTATGGAGGCAGGGGAGGGAGGGGCAGAGGGAGAGAGAATCCTCAAGCAGACAAGCAGACTCGTCGCTGAGCGCACAGCCTGAGGTGGGGCCCACGACCCCAAGATCATGGCCTGAGCCGAAATCAAAGAGTTGGACATTTATCTGATTGAGCCGTCCAGGCGCCCCAGTAGCACTATTATTTTAAAATTTCCTTGATAAGTCATGAGTTTATATCTAATGTTAAATTTTTATGGTGTCCCTCCTCCCCCAGAATTCTGAAGGATTAGTTAAAAAGGCACCACTGAAGGAATATTTTATTCCCGGTTCAAATATAACCTCCTAAATCAAGGGTTAGAGGTATAGATCAAAGAAGAAAAGGGTCTTCTCGTATCACCTTTTGGAAATAGGAATGAACCCCACTTAAATCACTTTCATTCAGCTCGAAGTCATAGTACCCGTCCTGCTGATCTTGGGTGGTCCATCTGCTTTGCCAGGTTGTCTGCTTCTGGACTTGCAGACTCTTGGATCCTGCCTTGGCCTCGGGCAGTGTCGGGTCAAGGCAATGGTATCAGCGTGGCTGGAGGCTGTGCCCATTCATCTGTTCTCTGGAGCCTAGAGAGCCAAGTGTGTGTGCTACAGCCCTCTACTGAGGCCATAATCTCTTGATGTCTTCTTCAGAAGACTCCACTTCTGACCGGAAGGAGAGGCCTCTAGGCAGGTGGGACTGGGAACTGCAGATTAGGAGGAATGACTGGTCCCTTTATTGTAACAAGAAACATTTATTGTAACAATCAATGTCAGAATGGAGGAGAATGGAGTCTTCTATTAAGATAGAATGCATGATCCATTTTTTCAGATTAGGAACATATTTTGGGTAGCAAGGATATTGACCCATCTTTGCTCTTTAATTATCTCATAAAGCATATGTTAGGACTATCGCTAATTGAGAAGTATAGTTAAATGTAGAAAACACTTTTTTAAGGACATTTCTTTTTGATTTTTATTGTACATGAAAATAAATTACTGGGTTTTTTGGTCTTCACTTTAAAAAGTGCACAAATTGGGACCGCTAGGTGGCTCAGTTGGTTAAGTGTTTGCTTTCAGCTCAGGTCATGATCCCACTGTCTTAGGATTGAGTCCCATAGGGTCTCCTTGCTCAGCAGGGAGCCTGCTTCTCCCTCTGCCTGTCACTCCTCTCCCCTGCTTGTGTTCTTTCTTTTTCTCTGACGAATAAATGAAATATTTTTTAGGGGCACCTGGTTGGCTCAGTAGTTAAGCGTCTGCCTTCAGCTCAGGTCATGAGGGAACAAGCCCCACATCAGGCTCCGTGCTCAGCGGGATGCCTGCTTCTCCCTCTCCCACTCCCCCTGCTTGTGTTCCCTCTCTAGCTGTCTCTCTCTCTCTCTCAGTCAATTAAATAATAAAATCTTAAAAAAAAAGAATTTTTTTAAAAAGGTACACAAATAACATATATTATATAGCATATATAACTGTATATGATATACTATATATTTGTATATAAATTACATATAATCATATGTAATATAAATATGTTTTCTGTGTATATATATGTACACATAAAATATAAATGAATACACGGAGATTGAGTTATCCCTTCTTTTTTTTTTTTTAAGAGAGGGAGGGCAGGAGAGGGGCAGAGAGAGAGGAAGAGAGAAAATCCCACACCCTACTCCATGCCCAGCTTGGAGCCTGACGTGGGGCTCGGTCTCACAACCTTGAGATGATGACCCGAGCCAAGATCAAGAGTTGGACGCTTAACGGACTGAGCCACCCAGGCCCTCCTCTGAGTGTCTCTTCTTTTGATTGCCAATGTTCTTAAACTTGTATCTTCATAGGATAGCTCTCATTCTAGTGTTTTTCCTAATTAGAAATACAGAAAATACAAAAGGCTCGGTTATTTGGAGCATCACTCTTCTTATAAAGCAATGGTGGCCATCTAGAAAATCCAAGAGCGTTTGGGTGTAAAAGATACTTTGATAACTTTATTATTCTGATGTGGGGCCTGGGTTTGAGAAGGTTAAGGGCACAAAGTTGATAGCCTAGGCGAGATCTGAGCATCGGTCTGGTAGAAAATAAACACGGTAGCAAGTAGTGATAAGTATGAAGAATCCTAGTTTTGGGGCACCTGGGTGGCTCAGTTGATTAAGTGTCTGCCTTCACCTTGGGTCATGATCCCAGGGTCCTGGGATCGAGCCCTGCGTCGGGCTTCCTGCTCTCTGGGGAGTCTGCTTCTCCCTCTGCCCCTCCCCCTGTTTGTGCTCTCTCTCTCACATGAATAAATAAAATCTTAGGAAAAAAATAATCCTTGTTTTTTTCAGAAGTAAACTTTAGTTCTAAAATATTAATCAAAACCATGACCAGAACAGCAATAAAAAATTAACAGGCTCATGAAGGAGGGTATTTTGCCAATGTTTCCTGATCCAGGGTTTTGCTCTTTGTTCTTTAGGACACACTTTTTTCCCCCCCCCCGAGTGATTTGAGTGCGTAATGGTGGGAAACGAAACAAGCCACGTAAGAGGGTCCTGTTAACATTAGAGACAAATTACTAGTCAGTAGACAGGGGCACCTATAATTAAACCAATGTGTCCTAACCCAGTGACAAAGAGGTGGGTGTCCCAAATGCCCAGAAGCCCCAGAATCCATTAGACAAACAAACAGAAAAAGCCAAGCATAAAGAAGCAACCAGATTCCAAGTTCCTTGTTTTAGCCCATTCCACGGAGATTCCTTCCTGCTTTTTGCTCCTCCATGGAGAACCAGTCAAATCCATCATCCAAAGGTGACTGCCAGTAATGACGGGAATAAAAGAAGGTCATGTCCAAGGCTGACCCAGCCCTGGTCTTGTAATAGAAATGGACATAGAAACGGGTTGTGCAAGATTACTCTGGTTGTTGAGAAAGACAGGCCTGGGAGCATTTTGGGGGTAACGTCGTTCAGAGGAGCTGGAGCTCCTGCTGGGACCTCCTTCTGGGAAAGGAAGACACAGCAAGTAAAGAAAAGTGGGGGATGGGCAAAGTGTTCCAGAAGTCCAGAGTTCAGGGTTGGCTTGGTAAATAATAAAGACCCCATGTGTTTCAAAAGGAAGCGAGCAGACCTCTGTAGTGAGTCTGGTGGTCGTGCGAAAGCAGCACATGTCCCACATACGGCAGCCGTTAGCACACGTGTGAGATCACAGCTCTGCAGTGTCGCGACACGAGGGGATGGCAGGGATGGCGCCGGTTTGTCAGCGGGTTACAGAGCTATAGTTCAGCTCGGGCGGCTGGATTTGCTTACTCAGGCTGCAGACTGTTTCTCACGTTTGCTTTTCTTCTCTTGGCTCTGTGACATGTACGTTGTGTACATGTGGCCTGATGCCGGTGGCGCGGGGAGGTGTCGTTTGGCTTCCTCAAGTCCGATGACAGTCGTGGTAATAAACTCCTAACAACCACCAGTCCTTGTCAAAGGCTCCTCGGCACCTGGCCTTGCAGAAGGTGATTCCATACCCCATAGAGTCTGCCCACGGTGTGTGTGACTTTGTGTTTTTAAGTAAGAGACAGCCAATCTGAAAAATGCCACAGGGCGGGGGTCATCTTGAGGAAGGTTGTCTCCGAACCTGCCCTTGTGTGAGTTACCAAGCACAGTGCGCCTGAGGTCAGTCCCCCTGGGGTGCTGTTTATTACCTGCAAAATGAAAGAACAAATGAGAACTAAGGAATCTTCAGTGATTTTATGTAAACATTGAATAAATTCTTTGTCGATTTTCATCAGTTGTCTTAATTAGAAAGGAATGTATTAAAAAGCTATCACTATGAAAATATCTTAGAAATCTTTAGAATAGGTCACTGAATCCTTCCAGTCCTTTCGATCCTTATCTCCGTTTTCGGGCTGAGGAAACTGCGCTCGGGGAGGCTGAGTCACTTTCCCAAGGTCACTCTACAAAAAGGAGGTGGAAGTGAGGTTCGAGCCCAGACCCCCCAGGAGCCTGTGCCTCAGAGGGAGGAAGGGGCTGCGGCGGTCAGGCTACAGGAGAAGCTTGGCTGGGCAAGGGTGCTGGGCATTGCAGGGCAAGTCTCTGGGGTAGTCCAGGGGCCCCAATTTCAACTTGGCTTTCCTGTGTTCCCTGGGGTCCGTGGTGAGCTCCCCTTCACTGCACTTTTGGGAGCCTGGGCTGGGTGCTCCCCTGCTGAGAAGATGCTCTGCAGGGACAGGACTCTGATGTGGGAATTGAGGGCTTGGTCCTAACTTGCAGCTCAGGGACAGAAGGGCTTTGGGGCTGTTTCACTGGGAGCATGCAGCCCAGCCCCCCATTCACCCAGCTGGCAGTTCCTGATGCCCCTTCGGAGCCAGCCCAGTGCTGGGGGGCACACACAAGGGCGGATCGGTGGTCACAGGCAGGCTCTGGCCCAGAGGAACCCCACTGTGACCTGGGAGGCTGGTGGATGTGGAAACTTCTGTGAAAGAGTGAAGTACGTGGGGGCCGTAGCGGAGGACCATCTGGGTCACGCGTTGAAGGGTCCATAGCCCTCCCTAGGGACAGGGACAGCAGCATGAGCAAAGGCTTAGAGGCGTCCTGGGGGAGGCTTGCCCATTGTGGGGAAGTTGGAAGGATGCCATGTTGGGGAGAGCAGTGGTGGAGGGGGAGGCTTTAGAAACCAAGGCCTTGAATGCCGGGGCACAGGGTTTGGACTCTGCCCTGGAAAAGGGAGAGACCATGGAGGTTGCCAGGCAGGGTCCTGGCAAGGTCAGATCCCCGCGCTGCTGCTATGGCGGAGGCCAGGAGGGGAGAGGCTGAGGCTGGGAGTCTAGGGAGGAGGCCAGGGAGCCATGACACTTGGACTGGATGAGGCCGAAGGGCAGTTTCCCATTCAGGAGGGCTTGGTTGGTCCCTGAGGAAGGACCTAGAGTCCTTTGGAGGGTGCTCGGTCAGACAGTCAACAAATGCTTGTGCGGTGTGGAGCGCGTTGGTTACATTGAGCAGACGACTGACCTCACAGAGAAAGAACTCTTTCCTTCATTCAGTCCGCGACTGAATTATTGGGTCCTCTCGGCCACGCCGGGCCCTGGTGTGATGATGGTGAACGGGACCCGGGGAGCACCTGCTCTCAGGAGGCAGCCCAGGAAACAGGGATCAGATGGGGACAGAATCAGTATCCCTGCTTAGGGGCTTGAGAGGGCCTGCAAGGACCAGGCCTGGTCCAGGGGGTCAGGAAAGGCTGCCCAATCAAGGGGCTTTTATGCTGAGAACAGGAGTGTGGGTTTTTGCTGAGTGTTCACTGAGGGAAAAGTGGGCCTGGAAGAGGGGATAGCCTGGGTCAAGGAAGGAGCTTGGAAGCTTAGCAGAGCTTGCAGGGAGGCCAACAGGGACAGGGGCTGAGGGTGGCAGGGGAGAGGCCCAGTGGGTACTGGGGGGTTTTAAAGCAAAATCAGTGCATGTCTGGGGGTCCCTCAATCTCCACTGGTACCCAACCTTAGCTGAATGAATTCCCCAGCCCTGGAGGGGAATGAGAGTGGAATGAAATGGAGGGGGTTGTGGCCTCAGGCGGAGTCAGTCCAGATGGCCGTGAAGGCCCTGTGTTGTAGAGACAGGGTGCTGTGGCTGGGGTGATGTCCCCAGAAACGTGCGGGTAGAATACGGACTCTCAACGCCAGGCCAGCCCAGCTCCCCTTGGAAGGTGTCAGAGCAGCCTGTGGCCGGGCCCTGGCCTTGCACCTGAGCCTGGGCCCTGGGCTTGCCCTTGGCTTCCCGGCTGGTAGAGGAGACAGGAGGGGCAGCCTCCCCTGCCGAGGGTGCAGTGCCCTGCAGCTGTGGTGGGCAGGATCATCAGTCAGGCAGGGTTGCCCGATGAGAAATGGATCTCCGAGCAGGATGGAGGGTGCAGAGGAGCAGGGAGGGGAGCCCAGAGCCCCTGGCGAAGGGCCTTGAATGACACACTCGGGAATCTGGACTCTACCCGTGTTCATAGCTGGCAGCCAGTGACTTCCTGGTGGCGGGGAGGGGTCTTTATTCCAGCCTGTCCAGCAGGAGGACTGCTGCTCCAGGGACCTTAGTTTGTTTGATGAGTGCGTTGTCGGCCAGAGCAGCCCAGTCAGCGAGGTGAGCCAGGGCGTTAGGGGAAGGAACCGAAACTGAGTGGCCGGGCCGGCTTCTCCCTCCACCCGAGGCTCAGAGGCAAAGGACACCAACAAGGTTCAGGCCAGCCAGCCTTCCGCTGCACCCCTGCTTGGCGGAGAGGATTTGCCAGAACAGGTGACGGAAGACAAGCGCAGGCCGAAGGTGGGAGGCTTGCGTGGGCACCTCATCTGGGCCCAGCTCCGTCTGTCCTCACCTGGCCTGTCAGACGAGCATGAGCCACACCACAGACCTGAACAGAAAATACAGCCATCGGCCCTGACGTCGTCACTCTGGAGTCACCCTCTCAGGGAGGACCGCCCTGACCCCCCTGTTTAAAATTGCACATACCTTTCCGCCCAGGGCATTCGTGCCCCACCCCACCTTATATTTTTCTTCTCACTGCACTTATGACATTCTGCATGGGATTTACTCGGTTCGTGTTTGTTGTTTGTTTCCACGAGGCAATGGTTTTGTCTGTGTTGTTCATTCCAAGTGCCGAGCGTGGTGCCTGGCACACGGGTGCCCTGTGGGATAAACGTCGCAGGTGTTTCGTGAGTGCCGACTTTGTGCCAACACTCCGCAAAGCCCCTTAGCGTGTATTACCTAACATTAGCTTCACAAGTGAAGTGAGAGCATATTTTGATGCCCATTTTGCAGATGGGCAAACTGAGGCTCAGTGATTTCCCCCACCACCACCCATGGTCACTGAGCTAGTAGATAGATGGTGGAGCCAGGATGAGAGAACCCAGGAGTGGGAGGGGACAGAGGGGCTGAACTGCAGGGCCTCCCCGTCCCGCATTCTCTCAGTGGCTGGAGTGACCAGGTTGCCATTACACAGACATGTCTCTGATGTGGAGACAGGGCATGAGGCAGAAACTGGGCGAGAGAGAGAGAGAGAGGCTTCCTTCGGGGGGGGAGGAGGCAGGGTGGACAGGGAAGTTCCTGGCAAAGCTGTGGGTTTGTGTTCTTGGCAACAGTGGTCTGCAGGTGGGTTTTGAAGAAGAGGAGGGCGCAGAGTGGTCAGAGCAAGTGGCCGCTATTTAGCTGGAGGGTTGGGCGGGGTGTCTGAGTGGGTGCAGGTGGTGGTTGGGTTCGGTAGGGACCTGTGGGGAGCAGGAGGGCTCTGGTCACAGACTGGCAGACTGGGAGACCAGAGGTTGAAGGAGAAGTGGCAGCTCTTGCCTGGTGCTCTCTGGAGAGTGTGGGGAGGGGAGACTGGGAGGCTTGGGGACCGGATATACAGTGCAGGCCCTCCAAGGCCTTGGGGGCTGGAGCTGGCCGGGTTATCTGTCAGGGACTGTGCCTCACTGGGTTTCCCATTGCAGAATCCACACAGGCGACAGACCCTACAAGTGCCCACATCCTGGCTGCGAAAAGGCTTTCACTCAGCTCTCCAACCTCCAGGTGAGTGCCCATCCGCTTGCCTCTTACCTGCAGGTGCTCGGCCACCCACCCCCTCCCACAGGGAGCAGCAGAAGAGGGTGGGACTGGGCAGCCCCCCTTCCCCACCCCGGGGGGCCTAGCTCCTGACCCCCCACTGTGCTCCCCACAGTCTCACCAGCGCCAGCACAACAAGGACAAGCCCTACAAGTGTCCCAACTGCTACCGGGCCTACTCAGACTCCGCCTCCCTGCAGATCCACCTCTCGGCCCACGCCATCAAGCACGCCAAGGCCTACTGCTGCAGCATGTGCGGGCGGGCCTACACCTCGGTGAGTGCCTGGGGTCCCTGATTCTCCCCACTTACCAGGCAGGGAAACTGAGGCCCACAGAGGGGACGGGACTCCACCAGATCACAATGAGTGGCCGAGCCAGGACTTCGGCTTCCCAGCTCTGTTTTTGGCTGCCCTGGGCCGAGCTGCCAGCCGCCTGGCGGCCTTTAGCCTGGCTTTCCCAGGCGTGGTTTCCTCCAGGTCCCAGGAACACTCAAGGCAGTGGTGGGGGGCCAGAAACCCTGCTCTCCAGAGCCAGGAGGGGGAGGGGCCTCGCCACTGGCGAAGCTGCAACCCCCATTGTGGCCACAAGAAGGCACAGTGGCCCCGCCTGGATCCACCTCACCTCAGGAAAGGCCTGAACAGTAGATCACCTCATCCAGCCCCCTGTCCTGGGTGGGAATTTCCCCGAGCAGAGGCCTTTTAGCACCCATGAGAGGAGCTTGGCCCGTCACTGGGGTGTATGTGTTCGGTTAATGAAATATCCTGGTTAGCAGAGCCCCAGGTAAACCCACATGGATCACTGAGCCTGTTTCCTATCTGGGAAGTGGACGAGGTAACTGTTCTTACCTCACAGGGCTGTTGGCCGGCCCAGTCTGTGTCCAATAAATGTCTGCTAACGCCATTATTTATTCACTCAGTGTTTAGTGAACATTTGTGCCAGGCGCTTGGGCATGGGGATGAATCCAACAGACTCATTCTGTGTCCCCAGGGAGGTTGGAGACTACTGCTGGAAATAGATATTAAACAAGTAACCACCAAATACACACAAAATGACAGGTTGTGGTAACAGCCCTGAGGAGTCTGTCAGCCTCAGTGCATGGTAACCTGTGGGCAGGGTCGCTTTCCGCTGGGGGGCTGTCCGGTGAGTTGTAGGATGTTAGCAACGTCCTTGGCCCCTGCTCCCCAGCAAGCCCCTCGCCAAGCTCTCGCAACCCAAAGTGCCTCCAGAAGTTGCCAGATGTCCTGGGACAGGGGTCAGCTGCCTCTGGTGGAGAACCACCGGTCTGAAGGACGACAGGTTAACGAAGCAGAAGGGAGGCTGGAATGGATTTGGGAAGGGGACACTGGTCTGGGTAGGCCGGCTGAGGGGGTCACATTTCATTGGAGCCCTGAAGGGTAAGGAGGGTAAGAACCCTCCAAGCAGGGAAAGGTGAATGCAAAGACCCTGAGGTGGAACAAACATGGTGCGTTCCAGGAACTGAAAGGAAATTAGGTCACACGAGGCTGTGGTGGGCCCTGTTAGTGAGTTTGGATATGTGCCAGGTGGAGTGGAAGACACTGGGGGACGAGGACTGCCTGGGAGGGTATTTTGAAAGGTCACTGACAGGCAGGGGCCACACCTGGGGTGTTAGGAGTATGTTAGGTGCTGGCCTGGCCGGCAGTTTGCTGGGTGCTGGGTTCCTCACACTGCTCCTTCCCTGGAGTTCAAAGGGCAGAGGAGAGGTGAAAGAGGGCAGAACCTGCGGGGAAAGGGCCGCAAGGGGCGAGGTGGGGCACCACAGAGACCTAGGAGCCCCACTCAGCTGGCTGACCTTTGGCTGGTGTTGGCCTCAAGTTCTCCACATCCACGTCCTCACACCTGCCTCTAGGGGAAGGCTGTAGCTCTAGATGGAGTCCGTCTGAACTCTGGGGGTAGGGGGTGTCCCTAGGCCCCATCCTGAACTGGGCCTGACTGGACTCTCTAGAACAAGAATACTTACCTTTATTTTAAATTTATTTTTGTTTTTAATTAAAGTAAGTTGACTTACCTTTTAAAGTAGGCTCCATGCCCAGGGTGGGGCTTGAACTTATGACCCCATGATCAAGAGTCACAGGCTCCACTGACTGAGCCAGCTAGGCATCCCAAGGTACCTTTGATTTAAAACAAAGAAGGGGGCAGCCATGCTTGATCCCTGCTGCATACCCCACTACTGCCTGTTGGCTTGGCCCTAGGAAAGTCTGGGTGGGCACTACTGAGGGATGACCCTGGTACCAGGCAGTTTTCTAGGCTCAGAGTAGGCTCAGAGTCTGGGAAAGGAACCAGCATCCACACCGGGTGATGATGCCTGCATCACTAGAACTTATGCCCAGTGCCAGTCTGATGCCCTAGAGCCGTGGGGACTGCTCAGCAGGAACTGACCCCCTTCCCCAGCAAGGAGCCCTCCAGTGGCCACTTGTGGGAACTGCAGCCTCCCCTGCATCTCTTGCCCATGGTTGGTTGGTCTTATGTTGTGAATCTCACCCCTGCCCACAGGAGACCTACCTGATGAAGCACATGTCCAAACACACGGTGGTGGAGCACCTGGTGAGCCACCACTCGCCCCAGAGGACGGAGTCCCCCGGCATCCCGGTGCGAATCTCCCTCATCTGAGCCGACCCAAGGCGCCGCCCCACCCTGCCCACTGGCAGACACAGACCCAGGCAGCACCAGGCCCCAACTTCCTCCAGGGGCCCTCCAGGAACAGCCGAGCTCTCTCATGACCTTCCTGACCTTCCAGAAAGCCTGGGCTGCAGAAGCCCTGCCCGGTCCTGCTCCGGGGGCGGCCAGGCCAACTGCAAGATTCTGGACTGTTTTGGTGGCATCCAAAGACGATCTCAGAGCACTTTGAACCTCTCTGTTGGGTTTCTTTTTGTTCCCCACCCTCCACTTGCTTCACTGTTTTTTTTTTTTTTTAAGTTTGTTTTGGAAGTAACAAAAAAGATATTTATTGGCCAAGAAGTTGGTGCTGCTAAGACCGAGAAATTAAAAGAATCGGACAGATGGACACAGAGAACCAGAGGGCAACGTGGGACCTTCTCTTGCCACAGCCTCAGGTCTTGAGGGAAGGCTCAGGCCTGGGTTTCTGGACTGCAAAGGGGACCCTCAGGTGGGAGGGGACAGGAGGCAGCTGGAGTGAGCCACTCACCCCTGGGTGCCCCACTCACACCTCTCGAGCTACGCCTGGGCATTACTGAGCAGAGGGATGCGGCAGCTCCCAACGCTGCCCAGGCTTCAGGAGGCAAAATGAGAGAGGGGCCGGGAGATCTGCAGGACCAAAGGGTGCAGCGTTGGGCTGGGCTGGGCGCAGGCCCAGGGAAATGGGGTGAGGGTGGGCTGGGTAAGACCCGGCCCTCCACTGCCCTGAAGACCACCCCAGTCTACCTCGGTGCTGGCCAGGAAACCTATTGGCTACCTCTCCCACCAACCCAGACTGTGGGCAGGGGGGTGGGGAGGGAGTGGGCCTGGGCTTAGGACCACCCCCCTCCAGAATTTCCTCCAGATGGGGCAGTGCCCAGGGAGGGGTTATTTGTCTTCCCTGTTACGGAGGGGGAATCCCCAGTCCAGGCCCTAGGCCCCTCAGCAGGGAAGGGATCCTCGGGGAGGAGGGTCCCAGGAGCAGACCCTGCCCTCAGCCCCCACAGACACACCCCAATCTGAAAGCCATGCGTGTCCGTGTAAATAGGAACTATGTACAGAGCCCGGAGAAGCCCCTCTTCATCCCCCGGGGAAAAAAAAAAAAAGAAAACTAGACAGAAACTCATCTATATATTCTGTATCTGGAGTTCCGTTTTGAATATTAACTGTGTTATTTTTATACACTTTTTAAGCCTTAACTCGCCATTGATTTACCAGTTTAACGTTTCCTGGGTTTTTTTTCCCCCCACGGGGTTCTCTGCCCCCTTGTTTGACTTGCGTCGTCTGATAACTCAGTATTGTAGCTTTTTGTCCGCATGTTACTACCCTGTAAATACGCTGTTATACATACTGTTAACATCCCATTTGCTTTTTTCTATGGGACCTCCAGGCCACCATATTTAGAACTAGTTACCTTATTAAAAAAGAGAAAACAGTCTGTTGGCTTCTCAGTCTGCATCTTGGTGGCAGGGAGGCAAGGGCAGGTGCCCCTCAGTGCTTCAGGAAACAAGTTTGCATTAGATTTAAGAAAGGGGGTGGGGAGCAAAATAAAAATCGAATGTGGGGGAAGACACTAAACGGGGCAAGAAACAAAGGAATTCCAAACCCTCTGCTCTTTGTATTTCTCTGTTGTGAAGAATAAACTGTACCCGCACCCGGGCGGCAGTGGCGTGTGGCGTGCTCTGTGCGAGGGCAGGGCTGGGGGGCAGCTTTCCATTGCTCCTCTCCCCTCCCCCGCCCCCCAGACTTGGGGAGGAAGGGACATGGCCCCTTACTGTGGGCTAGCCTCACCCCAGCTGCTGAGCCAAGTGCTTGGTGTTGGTTACCTTACAGCCCACTGTGTGTGGGCAGTGGGGGGGTGTCAGCAAACCAAGAGGGGTTTTTTGCTGAGGCTCAAGTTGCAATTAAGTGGCAGGAACACAAATTTCACCCATTTCACCCACAAATTTCATCTCATCCTGAGAAGCCTTTTGGGATGGATGGGGTCCACTGGTGAGGTTCACAGCTCCCACTCCCAGGGGGGCAGCCAAATCCCGTTACCCTGCCTACCTTTGGGGGTCCATTATGAGTGCCCGGACTTGTGGGAGCAATTCCAATGATTGAGGGAATAAAGAAGTCCCCTTTGCATACAGCTTAGCCATGTGGGTCAGTGTTTTGATTGTCTGAGAGGGAAATGTGGGAATTAATTCCCCCAAAGTTTACCAAGGCTGGCCCTCCGCTGGGCATCCTTAGACAGAAGTGATTCTACCAAGAGTCACCATGGAGCTCACCTTCAGGAATTCACCCTGAGCCCTCATAGGCCTTGGGTGTCAAGACTTGGCTCCAAGTGATAGAAAGCCCAATCCAAACACGGATTTATTGGCTTACATAACCGAACAGTGCGGGTGTGAGGCCAGCCTCAGGGCCCAGTGGTGTCTCCAGCTCTCCACTTGGCTTTGTTCTCAGAGTCGGTTTCATCACCGGGCTCCTGTGGAGTCAGCAGCTCCAGCCTCCGGGCTCGATTTCTAGCAGTCTTTCTCCCAGAAGCCCCAGGAAAAGTCTGACTGGGGTCTTCCTTAAAGGAGATGTGATTGGGACTGGTTTACGTACAATCCCCGAACCAATCACTGTGACCAGAACGTTTGTACTTGATTGGCTGAGACCTAGAGCCCCTTTTTCTAAGTCTGGAGCAGAGGGTGAAACCTCAATCTGTAGTACATCTCCCCAAAAGGAAACCAGACATATTAATATCTGGAAGGGGAAATAGGTGTGGAGTTGCCAGGAACTTGTTTTGGATAACTTCACAGGCCTCATTATCTTCTCTGAAATCGACCTCCCATGGCCTTCTATGCTGTGAAGGGCAGCCATGTTTGTATCACATGACCCGATCCCCGCCACAACTGATTGGCCAGCGGTGGACACCTGACTCCACTGCGGGAGCCTTAGACCAGAGCTGCCTAGTGGGGCCCGTGGTGTGTACTGGCAATTACTGTTTATGAGAGTGGACTGGGCATACCTCTTCCCAACTCCACGTTCAGTGAATGTTGTACTTTGAAATCAGCCATGGTGGGATTCATACAACAGAAACTGGCAAAGGCTGCAAATGGGGGCTTTCTTATTCCCGGAAGAGTCAGTTGCTTAACACTTACCAGCACACCACTGGCTCTCCAACCAGCTTCGCCAGTCCATGGTTGCGAGTAAGTCAGGAGATGGTGGACTCCTGAACCCGAAGACCGTGTGGTCCAGGGGTTGGGATGTGTGTTTGGCCAGACACAAGCAGGACAGAGGCAGACAGAAGCAGACAGAGATGGAGGGAGTAGCCGGAGAGCTTGCGTCGGACTCAGTTCCTGACTTCCCTTCTCCATCCTCTGGCCAGGTTTAATTTCCTGCTTGTTCTCACATCGGCGAGTTTAAGTTATGGTGTGACATGGAGCAAGTTACATATGTAACCTCTCTGTACCTGATTTTCTCATATGTATGATGAGCGACATAATAGTAACCAATCTGTAGGGTGGATGTGAGGATTAAATGAATCCATATATGTCTAATGCCTAGAACTGTGCCTGGTATATCGTTAAGTACCAGTGAATGTAATCATGACTGTTACTATTTGATGTGGCCTTGGTTACTCTAAGTCCCTTATGATCAGTGAAGCCTGACTAGACAGCTGATGATGTTTGGCAATTTCAGGGGGTGGCACCTGAGCTGGCCTGGCAGGGTGCGGCAGCAGGGCCAGGTGAAAATTTGACATGTAGGAGCCACACTCTGAGGACTGGGAGTCTGCTTTTCACCTGCCCGCCTGGAAGCCCCCAGGAGCTTCCACTGCCTCTGAGGCCCCCAGCTGGTGCTGAGGACAGTGCTGATTGACAGTGACATGGATGGAGGTGGCTGAAGAAAAAGCTTAGCCCCGCCTTGTGATTCCTGCTTCTGCCCCAAGTGCCTCTAATGCCACCACCCCCGGTGAGGGCCTCTGGGTAAGACAAAGGAGAGAGACACTCCCAAGAGGTCGTCTGTTCCACGGTGCAGCTTCCTTGACCCTTCCCTGTCCTCAGGAAGGTCTCCACCCACAGCACGAAGCTGCCCCAGCGTAGCACATGGAAACCCCTGCCTGTGCCATCATTTCCTCTTCAAGACAGGAAATGGCTGTTCTCTTGGCAGAGCCTTTGCCCTGTGAACTTGCTGGAGAAGGGGAAAGGAAGGAGAGGGAGAAGGCAAATTATGTTTTCTGGAGCACCACAACAACCTCCACAAGGAGCGTGATCGACATCCCCACTTAACATATGAGAAAACTGAGACTCCGCAAAGGTAAGGGACTTGTCCACAGTCGCACAGAGTGAGAAGAGGAAGAGACCCCCCTCCCCCTCCCCCCCGCCCAACCAGATCTTCCTAGCTCAGGTCTCTCATGGCCCAGGGGTGGTGAAGGTCGGTGGGGGTGGCCCTCGGTGAATATTACAGGGTAAGGTGGCGGACAAGTGCCCACCAGAGAAAGGGATGTTCCAGTTCAAAGTCATCAAGCGATAACCTGTTCTTAGGCACACCTAGCCTGTTCTTGTCTCTCATCCAGAATCCAAATGGCCTCTGGGTTTTGCTAATCTAGTTTGGGGTGGGAGGCACTGGGGGACTTCAAACTGTTTTTGAGAGGGGAGAGATCTCTTAAGTCATACCATGAATAAGTGGAATTTGCTTGTAGAGATGATCAGATTGTGAAAACCATCAGGGGTGATTTATCCCGGAACTGCAGTCCTTTGGAGGAACAGTGGAGGCTGTTAAAAATGCAAGGTCTTTGAGAACACAACGTAAAGGATTCCGGGGACCTGGAGTGAAATCCCACCCTCCCAGGGCCTTAGTTTTCCCAGCTGCTGCCTTCCCTGTCTCCTTGGCACTGTGACCACCGTTTCTGGAGGGCCTAATGATTTCACCTCCTGTTCAGAGCCTGTGTTTCTCCCCCACTGAGGATGAAGACTCTGGATAGTGGTCCTGGGTAAGGAAACTTATCCATCAGACAGCCCTATTGGCCCTGCATCAAGGAAATGCCCTATTTGTGGACAGTGCCCAGGAGAGAGCGCCATAAAGACACTTGGAATAATTTTATTACAATATTACTTAAATATGTACAAACTGTGTTTGAGGGCAGGGGAGGTGGAAGGGCAAAGCCAAGAACTCAGATGCCACCACGTTTCTCCTACAGCGGAAGCTTTCTCCTTTTGGCCCAGAAGCTATTGTCTTTTCAGAGCTAGAGCCAAGGCTGGCTGTGCAGCTGCTGCCCAGACTGACTCACAGATTCTCTGTGTCCTCAGGCAGCTATGTTCCCTTTTCGTGTCTCAGTCTCCTTATCAAAAAGGGGGTTGGGGATGGCGGTGGGTGACGGGCTAAAAGAGCTCTCCTGGAGGCATCAGCCGAATCTAGTAAGCTCAGAGGGGAAAGGTGTAGAGGCAGCCTGGCCAAGGCGCTACTGCCCCGTCGTCGTGCTTCGCTGCCGCTGGCGTCGTCGGTCCCTGTAGAAAGTGGGGGAAAGGGGATCTTTCCCTCCCAGCGAGAAACTCCCCAAAGGCCACGGTCCTCCTCCCACCGCCACGATCCCCTGGCCGAAGCGGTCAGGGCTGTTTGCGTCCAAGCTCTCGCCGCCCTGCGGGGCGCCCGCACGGCTTCCAAGGGCTCCCATCCTGGCCCGGCGGGGCCGGGGCCTAGTCGCGCAGCGCGGCGTACTCCTTGGGCGCCCAGAGTAGGCGCGGCCGGCGGATCTCGGCCCGGCGGCCGATCTCGGGGCTCCAGCAGAACTCGGGCGACAGCACCTTGGCGGGCTTGTGCAGCCAGAAGAACTTGTTGAGGTGGCTCTCGTCGTGCCAGCGCGCCTCCAGGCCGCGCTCGCGGTCCCGCTGCAGGCCCCGCGCGCAGTGCGCCGTCAGGCCGCGCAGCGCCGCCACGCTGCCCCCGAACACCGCCGCGTGGTAGTAGAAGTCGCCGTCGCCTGGCGCCAGCGCGGCGGCGGAGCGCGCGTCGCGCTCGTAGGGCAGCAGCCGCCGCGGCCAGTGGTAGTGCCAGGCGTGCAGCTGCGCCACCGACTCGGCCAGCACTTCGGGCCCGAAGGCGCCGCGGAAGTGCTGGTCCACGTCCATGCAGAGCACGAAGTGCGCCTCGCGGCCCAGCCGCCCGCCCAGCGCTTCGTGCAGCGTGTGCATACGCTGCATGGACACGTCCTGCCAGCGCCGCTCGCGGGCCACGCGCTCCACGCGCAGCCGGCGGCCAGGCGCCAGAGCCACGCGGGGCACAGCGGCCGGGCGCTCGGTGAACACGTAGTACACCACGCGCTGGCCCAGCATGAAGTGCCGCTCAGCTGTCTCCAGGAAGCGCGCCAGGTACTTCTCCAGGTACCTGCCGGACGGGCGGGGCGGGTCAGGCTGAGCGCGGCGCCCACCCAGGATCCGGCTCCCGGCGCCGGCCCCCGCTCCACTCCGCAGTTCTCCAACCGCAGCTTTCCCGGCGGGCACAGATGAGTGCAGACTGCTCGCCTCTGCCGCCCAGAGAGGCCCTGGGTTCCTTCCCTTGAACGTGGGCTCCCACTACCTGCCTGGATCAACAGGGTGTCGCAGCACAGAGGCTGTGCTGGCCCTTTGGTCGACTGGGGGCGTTAGCCCTTGCCTCGTTAGGGCTCCGAGCCTTCGCTTACCAAGTCAGAGCCTTGATGCCGCAGGGACCTGAGGGAGCCCAGCTAGCTGCGCAGAAGCCTGCGTGGAGACAGGTGCCCCACCAGTGTTCAGCAGTTGGCCATCCCAGGGGAGGCTCGGACCCTGGGGAGCAGCAAAGAGCCCTTCCTACGGAGCCCTGTGGGAATTCCTGCCCACAGAATCAGGAGCTATAAGAACAGCTGTTTTCAGTCCCTTACGTAGATAACCAGGATCGTCCCTGGGTGGGGAAAGAACGAACGGTCCTGCCCTCTTCCTGGGAGTCTGGGACAAGAGGTGCTGTCTTTCACTCCTTCACTTGAGGATCTTGTGGCCCACGGGATTCCCCACCCCTACCTCACATGCACACCTGTTCTACTCCCTGCCTGGACAGCATGGCACCCCTCCCCAGACCTTACCTGCCTACAGCAAAGACAGTCAGACCAATGGTGAGGTTCTGCTGTAGAGCCTTTTGCTGGGCTGCAGCTGGGTCGAAAGTGCCATCCCAAATAATGGGGGCCCCCCAGGAGGTACAGGTCAGAACATCAGGCCGGGCCCTGGGCAGGGATTGAGAGATAGGTCCATTCGCCCACCCACTGGGTGCACGTTCACTTGCGCACAAGTGACCCCAGCCCTGGGGACCCACAAATGGTTGTGTCCCAGCCCCTGTCCCTAGAGATCCCTAGCCTAGATCCGATAGGGAGGATCGGGAGATGTGTGACCTGATGGGGCCACCGGAAGGAGTACCCGGTCCCGCTGGGGTCAGGGATGTGAGGGCAGGGCCACTGGGCCAGAGCTCTGGAGGGTGTGTGGGCGTTGGCTCCTTACCAGGGATTCAGGAGACCCGTGAAGTTGTCTCTCAGCAGGGCCATTCTGGCAGAAGGGCAGACGCCCATGGGGATGAGGGCTTCCAGATGCCTGTGGGGTGGGGGCGGCAGTGAGGGAGGGGCATGACAGCCAGCTCAGGGTCCCTCCACTTTGCTCTTTGCAAGGAGGGAGAGCCCACAAGGCCAAATGTGCAGCCAAGACAGGCACCACCCCCACCCGCACCTGGAAGGAGCCGCTTTAACCCTGACCCTGCAGGTTCCCACACTGAGCACTGGGGGAGGGGGGTTGTACCTGACTATGGGGAGCCCATACTGGAGCAGCCCTAGGAGGCCCAGCGCAAGGAGGATCAGCCAACAGAAGATTCTCTTCCAGGTCCTGGGTGGTGGGGAAGGGCATTAGCAGCTCATTTATATACACGCATACACATGAGAAATTGTTTATGTAATTTTAATGTTTCATGTTTATTTTTGAATACAGATCTACCCTATTCGCATGGCACAGACATTCAGAGGTACAAACGAGTATACACAGTGCAGTCTTTCCTGGTCCCAGCCTCTCAGCCGCTCCGCGTGGAGGCAAGCCAGTACCACTCTTTTCTTGGGCCTCCTTCCAGAAGTGGTCTGTGCATGTACGGGCAAATATAAACGTGGTAGCACAGCAGATAGGCTGTTCTGCTTCTCGCACTTTCCACTACCTCCACCGACTATTGTCTTTGAGGCTTTTCCCTCTCAGTATCCGAAGGGCTTCCTGACCCTTTTCCCCAGCTTCCTGATATGCCGTTGATTGCATGAAGCCAAGCAGTTTGAGCAAGGCCTCTCACATAGTGCCAGCTTGGTACACTCTGACTGTGTTCTTACTCTTCTTCTTCCGCAGTGGACCCCCACGATGCCCTGGACATCCTCCCAACTCCACTCACTGCCCTACAAATCCTTCCGGAGTCTGGCTCTCCCAGTCTCTTTCAAGAAGCCTGCCTGGTCAGACGCTCCTGCCTCCTGGCCGCCTCTGCTACCCCTCTTCGCTTTTCATCAGCAGGTGTCTCTAGTAGGTAGCTCAGAGAGGCACCTCGCGGTGGCGGTGGTGTGTGTGTGCCTGCATCCACCTGCCCACCATCTCAGCACATGGCCCCTCCTTCTGCTCGATTGGCCAAGCCAGAAACCTGGCTGCTCCCCACCCCTCCCTCTCCCTCACCCTCGTCTGCTGTCAGTCCCCAGCTTGGGTTGACTTGGCCTCCTTGATGCCCTCCCCAAACCTGCGCTCAGCTCCTGCTGTGCCCCCAGCCCCTCCAGCGACTCTGCCTGCACGCCTGTCCCCGGGATCATTGGGACACCAGTTTCTCTGCTCCCAGCAGCTCCCCACACGGCCCCCAAAGCCATTCTGGAAAATGCCCACCTGCCTTAACAGTGTCCCCATCACACGACCAATCCTCCAAGAAGAAATGCATCCGGGAGGCAAATAAGTACGGAAATGTTCACCCTCACCAGTAACCAAAGACATACAAATTAGAACAGGTTGGCATGTTTTACCTGTAAAGTGAGCTTTTTTTTTTTTTTAAGATTTTATTTATTTATTTGAGAGAGAGTGTGTGTGAGAGAGAATAAGCATAAGAAGTGGGAGGGTCAGAGAGAGAAGCAGACTCCCTGCCAAGTGGGGAGCCCGATATGGGACTCCATCCCAGGACTCCAGGATCATGACCCGAGCCGAAGGCAGTCGCTTAACCAACTGAGCCAGCCAGGCATCCCTAAAATGAGCTTTTTCGAAAGAAAGAAAAAGAGCAGCGCTGCAGGGATACAGTGAGGTAGACACTTTCACGCTGCCAGTAGGGGTGAAGGCTGCTGGGTCTTTTGTGGGGAGCTCCTTAGCTCTGGGAATTGAATCCCCTTTTATCCAATCTCCCCAACTTCTGGGAACCTGTTCAGTATGGAAAAAGTTGGTGCATGAAGATGTTCATGAGTTTCTGCTTATTCCGGCATTCACTCTATATTTACTAGGCACAAGCTCAGAATCAAGCACTTGCTAGGTCAAAGCTTCTGAGGTGAGCGAGGCACAGATCTCTTCTTCAGGGAATGGAGTCAGGAGGATGTGGGTGGTCAGGAAGAGAGGGAAGGGGTCAGATGACAGATGGCAAAGAGATGAACACAGCACAGTAAAGGCTGCAATTAGTATAAATACAAGATGCTCTGAGGGCAAATTGGAGGGTGGCAACTGAGACTTGAAAAATGGGGAGGAAGCCAGGGAGGCTTCCTGGAAGAGGAGGTGGCCTCTCTCAAGAAGGCAGCAGAGCGGGGAGGGAGGCCTATGAGAAGAAAACGAACAATGTACAAAAGTGAGAGATGAGAGGAAGCTTGGGGTATGCACCACGCTGCGGGCCATTCTGCAGGGTGCAGTGCAGGGGGAAGTGGGGAGAGGTGAGGCAGGAGGTAAGCCAAGGCCAGATCACACCCCAACTTGCATTCCACGCAAAGGGGTATCATCTTGAGAACCACTGGGAGCCCTGAAAATACTTTCCCCAGGGAGTGATGCAGTCAGATTTTTATCCGCAGCTGAGCTCTTGAGCCTGGACGCTGGGGGTGCAGGAGCAGGGCTGGAGGCCGGAGGGTCGGCTCCAAGCCATTGTCAGCCCTCGGGGCTAATGGCGATGTGAGCCAGGAGGTTGGTTGTGGGGGTGGGTGGAGGAGTCAGTGATGAAGGGCTGTCAAAGCAGTGGGCTGGGCAGGACTTGGTCATGGTTCCAGGGCCAGGGGCCTGAGTGTCCCGTGGGGTGGGGAGAGGAGTGAGCCGAGGTGCAGTGGTGGAGGCAGGGGGCCTGGGCAGCTCCCAGAAATGCAACTGGAAAGAGGGAGGAGGACAGGAACCAAAGGGGCTTCAGGGCAGGGATCCATGGAGGACTGTGTGTTTCTTTTAGGAGAGGCACTTGGACTTGGCTGGATCCCCACGGAGGCCCCATGGAGAAGGCCTTGCATGGGCTGCTGCACAGGCCCCAGCAGTCAGTCCACAGACTGACTAAATCACCCTTTACTGGCAACTCTGTGGTCACATGGAAAAATGCTTACCCAGGAAGCTTCGAGGCCGGGGGGGAGCGGGGGAAGCAGGTTCTAAAATTAATGGGCAGTATGATTATAATTTAGCAGGAATTAAAATATGCACCAGAAAATAAGGCTTAAAAAAAGGAAAACTTAAAAATGTCTAGGCAGTAAGTTACAGTAGGGTTTTGTTTTCCTTTATTTTTCCCTTCCAGTTGTTTGTAATGTGCTTATATTGCTTTTTTAATGAAGGAAAAATACAGAGTTAGCAATTTAGAAAAACAACCACCACAACAAAGCTGTGTTAAGGCTTCCTGCTGTGTGCAAGACCGAGTCTGCCCTCTTAGCCCTGTCCAGGGAAGCCTTCAGAGCCCAGCTCCCTCGCTACCCCACGTGAAGTGCTCTCACCTGACTTGGCTTTCCCACCTCTAGAAATGGAGACTCACAGCGGGCAGACCAAGGACAGTCTTGTAGCTCAAAGCAAATGGATGTCGGCAACCCCAGTGCTGAGCAGCAGGGAACTGGATGTTGAGTTAGGCACATCTATACCACGGAAAGACACGCAACCCCTAAAAGGATGAGGTGGAGGTATGTGTACTCTCTGGAAAAGAGGTCCTGATGTAGTAAATGGAAAAGGGAACAACAGTATATACAGAGGCTGATCCCACTTCTGGGAGGGGAAAGTTCCACACCTGAGTACCACGTACAATCAGCACTTACAGACGTGCAGATCTGTAGTCTTTTATAAACATGTAGGGAAAGATCTAGATCAGCACTGTCCAGTAGAACAATGTCAAGGTGCCTGGGTGGCTCAGTCAGTTGGGCATCTGCCTTTGGCTCAGGTCATGATCTGATCCCAGGTCCTAGGATCAAGCCCTACATTGGGCTCGCTGCTCGGCAGGGAGTCTGCTTCTCCCTCTCCCCCTCTGTGTGCTCTCTTTCTCTCAAATGAATAAATAAAATCTTAAAAGAAAAAAAGGAGAATGTGAGCCACATGTATGAATTGAAATTTTCTAGTAGTCGCATAAAAAAATGTGAAACAGCTGACATGAATTTTAATAACCCAATAAATTTTAATTTAACCCAATATATCCAAAATATCATTTGAATGTATAATCGATACAAAATTGTGAAGATGTTTTATATTCTTGTGTTGCTCTAAGTCTAAATACCAAATTCAGTGTGTTTTTTAGATTTGTAGCACATTTCAGTTGGAATCAGCCACATTTCCGGTGCTTGGGAGCCACACAGTGCTGGTGGCTGGCGTGCAGGATGGCATGATTCCAGAAGACGGACCAGTTAGTGGGGGGCTGAGAGTGAAGGGAGGAGGGAATTTCTACTTAATATACGTCTACCACGTACAATGAGCCGGTGTTCCTTTTGTTGTTGCTAAAGGAGCAATGGGGCCCAAATGGAGTCACTCCTGCTGAGCCCCCCACCAGCAAAACAAACCAATTAGCACCTAACTGCAGTTTCAACTTGTCCCAGAAATATACCTTTAACCAGTCATCTGGAATCCCCTGGTCAGCCCTAGTGAGATTCTCCGCCTTCCCCCAGAGGAAAGGGACCCTGCTTGGACAGTCCACTCTTGGCTAGAAGCTTCCTTTCCCCCATCCCCTCCTGCTATAAAAGATTTCCATTTTGTATAGCTCCTCAGAGTTCTGTTCTGTCTGTCCAGATGAGATGCTGCCTGATTTATGAATCATTAAAGAAAGCCAGTTTGAGGGTGCCTGGGTGGCTCAGTGGGTTAAGCCACTGCCTTCGGCTCAGGTCATGATCTCAGGGTCCTGGGATCGAGTCCCGCATCGGGCTCTCTGCTCAGTGGGGAGCCTGCTTCCCTCTCTCTCTCTCTGCTTGCCTCTTTGCCTACTTGTGATCTCTCTCTGTCAAATAAATAAATAAAATCTTAAAAAAAAAAAAAAAAGAAAACCAATTTGATCTTCAAATGTACTCAGCTGAATCTTTTTTTTTTTTAACAGATTGGGTGGCACCGACAGGATCAAAGGAGACTTCTGGTGGCTTTGGGGACAATGAGAAACACAGACATGGTACCTGTGAGCCTTTTGAATTCTCTTGTTTCTGAGGGAGGGCCTCAGGTAAGTTCCCCTTGGTTCTGAGCTCCACCGTCTTTCCTAACATCAAACTCCTGATCTCATTGGCTTTCTGGTCTGGGGCTGGTCAGCTTTGAGCGAGCACAGGGTTCCACCCAGAACCCAAGCCCCACGTCCTTGGTTTAGTCTGCAGTCCCTCCCACCCCCAACTTGATTGGAACTCCCAGCACTTTGGTTCTGTCCCCAGATTCCGCACTGGGGCCCGCTGGTGGTAGCTGCTGGTCCCCGATCTTTTGGGCTTGTGATTCAGGCCTTCCCCCAGTGCCCACTTTCATGCTGGGAATCGCTGGTGGCGCACACGAGGCCTTCTGTCCACCACTGCAGATGACTGCTGGTGTCCACAGGCCCACTTCTGTGGTCACTTGGTTTCTGTTAACACATATGTAAGATAGAGGCTATCGCTAGTGGGAGTCGCAGAAGCCAGAAAGCTCCAAAAATTGGTGGGCATGGGTCGAGCATTTAAAAACTGTTATAGCACTTGCCACCTAACCTCAAAACTCATGTGTTAGGTTAGGTTGAGTTACTAGGTCTCCTGCCAGCCTTAAGAAAATTTCTGTGCAATGACGAACAGTGTAAAACATCTCGAAATACCCAGTCCAGCAGCACGTCCCTTTCAAGTATTAGTTTGGTTCTGAGAGACTCCAAGGCTTTATTATTATGAGACAAGAATAATGATAATGGGATCCTTAAATTCTAGAGTCAAGTGTGCCATCTTCCAGCACACTGACTCATTTTATGTCTAAGAACTACAGTACTAAAAGATTGATATCTATGAAGTGGCACAATTTTACTGAAGCAGCCTAGAACTACAGTTGCCATTATGGAGAACATTCCATGTAGACAAGATCACTCATGTAAGAAGTGCACTTAAAGGCAAGGGTTCCCATGGTTCCCAAGGGCACCTGTGAGGGTCAGTTGGTTAAGCGGCCCACTCTTGATTGCTACTCAGTTCATGATCTCGGGGTTGTGGGATTAAGCCCCTTGTTGGGCAACATGCTCAGCTTGTCTGCTTAAGGTTCATTCTCTCTCTCCTCCCTCCCCACTACCCACTCTCGCTCTTTCTCAAATAAATCTGAAAAAAAAGTGGGGTGGGGGGAGGTTTCCCAAATCAAACCAACTGAATGAGATAGATACCTATTTTATTTTATTTTTTTAAAAGATTTTGTTTAGGGCACCTGAGTGGCTCAGTGGGTTAAGCCTCTGCCTTCGGCTCAGGTCATGATCTCAGGGTCCTGGGATCGAGTCCCGCATCGGGCTCTCTGCTCAGCAGGGAGCCTGCTTCCTTCTCTCTCTCTGCCTGCCTCTCTACCTACTTGTGATCTCTGTCTGTCAAATAAATAAATAAAATCTTTAAAAAAAAAGATTTTGTTTATTTTTTTGACAGAGATCACAAGTAGGCAGTGAGGCAGGCAAAGATAGGGAAGCAGGCTCCCCGATGAGCAGAGAGCCCGATGTGGGGCTTCATCCCAGGACCCTGAGATCATGACCTGAGCCAAAGGCAGAGGCTTTAATCCACTGAGTCATCCAGGGATGACTGGGATACCTATTATAACTGGTATACAGAAGCTTCTCGAAGGCTTCAAGATCCCAGGATAGCTTCATTAAAAAAATTTTTTTTCATTGCAAAAGGCCAATGAAAATTTAGATACAAGATCATAAAAGTCTACTAAGCCATTTGTCTTCTAGCTGTAAGGGCTGCAAGGCCAGAGACTTAAAAGGGCACCTGGGTCTCCCACACTGCACCTTCCAGGGGCCCATCATTAAAACACTGGCTCAGGGACTGATGTCGCCGTTGTTATCAGTGGAGGAGCTGGAAGAGACATTGTCCTCAAAGGCCCTGTGCAAAATTTCCAACATCAACCTGAATGTCCTTTATCTACCCCCACAGGTGGGCCCCCTTACTGGTCCCTCCCGGACTTCACAGGTCTCCAAGGGATTCTCCCATACTTCTACCAGCAATTCCTTTAAACAGGAAAGGGGCAACTAAAGTTAAAACTAATTTTAACAACTGGCCAAATTCTGGTCGATGCTGGAACGACACCCTCTACTTTAAACCTCACTTGCGGGGTACAGTGGTGGCTCAGTTGGTTAAGCATCCAACTCTTGATCTCAGCTCAGGTCTTGACCTCAGGGTTGTTGAGTTCAAGCCCCGTGTTGGGCTCCATACTGAGCATGAAGCCTACTTCAAAAAACAAACCTCACTCCAGGGGCCTGCAAGTGGGATCCTGGGAAAGACTGGAAGAAGGCAGCTAAAGATGAGAATATTCTTCTCTTCTTCTTTTTTTTTTTTAAGATTTTATTTATTTATTTGACAGAGAGACATCACAAGCAGGCAGAGAGGCAGGCAGAGAGAGAGGAGGAAGCAGGCTCCCTGCTGAGCAGAGAGCCCGATGCGGGACTCGATCCCAGGACCCTGAGATCATGACCTGAGCCAAAGGCAGCGGCTTAACCCACTGAAGCCACCCAGGCGCCACCAAGATGAGAATATTCTTACTAGAGCCAGCTCTCCTGGATCTCTTAGTACCTGGTAGAAAGAAAAAAGTAAGTTTTCACATTGTTCCTTCCTTTCTAAATCCAGGCCACTAGTTATTTATCTCTGGGAATGGCTCTAGATCTTGTGAAGATAATAACTTTTGTACCCTTGTTGAGGATACTTCTTGGGTTCATGCGGTTGTTGTGTGTGGGGCTTGATCCCAGGACCCTGGGATCATGACCTGAGCCACTGGCAAATGCTTAACTGACTGAGCCACCCAGGTGCCCCAGTATTTGAAAGGATTTAAAATCTGTGGTCATAAATTTGGCCAAATTGGAAGATGATATTCAGAGCCAGATGACTTTTTTTTAAAAGATCTCCTTCCTTAAGCTAATGTACTGGGGGGAAAGAAAATCTTTCCAGCATAGGTGGATGGTCATGTCAGTCCTTGGATGTCTTCCAGGCTACAACTCAATTCTCTGAGGAGTTAGAAGTAGCTGTCCTGGGGCGCCTGGGTGGCTCAGTAGGTTAAAGCTGCTGCCTTCCGCTCAGGTCATGATCCCAGGGTCCTGGGATCGAGCCCTGCATTGAGCCCCGCATTGAGCCCCCATTGAGCCCCACATCGGGCTCTCTGCTCAGCAGGGAGCCTGCTTCCTCCTCTCTCTCTCTGCCTGCCCCTCTGCCTACTTGTGATCTCTGTCTGTCAAATAAATAAATAAAATCTTAAAAACAAAAAAAACAAAAAACAAGTAGCTATCCTTAGCCCACAAATCTTTCCAAGACCAGAAATTGCAGCTCCAGAAACAAGTCAAAGTCTACCCATTCTAGGGAGGGGCCTGACTTGCTTAGTTGGTAGAGCATGGGATTTGATCTCCAGGTCCCAAGTTCAAGCCCCACACTGGGCATAGCATTTACTGAAAAATAAAATAAAACGGGCACCTGGCTGGCTCAGTTGGGAGAGCACATGACTCTTGATCTCTGGGGAGTGAGCCCCACATTGGGTGCAGCGATTATTTAAAAAAATCAAATCAAATCAAAACGCACCTTTTAACAATTAATCTCGCTCCTCTTTGTCTCAGAAGGCCTGTGAGTGCTGTAAATCTTCTGGCTTTAGGGAACACGTGTCCTTCCTGGAGCAGTTTGCTTTCTCTCCCTGTGCCTTTGAGATGTAAATGCTCTACCTGATCCTCACCAGGGACTGTCTTCCGGTTTAGGCCATCTCCTTGAAATGCCAACCGCAGGAAGTACCCTTGACCCTGAACAGGGCGTTAGGGGCCCTGATTCCCGGCCTGGCTGTAAAAATCTACATATAATTTTTGACTCTCCCCAAACTTAACTACTAATAGCCTACTAGTGACCAGAAGCCTTACTAATAGATAATATAAACAGTTAACACATATTTTATATGTTGTATGTATTATATATTGTATTCTTACAATAAAGTAAGTGTTAGAGAAAAGAAAATGTTATTTAAAAAATCGTAAGAGGATATATTTACAGTATTGTACCGTGCTTACTGAAAAAAAATCCATCCATTGTAAGAGAGCCTGATGCGGGGCTCGATGCGGGGCTCGATCCCAGGACCCTGGGATCATGACCTGAGCTGAAGGCAGAGGCTTTAACCCACTGAGCCACCCAGGCACATCCAACTGTAATTCTTAACAGAAGTGGGGAGAAAAGGAGGAAAGAGGTCTGTAAAACATAGAAACTGCTATGGACATTCCCTTGCCCCAAATCTAGTCCACAGCTTCTATTAGATTACTTGTCAAGGACAAATCCTAATCTTAAGTGTCTTCTCCATGAAGACGAATAAAAAGCTGCAGCCATCTGAGCAGGTAAGCTTAACTTGTTCCAACTCTTCCCTTATAACCTAGAGAGTTTTACATTACCATACTGGTTTCTTGGCTAAAATTTTATTTTTAAAAAATTTTTTATTTTTTTGAGCGAGGGCGAGAGAATCTTGAGCGACTCCACGCCCAGCATGGAGCCCAACCCAGGGCTCTATCTCATGACCCTGAGATTGTGACCTGAGCTGAAATCAAGGGTTGGGCACCTAGCCGACTGAGCCACCCAGG
The DNA here is from genome assembly GCF_009829155.1 of Mustela erminea. NCBI lineage: Eukaryota > Metazoa > Chordata > Mammalia > Carnivora > Mustelidae > Mustela > Mustela erminea. The sequence goes on along the minus strand of NC_045623.1, from coordinate 84,910,233 downwards.
TGCCCCTTGTGGCGAAAATTAAAAAAAAAAAAGAAAAAGAAAAAGCTATAAGGTCTCTGCATCCGTCTATATGATCAAAGTGTTTAGATAGGTGTATTTTCTATTACAAACCATACCGACCACATTGATTTGTACAAGAGCTCGACTTAACTGGCTTTAAAAAAAAGTAAGCACTTACATGAAGTAAGTATTCCTGAAATTCTCAGAAATATAATAGAAAATAACCCAAATACTTTTCAGCTTCATGTGATCTGGGAACATATTCAGTATTAAAGCTAGTTTAAGTTTGGTTTAATTAAGTACGTCTTTAGAGTTATCAGCATTAAATACCAAACAGACATACAACTTTTATTCTGCTTGGGTTTCACTAATAAGCTTATATCTCGGTTACAAAAATTTGTCAGCCTGAAAAAAAACTTAGGATGATAACCTACTTTGATGTCTGTAATGATGTTTTTGTGGGTAATCTAACTGTTAGACTAAATTATTTAAACAGATATAAATGGGATAAGAATTTCTAGGTGAACTTTTCAGCAAATAGTTTCCCCCCCCAATTTTTTTTTTTTAGATTTTATTATTTATTTGTCAGAGAGAGAGAGCGTGCACAAGCAGGGGGAACAGCAGAGGAAGAAGCGGGCTTCCTGCAGAGCAAGGACCCTGATGCAGGGCTTGATCCCAGGTCTCTGGGATCATGACCTGAGCCAAAGGTAGATACTTAACTGACTGAGTCACCCAGGCTTCCCAGTCTCCACAATCTTTTGACTCCTCAACATTTTAAAGTTTTGCTAAGGTACGTGACGAGTTCAGTCAAACTCACTGAATATCTAGACCATCTCAAAACAAAATAACGTGTGCCACATTGGAAAATTTACTATGAAGAACATAATACTTTAAGGAATATGAAACATATTCATAAGATTGCCAGTAACAGCCCATTCACAATTGTTTAAAGCTACAAGAAATAATACAGTTCTCTGTATGAAACGAAAGCAGCATGTGCATTTTCGGGAAGAGAAGGTATGAGGAGTGGAAATGCATTTTTGTTGAGGGAAAAGAAAGTAATTTTGTCCTACAAGTAAGGCTGGTTATTTGGAATGGGAAAAACAGGACGAGATCTGACTGTAAAAAACAAGGTGGCAGATGGTGTGTACAAAAGGAATCTTGGGAAAAGGATTTTATGTGTGGTCAAGATAGCTAAGATTGGAATGGATATGCATTTTAAAAAACGAATTAATGAATGTTAATCCCCAAAGTGCACAGGTACAAAATGAAAATTGGTTTCCTCTCTGTTAAAAGGATGGAGTTTTCTAAGCCTATAGGTCTGCCGCTGATAAGAGATTGTACAGGTTTTCCTTTACCTTCAAGTGATCTGCCTGGAAATGAAAGACTTTGCCCTCTCAAAATAATTTCCCATGTCTCATATCAGATCTCTGGTTACTTAAGAAAACCCAGACTTCTCTGTTAGGAAAGCTTGGGGCTTGTTTTTGTTTTAGGACTCCTTAACTCTCAGTAAATCTCTGCAGACCCTGTAATCGTCATTATGGTTAAGCAGATAACCAAATTATGCTTCACAACGACCTATGATCTTATTTGATCAAGTTTTTTAAAACCTCTTTATATCTTCGGGGGTGCCTGGGTGGCTCGGTTGGTTAAATGTCTGATTGTTTCGGCTCAGGGTTCCGAGACCCAGCCCCACATCAGGCTCTGCGCTCAGCGTGGAGTCTGCTTACAACCTCTCTCCCCTCTGCCCCTCCCCCTCTTAAAAAAAACCACCAAAAAGCCCCCCAAACACTTTGATATCTTTTACAAATTCTGGGTCCCCCTTCCCCCTTAATATAATTCTAAAAGAAGTCTTTTTTTTTTTTAAGATTTTATTTATTTATTTGACAGACAGAGATCACAAGTAGGCAGAAAGGCAGGCAGAGAGAGAGAAAGGGAAGCAGGCTTCCAGTTGAGCAGAGAGCCCGATGTGGGGCTTAATCCCAGGACCTTGGGATCATCCTGAACCGAAGGCAGAGGCTTAACCCACTGAGCCACCCTGGCGGCCCTGTCCACAGCCATTTTTAAGTCTTTTGTCATTTACAGATGGTTCAGTTTTACTGTGATACTTTTGCAAACATGTTTCAGCTTTGAGGAGATTCAGTATAGATTTTAAGACCATAAAACTGAAATGGGTAAAAAAATTTCAGAACTAAAAGGGAAACTGGATTCAAACAGAATATGTACTAATGACATGGGACAGAATAACCAAGGAGTAGGATTATTTTTTTTATGACTTTTTATCTGAAACATTGCTGGTTCCTTAATATTTTGTTTTTCCATATTTAAGGAAACCTTTTCTCTTCAACTGTATGATTTGCAGCAATTCAGTAAAGTATACTTTTGTAGACAAAGATGAAACATGTACTTTTTTCTCCTACCTGATCCCCTCCCGAATTCAGAAACTCTGAGTGTTCTTTTCATGGCTCTATAGTTAGTTATTTGCCTAAGTTCTATGAGAATCTGTTCTCGTAATAAGACACAATTGGAAGCATTGGTTATATTACCAAGGTTTTGACTGATAGGAATTCACCTGAACTATAGGTATATCAGGTAAAATTTAATGGTGAGTCTTTGGCTTGGCTTCCTGCCTGAGAGACTTTAAAAAGTTCAATCTGAGATCCCTTATGAAAAATTTCAGCAGTTGTTGGGCATTTGCCTTCAGCTCAAGTCATGATCGCAGGGTCCTGGGATCGAGGCCCCCATGGGGCTCCCTGCTCAGCAGGAAGCCTGCTTCTCCCTCTCCCACTCCCCCTTGCTTGAGTTCCCTCTCTCAGTGTCTGTCTCTCTGTCAAATAAATAAGTAAAATCTTTTCTTAAAAAAAAAAAGAAAAGAAAAATTTCAGCAAAGCAGTCTTAAGACGGGCTTGAATGGTCAACCACTATTCTTACTGCACCTACATAAATAATCAGGTCAACTTAATGCAAACAGATTAGTTTAACTGTGATTATATTTGGCAAATGGGGTAATTGTAGAGGGAAAAATTGTGTTTGCTCTTTGTAGATCTTGGATTCTGATCCTGTTTATTGTCTTTGACATCTTGTTAAATGCCTGTAAACAGAATTAGGTCCTCACTTCTTCTGCTTTCTTCAAATATATGACTATGACTTTCCAAATGAATGTTTCCAAGTTTCTCCTGCCCTTCTGACTTGGGAGTTACCGCACCCAGAGATGGCCCTGAATCTCCTTGGAAGGGATTATACCAGGTCCTCCTCACTACCCCGATGGCAGCCAAACTTCAGGGACTTGAACCTTGGGTACACAGCTCACAGCTAAAGAAGGCTCCACCTGGCCGCTGGGTCTGCACAGATGCTGGGGACCCTCCAAATCACATGGACAAGGAAAAGTAGCCGACATCCAGGCACACTGCTCCCACCCGAGGCACCAGATCAAGACTCCCTACTTTCAGGACAAAACCCTTACTTCTTTTCTTTCCTTCCTTTATTCTAGCATTGGTCTGGAAAGATAACACCTTCATCTGTATCTCCTGGGCCATTGCTAAAGGGAGGTAACCTTTCAGACTTCTGGATTTGTCTTTAAAAACCCAGGTCTGGCCATGAAGGCAGAATCCATTCACAATGCCACCTTCATGGAAGTGGACTGTGCTCCCACAGGGTCTGTCTTTGTGGCAGCTTTCATCCCCTTTGGGCCTTTGAATGCTTACAGGGGCAAGCACCCTCTCTAAGGCCCTTCACAGTTAGCTAACTGTGCCCCTAACTGTCACAAGCAAACCCAGACACCCCATTGGTCAGCTCCCCTACATTTACATCATTAAGCTAGAAAGGACCTACCGGGCGGCTTTTGTGATTCAGGATTTCCTTCCTTTGGCAGGTCCCTAACTCCCTGGTTAGGAGTGAATACAAATGAGGCTGTGATCAGGTCATTCTCTTTAACTCTTGAAAGTGTAGCAAAAATCCAGGGCTGGAGCACTAGCTGCACAGTGAAAATCCTTAGACTCTCTGGCCAGAGTTGTTTTCGTTTCTAAGTTTTTATTCATTTATTTGCCAGAGAGTGAGAAAGAATAGAGTAAGAGAGGAAGCATGGGGGGTGGTGGGGGCAGAGACAGAGGCAGAAGCAGATTCTCCGCTGAGCAAGGAACCTGATGTGGGGCTCCACCCCAGGACCCTGGGATCATGACCTGAGCCCAAGGCAGAGACGCTCTATCAACTGAGCCACCCAGGCGCCCCTTGGGAGCTGTTTCTGATAATAGGGCAGCCTTTGATGAACTTTGAGCTGAACACAGTCAGGGCTGTGCCCAGCACCTCCCGCTGCCCTGGGATGAACACTTCTGGGGAAGCCAAAACTGACTTCTGGAAGGGCGCCAAACGAGCCATTTGGCTTAAAAAGGTAACCCCTTGTGGCTCAGATGGTTAAGCCTCTGCCTTTGCTCGGGTCATGATCACAGGGTCCTGGGATCGAGCCCCACATCGGGCTCTCTGCTCAGCGGGGAGCCTGCTTCCCACCCCCATCTCAGCCTGCCTCTCTGCCTACTTGTAGTCTCTCTCTGTCAAATAAATTAATAAAATCTTTAAAAAAAAAAAAAAAGGTAACCCCTTCCTTGGGTCTTACTTTGCCTTACTTGATTTTGATGGATTTGGGTCTTGGGGCCTATGCCTCCTGCATGTTCTCTAGACAGAGAGAAGTGTCCCGCAGATGATAATCACAGTAGTAATCCTGGGGCACTGTCCTCTCTCAGAAGCTTTACAGGCACGTTCGAAGGCCTGACCCCCAAGCAAATGATCTCCCTGAGACCGGGGCATTAAGAATGGAGTGAACGTCTAACTTAAACAGTGTGAGCCTGACGTCATGACCTGCGAGTTCACACAGAGCAACAGCAAGCGGCGGGAGAGCTTTGCAGGGACCGCTGGGAAGGGCACCCACGCCTTACGGTTTCATCTCCATTAAACCAAGAATCCGATCAAAAGGAGGGAACTGTTGTAAAAGAAACAGCGGGCCCCAAATGGAGCCACACGGAAGAAATGAATGTCTGTTTCTTCACACTCATCAGGATCTAACGTAACTTCAGTTCCAATTTCTCACAGGAATCTATCTTTTAACCAGTCAGTCTGGAATTACCTGGTCAGCCCTAGCGAGGTCATCTGCCTGACAGACCCCGAGCCTTCCCCCAGAGGAAAGTGACCCTGCTGGAAATAGTCCATTCTTTGCTAGAAGCTCCCCCCCCATCCCCTCCTGCCTATAAAAGCCTTCCATTTTGTAAGGCTCCTCAGAGCTCCTTTCTGTCTGCTGAGATGAGATGCTGCCCGGTTCATGAATCATTAAAGAAAGCCAATTGGATCTTCAAATTTCCTCAGTGGAATTTTTTTTTTTTAATGTTGTCTAACGGAAGAAATGAATGTCTGTTTCTTCACACTCATCTCTTGTCCGGCTTCACCACCTCGTGTTCTAGTCACCCTGAGGGCTGCCTCTCCTTCTCTGGCTCACTTTCACCTCCGGCGTTCCTACAACCCCCTCCTCATGTTCCATAATTTGCTCAAAGAACAGGTCACATGTCTCAGGGGGGCACTTTACTCGCATTTCTTGGTTTATTTATGAACAACCCGATGAAGGGCTACATAGAAGGACGTCCAGAATGGTCTAGAGCTTGGGAGCGTCTGTCCCCTCACAGCTGGAAGACGCCACCCTTGGAGCATTTGGACCCCTTCATGAACCCGGAAACTTTCTAAACACTGCTGTTCAGGGCTTTTTATGACCCAGTGTTCAGCCCCACCGTCCCTCCCTTCAAGGTGAGGGTGAGGCCGAAAGTTCCAAGCCTCTAATGCCTGGGTCTCTCTGGCGACTGGGCCCATCCTGAGGCTATGGAGGGGCCTACCTTAAGTCACCTTATTAGCATAAACTCAGCTGTGACGTGGTGACATGGCTTATTAGGAAGAGCAAAACACGTTCCAGTCACTCAGGAAATGCCAGGGTTGAAGGACTCCCTTCTGGGCTGGGAGCACAGGGAAAAGACCGAAAGTCGTCTTAAACCACACCCTCGATCAGAGTTCCCTCCCGGACCTGGTGAGGGGCCGAATCACTGTTGGGACTGTTCTGGGCATCATGGGTCCAGTGACAGAGGACACTTGGGGGGACTCGTACCACATGCTCTTTCCACCTGGGTGTCTCCCAGGGTGCCTCAGATTTAATGGCCAAAAGGGAACTCTCGATTTTCCTCAGAACCCTGCTCTCCATTCACATCTCCTCCATCTTGGTCAATGACATCATGACGTCCTGTGTTCTCTGTGACTGGTCCCAGTTACCTGAGTGGGGCCCCTTCCCCTCCCCTCACAGCTGTCAGTTACCGAGTCCTCCGGCTTCTGCCTCCTTGCCAGAGCCACAAGCTCCCTTGTCCCCGCCCCACAGAGCCATTCCCGCCTCACTGCTTCTCATTGGGATTCCTGTGTCTGACTTGCCTTTGTGTCTTCCCCACCTCTGTGGTGTTTGCTCTTATTTTCCTACCAATCACCACAAAGTTCCAGAGGATACTTCCAACACCCACCTTCCTTGTGATGCCTTCCTCAATGCCCCCACCAACACCTGCCACCAGGTGCCTCTCAGAGCCAGGCAGACCTCTCCTCCAGCACATGCCCAGCCAGACTCTGTACCTCTGCCCCACCAGCCTGTGCGCGCCTCTTTTCTTGGACTTCATATTCTCGGTGCCAGACCTGAGAGCCTGCCTGGTGGCTGGTGGTAGTGATGACTGTTTAGCAAAGGAATAAAGCAACGAATGGTTTTCTCATTCTCTTTCCCAGCTTTCTTAAGACTCCCAGTCTTTCTTAAGACTGTGTGCTTCTGTGTTAAGTCTACACTCTTTACAAATAATCCCGGACGTTGTTTAGGAGGCAGACCTTCTGCCTGCTGAGTGTTTTCTGTCCCTGTCTCATGGGGGTCTTCCCCCAGGCCCTTGAAGGAGATGCCGTTGACTGTCTCCACCTTATGAGGAAACTGAGGCTCAGAAGCGTGCAAGTACTTGCTCAAGGCTTACACAGCTGGTTAAGCCGCAGAGCTGAGGTTTGAACCGAGGTCTGATTCCAAAGCCAGAACACAGCATCTGGGGCTCCTTAAGACCAGGCCCCGCTCAGCCCTGAGGCTTATCTCCCAGGGGTCTCTGGCTGTGTTGTTATTCCCCCAAGGCACCTCACGTTCCCGCTGGTGTCCCCTGCAGAGAACTTTCTCTCCCCTCCCGTGCTCGCACCTCACCAGGCCGCTGGAGGGTTGGCTGCAGTATTACCCCCAGAACAGACCCCCAGAGGGCAAAGTCGGCTACTGGGACAGGAAAAGAATGGAATCAACCTCTCTCGGCCCCCAGGTGTCTTGAACTTTTAGCCAGCCCCTTCCCAACCTGGGTGGGGAAAGCTGATGCTTATCTTGGGCGCTGGGCCTCAGCCAGGGCAGCCAGGTGGAGCGGGCCCCAACTGGCGCGGGCGAGGGCTCAGAGGGTGCCCGGATCTAGGCCTGTGGTAGGCACCTGCCAGCTCCCACTGCCCCCCTCCCAGCAGCCCTTAGTCCATAGGGCCTCTGCCTGTCCCATACTCCCACACACCTTGCTCACCTGTTTTCAGAGGCACCCCCTTCACCCACCTTTCCCACCTGCACAAGGTGGTCCCTCAAGCCTGCCCTGTGCTCTGCCCTCTACAGCCTCCTGGCTTTCAAGAAGGGGCTGAAGATCAACCATTTAGTTCTTAAGTGGGAACAAGTTTTAGTCGTGGACGGTCAGTCCAATAGGACCAGAGAGAGCTCTTGGCTATGGGTGAGGGACACAGCCTAGGTCTTCCTCCTTTCGCCTCACCAAGGGCCTCGGAGTTAAGTGAAAGCAAGAGGAGCTACCCAGCTCTCCTGACAAGACCCACGAGATCTCTCATGATGCAGTGTCGTCCCCCACCCCGCACCCTGCCTCATTGACTGTCTCGACCCCTTGAGCAAGGTCCTCTTTCAGAGTCCCCTTCTCCCAGGAGCACCATGGCTCAGCTGGTACTCAGCAGGCCGGCCTTTGTGCCTCTTCCTTCACTGTTCTGGCCACCAGGCTGGGCTCCTCTCAGGTCTGCTGTCCTGCCCCATCTTCCCCCCCACACGGGCAGTGTCTCCAACTCACCTGAGTCTCTCCCTGAGAGCCATGTTCGAGAAGCTGGGAAGACAGCTGGCCAAGAAGAACCCTCCAGCTCGGAGCCAGGGTAGAAATGACCAGTTCCTGGTGACTGGGACAAAGCAGCTCCAAGCCAGCTGTCAGAAACCACACCCACAGGAGCGGGCAGAGAGAACTGCCTGGAGAGGGACTCCCTGGGGGGGGCGGTGCCTGCTGGAGGAAGCTGGCCCCAGGATGGGGTGGGGGCCTGGAGCCCCTTTGGCACCAATCACCTGGAAGAAGGTGGATCTGAGTAAGGCCAGCGTTGGTTGGCCCGAGGTTCTGAGCTAATTTGTATTGACTTCTCTTACCTGCCCGAGGGTCCCTGTTGTGGCGGGTCAGTGTCTTGGAGCCCTGGGAAAGGTCTGTGGGTCGGGCTCTGGTATTTGCCATCCAGGGAAAATCCTGTTCTGCACGGAGCTTCAGCCAGATCTCAAGGGCACTGGTCGCCTGAGTATGACCTTGGAGAACTCACCATAAAATGGGGTGCATATGCCAGTCGCCCAGGACAGGATAAGAGCCGTGCAAGATAGAGGATATGAAACCGTTCTGTAAGGTTTACACTGGGCAGGATTTTTTTAAAAAGTGCAGATTATGAGCCCTCAGAAATCAGTTTTGCAGATCATGGATCATGACCAAGATTTAAAAGGTATGAACAGGAAGGGAATTGAAAGGAAAATATCAGAATGTACATAAGGGTAGGTATTGTTTTGTGAAGTTGTTGCTTCGAATACCTATACTCAAGTGCGTGTATGAGAGTGGGAAACGTTTTTTTCTAAACTGTGGCCCGTGACCAAAAAAGGTCTGCACAATTCTATGCAAAGTGTAAGCAACAGGAGTAAATGCAGGTTTTCCTGCCCTCTGAAAGAAGTGTTCTTTCTGGAAACTTCCATAAGCAGAAAGGACGTAAAGTGACGACGGTTTAATTTCATCATTAAGAGAGTGCTTTCAGGGTTCCCAGACCCAGAAGGTAACCCGTCCTGGGCTTTTCTGCTATGTTAGGACACACCCTGCTAACAGACACAGGAACAAGGGGAGGCAGAGTCCTGGGGGCTGGGATGCCGAGCGCCCCGGGGAAGGAGCGTAGGCTTCCATCTGCGGCTCGCTGCCGAACAGACGCTGAACTAGCTATTTTCACTTTTTGCCTTTTTTTTTCCCCAGAACAGCAAAAACCTTGGGATTTGTTTTGGTCCATGAAAATAGGGACTCGTGTAGGTCTTTTGTAAAAGTAAAGTGGCCTAACAATGAGCTTTCGCAAGTGGGGAGATCTGCCTGGATTTAGAGCATCGCCCTTCACACGCAGAGAAGGAATGGCACCGGTGTTTGCCTGTGTCAGTCCCCTCGACGGCACCACAGCCTCTTTTTGGATGGTGCCCTCGTCCCTCACACAGGTGTTCGAACAAACTCAGGAGAGGCCTGGCTTTGACTTTCCCCAGAAGAGAAAAGGGGGTTCCAGGGTGCAGAGACTTGCCCTCACCCGCGGGGACCTCAGGGCGCCTGCCCAGCAGTACCCCGCACCCTCCCACTTTCCCTGGGGCTTGGCCCCTGGGGCCCTGGCCCAGAAACCCCTCCAGTCCCGGCTCTGCCCTCTGGGTCATTACAATCACCCGCAGGTTTTTCTCCTCCTCCTCCTCCAGGTACTAGTTACAATTTAACTGGCTTTCCTCGAGGTGTTATCAAATCCTAAAAGTGATTGTGCCTAATCTTCCTGGGCCCCGCCCTTGGAGACTGATTCAGTGGGGCCTCAAACCCACATTTTAAGCTGGCAGAACCACAGCCTTAAGGAAAAACCCAGAGAAGGGAAGGCGCAGGAGGCCAGGTTGCCTCTCTCTTCCCCTCCCCAGGGGTATGAACAGGAGTGTAAAGGGCTTTCACGCAGGGCAGAGGCTGCTTTGCTCACCATGTGGCCCAGTTCACAGTGGCACAGGGTGACACAAGCCACTGTTGGCCGTACCCATCTGGGCCACCCCACCCAATTTCTCGTCCCACATCTGCAACCGTCCCCCCTGCCCACCTCTGCCTTGGCGTGGCTGCCTACGTCTGCAGTGCCCCTTCTTCTTTATTCAAGGCTTAGCGTCACCTCAGTGAGGACAGTGACTCCAACAATGAGCTATCCCAGCATCCAAAAAGTGCTCAGCAAGTGCAGAGTGAACCAGAGCCATCCCCAGGGTGCTCATCCCAGACCGGGACTGCCGACAGCAACAACCGAGGGGGTGTACTTGCCGATAGAAGAGTCTGGGCTCTGCCTTCTCTGCTGCAGACATCCCCGGCCCAGCAGCATTACGGCTCCCCTGCGGGAAGTGGGTGGGGCACAGGGGCTCAGAGCTGAGGGGCTCTAGAGGCTACCATTCCAAGGGCCACTTGTGAAAATGAGGCTGTGTCTGCGTTTCTCGATGGGGTTGAGGGCACCCTCAGATGACCTGGTCCCTGCAAATTATGGAGGGCACGCGGTCTAGTTAAGGAGATTGTCCCTCCCCCAGCCCAGGGAACCATCCCTCTCCTGGATGAGAAGGAAGCCAGCGGAGAAAAGCAAAGAAACAGATTTTACAGATTATTTTTAAAAAACAAAAACAAAAGGTTAAAAAAGTCCTTCATTTCCAACCTGCCTGGGGGTGTGAGTAGGGAATAGAACAAGCTGAGAACGGTGCCCCCCCCCCCTTCCTGGGGAGAGCCCTGCTCTTCCCCCAGGAGCCTCCGAGGACAGGGCAAGTCAGAGGCAGGCCCTCGCCCTTCCTGCCCTGCCTCCTCCGCAGGTAGCTCAAACTGCTAGCAAGTCCAAGAGACCAAGAAGTGTGGAAGCGGGAGGCCCAAGGCTGCCTTCTTCACGGGAACGTCACCCCAGCTCTTCTCTGCCCTCAGACGTTCTCTGGGCCCCCACTCTGGGGCTCCCAGGGCGGCGGGCGGGTGGGCAGGCAGGCCAGGAGGCCCAGCCCGCAGCAGCTCCCATAATGCCATCTGCGGCACAGCAGGCCAGTCGGGGGCACTTCACAGTGTGGGAAGGACTTCGGAGACAGCATGCCCACTCTGGAAAGGAAAACCTCCTGATCTTCGTCGCTTTCTGATCTCGCCTCTCTGCACGGAGGCTGCCCTTCTTTTCTATTCCCCATCCTGAGGCTGAGTGGAGTCCAGGACAAAGCACTAAGTGGCTGTTTGCTACAGAACACCTGGAGATGCCAGAGGGTGGCTCTGGGCCCATCTGCCAGTCCAGGCTCCTACACAGTCATCCAGTCACACACACAGCGTTAAGGCGTCTGCCAGCAGGCGTGGCCAAAACCGGGCCCAGCTTCTCTCTCTCCACCTGTGGAGGGTGAAGGGGGAGAGCCCCTGGCTGCTTCAGAAACGGGCTGAAGGGGGAGAAGCCGGCAACGGAAGAGTTAGCCAGGCCCGGAGAGAGAAGTGGGAGAAAGGCAGGCAAGGGCTTGCAAGGCCTCCATCCAGGCCCGACAGCTGCCCTTGAAAGTAACCCAACTCAGGTTGGGAGCCCTGACCATATACCCCCTGGAAAATGGGGGACAGAGAGAGGGGAAGAGAGCGGGGCTAGAGTATTGGGACTTTGGAGGAAGCCAGTGCTATCAATATTTACAAGCATAAAGCCCCATCTTCCATGCCACCTACCTCTCTGCCCCTCCCACAGAAAGAAAGGCCCCTGAGAGCCATTGAGGGGGTGCTAAGACCTCCTCACCAGCCACGCCCCATAGGGAGAGCCCTTCCCTCCGACTGGCCCCATTTCTGGGCCCCTCAGGAATGTCTGTCTGGCTCTGCTCAGTCGGGAGGAGGAGCCCCGGGCCAGAACCCTGGCTGCGCCGGCCGGCCCTAGGAGTCCTTGAGCATGCTGATGCGGGCATAGATCTTCAGGGCAGGCCCCAGCTTGATGTTCATAGCGCTCATCAGGTGGTCCTCCTTGAGCAGCAGCAGGGCCTGCCCGTCGATCTCCTGGGCACGGAACTCCTCTGCTATCTCCTGGCAGCCTGAGGGGGAAACGAGCACAGACAGCGTCAGTCAGAGCTACTGGTGTTCACACTTGGCACTTGCGCACATGAGACACAGGATCTCCTCGAACCCTCCTAACCATGCCCTGAGGAAGGCTGTCTCGTTTGATAGCTCAAGACAGGCTAAGTGACTTACCCAAGTGATCCATGCCTATTAGTCACTCATATCCGGGTTAGAGCCCCACTTAATGAACGGGCCCGACCCGGCAAAGCAACGGGGGTGCTGTGGGAGTGACAGCTTGTGATTTCTGAGGCCCAGGTTGCAGAGGGCACGGCAGCTGCCACCTTGCTCTTCTGGGGAGTTTACTTTGGGGGAAGCCAGCGACTATGTCATGAGGACACTCAAGCAGCACTCAGAAGAGTCCCACACGGAGAGGAACAGAGGCCGCTTGGCACTCTGTGCCACCTGAATGGGGCACCCCGGAACTGGGTCCTCCGGCTCCAAACCTTCAGACAACCCCAATTCTGGCTGCCACCTTGACTGAGATCTCATAAGATCCCAGCCAGCGCTGTGCAGCATTTCTGACCCACAGAACCTGAGGTAAAGCCACGATACTCTAGGGTGACAAGTGCAGATTCTGGTTCTGGAAGAGGGGCACTGCCGTGGCCTGGGGAGCGGTAGTGGCAGGAGCTGGAAGGACCCTGAGGAGAGTGTCAATGACGTGTCCTGAGATACTCTGAGGGACTGGACAGAAGTCTGATGGCCTGTGAGGAGACTGGGGTGAGGCTTCAGGAAAGGAAAACTGTTTCTGGAAATTGGGAGAAATGGATCCTTGCTGGGAAATGGAGAAAATGTCACGACCCCCGCTGCAGGTGTAACACAGCAAGTGTAATGTGCCTCAGGGATGGCACTATCTAGCGGAGGAAGTTTCTAGCAGAACAGTGATGGTGCCACCTGGCTTCTGACCACTGCTCGCAGGAAAACAAGGACAGATGACGTAAAGGCGAAACTGACAGACGTCAAGGAGCCAGGATTTGCTCAACTGAAAATCCCTGGCCTCCCCAGATAGCAAGTGATGTCAAAACTAAGAAGTCACTTCTAGGCAAGATCAAATCCAGGACACAGATTGAGAAAACATGGCCTAGAGAGGGGACTGAGGGGACGACAGATCTTGCACCAAGACCTTAGAAGCTCGAAGGTGCTGCCTCAGAGAACTCTAAGATGGGTGTGCCTCACGGATCCTGGCCACCTGACAGTAGAGCTTCAAAGACATTAAGGGCGCTGTCCCTCAGCTTCAGAAGAAACCAACATAGAGAAGGGCTTCTCCTGGAGCAGTTCAGGGTATGGTTTTGTCTAATGGAGTATACCCCACAAGAAGCATGGAAGCCCACAGCAATTTTAAGACAATTGTACTGTCATAAACGCTGCTTGAACCGAAAGGGTCTGAGGTCACAGAAAATGAAGAGCAGCAGGAACAGGCTGAGAAAACGTCCACTCAAGGCTCAGGTTACCTTTCATGGAAAAAAAGGAGGATCAGAGCCTGGAAGCAAGAAGGAAAGATGATCACAACCAGGCATGGAGTCCTGATCAGGGAAACACCAACACGTGCCTGACTAGATTTTCAGAACGGGACGATGGGTGACTCCTGTATCCTCCTGCACTGTTCTCCCCTTTTTGAAGAGCATGCCTACCACAGTGATCCTACACCCATCCCACATCTTGGGTGTGTGGATGGAATGGGTAATGTCTATGCAACTTGAGGAGCTCATCCACGCCCAGACCAGAGTGCTCTGGTGAAATCCCAGGCTTTGAATTACTGCTGCAATGGGCTGAGACTTGTGGGGTCTATGGCAGGGGGTGAGGGTGGTCTGCTCGAGGGAGGAACATGAATCATGGGAGCCAGTGCCTGGCGAACTGTGGTAACCAGCTCCAAATAAACCCGGCTTCCTTTTCATGTCCCTGTGGGCATGACCTGTGTGATACAGTAACAACATGTAGTTTCTGCATTTAGATCAAAAGGACCACAGTGACTTCCACCATGCTCTCCTGGATCGCCCCTCTGTGGGGACAAGTGCCCACCATGTTCTAAGAACATGCAAACACAAGTGTCCTGAAAAGGCCCGTATGGGGAGGAAGGGAGGCCTCCCATGGACAGCCACGCCCTCCTTGAGAATCAGGGGCATGGGGCACCTTACAACAGGATCCTACAGCCCCAGGGAAGCCCTGGGCCACATCTTCATCATCAAAACCTTGTAAGAGACCCTGTGGCAGAAATGTCCAGCCAAGCCACTCCCACATTCCTGAACAACGGTTAACTGTGTGGTGATTAATTGCGGAATGTGGCAAGAGATGACTAACACCCTGAAGTGAGGGGCAGAGCCAGGATGTGAGCCCAGTTGTGTCAGACAGAGCTCTCGACCTCTGCTCCTACTCTGGTCTCTGAGTAACAGTTGTGCGCTGCCGTCCACACCCGACGTGGCCAGCAGCGGGGTGCCACCGGCAGAAACAAGAGCCGAGAAGCTCTGGGACCCCCTGAAAGCACCTGTGAATCGTGGGAGGTAGGTCTTTCAAGGTTCACTTCTAAATTCTAGGCCTCAGAACCATGTGCGCCCCCTGGCAGGGTCTGGGTGGTTCCCTCCATCGTGTCCTTCCACACTGGTGAGCCTCTGCTCCAGCCTCTCCGGGGGGTTGTGTCTCCGACTGGCCGAGCCCTGCCTGCCTTACCTTTCCCAACTCTGACGTCCTCCTTGACCACCCCCCCATACTCCCACCAGACTCCTCTGGCACCCCGTCCCAGGAGAGCGCCAGGCCGGACACAAGGTCACCCCTGCAGCTCACGCAGACCCCTGCTGTGCCCGGAACCGCCACGCATCACGGCCCTGGGTATTTTTTACAGCTGCGTCCTGTAGCAGCACATATGCTCTTCCAGGCAGGGATCTCACTGAGTCATGTCTACAGGGCTGTTCCCAAACCCGAGTCACTAACTCAGTCATTTCCTGGTGGTGGCAGAGTGGGCTCTCTCCTCTGTCCTGGGTGGAGGTCGCTCTCCCAGTCTGGCACGGGCCCCCGGGGCCTTACCTGGCAGGGAGCGGATGAATTCGTAGACATCTTCCACATTCCACTTGGTGGGGCTCGCCTTGGCAGGAAGTGGTGTCCCATGCCCACCAGGTCCCGCACGTGCATGTCCGGGAGCTCCAGGTCCCGCTGGCCTTGTCGCCGGCGGGAAGTGGACGAGCTGGCTGAGATGGGTGACAAGGGCTCCTCGTAGCTTGAGTTATCCGAACATCGGCTTGGAGTCCTCCTGGCTGTGCGTCAGCTGCAGTGGCAGCTGTGACCGAGAGGGCACGGCGCCCGTTGGCTGCGAGCAGAGAAATCGCTGGCTTCAGGAGGAGGAATAAACCCACCAGCAGCAGGAAGACGAGCAAAGGCAGGGAGTCTCCCCTCCTCCCTGGTCTATGACCACCTACCTCTGAATGCTTAGATCAAAACGCGTCCTCTGGGCTGTCCCCTCTGGCGTGATGCAGAGTGAGCCCCTCCCAGCACCCGTGCAAGCCCTGCACCATTCTGATCTGATTCTATCTACACCTATTGTTTCTTCTACATGTGGGGTTTTACACCAGGACTCTGGAGGTTTCAGGGTTAGATGCTATGAAACAGCACGTGAAATTTCTGTGCACGTACATGCTGGGTCTCAGCCTTGGTCAGATTCTTAAAGAGCTTTACAACCCAAGTGATGACAAGCAGCCAAAGCCATCAGGCTCTGACACGTCCCATGAGACTGTGGGTTCCCACCGTGCAACTTAGAACCGGGCTACAGCATCTGTAAGGACCGCCCGTGTTCCCGGGAGAGGCTGCAAGAACTCAGTGCTCAGGATTTGAGGAGGCAGCGGGGAGCAGGGCGTGAAGGGGGTGGGGCTGCCTCCTCACCTGGCACTCCGTTAAGACCCAAGGGAACGGGGACAGTCTGTCTCTTCACGGGACTGGGCGGCAGAGGTCCCATTTCCACGGCCCCAGAAGGACGGAGGCAAACCAGAAGGGGAGGGGTGAGGAAGGGGCAAGGTCACTGATGGAGATCATCACCTCACAGGCATCCGTGGGTCTAAATGCAGGGGCCTATTGTGGGGTCTGGGAAGGGCTTGTGAGAAATGAGAACATGACGGAGCAGACTTAAGTCAGTCACGGAAAAGGAACGTGGGTATCCCCGGTCTGTTAGGGAGGGAAGCTGGTGGGGACTTGTGACAATGGAGCTTCGGGCCCTGCCAGCCGCTCACCTGCTTCTTGGTGTCCTTTGTAAGTGTCGGCAGGCTGGCTTTGCTGGCCCGACGGCGGTTGTGGGTTGTGGCTCCTGCCTTCTGCAGCTTGCTTCGGTCCGAGTGGAAAAGCCCCACTCGCTTGGTGCACCCCACGTTGTACCTGCCAGAGTCAGGGAGATGGGGAAGTCAGAACAATCACGGGGTGTGCGGGTCCCCGGCAGCATGAGGACAGCCAGGCTCTCCAGCAACAGCGGAGTCTGTCCGCATGCTCTGCTCCCAGGTCCATCACTTACTACTAGCTGGGTGACTTTGGGCAAGCCACTGGACCTCTGAGCCTCAGTTTCCTCATCTGGAGCTGGGGATGACACGGCTCACTTTCCAAACCTGGTCTGACAAGTGTATGAGCTAATGTGTGTAGAGTGCTGGACACAAGGACTTGGGAGCACAGTAAGAACTCACAGCTGACACGTTCTACACTAAACATGACCTGTGCCAGAAAACAACTGTCCTGCTGGCAAGGACAGGTGCACCTCAGAGACACCGCGGGTTTCGTTCCAGGTCAAAGCCAGTCAGATGACTGTTTCCCGGTTCACATAAAAGTAATGTCTACGTGACACTGCAGCTCATTAAGACGACAGTGGGGGTGCCTGGGTGGCTCAGTCGGTTAGGCTCTGACTCTCGATTTCAGCTCAGGTCACGATCTCAGGGTCATGGGATTGAGCTCTGCAGCAAGTTCCGCTCTCAGTGGAGAGTCTGCTTCTCTCCCTCTCCTTTTGCCTCTCCCCTGCTTGTGTGCACACCCACGTGCGTGCTCTCTCAGTAAATAAAACTTTTTAAAAAAAATTATAAGAAAAAAAGACAATGAAGTTTGCTGCTCATAGGGCTCTTCTTTTAATGAAAGATTTCTCTGAAGCCTGTGATGCTGTTTCATAGCATTGGGCCCACAGGAGAACTTCTTTCAAGACTGGAGTCAATTCTCTCAAGCTCTGCTTCATCAGCTCAGTTCATTTGATTTCTAAATCCTTTGTTGTCATTTCAACAGTCTTCACCAGGAGGAGATGCCTCCTTAAGAAACCACATGTCGGGGCGCCTGGGAGGCTCAGTGGGTTGGGCCGTTGCTTTCGGCTCAGGTCATGGTCTCGGGGTCCTGGGGTCGGGTCCCGTGTCAGGCTCTCTGCTCTTCGGGGAGCCTGCTTCCCTCTCTCTCTCTCTCTGCCTACTTGTGATCTCTGTCTGTCAAATAAATAAAATCTTAAAAAAAGAAATCACATGTCTTACTCATTCCTAAGAAGAAACTGCTCATCCATTTCGGTTTTATCAGGAGACTGCAGCCATTCAGTCACACCTTCAGGCTCCACTGCTAATTCCAGCTCTTTGGCTGTTTCCACCGCATCTGCAGCTACTCCCTGCCCCGCCCCCGCCCAAGTCTTGAACCCCTCACAGTCATCAACTTCTCCCAAACTCCTACTAATGCTGGCATTTTGAGCACTCTCCCTGAATCCTGAATGTTCCTAGTGGCATCTAGAATGGTGAAGCCTTTCTAGAAAGTTTCTAACGGACTCAGAACCACGCGCTCCCCTGGCAGGGTCTGTGCGGTTCCCTCCATCGCGTCCTTCCACATCAGTCTGCCCAGATCCACCAGTGGAATCTCTTTACGGCAACGTTACAAAATGCATTTTTTGAAAAAGACTCCAAAGTCAAAACTACTCCTTGATCCATGGGCTGCACAATGGATGACGTGTTAGCAGCACGAGCGCAGCATGACCGTCATCGAGCGTCTCCACCAGAGCTCGTGGGCAGCCAGGTGCACTGTCAGTGAGCAGTAATATTCTGAAAGAAAGCTTTTTTTCCTGAGCAGTAGGTCTCAACACTGGACATAAAGTACTTACTAAACCATGTTACAATGGCTGTGCAGTCACCCAGGCTTCGTGGTTCCACTGTCAGAGCACAGGCAGAGCAGACTGTGCACAACTCTTAAGGGCCCTAGGATTTTCAGAACAGTAGATGAGCACTGGCTTCAACCTGAGTCACCAGCTGCGCCCGCCCCTAAAGAGAGCGTCAGTCTGTACTCCGAACCCAGGTACAGACTTCTCCTCTCTGGCTATGAAAGTCCTGGATGGCATCTTCTTTCTAGAAGGCTGTTTTGTCTGCACTAAAAATCTGTTGCTTAGCGTAGCCACCTTCATCAGTGATCTGAGCCGGATGTTCTAGAGGGCTCCCTGCAGCCTCTCCATCAGCCCCTGCTACTTCTGCTTTCATGCTGCGGACACGGCTTCTTTCCTTAAACTTCATGATCCACCACAGCTGGCTTCACTCTTCTTCCGGCAGCTTCCTCCCCTCTCTCCGCATTCAAAGAACCGGAGAGAGTTAGGTCTTGCTCTGGACTGGGCTTTGGCTTAAGGGAATGTCGTGGCCGGCTGGATCACCGATCCAGACCAAACTCCGTATCAATAATGAGGCTGTTTTTGCTTTCTTACCACTGCTGTGTTTGCTGGAGTAGCAGTTTTTATTTCCTTCAAGAACTTTTCCTTTGCAGTCACAACTTGGCTGTTTGGTGCAAGAGGCCTCGCTTTCAGGCTGTCTCGGCTTTCAATGAGTGTTCCTCACAAAGCCTCGTCATTTCTAGCTTTTGATTTAAAGTGAGAGGCGTAACACACTTTCACTTGCAACACTCAGAGGTCACCGTAGGGTTATTAATGGGCTGAATTTCAATCCTGTTGTGTCTCCAGGAACCGGAAGGCCGGAGAGATGGGGGAAGAGTCCGCTGGTGGAGCCGTCAGGACACAGATGACATTTACTGATTAAATTCACTATTTTATGTGGGTGTAGTTTGTGGCACCCAAAATAATTACTATAGCAACATCAAAGACCACTGATCACAGATCACATAATATAGTAATAATGAAAAAGACTGAAATGCTACGAGAGAATGACCAAAATGTGACACAGAGACACAAAATGAGCCATTGCCTTTGGAGAATGGGGGCCAAAAGACTCGCCTGACATCTTTGACCTATAAAAACAGAGCCATCTGCGAAGCCCAGTAACACGAGGGCCGCCCAGAGCTCGGCACAGATTCAGATGCACCAATGCCCTCCAGCACAGGGCTGAAAGGGGCTTGATTCTGGCCGAGGCAGAGCACCTCTGTGTGGGGCTCGAGAGGTTGATATTCTCCTGAGGGCTCAGGGCTTTGGCATCCATGCCTCTTCACCCTAGTACGAAGAGCACTCGGGGCTTTACAGTCTCATGAGTCTAACTCCCAAACCCTATGACGCTGGGCAGATTTATCTACCCTTTGTGCCTCAGTTTCCCAGTGGGTGTGAAGGGGCTGGTGGTAATCCCTGCCTCGAAGTTACTCTGAAGACTAGATGACACCAGGCACACCCTCTCCCTGGTGCATAGCCTGGAAAGTGGCAGGCACTGAGGACCTGATGCTGCGCCTGACCTGGGCCTCTGGCCTACGCTGGGTGAAAGCTCATAGACGGGACATCTGTACCCAGAGCAGGAGCTCTGGACGAAGCTTCTGGTGCAGGGCTTCCCCCAAGGCAATAGCTGCCAAGGGCAGGACCAGAGTACGGGTTCAGTGGGTGGGGCCCAGGAGGGACAGCCACACTAAAGCCTGCTTCCCTTCCTGCTCCCTTGAGTTCTGGGTGCCAGGACCAGGCAGATTAGGGACGCAGTGCAGCTTCCAGGCAGATGGAGGGGAGCGGAACGCTGCTAAGCTACACCTGGGTGCTCCTGAGATGGACTGTCACCAAAGGGGGTAGGCCCCGAGGTGCAATCCTGAGGAGAGGGAGGGGCTGGCAGAGCCGTGGGACCAAGGCCACTTACCTCTTGGCACACGCCATGGAACAGAAGCGCTTGGAACGCTTGAACTTGTAGGCAAAGTCCACCCGGCCACAGAGCTCACACTTGAGCTTGAGGGGAGTACCCTCCTCTTTGGATTCTGGAAAGTATGGAAATTGGAGGAAGTGTAAAGAGAAGAAATTTCCACGAAACCCTGAACAGCCCCCCATGAGGCCTGCCTTTTCTGCTCATGGCCCCGTAGCGGTGGCCCGCAGTGGCGGACGAGCTTGGAAAATGCCCACCCGCTTTCGCCACTGGTTTGGGAAGGGCCGTTCCCCCCACCCTAGAAAGTACCCAGGGGTGTCTGCTGGTGACCCCTGGACACCTGACAAGGTGTCCCCAAGCGCTAAGAGCCCGAGGCAAACGCAGTGGTCAAGAATCAGCAGCCCTCTTTATGACCCTGGGAGGCTCACAGGGAACACTCCGGGTGCACTCACATCTGGTTTGGAATACCTTGATCTGTCTAGTGGGCTGAGGACCTGGATCCCAGAACCCAGGAGTTCTGTACCCTCCGCAGTGACCATCGGTCAGTGGCTCAGGCTGCAAGGGCCGTCCTGGCCTGGTCACTGGGCTGCCTGAGAGCTGGGCCCTTAGGCAGCGAGAGGACCACACTCTTGCCTATGCCACTCCCACAGAAAAAGTGACTCTTGGGATCCTGTGGCTGGCTGGCGTGGGGCTGGAGGAGAGGCCGGGGACAAACAGCTCCCCAAAGGAAGCGACCTTCCCCCTTCCCTGTTTCCTAGGGATAGCGGCTGAGATACGACCCGGAGAAACGTTTAGCAGATGGACACGTTCCTCCATGGACATCAAGAGAGGAAGGGTGTGCAGCCAGCCTGCAGAGCCCTGGCTCCTCCGTGGTCAGGTGCGGCCATGCAGGAGGCCTCGGTGCTCGGGCTGGGGGATGCCTACCCTGCAGATAGGGCTCCTCCATCTCAGAGTCAGTGGTGGTGGTATGATCCTGCTGGGGAAGTTTCTCAGGCAAGAACCCCTGTGCATACTTCTTCTTGAGATTCCCCACCAGCAGGGACGAGCGTCCCACCTAGAGGACAAAGTGACACGGAGGCCGTGAGGGTTAGGTGGGGGATGCTTCCTTGTTCTCCAGCCTCATCAAAATCACACATACAACGCAGCAAGGCACAGATGCCAGCCTCTACATTGTCATCCCAAGCGTGTCTTGCTCAAGGCCCTATCTTGTCCTGTAGCTCATGAGGCAAGATGCCGATTGTCACCGAAGTGCAGCAGTGGCTTCAACCCAGGACCACTGGGCGGCTTAGGAAGTTGGGAAAATAGCTACTCTTCCAAATGACTAAGGGGCAGAGATGGAGGCGGCAATCAGGTCTCCCACTGGACCAGAAGGCAGCCAGGGACTGGGGCTCACGCACCACCAGAGGGAATATAGCCGAGGCCCCGCGGGAGGCAGGAGACTCAGCAACCATATGTGATTTCCTACTGTCCTCCACCGTATCGCTGCTCTACCCAAGCCAGAGGGGCAGACAGCCCTGGAGGAGTGCAGGAAAACGGATTCCGGGCCACAGAGCAAATGTCCTCCGAGGTTTTCAGGACCCTAGACTGGCTTATTCACTCTTCTGGTCCTTCCTTTGCTGCCTCTGCTCAGGCGGCTGGTGGCTATTTCTCTAGGGTGATGTGGAGGCGGTTACTCAGTCCGCAGCCGCCCTGTGGGAGGGGGGGTGGTTTCTGGTGTTGCTCTAGGAGGCCACGCGGAAGACCCAGTCTGAGGAGGGAAGCGATGTGGCCGGGCGGGAGTTACGTCTAGCTTAGGGGTTCCAGAGAGGATTCCTCTGCCATGGGCCCTGAACCACCTTCAGAGGGCAAGTGGACAAGAACCTATTTGTGTCCTGGCATTCTGGAAAGGCAGTTCACCCGGCTCGGCTCATCAAGCTTAGAGTCTGCCACTGACTAGTCAAACCGCTCATGGACCCAAAGAGTGAGCAAAAGGCAGATGGTGTCCCATGAAGATGGTTTCTCTCACAGATGATTTCATCACGAGAGGCCAGTGTGCCCCTGGCTTTGGGCTCCTCCCAGCCACAGAGCAGCACCCCCTGTCCTCACCAACTCACACTGCATGGGATCAGCTTGGGGTGCTTTGTTCTAACAAGCTATTTTCTTGATTCTTTTATATTTCTCTTTGGTCTTGCGCTTTCCCTGGAGACATCTGATTGTGCCCTTTCTAAAGGGCCCCTCACCCTCATTCACTCTTTTCAAGGCTCTGATTCCAGAAAAGCAGCTCAAGCTACACATTTGTTCTCTTATCTTCATTTCAGACACATCTTGAAAATTCTACGCTATACACTTTCCTTTTGTTCTCTAACTGGTTAAAGTTTTGCCACTCAGAGGTTCTGGCATTCAAAACTGAACAAGGTCTCATTTCCCAAAACCCATCATCTTGCCCCAAACACCCAATGTGAACTCTCTTCTAACTAAGGCGGGGGGGAGGTGTCACACAATACAGGGACACAGCTGAGTCTGTGTGTACACCTTTCTAACCAAGGGGCCTTGCCAATTACTCCTACTAATCACTGGTCCTTTCTGGACAATAGGAAGACACTCGATCCTAGAAAGAAAATGGCTCTGACATTCTTTTGGGAGGAAAATTAGCAAGGAAAGAGCAAACTTTACATTTTTTGGAAATTTTACATGGAAATGTAAAAATATTCTAATACACATCCAAAATATACTTCAAAAAAAAAAAAAAAAAAAAAGAAAGAAAAAAAGAGGGGAAAAGAAGTAGTCCGTACCGGGAAAGGCTCCGCCCCCTCCTGGATCACAAACCCTTCGATAACATGCGTCAGGATTTGGGGTTTCACAATGGCCTGTGGTGGTTTATTCTCACCATTCTGGGGGGCAGTGCCGGTGATGCTGGAGGCAGAATTTCCGTTCCCTGAGGTCATGCCGGGGCTGCTGAGGTCGGTCAGTGCATGAACAATGCCCTGCCCTGTCTCTGCACAAGGGAGAGTAGGAAAACACAAGCAGGGGAGGTCAGAACCGGGGCGGGACCAGCAGCAGAAAGAGGGCGGGGACTCAGCACGTGCCTGGTTTTTTCCGTGGAGCCAAGCGACAATGCAAACCAAGCAGTCCCCTCCCTCAATGACCTATTTAAAAGTGGTGGGGTGGAAGGACACGCCAGCAAGGGTGACTATAATCAGCTCTGCAGCGAGGCAGCCCGTCAGCTAGCAGTATTTCTTAATTTCCCAACTGTGCTAAGAACAGTACTACCAAGTTCCACCGACAAGAATTCTCTTTGGGGAGTTAAGACCTTGGTCGCTACCGATCTGGACAAACAAGGTCACCTTCAGTTCAAGGGTGAAAACGTATTTAAGGTGGTATCTACAACCAGGATGAAAAGGGGCACTAGGTATAGGGGCTTGGGGTGTGACAGGGTTTTGAGGGGGGAGATGTTACACCATCTATGAAGGTCCATGGAGAATGCTTTGATTTTAAGCATCCCGTGAAATGTCAAAGTACTGAAACCCAGAGATGAATCCAAAGGGAACAACAGGGCCGGGCCCCAAGTGAACACAGAGCTTTCCGGAGGCTGGTTATCTGGAGTCAAACGTTGCGATAAACCCAAGTTCAACTTCTCCCCCAAAAGGGTCGCCAAAGGCTGTGGGGCTGCTGCTGCTGGCCCTGTGCTCTTGATCAGGCCCCTTGTCCTGTTCTCAGCTCCACACAATCTGGTCCTCAGCCAACCACGGAGTCCTTGCCTCTGTGGACAACCCTTCCTGAGGTCTCCTTGCCTCTGTGGGCCTGTTGGCCTTCCTCTGAAGGACCCGATAGAGTGCTCTAAAAAGCGTGCTAAGGGGCGCGTGGGTGGCTCAGTCGGCTGAGTGTGCGACTCTTGATTTTAGCTCAGGTCATGATCTTGGGGTCGTGGGATCAAGCCCGGACTGGGCTCCACACTGGGCAGGGAGTCTCCCTGAGATACTCTCCCTCTCCCTCTGCTCCTCCCCCAACTCACGTGTGTTCTCTCTCTCTCAAATAAACAAACAAACCAAAAAACCAAAAAACCAAAAACCCAAGTGTGCTGAAGGGCTCAGCACAGGGAACCTCCTCTTCTCCACTTGGCTGGCCCCTCTCCTGAGCTGCTCCAGGATTTAGAGGTACAAAACTTTACCTCACTTTTGCCACCCCCTCCCTGCCCCCTTCCAGGACCATTCTCTACCACCACCAACTGTGGGAGCGAGGTTGCCTGTAACCTGGAACTTCCTAAAAAAGAAAAAAGAGAAAGAAAAAGCCATTTCTTTATTGCAACAAGCCTATTAATATTAAGCATAACCCTGTGTGTGTTACATATTTGAAAAGTGATTTCAGTACACAAGTTAAGTAGTTTTTGCACAAGACTTATGTCGATGCTCCTATTTTCCTGTTAAAAACTGAAAATGTGGGGAGCCTGGGTGGCTCAGCGGGTTAAGCATCTCTGCCTTCAGCTCAGTTCATGATCTCAGGGTGCTGGGATGGAGCCCCATGTCAGGTTCTCTGCTCAGCAGGGAGCCTGCTTCCCTCCTCTCTCTCTGCCTGCCTCTCTGCCTACTTGTGATCTCTGTCAAATAAATAAATAAACTCTTAAAAAAAAAACATACAAAAAAAACTCCCCAAAAAACCATTTTCTTAAAAAAAAAAAAAAGAAAAACAGAACAAAACTGAAAATCCCACCAAGGAACAGGAATTCAGTGTCTGATATGGAGCATGGAGAAATAACAATAAATTAATTTTAGAAAAGGTTATAACTGGCTTGTTTTCTTACTAGTGGGTCCTAATGCTTGATAAACCAGAATAAATCTGGTTTGATGAGAAAGAATGTATGGTGATCCATGCAGTCACTCCGCAGACTTCCGTAATCCAACGGTAACTTAGAGCTGAGCCGTAGGGGAGTTAGCCAAGAGACACCAATGATGAGATTGCTTTAAATTAGTTTTTGTTTGAGACAGAGTCACACTGGCAAGTTAGAAAGATTCCTTTTGGTGTTCATAGTAATTTGGAAAAAAATTTTTGACAGCTTTGACTTTACTGTAGAGACGGAAATTTTCCCCTTCGGAATTAGTCTTTCTAAACTATAAAGGTGTTTGGCAACAACAACAAAATCTTTCCTTAACTGTTCATGAATAACTAGCAGGACTGAGTCAATCAAACTGAACCAATCAAGTTAAATTTCCCTGCTTTTAAATGTTAAACATTTAAGACTGCATTTTCATGGTTACATTTTCTTTAATATTTTAACTATGCAAAGAAATACATATATTACTTAAAATGATAAGTAAATGATAAAAAACAAAACTGAATATATAAGTTAACATTTTATTTTTAGGTGGTGCTTATTTCCTTCTGGTAAAATATCCCCTGATTTCTCTAATGAACTATAGATTATAGACTGGAAAGCCTGGTTCAATCCCTTACCAATGCTTGAACCTTCTCTATAATAATCCCACCGAGTGATTTCTGGGCATTTGTTTGAATACCTGCAATGACAAAGGAACTTACTACCTCTCGAGTAGCTCCCTCTGTGGACAGTTCAATTAAAAAGTTCTTCTTTATTAGGAGCCAAAAACCTATCTCCTGTTCATTTCTGCCCACCCATCCCGGTCCTGTTCCTTAAGACCACGCAGAACAAGGCTAATCATATTTGTATAATGGGCAAAAGCACAGGCTTAGACCTGGCTTAAGAGACTCATCTTTATCACTCAAGTGAATTAGGGGCAAGTCCTAGACTCTCTCTGAGCCTCGGTTTTACTAGCTGTAAAATAAGGACGATTACTATACCTCCCCTAGGTGCTGGGTCCCTCCGCAGACCACAAGACAGAATCACCAGCACAGCAGTGCGAGCACACCAGGAAATGCTCAAGAAACGCTCTCGGTGCCAGAAAGCACAATGCTCATGGCCACCGCGCATCTTCTCCTCTCTGGGCCAAGCTCCCTCTGCTGCTTCAACTATTCCTTGCACAAAAGGCTCCAAGTTCCTCATCTCCTACGTGTCCTGTTTACGTCTTTTCAAGTCCGGGACCTGGTCGTTAACTAACAGAAAAATCAAGTGCATTGATCTAAGAGACTGTGTTGGTAAGATTTTGGTTTTGTTTCCTTTAAACGCTGTCACGTTCCTGACTGAGAGCACAGGAGGAGGGAATAAGTGACTCCCTTGTGTCAGTATAGAGTACCTCAGTGGAATTAATCCATTCTCCTTGAATTCTGGGATCACTCCCACCTCCGGCTTTTCATGGATATTCATCACCAAACTGCTTCTGATATCTTGTCTCCTTTTATGGGATCTCTGCATCCTGGCTTGACTCTTCTCCCTCCCCCGCACCCCCCTTCCCTCCTGTCTCAGAGCGGTGTCTATTATGTGCACTGGGGCACTGCAAGACGGGGAGACGCAGGCATAACTCTTGAGGTCAGATTCTTTCCTTGTGCCAAACACAGGAGTGAACAGATACATTCAGTAGCTCAGAGTTGACAGAGTCGATGCTTAACTCTGGGAAGCAAGATTTTGGAATCTAAGTTTTTCAAAAAAGGATATTATTAAGCAGGAGAACAAACAAATCAATCCTTTCACCCGAACATTAGAAATTATCACTCTCCATTCTAACTCTGGGGCAGGCTGCAGAAGAAACAGAAGCCAGGGGACAGGAGGAGGGCATTTTATGAATATACAAAGGTTCGCAGTCCTCTTGGAGGCCAAGGCCCCCTCATCTGCTTTAAGAACAAAGGAGTTTGGGCTATTTCTGGAATGACCAAACACAATCTCACCCCCTGCCAAGCCCAGCATGCTGAGATTAATTTAATCTACTTCCCTGCTCTACCAGACTGCTCCGCAGCCTGCTTGAGGGAAAGCAGCTTAACAGGGAAACTTGCACAAACCTGTCCTGCAGGCTCTGAGGCCAGATAAAAGATAAAGAAAGACTTGTCTTCGGAATTCTTCCTTTCTGAATTCTCTCGACCAGTCCCTGAGGCTGGCGCGGCTGCTGGAGATTCCCACAGGTCTCAGAAGCCGTTACACACAGCTAGGTACTGGAATCTGAACGCTGGAGGCCAGGACGCCGGGAGCACGAGGGGCTCTGGGAGGGAAGGCAGGCCAAGCTTCGGTGGTGGTGGAGGTGCGGGGAGGAAGAATTTAGTCCTTCATGAAGCTGCCCACAAGGGGCTGAGGATTCAGATGAACAGGACAGTATGTTCTGGGGAAGCTACTATACTATATATGTCTCAGGCTCTAGGCTGCTTCTCAATTCTGGTCTCATTCATTGGCTCTGGCAGCAACAGAGCAACTGGCTCTGGCTGGGTAAAACACGAAGAACCACCCAGCAGCCTGTTTGTGAGATGATCTGCTTCAGGGTAGGGTCCTTCCGCTAGGCCGAGCAAATTTCTTTAGACAAGGGTTATGTCCTGTCACCTCTGTATCCTCAGAGGCTAAACCCCATGTCCCCTACAAGATACGTACTTAATGTCTGTTATACTGGATGGTCTAGAACCCACGGTCTCCATCTGAGCAGGTTTCCTTAGTCTCAAACAGGGAACCTGGCACCATCTGAGGTTTGTAAATTACCTCTAGAGGCTGTAATGATTAGAGAGCAGTCGGGCCAGCGCCTTCTACAGCACTGGCATTTCTGGGCACCTAGTTATAAAGAACAAGAGCTATTCCTTGGCCCGTTTCTTCTCGTTAGGGTGGGGATTTCTTCAGTAAGAAGGAGCATTAAGTTGCCCTGCAGGCTGGAGTTCTGGATTCCCTGGCCCCTTTGAAATGTGTGCGGACTCCAGGCATCAAGAAAGGTATGATGACCGCTAGAGTCAGAGGCCGGGAGGCTCCTACAAAGACGGCTTCGCCCGCAGGACCAGCCACTAGGTGTCCAGAGAGGCTGAGCTCTCCTGCCCATTTAAGAGAGAGGCCTGGTTGGCTACAGCTCTGCAAAACCTGGGCCATTTTAGAACCAGTTCTCATGTTCTTTACATGAGCAGACAGAAAAAAATCAGGAAAAAAAAAAAAAAGTAAAGAGAACAGTAAAAACAAAACAAAACAAACATCAGTTATGCTGGAATCGTGTTCAGGATGAACACTTATGATGGTGTTTCAGATGGCCTGGCCAGTCACTGTGTCTGCTCCTAAAATAAGTCTTCCTGAAGCCCTTAGAGCAAACGGAGCTGCTCCTAACCCCTCAGCCTGCACCACGGATTTCTTCTGTATTTTCACCAGACGAGGAGCATTTTAATTTACAAGACTTCTAACCACCTTCCTTGACTGTAGTGGGAGTGAGACAGAGCTAATGAAGTTAATCAAGAATTTAAGGAAGCAAAGTAGGTGATAACACGGGTCATTTGCCTGCAGGGAATCCTGCCCAGCAAACGGCAGGACAAGGCTGCTTACCCAACACAGGGCATTCTCCCCAGGCCCCCGGCTATGCAATCGCGCTCTGGGCGCCTGGGCTTAGCAGGTCCAGGCTTAGCAGGTCCAGTCATGGGGCCAGGAGGGGGGCCAGCAGGACTCCCACAGAACCGTGTGCTCTGGAGGGAGCCCATGGGGAGCACCTGCAGCGTGCCAGCCGCTGCTGGGAAACCATGCCGGGGAGGCGGAGAGCAGCAGGCCTGTGGGGGGAGCAGAGAGAGCGGAGGGCGGGGAGGCTGCCGGCGCTCTTACACTCTCCTGGTTATATCTGGGCGCCTGAAGAAACCGGTGCCATTCTGAAAGTGAGGGAGGTAAGATATGTCATCAACGCCCGTTTGTTGGCATCCCTCCACCGCCCCAGGGGGAGGTGGGAAAGTGAAGGGGTGGTGGCGAGGAGAGAGAAAGGGGTGGGTAGAAATAGGTAGAGTGGGGACAGGGGACCAGGGAGCGAGGGAAGGAGGAGCGAAGGCTCTACCCTGGGACCCTGACTGAGTCCATCCATCAAAGAGAATCATTTGGTTCACAACCTTCTTTAAAATGCAAATAGACACCTGCGGTCGTTCACACCTGGCTGTACAGAGGAGCAGACAGCTTTCCTTCCAATCTGGGGACAGCGGGCTTGGTGGGAGGGGTGGCAGGGGTGGGAGGGGAGAATGATTATTCTGGATCGCAGGCACGAGGGCACACACGGCCGGAGTCTAGCGATTTTCCAGATGAGGAAAAGAGTGCATTTTAGAACCAAGGCAAGAATGGATGCCACATATTTGGAAGGCAGGACCTTCTAAAACATGCGCAGAAGGAGCTCTTAGTCAGGAAATAACCCGTCCCTTCCCACCCCGGGGATGTCCCCCGTGCAGAAGGCAGAAGGCACCAATGCCCAATGTTTTAACTTTTTCACTTCTGCTACGGAGCGAGCTGTTGGACACGGCAGAAATCCTTACCTCAAGGACACACAGCAGGTTATGGCCGTCACCATCCTGCTCCTCAGATGACCTTCCTGGGCGCTGCCAGCAAGAGCAGCCCACTGTGACCCACCTCTCTCAGGAGGGGAAGAGCTGGCAGTGACAGGAGGTGCCCTCAGGGCACCGGGCTGAGCAGGCACAGGGGGATGAGGCTCGGGGTCCCCGCCTGGGTCCCTGCGGGGAGAGCTGGCCAGCAGAATGAAAGCCAGGCCGAGCCAGGCAGCCACAGACCTGCTCGCCGTGTCACAGCAAAATGACCTTGTTGAGTCTGGGTTAAGAGGCTTGCAGGGCAGTCCTGCTCCTCGGCTCTCAAGCGTCTGAGCCGAGACACTCTGGGGAGGGCTTCTGGGAGGGGGCGCTCCTCCTCCTCCCCAGCAGCCATTACCATACAGCTGACTTCCCTGCCGGCTCTGAGGACACAGGCCGAGAGAGCGGCCCTTCTGACTCACCCACAGGCCCCGGCTACAGTGTACATAAGCTGAATTGTAAACAGCTGAATGTTCTCCAAGCTGCCACCCCCAGCTATGAAGGAAGGACTCAATGGAGCGAACAGCCACCCTCCCCCCACGCAGGTCCAGACAACGGGAGCACTGGGGGGTTTCCAAACAGCTGCAGGAACTGCTGCCCAGCCCGCAGAGGGACGCCCTCGATAGACAGGGTCCTTGCACAACGGGACCAAGCGCAGCAGCAGCACCTGCAGGACCAAGGGGTGACTGCCCACGGGGACAGGTCAAGGCACCAGGGAACAGCGGCTAACTCTGACTACTGGGAGTCAGGAAGGGGTTCCAGACTTCTACTTGGATGGAGCCAGGCCCGTGGGATCCGCTGCTGAGGTCGGGGACTCCCACATATTCTCCCACCATAGTTCTCTAGTAGGTGCTGGGACTTCAAAAGACAACGCGTCTGGGAACTCGCAGGAGACACCCTATACCCGAGACCTCGAGATCACAGAAGATGGAAGTCAGAGCGGCAGAGTGGAAGGAGTGCTGGCTCTGGGTCGGGGCCAGTGCCTCTGGGATCATCTTCTGCGTTCTGGTTCCACCTTTGATTTATCTGTGCTCTGAGCCTTAGTCTCCCCATCTGTAAAAATGAGGATCATCCTGCCTATGCTGCAAGGTTATGGTGAATATTAGAATTTTTATATGGAAGATGCCCGGCACTGATCTCATTTAGAAGCTGTGCAACATGGCCATTAGGATTCTGGGATCAGAAAGACCTGAGGCTTAAATCCCAGTTTGTAATCGTGGATAAGTTACCTGAGGCCTAAGTTTCCTTAGCTGTAAAACGAGTATTTAGACCTGTCTCACTCGGCCACAGTAAGGATTAAGTAAGATAATGTAGGAATGGCACAGCGGAACAGGCCGGACTTGGCCCTGGGAGGGCTAACATCACAGAAACCTGAAATATTTGGAAGCCTGCCTTAATCTCTCAGTCTCGCTCTCACAGAGCCTGGCTTCTCGTGGCTCCAGGGCAGAGCAATCCTTCCATCTGCCCAAATTCAGGTACCAAGTCTGCTCCTCAGACACCCTGGTCTAATTAGGGTGTCCTGTTCTCGTCCTCTCGAGGTCAGGCTTCAGGAAGAAATGCTCCTTCCACTTTGACCATGGCAGCTGCAACACAGGAGAAATGTACCTGCCTCCAGGGCACACCGAATGTCTCAATTCACCTTCAACACTCATTAATCAAAACGATGAGGCAACCACCACACTCCCTTTCTAGATAGTTCTTTCGTCAAGAGTCTCAGGGTGCCACACAGTGCAGAACCCCAGCAGCCAGACAAGGTGACGTGGAGCATTTAAGAACCACTTTACTGCAGAGCAGTATACTCATGGAACCTGCACAGCCAGGAGGTAGTGCAGCCCATGAAAGGATAGTTTAAAAGGCTGAAGATAAAATCATGGAAGATGGCTAACAGTTAAGAAAGTTAAGAAGAAAAAAAAAAAAGACAACTAGAAATGTTCAGTAAATTCCGTAATTATTTTCAGGTTGATGATAAGGAAAGGCCATTACAACAGGGCTGCCTGATAGGCCGCCTTGTTTTTTTTTATCAACTACAGGAGCACTGATATTCTCAGATAAATGGGAGGAGAAGGGGGGAGGGAAGAGGAGGGAGACAGAGAAAGTGGGGGAAAAGCTAAGCCTCAGCTGTCTCACCCATATAATGGGACAGATGATACCTATCTGGCAAACCAATCCTCCCGACCATTTCTGCTTCCAGCAAACATTACCTTCCTCCTTCCTAAAACTGTTGTCTAAGTCTGCAAGGATTCTGCTACCAATCAGCTGATAGAACAGATTAATACTGACCACTGGAGGCCTGAAAACACAAACTTCACTGATTTTTGTAGAAACAGTATGTGACTGGCAATAAAATTGTTTCAATTTAAAGTGTCCTTTGCTTTGATCGTTTAGATGTGTCTTACCATACAGACGGCATAAATACAGATTAAGATAGATTTGGATTGTATGGATTTAGGCCCCATATGGATGGTTGCAAACGTGCTGAAGACATCAGTAACTAGGGATAACTATATGCTATTTGAGACATAACAGCCATACAAGCAAAGCCTTAACAATAACCCCCAGTGGTCAAGAGCTCTCACTTTCTTGCCAATGGTCTCAAGCCTGGTCCTCCTAACCTACTGGAGAAGAGCTGCCTATGACATAGCATCTGACAGGCATCTCCTTTTAAGAGATGAATTTCACTGCTGAGAAGAAAATCATCCAGGAACCAGATATTTGCTTTAAAGGCAGCCTTAAGGGGTGACTGGGTGGCCCAGTGGGTTAATGCTTCTGCCTTCGGCTCAGGTCATGATCCCAGGGTCCTGGGATTGAGCCCCGCATAGGGCTCTCTGCTCAGTGGGGAGCCTTCTTCCTCCTCTCTCTCTCTGCCTGCTTCTCTGCCTACTTGTGATCTCTGTCAAATAAATAAATAAAATCTAAAAAAAAAAAAAAGGCAGCTTTAATAGCAACCCGGGACTGTCTTCAGCATCTGGATTTATCTTAAAACTGGAAATGCCTGTTTAATAATCCTTTCTTTGATGAGTCAAAAGAAGGTGCTCTTATTTTGGACTTATCTAAACTAAAAAAAAAAAAAAAAAACTATTTGGAAATTGAAAGAAAAGGAAAGCACATCCTTTTTCACTAACTATAAATAATCTGGAAGGGGAAGGGAAAAAAAAACCCTATTAAGTTTATCATGCTGGCTGAGATGGGTCTTACGATGAATCACACAATTTACCAAATTATGTGCTATGTTTCTTACTACACTTTCTTTCTCCAAAAACTAACATTCTTAACTGTATAACTCTAGATTAACTATAAAACAGGCCATTTCTTGACTATCAATCACATTCTACTTTGTTATTGACAGGAAAAAGTTCAGAATCTGTAAGATTTTTGTCTTGGTTAAACAAATGGTTGATTATTTTCCTAACAATTCCCCAAGTGTCATAAAGTTGAACTAGGGGTGCCCTCCCTCTGGGTTTCTCGAATCGGTGGTCTGAGGCAGCTGGTAATTCAAACTGAAATTCTGAAATAAGTTAATGCTCAAAATGAAACCTACATCTGAGATTAAGTACTCTTAAACAGACACGCTTCTTTTTTAAGAGAAAACATACTCAGAATCAATCTTTAAGTGGTGACTCACATTATAGTTTAAACTATACCATAAAAACGTTTAAAATACAAATCTACATATGTTCATATATATACCTTGAGGGGTAGGCCAGCTTTGCTTTCCACCAAACAAGGTGCCAAGTCACTCCAGGGAGTGTCATTCCTGTTACTGGTACAAAGGCCTCCTGGGGGGGGCAGATTGCATAAGGCAGCCAGTCCTCACCCTGCTTTTCCAGGGAGGGGGTGTGTGTGTGGAAAACACAATAGCATCTACAACCACTTTGGTGAGATTCCTCCCAACCACACAGAGTCATCATCTTCATCTTCTAGTTGTAAAATGGCACAAAACAAGGGGGATAAATGAGAAAATATCACTTATGAAGACTCCTTATTCTCATTACCCTACTCTCCTCTCTAGTGAATGTATATTTTCAGAAGAGAACCCTTTTTAGGATGGGACCAAATCTACTTGGAGATTATATGACACTGAACAGCGAGGAGAACTTTACTATAAACTTGGAATAACACAAGAAAGATGGGGGGGGGGGTTGGGAAATATCATACTGATGTGCAACAGTATTACCAGAACTGGAACCACCATCCTGGTCCCTAGTTTTTGTAATTTAAATTTTATTTTGGCTTACTGATCCACCCTAGCTGAAGGTGAAGGACTGTGATAGGAAGTGGCTGAACTTTATTGGGCAAATAGTTACCAAATGCCTCGTATGAGGTCCACAGCCCAAAGGGGGACAGAGACTTAGAGGAAGAGTTTAATAAGACTCTAAATTATCCTCTTTACACATTCATAAAAGGAAAAAAAAAAGACAAAAAGACATGGACTCACAGGTGGAAGTTCTTAATTCTGAGACAGTCATCATTTCTCTTTCTCTTAAACAAAAAATCCTAGGGAGGGGACAGCCTGTGTAAGAGTGAGAAAGAACACTTCAGTTTTGTAAGATCATCTATCCACTTATTCCTCTGCTCTTAGTTTATTCTCTTCCCCTTGGAAAGATCAGAATTAAAGGATCCAAAGTATCTGAGACAGGAAATGAGTAAGGCAGGAAAAAGGATGTGGTCTGAAAAAGAGTGGATTCTGGGGCTGAGCCAGAGCAAGTTAACAGGCACAGGGTCACAGATGGGGGAGGGGGCCTGGTG
Source organism: Mustela erminea (assembly GCF_009829155.1). NCBI lineage: Eukaryota > Metazoa > Chordata > Mammalia > Carnivora > Mustelidae > Mustela > Mustela erminea. Next base: position 84,875,927 of record NC_045623.1, on the reverse strand, counting down.
GCAGGAAGAGAAGTCTCAGGATCAATCAGTTTAGACTAGTAAGTCAGTGACAGAGGAGACAGGTCTGGAGAAGCATAACAACACCTTCCTAAAAGCTTATCCTCCACTGAAATGGACAGAGACAATGGCTGATGAGTCCTACAGCTAAGAGAATCAGTATTGGGACAGAAAGAAGAAGAGCCAGAGTTTCCGCCTTACTTTGAGGGAAGTGGAAGTAATATACATTGAGTATGCCTGACAAAGGTAAATTAGAAATTAAGTCAAGACGTGGAAGAGAGGTGGAAAAGGCTGGGAGGTGAGAACATGATGGAACACCAATATTCTTTAAGCATCTATGTACCGCATCTCAGTAAAACAACAGCTTTAAAAACAAGGAGTGATAACAGGAGAGACTGCTCAAGCGAACACAGTTGGGTAACAGAAACCAACCAAGAACAACAGAAATGTACACCAAGAAACTACCTACTTTCTCAAGATCAAGGCTGGAGAAAAAAGGGCATCTATTCTTCCAGGGCGTACAGACAAGCTGGGAAACAGATCCTGGGTGGGCAGGGCACACGTGATAATGCAGAGCGCCTGGAAAGGGCAGGTGCCAAGAGAGCACCATTACCCATCTGCTGGACCCTCTGTAAAACAAGCCAGCCCCTGTGAATGAGCCAAACCAGAAACTCTGGTTCCTGCCCTGCAGGGACTGGAATTCAGGTACAGAAATAGTGGGAAACACAGTTTATCAGCTGACTCAAAAGTGTGGGTACTTCCAAATACAGATCTCCAGATACTGGGGGCTATGTGGGAAAAGCACTTTTATAGTCTCCACAATGCCTAGCGCAGTGCTTTATATGAAGCAGGAGCCTAATAAAAGTGTGTTGATGCCAAAGTGTGTGAGACCAAAACTACTTCTCTGTGCAGGTACCTTAAGATTTCCAAACAGAATCTCCTGCCCTATAACCAACATGGTAAGTTACTTTCTTCCTATTTTACAGGTGAAATGATACGAAGCCCTACCTCCCTGTGACCTAAACCTAAGCCCTAATTATCAGACACTGCCACAGGTCTGCTGCCTGCGCTAGAATCAACGATGGGGAGGGCAGAAGCAGGGGAGAAATACAGGAGCAAGAAGGCATTTCCTTGCTTCATTAGCCTGTAATTTTCAGACTCACCTAGAGATCCTGGCAGTTCCAACATTTGGGTTGACTCAGGAGGGGAAGAAAAATCCCAGGTGAATGATAATTGGATTACCCAGCTATGCCTCAGAGCCAAACGGCTGGAAAAGGCCAGGACAGCAGGGTCTGATACACTTAAAGTGACATTATATTCTAAACCAAAAATCAAGACACTCGGGCAGACAGACAATGGGATGGAATATTTCAAATTGGGGCTGTCCTAGAAAAATCGGGGACATATGGCGGATTTAGGTCGGTTGCTTATTTCACAACAAGGGATCCTCTGGGCCCAATATGCTAATGGAGGGGATTAGAGCCCTAGGATGGGAGATGTCTGAGGGGAAAGCTGTCACTGATCTGTAAACCAGGAAAAAAAAATAGAAGAGACTGTCTGTAGACCACACTAGAGGAAGGGGAACATTCTGGGTATGGAGTAGGGAGGAAAGGAAAGTTGATCAGAACTGAAAGTATGTCAGTGAAATCGGTTTAAGTACTGTAGGCAGGGGTGGGGAAAGGACGCAGAGGGTTGGGATGGTGGGGGTATGGTCGGTACGGACTGGGGGTACCCTGCATACAGGAGGAGTCAGGGGCCAGGAGTTCGGACTGTGGCTTCACCATTAGTTTGCAACCTGACCTTGGGGAAATTATTTCCATCTCTGCGGACTTCAATTTAAACAGAGAAATCTCACAAATCCCGATTTTTTATGTAAGGAATCCGCATTTCAGCATACCTTCATTTGGCATGGGAAAGAGAGAAAATGCTCTTCTAAAAATGGAAGACAGGACAGACACGGAACAGCTTGTCCTTTCCATCCAATTAAAAACCTCGTGAGACTGAACTAGATTAAAAACAAAACTCTCCGGCGAAGCCGCAGGCCCTCCAAGCTAGGTAGTCCCCTACCAACAGAGCGCAGCGGATGCCAGCAGCCCTGCCCCTAAACGGCCCGTCCATCCCCGGGTAAACCGCCGTCCCGGGAGGACGGGGGTGGGGTGGGGGTGGGGTTGCGGGGACCGGGGGCAAGGGCGCGGACACACACGAAAGCGTCTGGCACGCCGAGGTTGACACAGCGGCTTCCGGGGGAGTGCGGGGCAGACAGGGTCCCCGACGAGGGGGGGAGGCGCAGACACCTCCCAGGCGCCGAGAGGCCGAGAGTCGCGGGCTGGCACGGCCTGGCAGCCGAGCAGGCCGGGGCCGGGAGTGGCACCGGAGGGCGGTGCCCGCCTTCGCGTGCGACGAGCGCCGGCCGCGGGCCCCCTCCTGGCGAGAACCCCTCCCCCGCCACGGGCACTGACCTGTCCAGGGCCCGGCTGGGCCTGGCCGGGCGGGGCCTACGCAGCCCCTCGGCCGGGCGCCGCCTCGCGCGGGGTCCCGGGCCCGAGCGGGCCGCCTCCTCTCCGCCGGGAGCCTCCGAGCCGGGGCCCGGGGCTGCCGCGGCGCATCCGACCGCACCGGCCTGGCCGGCGTCAACAAAGGGCGGCGGGGGCGCGAGGCCGAGGCGGGGGGCGCGGGCGGCGGCCGGATTGCGCGCGCGCGGCGGGCGCTCGAGGGCTGCAGCCGCCGCGGAGACAATGCGGCGCGTCCCGGCAGGGCTCCCGCGGCCGCCTCCGCCGGGGGCGGGGCGCGGGGGCGGGGCGGGGCCTGGCCGAGCGGGGCGGGGCCTCCGGGAGGCGGGGCGCCGGCGCGGAAGCCGGGCCGCGGGCTTCCTTTGTGCGGCCGCGCCGGCTCCGCCCCTCGCCCTCCGGAAGGCGCCCAGAACGGGGCGGCGGGTTAGGGACGTAAGTTTAGGGAGGCCGGCGCCGGGCGGCGAGGCCATCTGCCCGCCGTCCGTCAGAAGTCCCCAGTGGCGTGGCGGACTGTTGACTCCCGCCCGGCCAATTCGGAGGCAATAATAATAACGACTAGCGGTAATCGAGTGCTTAGTATGTGTCAAGCCCTCCGCGCACGCATTCCCACTTAGGCTTCACAATAACCCTACAAGTAGTCATTATTCTCCCCACTGGGAACTGAGGATCAGAGAAGTTAAGTAATGACCAAAGTGACCCAGTTACACCTCCATAAACCGGGATAATGCCTACTCTTCGGGCTTACTGTGAAGGTTAACTGAGGACATTTACACAAATTGCCTGCAGTGCCTGGCACACAGTTGGAGCCCAATAAATGCTACTTCTCTTCCTAAACCACACTGATTTAAACTGAATCGTCATGGCGAAGCACACTCATTCACTAGATATGCTAGGAGCTGTGGGAGATACAAGAGATGTGCAAGGTGACTCACCCATCTCATGCCCCACCCCCCAGCTATACCAGGAATAGACGGCAGGGACTTCTCGCTTCATGCGTGACGTCTCCTTTTTTTCCAAATATTTTCCAATTTTCTTGCCTTTTTAAGCATTCTTCTTCTCCCTCTGCCCCCACCGCTCCGCTTTCCCCCTTCAGGTCTCATCCCTTTTTCTTTGTTTCTCCGTCTTACATTTATTTTATACGCCGATTGTTTACTTCCCTCCCTCTTCTCCCTGTTCCTCTTCCCTCCCCTCTACTATCTTTCGAATTCTCGAAATTTTCAAAGTCTTCGTTCGTTAACATTCCCATTTCCTTTGGGAAACATGGCATTTCTTATACTTACAACATGCGATAGAACACTCAACTTCTCTATTTCCCAAACAGGCCCACGCTTTCCTGCCTCCCTACCTTTACTTCTTTTAGTCCCTCCTAGATTGACTTTTTCCCAACTGTGCATATCTAGGTCCAACTTATCCTTCAAGTTCTAGTCTCAGGAACAGAGGTCGGCAAACTTTTTCCTGTAAGGAACCAGATAGCAAATATTTTAGACTTTGCAGCAGAAAGTATATCCAGGGCTTGACACTTACTATTCAGCTCTGCGATGGTAGCTAGACAGCAGTCACAGGCAATACACACATGAATAAGTGCGGCTGCGTTCCAATAAAACTTCATTTATGGACACTGAAATTTAGATTTCACATAATTTTCACATATCATGAAGCATTCTTTTGATTCTTAAAAAATTTTTTTAAATGTAAAAACCATTATTTAATAGTTTTCAAAAACTGGCATGTGATGGATTTGACCCTTGGGATGTAGTTTGCCAGCCCCTGCTCTCAACAATGCGACTTCCTCTCAGCAATCTATCCTGAAAATCTCTACTTGGTGCTAACTCTTCCCTCTCAGCTTTTAAAGCACTTACCTATAATCCTTCTATGGCATTTATCATATTTTGGTTTATTGTGTTTGCTTCCTGTGCATTTCTTGTCTTTCCCGGTAGACCTTAAGCTCCTGGAAGGTAGGGCACGGACCTTATTTCTCTATGTCTATTACCTCCCAGCCCACAGTGCTTTGCATGGAGCAGGTATTTGAACATGAATAGAATGGATAATATTTAAGTCTTGGGTGGCTCACAGTTGTTTCCGCTGTGCAAAGCTTACTTCTCTCATTAGATAGTACCTCAAGAACAGGATGCTGTTGTAAGTATAGATTTCAAAAAGAGATTTTTGAGAGGTTTAGAGAGAAGAGAGAGAAAGGTGAGTGTCAGTTCAGTAAGAGTCACTGGATAACAAGTACTTGAACAAGGAATGTATATTACCACCAACCTGCAGACAAAGCATGTGTCCTCAGTCGGGTCCTATTCAACATTTCTATCAGCATGTTGGTTAAAGACAAAGAGAACATGCTATATGATTTACAGATGGCAAAGTCAAGCAGAGGAGCTAATAGAAAGAATCACAAAATCCAGATCAAAACCATTTCTCTCCCCTCACTGATTCTGTCTCTGTTCTCCTATCTTTAAAGTGGGGATGATAAAAGCCCTTCCCACCTCATAGGATCACTGTCAGGACTAAACGAGGAAATACACATAAAGCCTCCGCAGAGAGGGCTTAGTAAATATCAGCTATTAACTATGTTCTTGCTGGGCAGGAACTACAGGCTGAATTCACAAGATAACATTTAATAGACATAATTAACTATATTTTGGCTCAAGATACAAACTGTACAAGTTTGAGACTGTGGAGACCTGGAATGATAGTCTGCGTAAAAAGAAACCTTAAAAACAAAATAAAGAATAAACCCCAAACCCAGCCCTCAGGGATTCAGGTGACACAGTGCATTCCTCTGGATGGGAGGAGCTACTGCACACGAGCAGGAAGGTGAGGGATTTATGCCTCCAGCCAGTCAGGACTCTGCCCTTTCATAGCAGTGTGACCTGGACCTCTACAGGCTTTTATATCCTCCTCCGAATCATGGGGACAATAATATTTATCTCTCAGGGTTATCATGAGTGAGGGAAGGAAAACTTAGAACAGTACTTGGCACCTAGTGGATGTGCAAACAAATCTCAGCTCCTCCTTACCATACCAAGCGGATCTGCGAAACAGTCCTGCCCCTTGAAGTGCGTAGAAAGCTAGGACCAGGTGCCAACCAATGGTGGCTAGTGGCTTCTTCTATTTGGAATTACTGTGCTTCATTCAGGGACTCACACTTTGGGATAATTAATGCAAAGGTGGAATGTGGCTAAACAAGAATGACCAGATGGTGGTGGGAATGGGAGGTCTTAACATGGGATGGGCTGGGGGAAAAAAAAAAAGGTCTCAGATATGCAGTCTGGATATTATCCCTTTTTTAATGGGAAAGAGAGGAAAGAGATATGGTAACTATCTACAAACACTGCAGGAGATGGACCCTATTACAATTCACCAGACATTCATGGCCAGTGGTGGAAGTTCCAGGAGATCTGGTTTTGGCTTAATTTGAAGAGCAACTTTCTGACAATTAGAGAAACTCCACAGTGGAATGGGCTGCTTTTCAAACTGGTGAAGCCCTTATTATTGTAAGTGTGCCAAGAGAACGGAGGGCCTCCTTCCTGTCCTTTAATTTTCCTGATGTTCTTTCTCCACATTCTCTTGCTTTCCTTTGCCTTGATCCCATCTCTGTTCCTTACAGGACACTGATAGCCCTTTTCCTGTACTTTGTCCCCAAGTGCTTTTCTTCTCATTTCTCCTTCTTGAGTTTCCAAACACTTTGTCTCTTGGCTCTCCCCACACTGACTCCCAGCACACCAGAAGACCGATGACTGCAGCTGCCTCCCTGAGTTGGAGGTGGCCTTTGAATGTCAGAGAATGTCAAAATGTCACAGATCTGGGCCAAGATTGCACACCAGCAGAGAGGGGACCCAGAGGTCATGCTGGGACTCTCCCATCAGGGTAGATCCAGCAGAGTGTCCTGAAGCCCAGGCATGGAGAAGGCCATATGTCACTGGGCACTCACAGAGAGATGGGATCCCGGAGCTGAGCAGTTCTTTCAAAGAGGCTTTCCATGAGCTGAACTCATGCTGAATCCCCTTCTGGCTCCCCCTAGGCATTTGCCATATCTTTTGTTCTATGGTAGCCATTTGTCATATTTCCAATTTCAAAAACTCCTTCTCAGAGCAAGTGAAGCAGAGAATTGAGACAACTGGAAACCTGCCTGAACTTTCAACTTGCCATATGGATATGCAGATACACCTGACAGCAAAAGACATGTAGGCCTCAGAGTCTGGATCTAGATCCTTCGACTCTCCTTTGCTTTCTGTCTCCTTTTATATCTTCTGAGTCCCCTTTCTTACCTTTTGGTTCGTCTTCCCATTTCCCTCCACCCCCTCTGTTTCCACCCACCCAACTTCCTTGTTGCCTTCCGGGCTGGCCGTGGTTTACCCGCCCAGGCTAGATGCCCAAGTGAAATGTGCCAGGGGATGGCCAGGAAGGCCAACTCGCTCCCCTCCCTCGAGGGCCCCACTGCACTTCATACCGTGAGCTGGGGACTGCTGGATGTTAGGGCTCTTGGGGACGGGCAGGCCTCCAGGCATGGCAGTGACGATGGCCTGTTGATGGGGCGATGGGCCACACTGAGTCTCGGGCACACTCTTCTCCCCGGGTACTGCTTCCTTCCAGTCATCCGTGGCGCATTGCTGGGGCTGTGAAGGGACATGACAGAGATCATCTGCTCACACGTGGCCTCTACATCCTCAGATACTTCCCCTGTTTCCAAGGAGTTTGGAGAGCAGGCAAGGAGGTTAAGGTTCAACCAGCCCCCAATGAGGGAGGGGTCCCGGGCTTTCTTGGACACCCAGAGGGGACTTTGAGCAAAACACATGCATGCGGGCGCTGTGGCATTGCCTGAGATGCGTCCTCCCGCCTGTTCCCGGGATGCTGGCACTGGCTCACTCACCACTGGTGAGGCAGGCTGCAGTTGTAAGATGACAGCTGAAGCGTGCTGGAACCTGCGCTGAGGGGTGTGGGCCAGGCCCTCGGGGTATCCGTTGTGAGGCCCAGCGTCCGGCGTGGGAGGGTGACACTGCTGGGTGCCGCCAGCCTTGTGCAGATTGGTCGTGGGGCACTGGAGAGGCAGGGCGGGAGTAACTGGGCCTAGTGGCCGGGCGTGGGCTTCGGGGCTGGGCTGCAGGGTCAGACTGGGAGGGACAGAGGCGAGCTGGGGGTGGGACTGGGCTTGGAGTGCAGGCCGGGACTGCTGTGGCGGTGGCGGCGCTGGCTGCTGGGGCTGCGGCTGGAGCACAAACTGCGGCTGCAGGTGCTTTGAGGGCGGCTGCGAGAGGAGCTGGTGCGGTTGCAGCTGAGCATAAGCTGAAGGGGGGACAGACCAGGTCAGGGGGCACAGCTCGACCTCCTCTTCTGCCAAGGCTCCCACTCTGCCCCTCCCACCTCCACAACAGAACAGCTTCCCAGACTCAAGGTCTCGGCCTTTGATCTCTTTCAGCTTTCACTTTAACTTTCTCTGTTTCCTTGCCTTCCTCCAGGGCTGAAGTCTTGTTCCCTCAGGCAGCCCGTCAGAGCCCAGTGCAAAACTCACCTCTTCTGGGAAGCTTTCTTGGACCAGGCCAGCGGATTGGAGGAGCCCTGGATTCAACAGTGTGCCATGTTCTCTGTCCCCTCCTTGCCCTTCCCTTGCTTTTCTCTAAGCCTGCAATCGCTGTGGCCTTCCATTGCCCAACCCAACCCTAGCTCTGCTCAGGCTAGGCCTCCTCCAGGAAGAGGCTTGCGCTCGGGGTCCTGGACTCTGTTACATACACAGGGGCCTTGAGCTAGCTGCTCAACCTCTCTAGGCCTCCGCTTCCTCTTCCGAAAGTCGGAAATAAAACCAGTTCCCGCCCAGAAAATTGTTGTAGGGATGAAATGAGAAAAAACTTTGTGAATAAAATGAGAAAAAAGAAAAGAAAAGAAAGACACAATGTGCATAGCACAGTGCCTGGCAGACAGTCATGCTTGATCATTTCTAGCTATAATTAAAGTGATGATTTCAGTGTTGGTTTAGGTTCTCAAAGTATGCTGGACTTAGGTCTACCATAAGAACGTGTATCACAGTGCACTCTAATTGTTTCTTAGCTGCCTGCCCTTCAAGATCATGAACCCGTTGTTGTCAGAAACTATCCTGGATCTCTTTTTCCAGAATCTGGCCTAATGCCTGATGTCAGATGGAGGGTGCTAAAGAAATAAACTTCTTGTCCTGAACTGGAATTAATTTGTTGCTATGTGCCGCTAGCCTTTTCTTCTCCCATTTTAACCAGACTCTTTGAGATGGGGATTCTTACACTTTTTTAGCAATCCATTCAGTGTCTAGCTCATTTCTTATATATAATAGGGATTCGGAGAGTCAGCTCAGAGACGGATTGTCCTTACTCCTCACCCTGCTTAGTAGCCTCCAGGCCAGCCTAGGCTGAGGGCAGCTCCTCCGAATCTGTCTTGCCTGACAGAGGCCCTCCACCAAGATTCCCCCAGCTGGGGAGCCACTGCAAGAGACACTGTACCTTGCAAATGCAGAGAGGGTCACAGCAGGAAGCACACAAATGGATTTTTACAACCAAAGCCGCCCAGCCAATAGTATAAAGGCATATTTTGGATCCTGAGCTAACATTTTAAAAGAATCCTGTGATCCTGACAGGTGGAAAGCAAGCAGATTTCAAACTGAATTGGGGACAGGGGCTTCTTTCTTAAATTTTGTCTGTCGACCCATAATGTTTCCAACAATCTCGTCACAGCCCAATACAGAGTTCCAAGCAGAAGGCCCATCGGAGTGGAAAGGAAAGGAAAGAAAGTTAAGAAGAGGTGTGAAGGGTGGCCCCTGGTGACTGACCGCTGTAGGAAGAGACAGGGCACAGGGGTTTTAGAGAAATGCGCAGGGTTTGAGGTGATTGGTGGCACATAGAAATGGAAATGGCCAGTAGGCATTTGGTGATTATAAATTGCCCCTGCCTCCAATGGAAGCCTTGCCTCCCAGTTCCACATTAAAGAGCTCAGAGCCTCAGTAGGCAAAGACTGTTAATCAGGCAATACAGACAATCAGGACTTTCTGAGATGACTGTTGATAAGGCGTCCGGGAGGTCCGGCAGATGCCACGCAGGGCCCCATGAGGCTTGAGCGGCCACAAAGACCTGCAGGAGGATGGGCGCCATCCCTGAGAACTCAGGCAAACCTTTCTGCCTCTCAGTACAGAGTCACGAAGTCCTGCCCCGGGACCAGTCTCTGCTGCAGGGGCTACCCATCTGAGGCAAGCATGGGTGCGGGTGTGGGTGCGGGTGTGGGGTAGGGAGCAGAGTGTCGGAGGCATATCCTGCCACTCCCCCCCTGTGTGGGACCCACAGAGGCAGGTCCTCCTCCTTCTCAGGGATTCAGAGTTTCCTCTGAAGAGGAGGTTTGGGTGAGGTGAGCACAGGAGTCGCTCCCAGCTCTAATCTGATGGGGGTGGCTATCATAGAAAGGTAGTTTAAAATTCTGGATGTATAAGGTGTGAAAAGAAGGTTAGAGAGGAAAAGGGTTCTAAATGTCCAGTGCACAGAGTACAGTTAGGAACAGTACACGTTTGGTTGCCAGGACTGGGAAAGCAACCGCTGGCCCGTTCTCCCAGGGCTTCCCCGTCTATCCCACTAGGCCACTCTCTCCCCTCTGTGCTGCTCATGGAAAACCAGAGGCATTGTTTCAGAAGAGATGATGCTAGTGTATGCCATCAAAGACTCAAGGTATTTGGGTCGGGGGCGGGGGGAGTATACACCCGTAACCTTTTGAGGTTAATAAAAAGCAAAGACCACGATTTACCTCTGGCATTATCCTGGGTCAAAAGTTCTTTTATTTAAAATATTGCAATGACTTTCTAATTGGTCTTTTCTGATTCTAGTTTCTTCTCTCTATAATCCATCTTATAGACTGCAAATTAATCTTTCTTTTGCAAGTTAATCTTCCCAGCGCACAGATCTGACCCCTGATAAAAAGCTGTCAGGGATCCTCCTCTGTCTGCTGTCTAAAGCCCCTGGCATTCAAGATCTCTTTACAACCTTTTAATTTTTATTATTTCTTTGATCTGAGAAATCTCCGCTCACTGTCTCCTGTACAGAGTTTATGCCTTGTCGCATCCTGCCCCGAGTGCCACACAAATCAAATCCTTTCTCTGCCCTTAGGGCCAAGGACACTCTTCCCCTTGAGCTACACCAAAGTCTCTCTGCTTTGCGCGGCCCTCAGAGATGCAGCGTGTCCTGTGGTCAAGTGTAAGCTCCAGAGTCAAAGTGCTTCGTGCTTAGCTCTGCCACTTACCAGCAGTGTGATGCTGGGCAATATATGACCTCTCCGTACTTCTGTCATCATCTTTAAAAGGGGTAAAGAGGGGCACCTGGGTGGCTCAGTGGGTTAAAGCCTCTGCCTTTGGCTCAGGTCATGGTCCCAGGGTCCTGGGATCGAGCCCCACGTTGGGCTCTCTGCTCCACAGGGAGCCTGCTTCCTCCTCTCTCTCTCTGCCTGCCTCTCTGACTACTTGTGACCTCTGTCTGTCAAATAAATAAATAAAATCTTAAAAAAAAAAAAAAAGGGGGTAAAGATGATACCTATTTCATGTTATTTCAGTAAAAGACTTATCTCCTTGAGGAGGCAGAATTAATGGGATTCATTTATTTCATCCAAAGAACCTTGAATTTAGTGGATCCTCAGTCAGTATTGGGGAGTGAATGAATGAAGAATGAATGACAACATGGTAGGACTCCAGCTTGTTTGTCCCACAAAACCTTTGCGCGTTAGAGCCAGAATGAAGATGAGAGGGATATCAGCCCACGGGTCATTTTGGATTAACCAGCAAATGGTTTATGGAAGGCTCTCCTCCCGTTCACCCCCTGTTCACCACCTTCCTGCACTCACTTTCAACCCACCCCAACCGCTCCACTCGCTGTGCATAACACATCATATCCCATTGTGCCTGTCTGGCTTTGATTTCGGTGCTTCCATTTTCTGGAATGCCCTCCTTCTGCTTCAGTGATCCGAGGCTTAAGCTTCTTTGGCTCAGGCTCAGCTCCTGTTGTCTCCCTCTTTGCCTTAACTCTCAATTATGGGTTTTCCCGCAGAATTCCTGAAGGTTTCTGTTTGTTTGACTTATTTGTGATTTAACATGTGCTATCTTGTATACAGATTTCACGGATTCTTAAAAACTGATTCTTATTCTCCCCCCAACCCCCGTGTTAACGTAACGTCCTCTGAACGGGCATGCACATCCCAGCTGCTGTCGGTTCAAGGGGTGGTGCTCGTCCTCCTTAGATTTTAATAAAATAGTGGTGTCCTAGATGAACTCAAACGGGGATATTTTTGTTCTTGTGCACGTTTCCCATCTATCCAGCTATCCTTTTTCAGTCAAAGGCATGTTCTGGGTTGCTTTTTAATTTTTTCTTTCCAGCTTTAATTTAGCTGGAAGGTTTTTATGTTTCTTTAACCTTCTGCATTGTCCAATAGGATACTGTACATGCTTGCAGATGCTTAGTAAATGTCTGCTGCTGATCATGGTGAGATCCAAGAATGCTTCTCCCCCTGCCATGCCCTCCAGCTCAGTTTCGGGTGCTAAGAAGTATTTCTGATGGCAGCCATGATACCAGAGCAGGCCATGTCTCTCTTCCCCACAGGGAGAATGGGGCATATCCATCTATACAACGTTAATGCACAGAAATCTCTTTTTTCTTTTTCTTAGTTCCCCCCCCCCCAATGCCCAGTAGCTTCATTTTTGCCCCTGCACCCACTTTGGCTCCCCCATCCCCTCCGGCTATAGAGTCCATTGCTTCTACAGAACAGAGTGTTGCCTCTGTGGGATCTCAGCCACAACTCGGAAGGCTCCATCATGATGCTCTTTCTGTTATGGAGCAGGGGAGGGGCAGGCCCAGGACCTCCGTGAATTAGAGCCTAGAAAGGAAGAGAGACTCTAGGCAATGGTCATCTTCCTGTCTGGTGCTCTAACCTTGAACCGCCTCCTCAGAATCTCAAGAGGCCAATCCACTGCTCCCAAACCAGTTGGTTGTTAGCAACAAGAGGATTAAGGTCCCCTAGGCAGAAGGGATTACCAGCTCGCCCCCTTCATTGCATCCACTGTCAGAAGTTATCAATAATTAATCTCTATTGATCTCAAGGCTTCAAGGATGCAGGAGACAGCTCACTGCCCCAGACAGGCTGGGACTCTTGTCCCAAAATACACCGGAGTTGCCAGCATCTCCCTAATGGGTCCAGGCTTGCTCGTACACTTATTTTTCTAGACTCTGCTATAATGGACTAGTTTCCTGGTCTCCGGGTGAGGAGGGATGCCTGCGAGAGAGGATGGCGTAACTCTTTACTGCCCACTACACTTCAAGGTTTAGAAAGTGAAGAGATGCTTTGAACCATTCATTCACTCAACAAACATTAGCAAGCACTCACTATAAACCGAGTACTATGTCTGGTGCTGGCTAAAACATGATGCCTAGGACAGATTATAGTCCAACAAAGAGACATTTACTCTTGGCCTATCTCGGTAAACCTTGCAATAGGAGATAAGCCCCAAACACAGAGAACTCAGAAAAGGGGATTGATTCAGCTTGAGGAGAGCAGAGAAGGCTTCCTGGAGGAAGCGTTTAACAGGACACAGAGTTAGGAGAATGACAGAAGGAACAGTGCATGGGAGGAGCCGGAGACATGAAATGCCAAGGCGCATTCAGAAAGCTGTAGGGCACCAGGTGCAGCCGAACCTGGTGTGTCTGTAGCAGAGCACACAGTTTTAGGAAGGGTCTAAATTACAATAGCATCCACAAGAGGCTGCTCTTCTCAGAAGAGGGCTCATGGGATCTGGCCTTGGGACTGACTGAGATTGAGGCTGACTAGAGAGGTCAGCCCCCCCACCCACCACCCACCCCCGCCAAATAGACAGGGAAGGACCTTCTGGAAAAACCTAAAGCAATAGCCACATGAATTTTCCATGAGGCAGTTCCTCTGTGCTGAGGGCTAATGGTTTGAGGGGGAAGAGGAGCTAAGGGAGGTTTCCCTGCGACAAGATACTAGGTCATAACAACAAGCTTGTAACGGCAGGGGCACGCCATGGCGTTCTGTCCCTGTCTTCGTGTCTTTAGGCCTGCGCTGCAGCCATCTGGCAAAACTAGCCAACCTCCTCTGTGAGGCAGAATTCCTCATAAGGCAGCCTGGAGCATTAAAAAAAGAAACTGGCTTCTGCATCTCTGCCGCCTCCCCACCTTGGCAGAGAGACGGTGGTGCAGCGTAAGTGACCTAAAGCATGGGGTTCGGAGCCAGATCTGGGTTTGGAGCTTGGTTCTGCCACTGATAGACTGTGCAACCGTAGACAAACTGCTTACCCTCCCTGAATCTTGATTTCTTGTTCTAGAAATGGTAATATGCCCCACATAGGGTAGCCGATAGCATCCCATGGAATACTGAGTTTTCAATCACGAAAAGGTTCACTGCCTTTGCTCATAACTAGATGCCCAGCAAAGGAAGCTCTTCTTAAAATACTATCAGCTATTTGCATGTGGCTTTGAACTTCTCAAAGCATTTTTATAATGTGAATCTCATTTATGCATAACAATAACCCGATGAGGCAAATGGGCGGTGCTTCCATTTTTATAAGCAAGAGCTGAGCAGGATTCATGGGACATGTGGCGCTAAAGGAAGGTCGGCTTTGCTTGACAGATGAAACACAGTGCCTTGCGCATCACAAACCCTCAAAAAAATGCTGATGGACGGGTGCCTGGGTGGCTCAGTGGGTTAAGCCTCTGCCTTCAGCTCAGGTCATGATCCTAGGGTCCTGGGATCAAGCCCTGCATGGGGCTCTCTGCTCAGCAGGGAGCCTGCTTCCTCCTTTCTCTGCCTGCCTCTCTGCCTATTTGTGATCTCTGTCTGTCAAATAAATAAATAAAATCTTTAAAAAAAAAAAAAAAAAGCGCCTCTGCCTTCAGCTTGGGTCATGATCTCAGGGTCCTGGGATTGAGTCCCGCTTTGGGCTCTCTGCTTGGCGGGGAGTCTGCTTCCTCCCTCCCCACACTGCCCCCCCCCCCCCCGCCCCACCTGCCTCTCTGCCTACTTGTGATCTCTGTCAAATAAATAAATGAAATCTTTAAAAAAAATGCTGATGGACAAGTGACTAATACAAACCAGTAAACACAAAGTAAAATGGCAAGCCTTGGAATAGGAGCTGGGAGCTGCTCAGACCTTTGCTAGTCATCTTGGAGCTAAGGCCAATGAGGAGCGAGTGCTTTGCTAGAAGGCAGGGAGGTATGTGACAGGTCAAGTAAGTCACAAAGGGATGCGCGTGGCGGGGGTGGGGGTGGGGGGGCAGAAGATCGGTCCCAGGAAGCCATGGGCAATTCCAGTGGCTCAGTGGGCAATCTGGGGAGGGTCTTGAAGGCTCCCCACGAAGTCAGAGTCATTCTTACCAGAAGTCATGAACATGCTATTTATTGAAACCCTCCTACAGGCTAGGCCTTGCAGCCGGTAAAGTAGGAAATAAAGACACAGTGACGGTTTCTAAACAAGAAAGAAATCACAGTCTTTGAGGAAGAGGGTTCTAGCAGCTGTGAGTGGGAATTCCTGGCCATCAGTTAAGCCTCTTACAGTCAGCAGGCCTGGAGGAAAGGCAAAGAGCCCACACAGAGGGCGTTTCATCAGAGCCTGGCGATGAGCTGGGGGGTGGTGGAAGGTGGGACTCAGGAGGGAAAGGGAGCTGGTGGCTGTCTCGAGCCTACTCTGCGCCGGTTGCCTCTGCAGGCCACTGCGCTCATCTTTACAGCCTGTGGGAAGTACAATCATCGGAGTTTTATAGGTGAGGAAATTGAGGTTTACAGAGATTAAGTAACTTGATGATGGTCATAAAACTAGTAAGTAGGGAAGCTGGGGTCTGAAACCAGATCTAACTCTGAAGCCCATGCTTTTCCCATTATGATACTGCCTCTGTGGGAAAGGAAAATGAAGTCAGAAAAACACTGAGACTGAGAGCCTGGGCTATAAGAGTAGCTCACGACTGTGGACCGTGGCCAGGAAACTGGGAACGGGGATTCTTCTGTAGAGGAATACAGCCAGGTTTTTGTTTTTATTTTATGAATTCTGTAAATTTTAAAGATGTGTATACAGGGCGCCTGGGTGGCTCAGTCGGTTAAGCATCTGCCTTCAGCTCAAATCATGCTTTCAGGGTCCTGGTATGGAGCCCTGTGTTGGGCTCCCTGCTCAGCGGGGAGTCTGCTTCTCCCTCTCCCTCTGACCTTCCCTCCTACTGGTGCTCTCACTGGCTCTCTTGCTCTCTCAAACGAATAAATAAAAGATCTTAAAAAAAAAATCTTTAAAAAGTGTGTATAGCAGGTGGGGTGATATCCAAGGCAGAAAATATCCTGTAGACAGGAACTGTCTAGGGAAGGGAGATGAAGACAGGGATGGACACATATTGAGAACTCTTCTGCTGACAGGTGGTAGGTGTCTGAAAATGTAAGGACAGATAAGCTCCTTTAGGGGTGAGTGTTGGAGTACACTGCCAGGAGGACAGGACTGAGTCTTTTGGGAGTCCCATAGCTAATGGCAGTGGGGCGAGGGGAAAGGAGGGGGGAGCAGGTCCCACCTACACGCACAGATGGTCACAAGCACACATGGCCATTCTGGGCGTCGGTACTTCCCAGTGCCAGCTGAGATCATCCTCCTTCTGTTCTGTTCTCGAAACTTACTCATTTTTCAGGCACAACTCCGATTTCCTCAACCCCAATTAGAATTTAAACTCTTGTTCATCTCTGTTACTCCCATATGGTTAGCGTTATGTTTGGCACATAATAGGTGCTAAATGAGTATTTATTGAGCTGAACTAAACAATTAAAGAGACAGAGAAAAACTATTTGGGAACGACAGTTAATTAGTCTTCCTGAGCCATATCTTCCTCATTTGGGGGAATGGAATAATCATTGTTAGGGTTAAATGAGATATGTAGGTAAGATAGGTGGGTATTTAGTACAGTGCCTGGGACATGTTTGTACAGTGACTGGATTGTTCATTAACTGGTAATTATTATTATTGGCTGGCAATGGCCCATGGAGGTAATGTAATAGGAGCCTAGGGGGAAGGATTTCAGGAAAGAAGGCTCAACAGCTCCAAGGCTCTCTGTGTATCACAGTTGTACCCTCTTCCTCTGTCTCTGTCATACACACACACACACACGTACACACCCATGATGTGTTAAGCAAAATATAAAATGCCTCCACTGATATCCCCTAGACCTTTTCCCCCTGCTATAAAGAGGAACTTCTTAGTAATCTAAATTCGGTCCTACAGTGGATAGTTGAAATGACCTTCATGGCTGGTTGCACGAAGCTAACATCAGAATTGTTGGGAATTTTGACTCCAGCGAGATAACAAGCCCACTTGTATGTTTTGTTTTTATTGGATTCTCCAAGTAAAAGCATCTATCTCACAGCTTGGAAGCTGCTCTGGGAGAGAAATGTGGTACCCGAGAGTCCTAGAATCAGCCAGTACCATGTTGTCAGGCCTATCACAGACAGAAATCACTATTCCCCTGACACAAACCCCTCTCTGTGATAAAACAAAGCTGCTATGTGGCAGGCCTTTCCAGCAGTTTTCGCTCCTCTGATGAGACCTGAGGAGGGATGAGGAGACAGAACAAAGACTTGGCATCTGGAGCACAATTGTGTGGAAAGGGCCTAGAATTTTCAATGACCTGACAGTTTCCTTTTTTCACAGCATCAACTTCCTGGTCAGCAACTTGCTGCTCACCTTTGGTCCTGAGTGTGCAGCCAAGGCCCTGAGTTTATCCCCTAGAATGAGGACTCCAAGAACCAAGCCTGTGTGGAGCTGCGGCCCAGCTCCCTTTAAGGACTCGGTTTCCCTGCCGGCGGGGCCCATGGGACCTTGCCGCCTGCTCCTCTTAAGCCCTCCCTTGTTCTGTCCTCGAATTTCTGAGAAGCCCAACCTCTTAGGCTCTGCTCTCCGCCCCTTACTCCCCTCCCCCACCTACCAACCCACCCCTTTTCAGGGCATAAGGGACCTTTTCTATTTGCAGATCTTAAAGAAGCTGGTTGCCAAGGTGACAGGAGCAGGAACAGCAGGGAGCTCGCCATGGGGGAGGGGCTTTGCCCCCAAACAGCTGTCAGTGGGAGCAGTCCCAGCTGGGACTACAGCGTTTGCCTGTTCTGGGAGTACATAGCCCCCAGGGGGACACATTCCTCTCCACTATGATCCCCCACTGCCCCCCACCGCAGGTCTCTACTGGTTACTCTCCCTGGGGGCAACCAGCCAGCCAGCTTGAAAATGCTCCAATAACCAACAAAACCCGCCACCCCCGCTTCTCCCTCCCTCCCTCTCTCTCTCTCTCTCTCTCTCTCTCTCTCTCTCTCACACACACACACACACACACACACACACACACACTCCCGTGCGCATGCCCACATGCTCTGATTCCTCTGTTCATTCGCAGTGGGTTGGCTGGGCAGGAGGCCAGAAGTTACCTCTGCCTGAGGACCCCGAGCCCAGTGCCAGGTGCTGTTCCAGGCCGCCCCCACCAGGGCATAAGGATTATTTCCCTCTCTTTTTGTTCCAGAGGACTGAGAGGATCTGCAGCATCATAACCCTCCCCGGCCTTCCATCTGGGAGGTAGGGGTGGGGGAGTGGAACCGCTGCCTTACAGAGAGGAAGGGGGAGAAGAAGGAGGCAAGAATGGGAGAGGATGGTAGGAGCCGGCAACCATGCAAAGCCCACTGGCTTGTATGATCTAGATGCGGCTCACAGCTGCTCCACAGAAAGTTCTGGGGAGCCACTGGTCTCTGTATTGTATATAGCCACAAATTACTAGTCCCAGGCCATGCCTGGGCCCCAGGCCTCAGCCTGTAACTCACTACTGTCCACTTTTATAAGATTCAAGAGAAGAGAGCCCTCCGCTGGATTCCGTAAGCTGCAGAACTTAGAACCATCAGGCTCTTTGACTATTTCGGTCATGAACAGGAAAAGCCTAGGAAAGACCCAAATTACTGCAAGAAATGGGAGAGGCAAATACAGCTAAAGGACTAAGAATATAGAATCTGACTCGGCCAGGCCCAGAACTGGTTCCCAGTTCTGCCACTTAGGACTTAGGTGACCTTGAGCAACATACGTAGTAAGTTCTGGGGTAACCTCTGAGCTTTCATCCTCTCGTCTGCAAAATGGATAAACACGCCTACCGTAACAGGGTTCTTTCGAAGGTTAAACAGGGTGGTGTGCATAAAGCGGCCTAGCGTAACATCTAGGTCACAGGAGATGTTTTCTCAGCACCCAGTTTTCTCGAGACTCTAGGGTTCCCTTGTACATTTAGAAAGAACTCAAGAACTGGTCTTTCTGTGGAAGGGTCCTTAGAATCTGGGGGGCTGGCTTCAATCTAGGCAGAGGCTATATTTTGGCTTGGATGGGAATGGTTCTCAGGAAGTAGGGCTTGTAGGGTTTGTAGCTTGAATGAGAAGGTAGGAGTGCTAATTTGGGGTCTCACTCTCATCTAAGCTGCTGTCAACTCGCTGTAAGATGCCCAGCCTTGACCCTTTTGAGTCCAGTCAGGAAGAGGCTGGACTAGTGTCTGATGAAAGCAATGCCAGCCGGTGAGAAACAGCTGGAACCACAGGGCAGTGAG
Organism: Mustela erminea; assembly: GCF_009829155.1. Lineage (NCBI taxonomy): Eukaryota > Metazoa > Chordata > Mammalia > Carnivora > Mustelidae > Mustela > Mustela erminea. The sequence continues at coordinate 84,856,835 of NC_045623.1, read as the reverse complement.
GCGTGTGTCAGGAGCTGGCTGCCTTCCTTACCTCAGCAGTGACCGTCCAAAGGCAGAGAATCACCAACACTTTGCCCTTGAAACCTCAGGAAAGTAAATAAAGGACTGGAGTGTAGATTCTTCTTCCTCGATATCATGACACTTGACTTGTGCTTTCCCCTGTCTTGACTATCTTCCCCTGCTTTGTCTGGTGGGGAAACTACTCATGCTTTAAGACTCACAGGCCATTTCCTCTGAGGGACAGTATCTCTGACCCATGATCTGGCACTGAGTTGGCGGCCTGTGCCCACACTTACCTTGGACTTACTCCTATAATAAGATCTTTGAAGTTGAATGGATTTGCTTATATATCTGGCCCCCTCTTTTTGACGCACACTATTTAGGTAAGGCATTGTATTTTGGCCCTCTTGGTTAATCTAGTAACTGGCATATATAGGCTCTCAAGAAAAAAAAAAATGCAGGTTAGATTGGCTGGTAAAATGGTCTGGATGAAGACAGAGGGTCAGTGGTGGTCCCCGGTATGTGACCAGGGTGACGATCTCTTTCACGTAAAGCCCTACTGTCTATAGCTATATTTCTTTGGGTGGTCTAACAGTGTGGTCTCATTCCCTAGATGGATAAGCTGGCTTCTAGGGTTGTTTTTTCTTTTAAGATTTTATTTATCTATTTGTCAGAGAGAGAGGGATGGCAAGAGAGAAAACAAGCAGGGCGAGTGGCAGGCAGAGAGAGACGTGGGACTCAATCCCAGGACCCTGGGATCATTACTGGAGCTGAAGGCAGATGCTTAACTGACTGAGACACCCAGGCCCTCCTTCTGAGACTTTTCTAAGGAAAGACTGACTGCCTACAACAGGCGGTGGCGCTGGGACAATGCTAGCAGGCAGGGAAAGAGGTCCAGCCTCAGGGAATGCTGAGTCAGTTTCCTCACAGAACCTGCCTCACAGGTAATCTGGGTATTATTATTATTTTTTAATCCGCTAGATTTTTTTTCTCAAGTGTCACCCTCCTTGGCAAGGCTTTCTGGCTCTCCTCCCCAGAGCGAGACAGCTCCCCGTGCAGTGCCTAGAGCTCACATTTATGAGTATCACACTGTACCTCACTGGACTTGTCTGTCTATCTCCCTAAACAGCACCCTCCCCGGAGGGCAGAGCCCAAGTCTCATTTATCTCTGTGCTTCCGGAACTGGCACCATAACTGGCAGACATTTGTCAACAAATGTCTGTTGCATGTTGAGAAAATCAACTTCCCGCTTCCTCATCTGCCTGTGTGATTCTTGTGTGCATTGGGCTCATCCCTATCCCTATTGCTGACCCTTAGAGCATTTCAAAATAGCCCAACTGCCAGTCTCCACTCTCTCAGGGCTAGGAGCTCCGAGATTCACCATTGCACCTGTGGCTAAGGACTCCTTTATTCCAGATGATATGGCTTCTTCCTCTAAAGCTAGATGGAGACATGGTACAGAACAAGGAGCTGATGAACGCCTCAAGATGGGAAGAGGGAAGAGGAGAGATGCAGGGCTGGGATCTTAGCATGTCCATGGGAGAAAGGAAAGTTTGAAAATTTCCCCTTCCCTTATAGTCCTCCTGGGTTTTCTGGGATAAGACCCTTGTCCCTGGAGCCCTTACCTGGTGCGACGAGGGGGTGGGTGGCCACAGCGGGGGCCATCCGGCTGAGCCCAGCCCGGCCCTCCATGCTCCCCGGTGCGCTGCTGTTACCATCTCCTTTCTTGAGTGGCTCCAACACGCTGTCAGCTATGCCAGGCTTGGCACCTGCGGGGGAACCCTGAGCGGTGTTTCTGCCCTGTGATGGGGTAGGCAGAGGCTGGCTACCACCTGGCGTGGGTTTCAGGGCCAAGCTGGGCAGGACAGGCTGGGTGGGGGTAGAGCCCGAGGCTGCTGCAGTTGGTGGCTGCTGTGTTCGAAGGGTCAAGTTCTGTACCTGGAAAAGAGGGGTCTATAGGAGTCCCGAGAATGCGGGTAGCGCAGTGGTAACACACAGCTAAGACAGGGAAGGAGGTAGGGACAGACCTAGAAATGGCTAACTGGGACAGCAGGTTGTAAAGTCAAGAGAGAAAAGAGAGAAAATGAGTTAGAGGCCAAAAGAGGAACCAGGAGCAGGTAGAGTTTCTAAAGGGGACAAGAAAGAATACTAGTGCTTGGATCCGTGAGCAGAAGAAACTGAATTCTGAGAAGGGCTGCCCACCCAGGCTGGGGCGGGCTCTCTCTCCCTTCCGTTACCTCTTCTCCTCCCCCAAACTATCAGGATGGGATGCATTCCATTTAGAAAGAATTCCCAGCTACAGCGGGGCCCAGGGCTTCCCACACTCAAAAGGGCCAGGGCAAAAGTGAAAGTTAATTGACCAGCGTGGACACCAGGCAAAGGATCTTTTCTTTCTTTTTTTTTTTTTTGTTCTCAGGCTCTCAGGATGAGGTTTACACCAGGATCAGCGCGCTTACTCAGCCTGGCCCCTGGTGCCCTCTGCTGGACGCACAGAGGCTGTGCCCGACTCGCTTCTGACCAATCTGATTTCTCTCGCTCCCAAGTGCTCTCCCGGACTGTAGCTGGGGTGAGGAGGGAGTTGGGGAGGGGGGGGAGGTGTTGCCCCGCTGCCCTTAGAATCTTTACAGCCAAAGCGGTATCCGTGTGCTCCCAGCGGAAGGTGGGGACCCAGGACTGACCTTGCTCCCTCTTCCGTGCCATTTTTCCTGAACTAGAGGGGCTAGTGTGTGTAGCCAGAGTGGGATTTTTTCCACTTGAAAAGCAACACAGAAGTTATACTGGGAAAATGCTAGTAACGGCCACCCATTATTGGCAACAGCGTTTACCCCAGCCTGTTGCTCACTGACTCCTGATCTACGTTTGAGGGACTGGAGCGGAGTCAAGAGTGGCTGAGGTCTTCTCAATGGGGGAATTAATGAAGGAGTCAGTCTGGGAGCAGTGGGATGTCCTGTCTCCCCCCGGCTTTCCTAGAAGATCCCAACCTTTCAAGAGAGTCAAAGAGCCTCCAGGCCTGTGCCCATACCCGGTATCAGTACCCCTCTACGGAGGTGCCCACCCCCCTGCCCTCCCAGCAGCATGGAATCCTCACCTGGGCGGGGGTGGGGGGCCGGGCGGGGGAGCCAGTGCCGAGCTCAGGCTGCACAGTAGCGACGGTGGCCGTGGGCGTGAAGATGAGCTGAGGGGACAAAGGAACAGTGCCGCCTAGGCTCCTAGCTACCTGCACCAGGTTACCTGGCTGGGCCTGGAATCACAGGAAACGAGGCGCCTTTTACCTGCCCAGTGTGGGCTCAGCCACAGGACAGGCCAGTTCAGCCAAGGAGCAGATATGGGGAAAGAGGGAGGCAAGAGAGGGAAAGAGTCCAGGGGGACCACCTGAAAGTCTCAAGAGGTTTGTAGCGTCCTGATCCAGGCTGGCTAGTGAAGGGGATGGCGGAGGAACGCGCATCTGGGGATGCACATTGGGTTTACTTCAGAAGCCTCTGCGAGGAGCTCATCCCAGAGGGCCAAACTTCCTGGGACACCCTGAAGTCACTCTCTCCACAGCACCCCGGGGAGCAGGGACCTTGGGTTCAGACAGATGTCGTAGGATTTCTTTCCAGGTCTAACCCACTCCTGACTCCAGGTCTGGGCCAGAACGGGACTCCCCTGCACAAGGGATCCAGGTAGATGTATTCTTTTCTTGGTTCTTAGTCAAATTTAGATTCAGGTGGGGGGGGGTGTGCAGAGACAATGGTGGCGGAAGACCCGGGTGCCTGGAGCCATACTCGGACCTGCCTCTTCTTCGGTGGGTGCCGGCTACATGCAGGTCTCTGCATGACACTTCCAACCCTGTGAGCCTCGTTTGGTGCCCCGTGGATGTGCAGATATCTCATAGGCAGCTTTCCCGAAACTCTGAGGTACATCTATGTCTACTCTGGGCCTGTGTGCCCTGCACTGGGGAGGGAGGCAGACAGGCTGAAGGACCCCGACTGGGGCAGCTGAGTAGGATAAGGGAACGAGTAAACCGAAGACAAAGGCAAGTTTGGGCAGGGTCATGCTGTGGCCTCCCGTTCCCTAGGGAAGTGCAAGTCTATTCCATACTGTGTGTCCCAGAGGCTATTTCCAGGGACTGGAACACCACAAACAATGAACTCAGAGTCAAGAAAGGAAGTGCTGGAGCAAGACCGGAAAATCCCCAAGTGTCAAGTTCTGGCCACAGAAGCAAAGGGAGGGTAGGACGGTATTGTCTTCAGGACAGCGTGTCAAGGAGCCAGAGGGAGACATCTTCAGGAGGGGAGACATGAGATCAGACTCAGTGAGCTGAGCCTGACAGAGAGCTATATGTTATTTGCCTCCTGGGAAGTATGCTGCTGTTTTCCCTGGAAATTCTTCTAAATCTTAAGGACCCAGACCTCAGGACCTTTGCATCCCTTAGGGACAGGTGTAGAGGAGGGATTCTAGGTAAGCAGGTCTGGGGCTGATCCCATCCTGAGCACATTTG